>NC_140755.1:88907500-90107500 GCF_051527215.1 Medicago sativa | reverse complement strand
AGCATGTAATGTATGTCAGTTAGAGCAACATGGGTGGGCATGGAATCTTGCTAGCTCATGGGAAAGTGTTGAAGGGTTAAGAGTGAGTGAAGGAGGAGGGGATATAAAGTGCATGACTTCTTAATCTAGTAATAAATCAATGGGGGGAGATGAAAAGAATTGCTGCATGTATACCCCCTCCCCTTCCTCAATAGCAAACCTAAAACAAGTTGTGTTGTACGGACTTAGTACCAATGCCTGGTGACTATCAAAAAGGAGGGACCCCAAAACAATATAACATGGACTGAGTACTTCATCACGTATAATGTATCTCACCCATGTGATACCATTTGCCACTCCTCTTCAGTCACTCCATCATCATGTTATCAACACATTGTAAATTTTAACAATTGGCCCTACTTTCTTTCCTTTATTAAAGGATTCTTACGTCATTCAATGGGTGAGATGCAGTTGGTAACACAATTTGAGCTTAAGAGTAAGAGTGAGAGGATCAAAGTTCAATTTTTGCAAAAATATACATTTAGCTTAAGTGGTTGAATTGCAGACACTCGAAAGAGTTTGAGAATGAAGCTCGGTGTTCAAACTCTGCCTACTAAGTTTACATTGTAAATCGACGGTTAGTCTAATAGTTGGCCAAACGACTTGCAGATACACGAGTCAATTGACAACACTCTCAAATTGTGGATAAAAAGATCAAAGTCCGATCCTCACAAAGCACGTATTTGAAAAGATGCAACCAAAGAGTTGTAAATGCAACCAAATCCAAACAAATAATTACTCTCATAATCAATACAAATGATTTAAATTTGTGACACCTTTTGTCTTAGTCTTAGGGGAGCCAAAGGACCAAATTAATGTGGATTGAGAAAAAGATTCTTATGTCATCAAAGTGAGTATATGATATATCCTAATTGTGTTGATGTGACATGATTATAAGGTTTATAGATGAAGTTGGGTGTGTGTGACATTCTTGAAGAGGGGAAGGCAATGGCTAATCGTGGAGTTTGGGCATCCATACAATAACTTATTTTGTGTTGAGGGTTTGGATGACAATACTTGTGAAACAAAACTTTCAACCCCATCACATGCATCATTTGGTCCCTAACATCATGTGCTAGCTTTAAGAACCTTGTTTTTATGTCCTTTAAGCACATATTCTCTCACCATATCATCTCACAGTAAGAAAAATCTTTGGGGCAATCCGCATGTCCCCTATTTTTATTTTTATTTTTTGTCACATGCAGGTACAAATGCTAATATCTATATAAAAGATCATTTAAAGAAGCAAGTTGATTTTTTTGTTTCTCTTCATTTTCTAGATTCGATTTAGGTGATAGAGTTTGGTGTGTCTATGAAAAATGCTGCCTCTCAAATTTCATATTCGACCACCAACGGCTATACCAAAAGAACAAAAATAGAAATGTAACACATTATATATTAGGCATTGTACTTATTTTTTTCTGGTCTTGTGTTGCCATTTGTCGATCACCTAGAGTTTTGATTTGTGTCTTCAATTAAGTCACAAGTGCATTTCAATTGAATGCTCGTGCTTTTAACTAAGATAATTGCAGCCACAATAGCGTGTTAATGTTAAGGATTTTGATGTCTACGCGACACTTTTGCGATCACACTACTTGTGACGACAATTTTAGTCGTAATCGTTGTATTTGACTGTTATTTTTAACAATTTCAGAAAATGTGACCATGGATAAAAAAAAATCGTACATGGTCACATTTTCAGCTTTTACATAAAGCGATTTACATTAGTTGGTTCTACGAATCAATTATATTAATCTCTAACATTCTTTGTTAACTATGAGTTTCACTGTTTCAGTAATGAGTCTATAACATACATGAGAGTCTTTGGGTTTCATTCTAAGATGTTTTCGGTGAAGAATCATATAAAATAAAACAGTGCCCCGGGGGCACCGGTTAACATTTTCCAAAAAAAAAAACTGGCAATCATATATGAATATGATACAGATTGTAAAAGAAAATAACTTTGTTTAGTATTTGAGCATTATATATATATATATATATATATATATATATATATATATATATATATATATATATATATATATATATTGAATTATCAATTGATTGATTGATTTACAAAATAAGTTGCAAAAAAATCCTAGGATAAACTTATTCCCGATTAATTTAGAAAAATAATTATTCCTGATTAATTCATTGGGGGGATTTCAGAGTTGGCCTATTGACAACACGAGTGGGGTACCTTATGTTCTATGCTCATATGATGATTCAGAATAAACTTAGAATCTTCAATTTAAAAGGAAGGCAAGCCAAGAGAACCAATAGTAGATATACTTTTTAATACTTTTTTGAAATGGAAAAAAATTAATAAAGTTTTTTCTGTCATATTTTTTAAAAAATCATAAAAACAAAGAAGTTAAAATGGTCTTTTTTTGACTAGAAGTTAAAATGATCTTATAATCAAACTTGGCCAAATTTTGGTTTAGATCTTGTAAAAAAATATCTTTGATTTTCACTTCTCTAGAATCTCAAAGTGGTAATTTTGGTATCATCTTCATGCGACATTGCTAGTAGCTTATGCGTCCAACAGAAGATGATATAGTCATCTTATGTTTTTTTTTTTTTTGGTACAAATCATCTTATGTGTTTTGAAAGATCAATGCCATTAGTTTGTTCTTGGAAATATTTAGGAGGGGATTCAAACCTACCATCTATTACCTCTCAAACTCCAATACTACTCTCCATATAGCGTGTGTTTGGCATTAAGATGAATATGTCAAAATTACGGTGATCTATCGTGATTTTCTAAAAGCTACACTTTATATCTTTTGTAAAATCACGATGACTCGCTAAACTTATGATATATCTATTGTGATAAGATTGAGTAATTTTGTGGAGGAAAAGTCACAATGACTCTTTCTCATATTAACTATCGTTTCTCTTTCATATTTTCTTTCTCATAAAACATTAATACTAAAGTCACCATAACTTTCCCTCTACAAAGTCACACAATCTCAATCCATATGTGGTCATTCCTAGTCCTGATCAATATTGTATGTGGTTGCATGTTATCCGATTATTATTTTTTCTTAAATCCTAAAATGAATTACATTTATCACCCTAAAGTGAATGTTAGGAATGAAAATCGAAGATTTTTTTTACAGAAACTAAAACTACAATTTGCTCATTTTATAGAGAAAAAAACATTTAATCCAAGTAACTTCAACTGCTTAATTTTTTGATATATCTCTTATCTAATTTCCCTATAAATATTTAATGACTTATAAACTTTTTTTCACAAGTTAAAATCAAATAGTTTAGAACGGCCAATAAATAAATAAATAAAACATTAGCAAACTAGAGCAAGTTGATTTTCTACAATGACTTTTTAATGATCTAAATTCTAAAACCTAGTAGTATTTTGAAAGTTAAACTGAATCTTGTTTAAAACTAGAGCAAGTTGATTTTCTACTAAGGAGATAAAGCTCTTTAATGTCTATTTTTTCTATTTAGTAGACTGGAATCAACATATCTTATGAAATTTAAAACAAAATCCTATCCACGTGGAATAATGTGTTTATACATTATATATCCACAATTTTGAATATTGGTGTCCTACTGTCCTGTGTTTTTTTATTACTAGGAATCAAACTCGGTACTTCAATTTTAAATGTTGTTGAACTTGTTTGTATCTTTTCTTTTTGGTACAATATTTTGTATTTTATATATTTATATTAATTTATAGAGATGTAAAACATTCAAAATTTTGTACTTACTGCAATTTAATTATTATCCAAAAATAATAATAAATAAAAAAAATCATTTCCCATATTCTTTCCTAGCTATTCTAATGCCACTATCTTATATTCTTATATAGGAATTTTAGAGGTACATAAATACCGTTTTGACTATTTGGTGTTGTTATTTTGTTTGAGGATTTCCCCCCAGATGTAGGTAACATGATCTGACAAATTGTGTCATAATTCATTGGATATTAGTAGTATGTTGTTGAAGTACTTAAGCAAGCTGAGTCGTTCCGCATAGACATATCATAGTGCTACATGATAAATATCACAGCAGTTGATAATATTAACCCACCTTTGCATTATAGTGCTACATAAACACAAACATAAATAGTCAACCATATGTCATTGTACGGAATAAAAGTGTCTGGCCAAACTGTGCAGGAATTTAGTACTTGATGATTCCCATAATAATTGATCTATTTGATAATTTTATCTACTAGATGAAAAGAATATAAAAATGAAAGAGAATAAAAGTTTACTACATTGCCCTAATCAATTATTGATATATTTAGGAAAAATTATTTCCACGGTCGCTTAATTTAAATTCAAATAACTTTGGATTTGTCCTCGTGAGCATAGCTCATTTGGTATGGACAATGCATAAAATATGCAAGGCCCGTGGTTCAAATCCCGGCCACCACCAAAAAATTATTTCGGGGTTCTATTTCTATTTCGGGGTTCAAACCCCGGCCACCACCAAAAAAAAAAAGATAACTTTGCATTTTTATCTCTTTTTTTCTTCTTTCGTTTAGGTCATTTACATTTAAAAATCTTCAAACTGTTAATCTTCCTTTTATATAGAATTTCTTGGGGTTCAAACCCCGGCCACCACAAAAAAAAAAAAAAAGATAACTTTGCATTTTTATCTCTTTTTTTCTTCTTTCGATTAGGCCATTTACATTTAAAAATCTTCAAACTGTTAATCTTCCTTTTATATAGAATTTCTTAGGAAATCCATAAACCTTGTCTATGTCTTCAAAGAAACTTACATCTTCTTCGACCCGCATGTTGATAAAATTATGAATATTTCAGTTCCATGCTAGTTTGATGGAGATAAATGTGAATGCAAAGGCATCCATGCACGCGGTTATTTGCATTTTTATCTCTTTTTTTCTTCTTTCGATTAGGTCATTTACATTTAAAAATCTTCAAACTGTTAATCTTCCTTTTATATAGAATTTCTTAGGAAATCCATAAACCTTGTCTATGTCTTCAAAGAAACTTACATCTTCTTCGACCCGCATGTTGATAAAATTATGAATATTTCAGTTCCATGCTAGTTTGATGGAGATAAATGTGAATGCAAAGGCATCCATGCACGCGGTTACCTGCATTGCATCTGCTGGTTTGTAAAACAACTTAAATAAAAGTGTGATGTACTAATCTAGATGTATACATCTTGAAGCAAAGAGGAAAAAATGAGTGATGTGATAGACGTAATATATTTGATGTGATAAAAAGAGAGAAGTTGAGAAAAAGTGAGGTGTTGAATGAATTATAAAATTAAGAGGTGTCTATTTATCATTGTTGAAAGAAAATAATTTTTTTATAAATTTTGTCTGCGAATATCTACGGGTACATTTTTTAATTAATCTTTGACAATGAAAATAACATTAACATATCAAAATATGCTTTGATCATTCTTTAAAATAAAAACAATTGATTAATTATATCATCACAATCTCACTTTGATATACAATAAAGTATTCAACAATGATATTTATACGCTCTTATTTTCAAACACCGATTCAATACCGTATTTTCTCTTTATCTCTCGCTTTCGATCACATCACCATTTTATCCCATATATTGCATTACTTTTTTTTTTATTATCTCTATCTTTCAAGGTGTCAAATAATATTTAGTATAAAAAATAATATTTTCCATTAAATATTGGCTGAGAACCCTAATGAATAGCAGCTATATATAAAGTGGAGTTGCATGTATTTGTTCTCCGTGTGGATAAAAAGAAACAAAACACACAATTACATGACGTGTTAATGGTATTAAGGGAGACGCCATCCACACGTTGAGAAATCAAAAGGCCTTCCTAGCCTTGTTAGAGTTTCCTTAATTTCAAATGCCAATAGTTGTATCCCATTAATTATACATGTGGTCTTCCACTCATATGTAACACTAATGTGTAGATCTTTAACTTGTTCAACTCTGTTGTTTGCCACATGTTATGTATTTCTGATGTTGGATCCTTGTCATTGGCCTAATATCCACATTCCACTTGATCGTGTAATGCCTTAAGATACTCAATTCAAAGTTACCTTGAGGTCAGAATTAAATTTGTTTTGTTTCCAATTTAAGTAAATTATTATTAGATCATATCCATAACACCAAACATCTTTGAGACATATCCCCCAGTAGCTGGTTAGTTGATTGATTTATTAATTAAGCTAAATGCATGGCCAATGTAGTTAGAGAAATTGATAAGATAGTTGCATGTAAAGTCGCACGTGTGATCATATATTAGAGACCCAAATAAGTTGTCAATAATAAGGGAAAAGAAGATAAGAACCAGGGGCCACAGCACGGTGGCTTCCAACCAAAGTCACCAGCAACTTATGGTGGTCAATTATAATTTGACAAAGTAATATTGGAGTAGAGTTGGCCAACAAATATTGATCCATTTTCCAGAGGGTTGACTCATATCCATGTTAAGAATTCTACATTTGATAAAACATGGTCTAGACATTTTTCTTAAAGAAAAACTTGGTCTGGACATAAATTTACTAAATACTCATTCCGTCCCATAATAATAGAGTCATTTGTAAAAAGATACCAAGAATATTGACTCATTTCACTTTTTAATACAACATTAATTACTTTTTTTCTTCTAATTATAACTCTAATTAATAGTACCTTTAAAAAAAAAACTCTAATTAATACTACTTTCATCACTCCTTATTCAATACTCCTATATTCTACATTATATTTATGATAAAAAGAATGCATCAATACTTAACAAAGGCACTCAAAAGTCTAAACCATTTTTCTCTCTTTTTCATTTATACAATTTCTTAATCTGTGTGAAATGGTACTCAGTTAAACTGGGACGGAGGATACTTCTCCCGTCTTAAAATAATTGTTTCTTTAGCCATTTTTTGTCTTACAATAATTGTCACTTTATAATAGTAATGCATCATTTATTATTATTTCACTATTATACTCTATTTATTTATTTTCATCCAATTTAACTATTTCACTAACTACAGTTTATAAGGATATTTTAGTAAATCATACTAATTTTTTTTTTTAAGAAAGAAATTCATTGCTTTTCATTAGCTATCAAATCTCGGATACATGACGGTACATCATCATAAATGTGGGAGCTAGCATGAGATGGGGCTACCCTAGCTAATTCATGAGCGACCCCATTGGCTTGCCTCCTATTGAACTCGACATGAGAGTTCTGAAAATTACAACCAAACAATTGTCTACAAGCCTGAATAATACAACCTAGTTCACTACTATCAACTAGGTTTGAATTAAAACGTTCAACAACAGACTTGGAATCCAAAACAAAATCAACATGGTCATAGTGAAGATCAGCCACCCATTGTAGCGCCGTGTGGAGTCCAACAGCCTCGCCGACATCAACATCACAAAGAGGAGAGAAGCAGTCCGTCTTGGCCATAACAAACTCACCCTGATCATCACGGATACATATGCCAATACCTACCATATTCAGAGAGTCAGAAAAAGAGGCATCAATATTACATTTGTACCTACCATATGCCGGCTTCGTCCACTCAATGACATGACCATGAATAACACTGTTCGACTGAGCATAATTATCAGTAGCTTTATGCGATCTGACTTCTTAGGCGGTTCTCCAATCATCTAAAAGGTGTCGAGCCCGTTCAACAACCTGCATACATGTTTCATTTTGTTGTTGCCACAATTTTAAATTCCTTCGCTTCCACAAGCTCCACATGATCGTCACAAATAACTCTTTTTGCGTAGAAGGCAGCTTATCAAGAAGGGAAAAAATCAAAGCATCCATGTTATAATTTTGACGGAGAGTTCTATCAATAATTTCCCATAAGTTGACCTCCCTCCATACTTGCATCGCACCTGGACATTCTAATAAGACATGAATGCTATCTTCATAATTAGTTCCACATAAAACACAATCATTAGGACAATGAATACCACGACTACTCAGGCGTGCACGTGTAGGGAAGCAGCCCCGACACACACGCCAAACAAAATTTCGAATTTTGGGGGGCACCTTAAGCTTCCAAATAGAACTCCATTTTCCCGGAATATGCAAATGGGAGTTATCTGCAATTTCTGTGACACAAATACGATATGCACTGCGAACGGAATAATTACCATTTTTCTCCGCCTTCCAAATAATTTTATCTTCATGAACAAGAGGATGGAGAGGAGTATTTAAAATAAGCTGGGTAGTATTATGATCAAACAGATTAGAAATTAAGGTAGCATTCCAAACCTTTGTCGATGGTTCGATGATATCTTGAACTTTGACATGAGCAAGGGCCGCATAAAGAGGACTTTGAGTTGAGAGGGAACAACCGTCTTTAAGCCATGGAGCACCAATTAAAGGAATACTAGCACCAGAACCAATTCTCCATCTAGCACCCTGTTTAACCACTATTTTAGCACTGAAAATACTCCGCCATACATAACTGGGGTTAGCTCCAAGCCTAGAACTCAAAAAATCACACTGAGGAAAATATCTTGCCTTAAATAAACGAGACACAAGACTAGTATTATCAACTTGAAATTTCCATCCCTGTTTACCAAGCATCGCCACATTAAAAGACGTGAGGTCCTTGAATCCCATACCGCCATAATTTTTATGAACAGATAAACGTTCCCAAGATAGCCAATGCAAACCTTTTCTAGTAGAGCCACCATGTCCCCACCAAAAAGCATTAATCATTTTTTCTATTGCATCTACTAACTTGTTTGGTAAGAGATAAACACTCATAATATAAGAAGGAATATATTGGAGTACCGATTTAATCAGCACTTCTCTTCCGGCTTTAGAGAGGCACTTGCTGCTCCAAGAATTTATTTTGTGCCAAATGCGGTCTTTGATGAAGCCGAAAGTCGCCTCTTTGCTTCTACCAATCATGGATGGCAGCCCCAAGTATTTACCGGTACCCATAACAGCGCGTACACCAAGAATGGAAGTGATAGAATCTTGAGTAGGGCCGGGCACACTCCGACTATAATAAACTTCAGATTTGGGGAGGCTAATTGCTTGGCCAGAAGCTTTCTCATAAGTCTCAAGGATATTTTTCATTACTAAAGCTTGTCTTTCCTCCGCCCTGAAAAATAAAAAACAGTCGTCTGCAAATAACAAATGAGAAATAATAGGAGCATTAGTACATATAGAAATGCCATGAATATCCCCTCTCCTTTCAGCTTTACGGATAAGAGCTGAGAGACCTTCTGCACATAAAATAAACAAGTAAGGAGAAAGAGGATCGCCCTGTCTACGACCCCTACCAGGAATTATAGGACCCACCGACTCATTGTTAACAATTACAGAATAATCAACTGTTTCAACACACATCATAATCCACCTAATCCAACGGCTAGCAAATCCCATTTTAATCATGACCTCCTTAAGATATAACCAATCGATACGGCCGTAGGCTTTACTAATATCCAACTTTAACGCTACATTCTTATCTCTTATCCTCTTACTTATTTTCATATGGTGAATAACCTCGATAGCAATCATAGCATTATCCAAGATGGCGCGTCCAGGAACAAACGCTGACTGGTTATCTGAAACACATTTATGGAGGACATTTTTCAATCTGTTAGCCAAAACTTTCGCTATAAGCTTATACAACACATTGCACAAAGCTATGGGGCGCCAGTCTTTCATAGTATGCTGCTCATTTCCTTTAGGGATCAAAGCAATGTTAGTGGAATTAAGCGAAGGTGGAAATTGATTATTATTCAGCCAAGAACAACACTCACTAAAAATATCAGAATTACACACTGACCAAAATTTCTGAAAAAATCCTGGATTAAAGCCATCTGGACCAGGACACTTGTCCGGATGCATAGAATACATGGCTTCCTTGAATTCTAGGAAATCATTGTCCTCTACCGACACAACATTATCAATGGCAGCCAACACAGGGGTGCGGTCACTATTATTTTCAAGAAAAAGTTTCTCAAAATAACCTTTAGCAATCTGGCATAGACCCTGTTCATCTGTTACCCATATCCCCGCATCATTTTCTAAAGAAATAATACGATTTACCTTTTTGCGAGAGGTAGCAGACGCATGAAAAAAATTTGTATTCAAATCACCATCACGATACCAATGAGTTTTTGCTCGTTGTCTCCAATACTTATCCTCTTGAATCATTAACTGAGTCATTTTCTTTCTTAACGAGGACCAGCGACTATGATCAGCTGCTGCTCCTTGATCTCTGCATCTATTCAATTCTTTCCGGCACTGGGAAATTTCTTCTTTCAAGCCATTACGAGTAGTCTTGCTCCACGAGGTAAGATCAGATGCACAATGATCTAATCTCTCGGTTATCGGCATATCTGCACTAGACAACCAACTGTCAGAAACAACATCATGAATGCCCGGTTCTACACACCAAGCATTCTCAAATTTAAAGGTTCTTTTAGGCACCCAGACACGTGCAACAGGCTCCCTGTTGAGAAGAATCGGATAATGATCAGAAGCCGGGGCTACTAAATTTTCCACCTTCGCATTTTATTATTAAAATCAACACAATTAATAAGTACTTTTGTGAGATGTATCTTGAAATTGAGACATGTTAGACTGTGATGAATTCATGAGACCCGACTCATATAAATTTTTACTTGATGAAAAAAAAAAGTAGCTAGTTGTTGAGAGTTATTTTTGTTATTACTTCCCTTTTGGGGCACTAGTCTAACATTAGAACCGCAATTTTTTTTTTTTGAAACGCTTAGAACCGCAAACTGTTGGGCAAAGAATTTCCTCAAAAAATGGCATCCAATTGGATTCAGTGATATTTTAGAAATGTCTCAAACTATTTTTGTTGTTGTCTCAGCTCTCAAATTCTCAAGAGAAATATTCATAGAGTGTTAAGTAAAACCCTATTGTTCCGATCAGAGTACCAGGGGCGGATCTAGACATTTGATATCAGTGTGGAAAAAAAATTATGAAGCAAATTATATTAATATATATACTAAAAATATGAAATTTTGACATCTAAAACGCTTCAGCAAATTGGTTTAAACATGTTCATTTCATCTGAATGGTTTGAGGTTTGATTCCCAGCAACTCACATTTTGTGATTAACTATTTTATGTTAATATTTAAAAAAACATTAAAAAGGGTTGCTCGCTGGGTGTTTATTTTATGTTAATATTTAAAAAAACATTAAAAAGGGTTGCTCGCTGGGTGTTGAATGGAACAATTGAACTATGTACAAACCATTCATCTATGCAGGCTCAAACCGCTAGGCCATGTGAACAATCATGCTATAGTAGCAACATATATTATATATAATGAATAGTTTAGGTTTATTATATGAAAAAAAAATATGGGGAATAATCTGGTGTGGCACTTGCCACACCATGCCTCAATGTGGATCCCCCCATGCAGAGTACACGTGTTTCTCTCTATATCAATTCTAAAATAATCAGGTATGCTTGATTTTAATTTAATTGATTTTAAAGATGTAGAATTGATTTTGATATGTTTTGTTGTATTAGAATTTGAGCTGGGTCTAACACAAAATCATCTTGCAAAGTGAAGACTTCCTTCACTTATACAATTATGTTAATACAATATCTTATTCAATATAAAACTTGATAGGTTGCTCTTGTATATAATTGATTTTGCCCTCATAATTTATTATAACTTGAAGTTAAAATTTAGAGTTTTTATTTTAGAATTGATTTTTAGACTCAAATTTATTGTTCTACTCACTTTTAACCATAATCAATTCATTCAAAATAAATTTGTGGCGCAAAAACAAACACATACTCATATGTTAATTTATTAATAAATAATTAAAGAATGGATTTGAACATACCCCAAGAAAAAAGGGACCTTGTTCTTCTCATTGAAGCATGGACGTATAGGTGGAAATATGACATATTGGTTTAAAGGGGCCTATGGTCTATTTTACTTTTTTTTTTTTTTTTTAAGAAATCAAAATGGAATTAAATTACCAAGAATGATTCATCTCGTACAAGGTGTGCAAAAGAGAATCACCCAACAAATTACAAGGTTAATGTTTTTTGCCAAAACAAAAACACTCCACAAAAAATAAAAAAGAAGAAAGCTACTCCATAACACTCATACATAATAAAGGGTGTTGCCACCAGTCAGTATAACTGAAAGCGAAAATGAGCATTTTAGCTTTGAACCAAGCAAAAGACATAAACTTAACGTTCTCCAATAAATTCACCAAATCCTTTGCAGTATGGGAAATTTTTTTGTTGTTTATTTCCTTCCAAACAACCCAACAGCCGGCGTGCCAGATCACTTGGAGAAAAGAATGAGTAAACCGTGGTAATCCCGCCAGATGACCAAATTGATGAAGATGTTCATTGACGGACTCTGGAGATGTGAAATTGATACCGATCCACTGGTAAATAAGGTGCCACAAGCTGCGGAAGAAGTCACATCGAAAGAATAGGTGAGCCATGATCTATTTTACTTTAGGATTAAGCATGATCAAACTTTTATTTTTAAATAGTGAACGTTAAAGCTTTTTAATAAGTTGTCTACTTAACTAAAAATGTCAGGAAACAAGTCATAAAAAAATCTTTTAGGTCTATTAGATCAGCATATTTAAGTAAAGAAGATAAAAATTATTTATTATTATTATTATTATTATTATTATTATTATTATTATTATTATTATTATTATTATTATTATTATTATTATTATTAAATTTTGTACTCGAGAATACATTATAAATTTGTTAACTTTTTAGTAAGTTAACCTTATTTGCTAGTCTACATTAATTTTCGTATATTTAAATGTATTATTATAAACTAAAAATGAAATATGATATCATATCATCAAATTCTTTAAAATATCACATTAAATGTTAAAAGAAAGTTTAATCTCGTTGGTGTATTAGTTCATTAGACGTCAGTCAAATTACTTATTTAAATATGTTAATATGAAATAAACTTTTACACAAGATAAAACTTTTTATCAAACGTCTCCATGAGCTTAATTCAATTGGTATAAACAATGCATATTATATGCAAGGGTCGGAGGTTGAGGTTTGAACTCATACACTCTACTTCTTCGTATTTAAAATGTGTGAACTCCAATCACTAGACTACTTGACAAAAAAATAGATAAAACTTCGTATCAAACTTTTAAAAGGTTAAATTTAAACTTTAAATTTTTGATAGGGCATTGTTAAACCTTGCAAAGCCAAGTTCGACGCACCTTACTCTGATATGTACTTGCACTAAGGCATGCATAAGCCTACGGTAGCTAGCTTAGGCGGTTGGTGTCTTTCCACTGATCTTGCCGTGGATTGGATGGAGTTGCAAATTAGTAGTTTGTTCGTGAATTTTGTTGTTTCGGGGTCAAACCAAAATTGTTTGTTATTGTACTGCAACAGATGCCATGTCCATTAAAGCTATTCAGAGAATCCAAAAGAGTATCCTCTGAGTGAGACCCAACACCTATATTATTATCAACTACTTGGAAAGTATCCTCATTATATCAAATTCTCAGTACTTGATAAGACGTTTTTTGTTTTTGTTTGTGAAATAATGTTTGAGAATAACATATGATGAGCTACATTATGAACCGAGTTCCTCTGGTTTTTTTTATAATGATTTTGGTGTTTTTATTGTGAGATATATTATTTGAACAATCATTTTTGTTACAACATATAGAACAACCAAAGATATAGAGGTATTGATATATACAAAAACTTAAACAATTGATAGAAAGTTAGAATACAGTGAGAGTATAAAAACAAGGAAGCCCCTAATATGGACCTTAATTTTAAAGGACCATTGGTGGACCTTATTAATTTACCTGCTATAGCCTGTCAACTGTTTTTGTTCTTTTTCTTCCTATATTGGTTATTTTGGGTTTAAAGGTGTAAATTAATCGCATCTCCTTCTCCATTTCTCCAGCCATTTATGGTTGCATCCACTTTCCCAATACTCTCTCACGTTCTTTTTTTTTTTTTTTTTTTTTTACAGATACACATACTCTTTTCTTTCACATCTTCATTATACATGACATGCCCCTATCGTTTTCAAACAATAGTGAAGTAATTGTTTGTCAATTGAAAAAAATTACAAAACAGATTTCCCCTTTTCTCTTGTTTGTGTTATTTGTTTAGTGTCTTCAAACAAATAATGGAAAAAAGAAGAAGAAAATTGATCAGGAGTAGGTGCTGTTTGTGTGGTTGTGATTGAAATTTTGAAGCTTTTGGGTAAATGGAAGGAGTTAAAACACAAGTGTGATGTGGTGCTGGTTTTAGTTATGAAAAATAAACAACAAATAAATATTTAGTGTTCTCTTAAAAACAAATTAAATCAAAATTAAATCAGTGACACAAAAATAGCAGTCTCACACACACATTAATTATACAGAAAGGAGAGACATATGATGAGTCAAACTCATAGAAGGGAGAAGAAGAGGGAGAGACCCACAAGAATGGAAGAAATGGGGTGGTGTTTTTGAAGGTGAGAAACACCCACAAAGTGGATTTTAGACTTTGAAATAGACAAAGAGATACATGAACAGCACAGAGACCAGAAGCAGAATGTTAATAACTTAAGCTCAAAATCCAATGGTTCATAATAAAAATTGTGGACAGGTTATAGCAGGTAAACTAATGAGGTCCATCAATGGTCCCTTAAAATTAAGGTTCATATTAGGGGCTTCCTAAAAACAATTGTCACAAAATAGTTGTACAAATATCGTTTGTCTTTTTATTTAACTTGTTTTGAAAAACTATTCGTTAAAACAATTTTCACATGTTGTTCAAAAGAAAACACATTAATTTATTTGATAACCTTAATTTGAAAACAATTTGAGAGTAGACAACCAAAAAAACTTGAGAGCATATTATAGATTGGAAGGTGACAAGTGGCAATGATGGGAAAATTGGAAAAGCCTGAAGTTTGATATTGACTAAAATAATATTTGAAATGAGTTTATAAAAATAACAATCACCTTTCAAACCGATTTTGTAGGATTCGAGTAATACCCAACCCATAACCAAATAGAGAATGATCCCATATGGCTGTGGCAACACTAATGATAATGGTGGACAGTGTTGAATCGAACAATAGTGAATGTTAGTGGGTGGTAGATGGTGGAAGGTGTTGCTTTGTGGTGGTGGAAGGAGCTAGGTTGCTAGGTGGAGGAGGGTGCTGAATAGCAAGATCGATGGATCGTTAGTAAGGAAGGATTGACCGAAACGGTAAGAACATCAAAACAATCAATCATCTTAGACGTAAAAAATATAACTAATTTTATTCAATTAAAAAACTTTATATTCTATTATTTTCCAAAATTAATATTATCTCGATAAAATCTTAATCGACTTTTTTCATCAAATGAAAAAGAATATTAAAGAAAATTGATTATATTAATTAAATAAATGATTATGTATTTTCAAAACGTCTGAAAAACATTCTATCAATGAGTATAGCTCCATAGTGTTATTATTTTCTAAAATAAGTGAGACGCATTAGATTAGAGTAGCCAATTCCATTAAATAAGGTAACAGAAAAAATTATACAATTGAAACTCCAGTCCTCATTGTCTCCCACCACCTATGCATAGTGTTTGGGCATGTATGGAACTTAACTTGCATACAATACAATGACTGAGATATCATGGTCTTCTTTTTCTTTCTTTTTTTTCTATTTTGTTGCATTAATTCAAGGCAAAGTGCGATAGGACAAGGAATTGTTGTCAACAAGCACTAGCCAACTTTAAAATTCCATTCAAAAGAGTCTCAAGTTTAACACTTGCTCTAGCCAATAGGGTAGCCTAGACTCTCTAAAAATGGATGCCAATTTCCTGATTTGTTCTCTTTTGGCCCTAGAACAGTACTGTCCTTTGAAGAGAATTGACATAAATCCTTGAGGAAAATGGAAATTGGGGACCATACACTTGCACTTTAAAAAGAGAATATATTGCACAGAAACCTCATTCAAATCGATCAGTATATATTTGTACAAACCTGTACTGGAAATAAGTTTTACGTGTCGAAACCCTGTGTGGCATTGCTACTTAACAAAACAGGTAAGGTGGAATCGTCTATGCCAAAGGTCTAGCCATCATGTCATGTGTTAAGAAAATATATATATATATATATATATATGATTCGAAACCACTACTGTGTAGAATAATTGGTGGGGGCAGGAACCTGTAGCTAATATATCAAGCACGATTTTAGGAACGAAATGAATGAACATGCATGCCAGAATAAACTTGTGAATGAATAGGAAGGATTATGATCTAGTGATCAGAAATTTGTGGAAGTTTCAGTACACACTACACTGACGGGTCCTGTGAAACTAACCCTAAGAGATAGATAACAGTCCTCATGCAAGAGGAGCACGATAATTTTGAACTTAGCCTAGACTCTATTTCGCGAGTTTACAACTATTTCTATCCGATTTAGATATCTGCATGCTAACTTTTTTTTTTTAAATAAAAATGTTACTAAATTATTATAAGGTTAATTTTCTATCCTTAAAAATACAAAAAATAAAATGATTTCATCCTCCCAAAAAAAATTATTCCCGTCCTTGTGAGCATATCTCAATTGATATGAACATTGCATAATATATACAGGGTCAAAGTTCGAACACACCCCACTTATTCGCTTTAAAAAATTGAATTTATATTCACCAATCTACTTGATCAAAAAAATATTCCATTTTTGGTATTTACTGACTAATTTATATTCAATATGTAGTAAAATTATATTCATCTATTATATCTAACTCTTGTATGTCCATATCATGTTCAAGCAAGAACATATCAAAATTATATCCATTAGAGACCAAAAATGAAACGAAAAATGTTAGGAGGACGAAAACATCCTATTTTATTTTTTAAGTACTAAAATCAAACGTGCAGTGTAGTGTTCATCTATTATATTCATCTATTATATCTAACTCTTGTATGTCCATATCATGTTCACTTTTTATTTTATTTTTTACTTCATATTTGAAAACCACCAAAATAAAAAATAAAATATATTTTTATAGCAGTGGTTATTGTTCTTCCACTTAATCCAGTGATATAAAATCCAAAATGTCAACTTAAACAATTAAAACTAAAAATTATATCCAACCAGCTTTCAATTTCATTTGCACTCGACTAAAGAATTTAAATAAGATCGATAAATGTAATTTCATCAAATCAATGTGATTGCCCCTAAAAGGTCCACAATGAAAAACAGACTGAAACCAAACAATCCTATTGTCAAGTATGGTCTATTGTCATCACTCGACCACAGCTACGTCTATTGTAGGGAAAAGAAGTGAATCTTTTCCTTTTTATAAAGTAAGATGATTGAAATCAATTTAGAGATATGTAAGAACGAGTTTAGCTTGATCAAACAGAGTGGACTAGGTGGTTGATTTAAAAGTTATCCCTTTGTGGAATGTTTAGTAACTACAGAAGTATTAGGCTCTCATGTCCTTGAGTCGAATGTGATACACCGTGGTAGGATTATTCTTTGAAGTGCCGAACAGAATAGGAGATACTATAGTCAATTATTAAGAATTAGAGGAACATTGCTAGAGTGTTTTACTTAGCGTTAGTTTCGAGGACGAAACTATTTTAGGTGGGTAGAATGTAAGATCCGTGTATTTTATCTTATTTTTATTTTTATGCTAATGCATTCTATGATGATTCGACGTAAAAATATATTATCGATATGATTTATTAAGTGATGATATTATTTCTCTCTTAAGAAAAAAATATTTTTGATTTTTTATTCATTAAATGGTCAAATCCTCGTTCCTAATTATTTAGTTGATGTCTTATTTTATGTCATATTATTTTAGCAAACTATATGAATATTTACTTTATTATATTAGAGTAGGTAAAATTGGTGACATTTATTATAAGTTACTAATGTAGTTTTATTATAATTGTTTCTAATTTTATGTTACTTACCGGTTAGGAAGCACACGTTCATTTTCATTCATTACTAGAAAGCAGGAGATACAACTTCTTCCCTATTCATATGACCATGACACACCACTTTCCACTCCATGATTTAGTTCCACATTTTTAGGAAGAAAGTTAGTGAGAGAGTTACTAGAATAACCGGTTCCTATTCATTTTCACACACACTCATTCTATGCTTTGAAGAACAAAAACAAAATACATAGAGAGAGAGAGAGAGAGAGAGAGAGAGAGAGAGAGAGAGAGAGAGAGAGAGAGAGAGAGAGAGAGAACGGGAAAAGGGGTCTGAAGGAGGGAGAGAAAACAAACATTCACTCTAGGGAGACAAGTAAGAATCCTATTATCATTATTACTCTTCATTGCAATTATTATTGATAAACCAAAATCATTCCCTATTTTTATAGCAGTGGTTATTGTTCTTCCACTTAAAATAGTTCAAATCACTCCAGTGATATAAAATTCAAAATGTCAACTTAAACAATTAAGACTAAAATTATATCCAACCAGCTTTCAATTTCATTTGCACTCGACTAAAGAATTTAAATAAGAGCGATAAATGTAATTTCATAAAATAAATGTGATTGCCCCTAAAAGGTCCACAATGAAAAACAGACTGAAACCAAACAATCCTATTGATGAAACTATATAACAAGCCTTAACCTAACAAAGAATAAATGAAATTAGTAATTCCTATGCATAACACATTCTAACATAAGGTTTTCCAAAAATGTTATGTATACAATAATGAGCACGAATTCAACAATTATGTCGGAACTATTACCATAAATTAACTTGTTTGATGACTAAGCAGAAGAATTCTTCTTCACCGCATATGCACGGCAGGCTGCCAAGCCAACAACTGCCATAGCTGTCCCAACTGTAAATTCAACATAGAAAACTATTTTAGCAATCAATTTTTTTTTGCCAATTAACAATCAACACTTGAACAACAGAAAAATGGGTATTTTGCAAATTTGTGATGTATGTATGCATCATGTCCTGGTAGGAAAAGTTAAAAGAAACACCTGAAGCAAAAATAAGAGAGTTCTGAACAAGCCGATTGTAATGCTTTCTTTTCTTCCCAATCTCAGTTTCTGGAATGCTCAAATGAGGGTGTTCTGCAGCACTAACAATTTTATTATACACATTACTTGAATCACCTAATTTCATGCTTACGTGAATAGGTGCCTCTATTCCCAACTCCTGAGTAACCTATGCAAAAAATAAATAGATGATAACATTCTGAACTGTCAGATTGAGCTATGAAATTGTGCATAACTTAATCAATTATATGATAACACGTGGCTGGAAATGCAATACCTTCACTGAATCTTGCACTGCCCTTGGATATGGAGTTAGATCATCCTTAGCAGCAATAAGGAGGCAAGGAACTCTATAACCAGTTAGATCACCTTGCCCAGCAACCTTCTCAAGCAAATCTCTGGATTTCTTCCACGAATATTCATCTGAGCTGGAAAACAAGCACAAAAGAGCAAAAACTAAGAAGATACTGGAACAATAGAATAGGCATGATAAAGATCCCTCTCAAAATCTGGTACAGCATTACTCATACAAGTACATGAGAATCGCTTTTTATAATTTTAAATAACATGAATTTGAATGAGAGGATAGCCTTCCCTAGAACAAGTGCAGATGACGATGCATCGAGTTTTCGTTCCTTCTTTACAAGCAGGAATACTGCCAATGTTGTTGGCATGAAACAGATCATATATATATATATATATATATATATATATATATATATATATATATATATATATATATATATATATATATATATATATATATATATATATATATATATATATATATATATATATCAGATTTTAGTGAAAATTTTGATCTCATAATTTGTTATAATTTATTGGCTATTATTAACTCCACATACAACAAATCATTCCTCTAACTTGATATGATCATTTCTCTAGGAGGTCGAGAACCATGAAAATGCAAGCCGTATCAAACTTCATGTCGATTTCCAATACAATCAAGACGAATATGTCAAAGATTAAGGGTACATTTCATTAAGTTTTTCCCCCAAATAAACTATTCTATAAAACAATTTTCAAAACTGCCTTTCCTTACAAAAAAAAAAAAAAAAAAAAAAAACCAATTGTTATCATTAATTTGAATTTTTTTTATAATGATTTAAAACAAACAAAAAATGTGTCCAGTAATTTGTTTTATGGTGTAATGTGGGACATTTCTGGGCCAGTGAGGTATATTAATTTGGAAACAGTTTATACTGATAAATTAAAACAAAAAAAAAAGTGTTCGATAATTTGTTTTATGGTAAAATATTGGACGACAATGCCAGACAATTCTGGGCCGGTGAGGAGAATGGTGCCGAGTTGCAGTTGATGTGATTGTGGAGGGTGTTAGACGACGACAATGGGAGAGTCCATGGTGGCAGCAATGGTGTTGATGTTGCTAGGTAGTGACAGCGGTGGGGATTTAGTATAGGTTTTAAATTTTAATTCATAAAATAACATTTACATTGATAACTAACTAGTTTATGGGGAAATACACCATTAAAGACTTTGGAGGGTTTTGAATAAACTTCCAAATCCTTTCCCTCACTTCATAATACTCTCAAAACAAAGAAAATATTATACAAGTATTCTCTTCTCCTCCCCTATAAAAACACTCCCAAATAAGGTGATGGGTTCCCCTCAATTAGCCCCCCCCCCCACCACCAAAGTGTTTCCCCCATAACTCCCAACAAAGCATTGGGGAATTAATTTACATACACGCATATATGGGGAAGTTATAACTTCTATTCCGGCAGTTACTATATTCCACAGCTTATAGGATTACAGATCCTGTGTCCCTCTCCCAGCCAACCATCTGCCAGGTAAATAACCGAATCCCCAACATTCTCTTCCCACTTCTACTTATTCTACATGTATTATATTAAATTAGGCAAGGACTGTTGGGTCTGTGCCTTACATAAATGTGCTTAATAGGAGGCCTACTAACACATCCATACATAAAATGCTGGTGAAGGTAAAACAAGAATGCAAAACAATCACTCCTACAGATTAAAATTTAAATGTAACAAAGCACGAACACACAAATTCATTTGCACCATACCTGTCATACACAAAAACAGCTACATCACACGCAGCCAAATAATCCTGATTTGACAGAAATTTTGATACTTCACTCTCAGGTATCTCCCGTAATACAAGAGTTTTCCTAGTTCCCTATATAGTAGTGAACAACAAGATCAAAAGTATATAAAAACTGCACATTATACTCACTTAACTTCCCCCACAACATCAATGTGACTCCTACATTTACTAGTTACAGAGTATGTTGCATCACTGCAGAGCATAAAAGAAATAAAGCATACTTTTAAAATTGATATAAGTAATAATAATCTTCTCCCACCTTGATACTCACCCCTATTAATTCAATGGCATTTGCAGCAAACTTCTCAACTGTTGTTGGAGTATAATTATTTGAGAAAGGCCTACAAGATCGGTGATGTAAGTGTTACTTTGAAGAAAAATGAACATAAACATTAAGAGTGGATAAATTTTACTTGCTCATGGATCAACATAAATTCAAAAGATGCGCTGACTATGGTAATTGGTTTAGAAGCACACCTTCCCAATAATGCATCCAACAGAGCAGATTTCCCGGCATTTTTAGAACCAAAAACGTAGCATTGGAACACATTCCTTTCTGTCGTTTGTTTCTTGCGATCAACTGATCTCCTACGAGTAACACGGAGTGCTGCAGCAGGATTACCGCTATATCCGATGTAAATCAAATTTGCCAGGCTACATGGTGGATCAAGTAATGTCATAAGGGCCCACTGCATCATAAAATGTAGGAAATATATCAATAACTATCTCATGGTGAAGACTAAAAAACAGTACATGTTATCCCCACCTGGGATAGGAATCCGTTAAGAGACATGTAACCCGTATCAGTTCTCTCAGTAACGTCGTTATATGGAGCATCATTCCATGGACTGCAATTCAAAACGAACTACTGAACATAAGAATCAAGTGGAGAAACTAACATATAGCTGTAAATCATTTCAGTATTATCACAATTGAAAAAGAAGGAAACAAAGTGAATAATTTGCAAATAAAATATCACATTTGAATCACTATAAAGTTAAGATCAAACTGCAAGTGGATAGGCTTCACTTGAAAATGTCTAAAATTTTAATGCTTCTGAAGGTAACCTGTGGTGGGCCATTGATCTACATGCATAAAAATAGAGGAAAGAAACGAAAAATGGGCCTCATAGGGTTGATATATTAGAATATAAGAAAATATCTTATAATGGCTTTGATATTATATTAGAGCATCTTAGTTTATTTCCTAGGAATAATTTACAGTTTTTGAGTATCATAGATCTCTTAGGATTGAGGGGTAACCTTGGCGCAACTGGTAAAGTTGTTGTCATGTGACTGTAAGGTCACGGGTTCAAGTCCTGGAAACAGCCTCTTGTGTAAAAACAGGGTAAGGCTGCGTACAATACACCAAATGGTGGGACCCCTTCCCGGACCCTGCGTATGCGGGAGCTTCAGTGCACCGGGTTGCCCTTTTATAGATCTCTTAGGATTAGTTTTTATATTACTTAGATATTACAATGATTTGTTTCCTCACTTATCTATTTATTTATGAATAGAGCCTTGTATCTCTATATGTAGATTTCTATCAAGTTGCTATCAAGCTACAATCAAGTTATTATGTGAGGTGTTACGTTTCTATTTTAAAGAGTATATTTGTAACAAGGTTATAGCTTAGTAAGCTTTAGCTTGAGGAGCGTGTTAGAATATAAGAAAACATCTTATAATATTTTGATATAGCAGTAGAGTATCTCAGTTTATTTCTTAGGATTAGATTTTAATGTGATTTGGTTCCTTATTTTCCAATTTATTTATGATTAGAAGCTCTTATTATTTTTCTCCTTGTTTTATCTGAAACCTGTAACTTCAACATGATAGATCATTGGCCCACTTTATAGAAGAGGAATGAAACAGAAAGATGGGAGTAGAAAAAACCTGTTGTGTATTAGTTTCCATATTCTAACAGAGAGGAAAGATATGGGAGAGGGGATTATCAAAGAAGTAAGGCAAGAATACAATGCCATTGATTGGGGAAAGGAATGGCACTGTATCCGGTGTTAATTCCTTATCTTTATGTTCTGGGAAATAGGATGCTTTGTCATGTTTCTTGGGTTCTGTTCTAGAGAACATCTCTTACATAAGGAGCTAAGCTCCATTGTTCTTGGTGGAATTTATCATCAGTTTTAGTTTTATCAGTAAAATTTTGTATCAAGGTTTTGAACGTATATTGTTTTGTGAGCTCACATAATGCAGTAGGATAATATGATGCTTGCCGATGATATGTTGAATGAAATTCTGTTTTAATTCTACAGAAACAAGAGACTTGTCAAGAAAAGAAGTGAAAAACATTCTTTCGAACTGTTAGATTCCTGAGATGGGAACCTAGGGGAATGTAGAGGAAAGAAATAATTACAGAGAATGGGCACGGCAAGAAAGCAGGAAGAAAGAATATGCAATGTTATTATTCTGACTCACAAGGTTTCTCATAACCTTGCCAGGGCGGTAACCCTTACAACTAAGAGACCAGTTTCCATCAAGAATTCTACAAGTGTCTTATCCCTATATAGAAAAAATACCTCTATATTTTACGAAAAATTCAACTACCAAACCAACTAATTTAACTAAAAGACTAATAGACTAAAGATGTCCTTATTTCAACCTAGAAGATACATCCTAACAATACATTCCCCTTTAAATTCCACCTTGCCCTCAATGCGAAAACTGAGGATTCCCACTTTGCCAGACTTCCAACTGATCATTTCCCTAGCATGCAAATTTCCCTTCCAGATAAGCAGCCTCTCTGGATTGTTGATCCTAAGCAAGGATCAGGACCTGCACCTTTGGACATCATATATGCTCACTGCTCAGGACTAAACAGTCACCCGCACTTGAAGAATCTCCCTTCCTCCTTCTAAAGAAACTCACAAGAAGGCAACTTCCTAGTGTCCGAAGCCTTGAATAAGCCCTGATCCAACACGTTACTCGTCGTCTCGTCGTACTCAAGGTTGTTGAGGCAGCATACCCACCGCTTCCCTATCCACGTTTCTCACCGCCCCTCATACCTAACCTTTTGTAAAGAAGTGGGTGCCACCACTTGCCCTGCACCAATTCTTGCCGCCAAGCGTTCTTTAGCAATTGAGAAATCAGTATAAATCAAGAATTTCGCGAGTGCTTTCCCTTTAAGGTTATCCCCATCTCTTACAACAAATTTAAATACGTAACTAACAAATCTTATCTTATCAAGCCAATGGGCTAATTGACTAACAACTTCCTCCTAGAAGATGCATCCTGACACAAACCCACGTATTCCAAATTTCTAGTGATGACTCCAATAAATTGTTTTTAGAACCAAACTGTCTTAATAAGATATTGAAGCTTCTTAATAGATAAGTCTGGGAGTATAACGGTCCAACAATAGCTACAATTTGTTTTTAAGAAAATACTATCCCTGATCATTTTCAAGGGCATCCCAATGCATCCAAGCGGGGTCCGGGGAGGGTAGATATACGCAGCCTTACCGGTGCAAGCAAAGATGCTGTTTCCAAAACAATCAAAAGGCAAGTTTTCTTTCTGTTATATGCATAGAAAGATTTAAATTTTATTTGGGGTGGGGGGGAGTTTACAAGTTCACACACCTTTCTGGAGCAGTACAAAATAGCTTGTCCACTTCGGCGGGTTTTAGGGCTCGGTCCTATAGAATATCAATGTTCAAAGCAACAAATCAGATAAAAGCACGTTGAATATCATCTAAAAAATAACGTGGAAGGAGATAAGGTTAAAGTACATAGTATGGCTATGGAAGTGATAATAAAAATCATTAGTACATACTTTATCGGTATCCAATAGTCTAAAGATGCCATTTAGAAACTCTACAGCTTCACCTGTCAGCTCCACACTCTGTAAGATTATCAATGAAAGTTGAATAGAGTGTAAAATAACTACATTAATAATGACTTAATGACCAAAAATGCTGGAAAATACTATTAGGTAAAAAGTGGATAGTGTGTCTTGTGCTTCTTTTAAAACCATTATTTGACTTAACAAGATTGCATCATAAAATCAGTGACACCAAATCTCTGCATTTGTCGTCTCTCTATCCCAGTAATAATTAACAACATGAATAACTGTATAATATGTCAAGATCAATAATACACTGGTCGAAATCCAAACTGCCATATTTGTACAATAAATGGAAACAGATAAGGAAATATCAATGGAATAACCACGAAACATGTAAGAATCATTTTCTGAAACGAATAGAAACTCTACACTTGATTTTTCCAAATCATCAATCCTAGACCCAAGAAATTATGTTTACAGCTAATATTTGCAAAACCCTGAGTACACTTGGTTTTAAGCGATCATCAACCATGCGAAAACCTACTGGTGAATGGAATTATTACAATAAACATGCATAACCAGCAGATAAACTTTTAGTCCTTCTAATTTAACAACAATTTGCATTTTCTGTTACTGTTGATACCAATATTGAAAATTGTTTAGTTAAATGATAGTATCACTACTCCAACCTCTTCCACTCAAACCGGATAGGAAGACAATGGTGAAATTTACATAATAATAGAATAAGTAAGTATAACCTGATCAGGAGCTGTCTTAGATGGAACAGGAAGGAAATCATCCTTGAGTTTTAAATCATTATCATATCCAAAGTATCTTAACACAGCCCAAAATGTCTCCGGATTCCCTTTTCTTAAGAACATGTTATGTATATACAAAAATCCTGGAAAAGTAAGACCATGTGAGTTGATTCCTTCCGGTACATCCTGCTGTACAACTGTTTTGACATCTGCTATTTGAGGTAACTCCAATGGTGCATTGAAACATTTAACCTGTAGATGTATTGAAAGTTTTGAATAAAGGGGACACAAATGAAAACACTGCATTCTCGGAGTACATTAAATAAAACGGAAATAAAAAAAATAAAATTCCAAATCTATTAAAAACCTGAAAATCACTTAGTTCTGCATCATTGAGGGCATCATCCATGTCACGGTCACAAAGAACAAATATTCTTCTCAACGCCCTAACACATTTATCTGTTAAAGCTTGACTTTCATGATCAAACAATGGCTCTACTGGATGTAGTACAGCTTTTTGAGCAAAATAAAAAACTTCTGGGACCTAAAAAAGTAAGATTAACATTACATTTCAAGCAATTATTTCCAAATTGAAGTCAAATACAGAAATAACATTATGAAGATGATGTCTTTGCTTATTTGCACAACTCAAAACAATTGCAATATTGCAGAGATGCACAAATTTTTTACTTCACACTTTACTTGTAAAGAATAAATGGGAAACTATTTAGCTGTTTTTGTATCTTTTCAGTTTTGTATTTGATGATTAAAGGTCATTTGGCCTTCAATAAAGCACGGGATTGTATTTTAGAATAGGGAAACACGTTGGAAACTTCATTAACTTGTAAGATATTGATGTAATGAATGTCATAGAAATCTTTATAGGATTCATTGAGTTTTAATCAAGAAAAAAAGAAAGATAAACTTATAGAATTTCATCTTGTATGCACAAAACATAATATACTCTATGTAAATAAGCTAGCAATACCTCGTGAAAAGATAATACAGGAACGCAACGCAATATACCTGGTATAGTGTCGCTGCAGAGCATTCAATGCAGGTGGCAACATTCTTGAACTCTTGTAGGAGCTGTGCCATGAGACGTTCTAAGCTCACTTGTTGGCTTTCATCTCGCAGATCTAGCTTGCAACCAACCACAATTACAGGTACCGTTACCTGTATCACAAAATAGATAATATACTTCCATGACTCCTCAAAAAGAAGAGTGATAGCAAATAGCATTACACACTTTTCAATTTGTTTATTATTAGTTAAGTTTCATGTAGATTTTACTAAAGAGAGAGCATGTGATGGGATCAGATAGATTGATCTATTGGTCTATAAACCAGCCAGGCCACAAATCTGGAAGGTGTACACTAGGCAGCATAACAGTGGGAGTAAATGTCTGATGACAATCATGGTTAGAAAAAACTAGTAAAGATCTTGTACTCGCACCGATTTGAGTTGGGTCATGAACATCACGAACAACAACAGACGAATAACCAGAACCACTAAAAGAGCAAGACACAATATCTCACCCAAAACCCTAAAGCATTAGTTATATGGGTACATATCGATTATATATTCTTCAGTTAGCTCATTCCTAGCCAATGTAAAACTAACTGCTCACACTCAAATTCCAAAATTATGTAAGATTGGTATTATGTATTTTATACAAAAATACTCTCCATACTAGACTTAGTCCCTATGAGAGAAAGAGCATGTTTGTTATCACGAAAGATTTGCCAAAATCACGACGACTCACTCTGATTCTGGCAAACTCACCATGATACCAAACATTTAGCACAAAATGCTTAGCATTCGCCTAATAATAGAAAGTATATAAGAAAGAGCATTCTAACATTTTCCTATCAAGAAAGCAAGCAAAATGCATAAAAACACACGAACCTCCAACTTCTGTAGTTCGCGAAACCAGTAAGAACTCAATCGCGAAGAGGACTGAGAATTATTGCAAGCATATGTTAAAACTACGACATCAGCACCTTTCAATTCTTCATTGCGCTTGTTTTGTTTCTCCAAACTAGAAAAATCAACAACACAATTTCATTCACCAATCAATCATTTCAAATCGAGTCATCGACAAACATAAAGTAGACACGTGGCAAACAAAATTCAGTGAAGAAAATGCAATACAACACACATTTTAGGTAAAATAAATATTGAATCAAACTTAAATTAATGATTTAAATGCAGAGGTTGACTTTAATTGATCAGTTAATTGATAAAAATGGAAAGTGATTCATTCGAAATATATATGCAATTAATAGCGTAATTTACCTAGAGGATGTGTCGATTACGGTAATGGGAACATAATCGGGGAAATAATCAGCGGGCAAGAGAGTAGGCGGAAGAACGGGAAGAACCGTATCGGGGAATGACTCCGACGCGATGGCAGCGATGAGGCTTGATTTTCCGGTGCCGCGGTCACCGGCGACGACGACTCGAACTGCATTTCGATCGGTCTTTGCCATTGATGCTGTGATGCGAGATAGCGGAAGAAAAACAGAAAATGTGAAATATTCAAAATAGTGTTCATATATAGAATTTAATTAACTAACTAAGCATTAACTACGCGTTAACCTCTCCCTCCATGATTTATTAAACTTTTTTTTTTTACCTTCTGTATTTTTAGTTTTTTGGATTCTATTTTATGGTGTATTTTTATTGGCTAATAGTCATTTTGGTCGGTAAAATGGTTGCATCAATAATTTATCACAAATTTCAAAATAGTTTGTTAGTTTAAATAGTCCCTAACATTGAAATGTTTAGTTAATATTGTTACATGAGTCCTTAAATATAATTACTTATTGTCATATCAATTTTTACAAGTACTTACTGTCAATTCAGCCTATATATGAAAATAGTTATTGTGAGTATTGATAGATTATTTTAGCTTTAGAGACTATTTTGACTAATAGAGTGCACAGTCAATGACTATTTTAGAATTTTGATACATTGAAGAAGTATCTTTGACTACTCGTTACACATTCAGGAATCAAAATGACTATTACCTCATTTTTCTTGATATTTTTATTGTGTTAAATGCTAAAGAAAGTAAAAAATTGATTTTATTAAGTTGTAACAAACTGTGTTTTCACTCGAAGATCTAGATTTCATATGCATATACGATGTCGTTTAAAACAAATCATGTCACAAACGTGACAAACTACGTCTAAAACAAAGTATCGAAGTATTGTCCTAAAAAAATATACGCTCATGTTATCACCAATAACAAAGCAAGTCAAGAGAGATGTTGGACTCCGAGATATCAAATATTTAGGACAACAGTGGTACAATTTTCTCATATTCTTATTATGCTGTTTCGATTGGCTTATTTTAGAGATTATGCAAAATAGCTTATGTAAATAAATAAGCATTAATGTATTATTTATAAACTTGTTAAGGTAGTTTATGAAAAAACAACTTATGAATATAGATTTTTCGTAAGTAAGATCTTATGAATTAACATAAAAACTTATTTATTTGCATAAGCTCTTTTTCATAAGATCAAAATAAGCTGAATCCAAACAGGGTCTTTATATTGTTCAAAAAAGTAGTTTAAAAAAAAGGTTAAATATGTTTTTTGTTTCTATAAATATATCAACTTTTCGTTTTAGTTACTTTAAAATTTTCAATCAACTTTTATTCCCCGTAAAAATTTCAACACTACTTTTGGTCCCTATTTTTAAATTATTTTTTGTATTTTTTTAATGAAATTTTGCAAAAATGTGTAGAAAATTGTAAAAATCTTTCCAAAAATAAAATAGAATTTTCTAACAAAACATAATTTAAATATGAATTTTTAACCGTCAAAAATATGATAATTTATATTTAATTCATGTTAAGTTAAAAAATTCTAAAATTTTTTGGTTATAAACTACCCTACAAATTTTTATTCAAAAATATGAATTCCACATATGAGTTTACTTTAAATAAGGAGCCAAAAGTGAAGATAGAAAACTTTTAGGGTTAAAGGTTGAAGAAATTTTCAAAAATACTAAAACGAAAAATTAACGTTTTTTTTTGTGGTGTCTAGGGTTCGAACCCCAATCCTTACATATATATTGCATTGTCCTTAGCAACTGAGTTAAGCTCTAGGGAACAAAAAAAATTAACGTATTTATAGGTAGCAAAAACATATTTAATTCTTAAAAAATTGTTAAAAAATAACTGTGCAAATATCCTACTCTTCTTGTAAACAAAAAAGAAATATCTTAGTCATGTGAATTTGGGGGTAAATTCAGTTCAGACATCAACAAACAGAGAAAATGTCATGAACCTCGGCTTTTTAACCCTCTCTAACACTCGCTTTTAAACTCAGATTCATTTTCAGAGTGAGTTATCGACTTCATACATTAGATACGGTGACGTTGGTTTCAAAAAAAGAGAAAGAAAAAAAAAAAAAAACAAGAGTCACGTTTTGGTCTATCACTGCTGCGAAGTCCAGCCATGGAAGCAACTGCAACGCGATTATCCTCCTTCTATCACTTCCATCCCCACAATTTCCAACCCAAACCCAACACGATTCTCCACAAAACTAGAATTTCCATTTTCACAAGAAATTCACCTTCGCTTCACCGCAGAATTTCCGTTAACTTCTCCGACCGACTCCGAACCAATCATACGCCGCACATTAAGACTCCGCTCTTGAGTCAAGAAGTTTTTCCGGAAACTCATGGTAGCGATGGCGAAGCAATTGTTGCTTCTCCGGGAACCGTAGAGTTGAAACCTAGAATGTTCAAGAATAGGTTTCTGAATTTCGTGCGTTTTGGTTCTGTTATTAATGGTGCTGCTGAAACATTTTTTAAAAGTGAGATTAGGAGGAGATTGTTTGTTACTGCTGTGTTAATTGTGATTAGTCGTGTTGGTTATTTTATTCCTCTTCCTGGATTTGATAGAAGGTTGATACCTAAAGATTATATGAGCTTTGTTTCTGGTTCTTCTGTTGGTAAGTTACACACTTTAATTCCTTTTTTTTCTTTTTTCTTTTTAGTTTTCATTGCAAAATCCAAAAGGGCCATGATTGAATGATTAGTAGGAGAAATGTTTGCTAGTGGTTATGGAAATTAGTTGTAAGCTCAAGGTATAGTTTGTGACTCTTTTTTTAATATTGATTCATATGGGCGCCCATTGCTTATGAAGCACTGACATAGACATCACACACGACACTGACATGTTGACACCGCTGATAGTTTGAAAAAATGGGAGTGTTTGAATGTAACCATACGTGTTGGTGTCAGACACACTAGAGACACGTTTAATAGAGGTATGTTATTCAAACAACCATTTTTTAGAAAACTTACAGGACAACCAAAGATATACAAAGAAATGTAGGTATTGACACGAAAACAAAAACAATAGAGAGGGAAAATAAGAACACAATGTGAGTATGAGAGAATGAGTTGTCACAAAATAGTTGTACAAATATCATTTCTCCATTTAATATGAGGTATCAATGTTGCATACTCGAGCCCCATTATATGGGGAATGAAATCTACATAAATTATCAAAACCCATTAGAATTTTCAGCAATAATAGAGAGGGTGCTTCTATTTGACAGGGCTTCTATTTGAACTGGGCCCTGTTTGGATAAATAACTTATTTCCAGCCTATATTATAGCATAAGTGCTTTATCATGATAAGTGCTTGTGTATAAACTATTTCTATAGCAAAATATAAAATAAAGTTAGATTGTTTTCATTAAGCTATAAGCTTTTTTCATAGGTTATCTTGGAGACTTTATGGAATAAGCTGAAAATAGCTTATGAACAATCTCGTAAACTGTTTTTATAAGTTTTTCCAAACAGTCTCCTGGTGTAAAAGTGCTGTTTTTGCAAGTCCATTTTTTATCGCTTGAATAATTTTCATGAGTTTATACATGTGAACGGTCATTCATGTAGCTTCTGACAGATGAACTTGGTGACTTCTCCTCTGAGCTGAAGCTGTCTCTTTTCCAGCTTGGAAACAGTCCTCAGATAATAGCATCCATTATTATGCAGGTATGCCCCTTTCGTTCACTGAGTTTGTTAGACAGATAATTGTTGCTAAGTTGTTTTTCTGCTTGTTACTTTCAAGGCCAAAGGATGTTTAACTTCCTTTAGTTATATATGATTATCATTTTCAATTCTTTCACGATCTTTTTGCTAATGTTAAGCATTCATATAAAACAGGTTACTATTATGTGGAGTCCAGTGTTGTTCATCTTAGTTGTACATGCTTAATTTCTTTCAAAGTTTTGGCCTTTTATGACCTGCATCTACACATCATATTCATGTGCAGGTATTCTGTCATGTTGTTCCTTCTCTAGTAAAGTTACGGAAAGAAGGTTTGGATGGGCATGAGAAGATTAAGAGTTATATGTGGGTCTATCTATCCATATCAAACAGTGAGCTAATATCTAGCTACACATTGTTTTTTTAACTCCGTTTATGTGATTCATGATATAAGGAACCTCAATTAATGAATTGTTCATTTGTTCTTTCAGCTGGTGGATGTCACTGGGCTTTGCAATTATGGAAGCTCTAATAGTTTCTTGCTACTCACTTCCATACTCAATTTATGCTGCTAGTTACAGGTACTCTTCATAAAACAATATTTTTAAAGCAAAAATTAAATAATCTAACAAATAATTTAACTATTGATATTTCCTCAAAATTTGATAGCATAAGCCGGGAAGGTTAAAAAGATGGTTTTCTATATATCGTAATCCCGGCAGATGTATTTAGGCAGTCTTATCAATTGTTCGACATAGCAGTGACATATCAACGGTCTTTGTTACATTTTAAATTGTTATCCTAAATATGCTTTATAAAGATACGGATCTCATTTTCTTTGCTTGTTTTTCATACTTTTACTGAACCATAAATATGGTGGAACAACTCTTGGTCTGAAGTCTTGTTAAAATATGTGTTGCTTTTGTAGGTTCAAACATGTTATGGTGACAACTTTGTTGTTGGTTTGTGGTGCAATGACTATTACATGGATATGTGATACCATATCAGAATCTGGATTTGGTATTTTTCTTACCACAAACTTTGACTTTATCATACTTGATTTGAGTTAAAAAATTTAAAGATAACCAGAGCATATGATGGGAAAAATTATGCATGAATATAAATTTTGGATGTCTAAAAATATACATATATACCATGCAGAAGTTCCTCAGTGACCTGTCTTTTCATTCAGGACTTTGGGGTCATGTAATCTTAAACCGTAAATGATAAACAAATGGCTTTTATCATATAACCTTTGTGATTTTTCCTATGTTATTCTACAATTTCTATTTATGGTTGTATCTATCCTTTTCAAAGTGCTTCGTCATTATGCCATTTCAATTGAAAGACACACCGATGACACGCATTGGATGTTTGCTTTTATCATTATTATTTATTAATTCATTTGATATTTGCCTTCTTCAGGTCAAGGTTCATCTCTTTTCATATGTGTTGGAATACTGATAGGGTATATGGATACATTACACAAAATGGTAACTCAACTTTCAGGTACATGACTGTATGCCAAAAAATCGCTTTTGAAATTTTATCCTCCCTTTCTGTTGCCTCTAGCTTAAATTTGAACTTACTGTAGTAACATGTCTGGTATCTTGAGTTTGGCATGTAGGAGAATGTATATTGAATAGTTTTCTTCCAGATGGGACAAAATATAATGAAATGGCCTGTTCAGTTATGTTCTCTTTGGTTCCATCCTTTTTAATGGAACTAAAATGCATCACTTTCTGACATTTTGTTATGTGTTATTCTATTTTTCAATATACACCAAACATATAATAGAACTCACACGTTTAGTTCTGTCTTGTTTCTGACCTGTCTACCATACGCTAGAATATATATTTTTTGAATGAAAAATGTTAGTAATTAGTTGTTAGATTAATATCTACTCCTTCGTCCGGGTTTGAAGCCAGGACTCCCCCCCCCCCCCCCCAACGCACCAAAGATGTTTTACAACTTTAATAAGGTCAAGACACTAGAGCTATGTTATTATATTTATATCATTGAGTTATTTGTGGCTGTATTGATTCATATTTCTTGATATTGCAGTGAGTGCTGTTAGTTGGTGGCCTTATGTGCTTGCAGTATTGGGTCTCTTCACCATAGTCACTATGTGGGCAGTTGTAGTAACTGAAGGTTGCAGGAAAGTAAAGCTTCAGTACTATGGTTTCAAACTTGCTTCTGCTGCAAGGTAATGTCATTGAAGTTGTCCAGACAGTTGAACCTTGTTATCCTCATTGAAATTGCAGATGTTACTGGAGTTATGACATTCTCTCACCCATAGAAAGTTTTAATTGGCATTTTCTGACAAGTTGGTTCATGAGGAAAGTTGTTACATACCTCAAAAAACTGTGGATTCTGTTTTCATGTTCTGTGGCTTGAATATTAGCTTATTTGACTTGGGTCATATATTCAATAGAATCCATTGTCCTTATTTATTATGACAGGCAGTTTATGTCTTTCTGAAGGAATTAAATGATAATCTTGAGTCCTTGACTGTACTGATGCCAAAAATTAAGACTTTCATGCCTCTCAATTTGAAACAGGGAGCAATCACCTATTACTGAAGTGGAGCCATATATTCCTTTCAATATAAATCCAGCAGGGATGCAGCCTGTTTTGACCACCTCGTACCTCTTGGCCTTTCCAAGCATCGTCGCTGGGTATGTACATTCCGTTTTGCATTTCAAATGACACTCTTGGTTTGACCTCATGATTCAAGTTTTGTCGGTTCCATAGCATGCTAGCACTCTATCTCTGTTTGCTAGCAAATGTGTTTGCCTGTTGCCAGTTACATGTTGTTAAAAATAACAATGAAGTTTCCTTTACTACTCATTTGTGAAGTGCAATTTCTAAAATTGCTATTAATTGGCAGTTTGCTTGGGTCACCTTTTTGGGAGCATGTGAAGGAAATGTTGAATCCTGACACTTCTGTTGGTGCTGAACCGTGGGTCTACTATTCCATATATGCCTTCTTTGTCTTCCTTTTCAATATATTTGATATCGTAAGTTTCTTGTTGCTACTATTATATGATTGAACAATGTACTTGATATAAGGAGTTTCTAGTCTTTTTTTTAAGCTTTATTTCGTTACAAGTTATTGGTTTCACAAATTGATAATTGATGGATTAAACTTAAGGCTGCTGTAAAAATTCGTCTGAAAAGGGCTCCGGTCTGAAATGAAAACGTTGAAGAAGACACTAATATGTGTTTCAACAAAGTTTGCATGGTATCCCAAAATGTTACTGATGCAGCACATTATTTCAAATTCTAGTTACATAGACATACTTGATTCTTAATTATGCGAAAGTTCAACCAAGATTTGCAGAGTATAAATGTTGAGTAAACCTGAACTAAACATTGCATGTAGTGAAGTTGTTTGTTTCTCTAGTACTATTGTAGGCTGAATTAAAAATAGGGTAATGCTAACTTGTGCCCTTGGGGTATATGTTAAGAAACCCAAAAGAAGAAATATTCTCTTAAATTTTGTGCATTCAATTTATTAAAAAGTTAAAGATTAAATTTAATACACGCATTCCAGTAAACTATTTCTATATTTGATTTATTAACTTGTACCTTAATGGCACAAGTTAGCATTTCCCTTAAAAATATATTTCAACTGAGACCATGGACTTGAATATGGAAAAATGATACTGAATACGTTACTTATTGCAATGATTTTAATTCTGAGCTGCCTATTCTGATTGTTAATTTTCAACATGATTAAAAGTACATGTTTTGTAATTGTAAATATTTTGAATTCTTAGTTTGATGCGACATCAAGTCATTTCCATACTATATTAAAATATCAGTAATTCAGAACAACTTGTATCTATCTTGTTTAATATGTGGATTTTTCACAGGCTAACTTGCCAAAGGAAATTGCTGATTACTTGAACAAGATGGGTGCAAGAATACCAAATATTAAGCCCGGGAAGGCTACGATAGAATACCTCACAAAGGTTCAGGCTTCCACGCGATTTTGGGGTCTGTTATGGGTGAAAGCTGCACTTTTATCCTTCTTTTGATACTTAGAAATTTAATATTTTCCTGTTATGTGATGGTCATCCACTACCTCATGAAAATTTTGCAGGGGGTCTATTGTTAAGTGTTTTGGCCACTACTTCAAGTGTTCTCGATCACTATTTACGGCGTACCAATGCTGGATTTGCCATTGGTTTTACATCAGTTCTAATTATTGTAAGTGCAAGAACAGTTCTTGTCGTATAATTCTTCTACTTTGCATTCAAGCTTAAATGGTCATACGCAGTCAGGAAAGAAATTCATGCCAGCTGCATTTATCTGGCTTGCGTTGCATTCTAAGTATTTTCTATTTGCTAGTATAGCATTGACCGGTTATGTTGAGTCATTTCTCATGCATCTCACCAGTAGTATAGCATTGACCGGTTATGTTGAGTCATTTCTCATGCATCTCACCAGTACCCTACTGGTAGTACTGTAGTATTTTATCCTTTCTACTGTTTTCATCACCCAAAATACTTGTCATTTCTTGGTTATTAAGATGATTTTTTTAATCTCTTTCTCGTCTACAGAAAATTATTGGTTTGATAATTGATTCAAGTGTCACATTTCTAAATAGTATATACAGTATTGTACATTTGGAATGTACTTTCTTTCAAAATAAACTATGAAGTGTTTTGTTCAACTGCTTAGTCTAATACAGTTTCACTGAGCAGCCCTTGGTTTTATTTTTCCAGGTTGGTTCCATTATTGAACTTAGAAGATCGTATCAAGCATATAATGTGATGCCAGGCTTAAGCAATGCTTTGAAACGCTATGGTGTATAACTTATGAAAAGCCATGCTATCATTCCTGCTTTCGTCAGCATCCTTACTTTGCAGATTTTCCAATATAATTGATCAGGGCTGCCTAGTATTTCCAAGAAGCTTGGTTTTTTGGAGAATTAAATCTGGTTTGTAGGTCTTTTAGTATTGAGGTCCATTAAGCATTGCTAGTAATCTGGTGCAAAATGCTGCATGTCAATGCGTGCAAGTTACCGATTCAAAAGCCTCATTTTCTGATTTCTTTCAGAAGGAACTTATTTTGATGATTTTAGGAAAGTATTTAGTTAGGTTATAGTTGTAGCTGCAGCTGATAGTTGTACAAGAAATTTTGTTATAGATACTATGTGTAATGTAGGTTATGTAGGAGATTAAACACCTTAAAGTGGCCTTTAATCTCTCCAGAAAAGGGCCTTGGTGGTAGGCATTAGTAATATTGTAACCAAAGAGAGACATGCCATTTGATTTTTAAGTTGTATGTTATCTGCATGTATAGTGATTGGTGAAACCCTTCGAGCACGGTCCAAATGGTGCAACGAAAGAGCGTAACGACTAATGAAAATGATCCCCTAAAGCCTCTTGAGCACTATGGAGAAAATTATAGTGTTTAAGTTGCTCATCTTTTGTTCGTGTACAAATGGCTTTTTTTCTTCTTATTTTGCATCTCTATTTATTGAAGAATTTTTTATTCGAAAGTGATTGATAATTGAACTCTATTTGAAAATGCCAATCAAACCTTTTCTTTCATGTTTCCAACTTATGCCATGAAAATAGTGTTGGACTTTCCTTCATTAGTAGGATCTTCAGTTCAAAATATTTCACTATTAGGCGATGCATATAATAGTGGAATTGGGTTAGTTTTTTTAACTTAAAATGTACTCGACACTTATTTTAGCATTGAACCTCTAATATTATACAAAAATAACATTGTTATATGATGCATAGGGCTGGCAATGAACTGAACCAACTCGATTATAGTTCGTAATTCGATTCAACATTTGATTTGTCGAACTTGGTTCATGAACCAAATGAGCCGAACTTGAGTTGAAAATTAAGTTTGTCAACTAATTGAACTGAACTTGAGCTATATAAAGTTGGACTCGTTTGATTCACGAGATGACTCAATTATATATATACATATATATATATGCTAGAACACACCCACTAGTTTTTATGTGGGAGTGTTTTAGCAAGCTACACTTTAAGGTGTACTTAACTATTTTTTAGTTATCATTTGCTAAAATGATAACACTTAAAAAATATTTTTAAATTTATATATAATTGATTTGACACAATTAGATAATTGATTATATATAATACTTTAAAAATTAAGACAAACACTTAACAATAATAGGATAAAAATGAGCTACAACGCAATGCACAAGTTGTAGTTTTTAAGGATTTTAAAACTAAAATATTCCCGCATCGAAACATGCATGAAAAATAGAGGATAAGATTATCAATAATAAAAGAAACATATGACACAAGAAGGCAAAATTGGTTTGGGTGGTTACATACTATGTGTAATAATAGCCTCATCCAGTCCATTAAAAATTGGTATAAATTATAATATATTTATGGGTCAAAAATTTAAATTCTTTAACCTTTGAGTTAGTGATTCAAGTGGTTTTTTTTCTTCATTTCCATACCTAAAGTTATGTGCTTTGAACAAATGAATTGAACCTAATGAGCCGAACCAAACTGTTCGTGAACTTTAAACGAGCCGAAATCGAGCTGAAAAAAAGTTCGTGTCAAACTCCAACCGAGGTTTGAACCGAGCCAATTCTTAACGAGTCGGGTCGAGCTCTAACAAGTTCGATTAGACTCGACTCATTTCCAGCCCTAATGATGCAAAAACTAACCATACAAAATCTTTTTCCTTCACTTTTTCTTTTGATAATGTCCTTGCCTTAGAACCCCAACCATCAAGGTGATGGTTTGGTATTTTTTTTTCTTTCACCCTCTTCTTTAAATGATGAATTTTATTTTCATTTTTTAGACATCGTGTCCTTAAACAACCGTTTTTGGAGTCTATTCTCTTTCGGATTGGCACCAACTGAGCATCTCCAATTGAGCGCCATCTTACGAGTTTTTCTTTAGCAACGAAGTAGAAAATACGTAGTTGATGTAGTGTCCTGCAATAGCCATAATAAAGATGCATGTTATAAATAGGCCACCAATCGGAAGATAACTTCCTAAAATCTTGAAATCGAGAAATTCGAGAGCATTGGAATGCAACTTTCGATAGTTATGTATAGAGGTATTTTTGAAATTTTAAGGAGCATGTGAACAGTGTGGAGACCCAAAGAGCAACATTCTCTTTTTAGCAGTACAAAAGAAGGCTGAAGCCTAAATCATGTGTGAATACTTTTGTCTTCACTTGTTGCTTGGACGGACATATAATTTGTGAAAGGTTGTGGGGATATTTATTTAAAGTATTACTTTTCCCACCCTATGGCCTTCTAGCGCGCCCTGCAAAAATTCCAAAAATACCCCTGGTCCAGATTACATATTCCGAACCAGATTGTTAGTGTTTCCGGATTATAAAATCCGGACAAATACGATATGAATAATTTGTGTCTTTCTTTGATGTCAAGGGTCTCTGTTGACCGTTATACGACCCCCGCATAAGCTGAAATGCAATTGCAGGGGTCGTATGAGCGGTCAACAATGACCATGACACCACAAAGACTGATAAAAGCTACCTAAAAAACTAAATTTTTTTGAAGAAAATGTAAGAAAGGAGGTGAAGAAGAATGAAGGAAAACGTTGAAGATCCAAGCCTTTTTATAGCCTTATATAAGTCATAGGTCTTAATTACAGTCAAATAAAAAGTGTTCCACATTCAAAACCATAAAAAAATGCATTCAAACTCCACTAACCGGCATATTAATGAATGAGATAGGAACTTTCTCTCTCTAAGAAATTTTCTCTGACCTCTCTCTAAGAAGCCAACACACGCCCTCCTCCTTTCCAAACTTTGTCTTTCACGATGTAGACAGAGGTGGTGGTGGTGTGACGGTGGTTCGACCACCCGCACCACCTGGTGCCGCTGTCCTCACGGCGGTGCTCTCGTCGGTGCTCTCGTCGGTGGCCCCTGTTTTCAGCGCCTTTAACTGTTTCAGATCCGGAGATTTTCGGAGATCTTGTTACCTGCCGTGGGAGCTTGCGGTGGTTGCTGTCTTGGCTTTTCACGGTGCTTTCGGGTGTTGTATCAGGAGCTTCCTTCTGGTCCTCTATTTTCTTTCCTTTCCGGCAGCTGTCGCAGAAAGTTTTGCTTGGGCTGTTTCTTGGTGCTATAGGAGGTTTATGGGGTGGTTTTTGGTGGTGGATTTGTAGCAGCAATGGTTGTTTTAGGAGGAAGTTGCAGAAGCTCGTGGTGGTTGTTTTTTGTGGTGGATAGCATGGTTGTTTGTGGCGGTGATGGTGGTGGCTGGTGGCAGTTTGTGGTGGAAGTTTCGGATCCGGATCTGAATCCTCGGTGGCTGATGAGAAAGATACGGCAAGGTTTCTTTTATGAGATTTAGTTTCGATCTTTTTCGTTATGTCATTCCAACACCTTGTTTGTATGGTGGTGGTGATGTGGTGTGAGGAGGAGGACACGGATTTCGAGTTCCGGGAAGTGCTATTCAGATTCACCGTTTCGCTTCACCATTGGTTCTCTTCTCTCCGGCGACGGACGCCTTCTCCTTGTCATTGGCGGACGCATTTTTACGATCTGAGTTGTGTTTCCGCTTCAAACCGGCGTCGCTGCCCGTGTTTTGTTGTTGGATTTCATCTTCGACTAGATCTATGTTAGTGTTGCTGCTTGTTTTCTCGGTGAGGTTGTTTGGCGGCGTAGTGATGCAGTTGTGGTGATGGTTAGACGCGCTGATGCTGTAGTGGTGGTGATGCGTCGTGATGGTAAAGAATGGTGGGTTAATGTGTGTTTTGGTGGTGGGGGTGATGACATGTGGTGGTGGGTGTTGCTTAGGTGAGGTGGTGGGTGGTTGATGTGAGTGACTTCTATTGGTGGCTGCCTCTGTTATTCGAGTCGGTACTCGTTGTCGCTAGCGCATGTTTTGAGTTTTGGGTTGTTAAGACGTTTAGGATGTTTTGAGGGTGTGTCCTTCGAGCTGAGCATTTTTCCATTTTTGATTGATGTTTTCTCCACTGCCAATTTTGTCGTCTGTCTTACTTTTGTGTGCTGGATTCTGATGGGCCGGTTATTTTGCTTCGAGATCGGGAGTTGGTGTCTAGCGACATTATTGTTTGGTTGGCTACGGTGTTTCTCTGGTGCATCGGGGGTAAGGGGTGCCCTTCTGATTTGTTCTGAAGTCTGGTGGGCCGATCACTTTTGATTCGAGATCGGGAGTCGGCTTCTTTGGATCAAGTTTAGTTTTGGGCTTTTTAGGAGTTCTTTCGGTGGACTGGAGATTGCGCGTTGGTGGAAACTGATCGATCTTTGGAAAAAGAGTTCTTCAAAGGAGGCTTGGTGTTGGGGATGAGGACTGGTTTCTCTTTTCAAGGGTGTTCTTTTGAGGCGAGTAGTGACGACGAGTGTTTTGGATGTCGTTTTTCAGTGGTCGGTAAGTATAGGAGTCAATTTTAGAGGGTGATGTTTATTTTGGTGGGTGTTGTCCTTTTGGGTGTTGATCACAGGGGTGTCGTTGTTGGTGTTTGTTTTCAGGTGTTCCGCTTTTATACGGCGCCTGTAGTTTGTATTTTCTGTAATATCGGTCTCTGTTCGTCTTGTGCAGAGACCTAATTATTAATAAAATTTTGCTGATTCAAAAAAAAAAACTCCACTAACCGGCCAAAGCTTTGGTGAAACGTCACCGACCAAATTTTTACCGAGCGGTTCCGGATTTTATAATCCGGAATGCACGAAGTATTTTCGGATTATATAGTCCGAACCGCACCTGAATAACATAAATGATGAATCTTTTGGGAAGGTGGTTCGAAGAGGAGCTTTTGAACTCGATCCTGCCGGCCTGCCAACTGACATGTTACGATCTGCAGACCGACATGATCGAGTTCATAAGAACCTCTTCTTTGGAGTCAGATCTGCAACACAATGAAGAAAGGCAAGGTGTTTTCAAGAGGATTTCTTTGAGTTAGATCCTGCTGCCTTGCCAAATGACATATTCATCTGGCAGGCAGCAAGATCTAACTCATAGAAACCTCTTGATATTTTTGAGTTATCTATCTATCAAAGAGGCATCAAGGACTATCTATATATTTTTGACAGCATGCTGAGGATCTTCATCATGCCGTCAAATAGAGAGTTAACTCATCCATTCGCGACAGCGTGAGAAAGATCCTCAGCTTGATGACAAAAATTTGCATGGTTTACTTTGATGTGTTTGTGTGTTTTGATGGTATTGAAGGTGAAAACCGAAGAGGATGTATTTATAGAGGTCCTTGGATGTTGTGGACCACATAAACTCTTAGTGCAATGTGGTCCATAGAAAAGAATCCTATGCTGAGGCATTCCGGATTACGTTTTCCGGAATGTACTTACGCCCTGTTTTTCCGGATTAAGTAATCCGAAAAGCATATATTTGGTTATTTTATCGATTAAATGAACATCTTTGCCGTAAATTAAAACAAAATAAAACACGCAATTAAATTCAACAACATATAACTAACACGCAATAAAACACGCAATTAAAAGATAATGCAACAACTTAATTCAACAACACATAACTAACACGCAATTAAAACAACATAAAACACACGATTAATTAAAACATAACACATTATCACAGATCATCTAAACTAACTTCTTCCTCCTCTGGTCCCTCCAGCAGAGCCCTGATCTCTTCGTAGTTCCTGGGCCGGTGCAAACTTTTCAGAATTTGTTCAGCAGATCTAACCAACGAAGCGTCTAACTCGATCGGTCCTCTAGCGCTGTGCTGACCAAAGACAGAGAACATGGTTCTCACGTCGCCGTCGTTTGTGAGTTTCATCCGGCTGAAGCGTATAGATCCGGCTGAGTCGGACAATGGACATCGATATTTAACACCGACCACCCTCCTCGTGTCTCTGTGGTTGAGTTGACGGTTGATTTGATCCAGCTCATCCTTCAGCCCGGAGAGGGTGACATCGTCGCGAATCCTAAACAGATGGGGTGGTGTTCCACCGTTGTAGTAGACTGCCGCTAGCTTGGTGTTCGGATCAAAGCCAGGGAATTCCATGATTTTTTTTCCAGGTGTAGTTTACTTGTAATGAAATCAGGGACCCCTATTTATAGAGGCATTTGGGCGCTGTGGACCACAAAAATTGTCGGTGCAATGCGGGCCACACAGAAGAATCCAATGCTGAATCAATCCGGATTATACAATCCGAACCAACCCTCACCATACACAACGTCCCAAGTTTCACTTTGGGACACCCCATTATCGTCTTTTTCCGGAACACGTAATCCGGAGTGCGTGTGAATTCCGGATTATATCTTCCGGACTGCACCAGAAGTTTAGGACGGTGGTCTGCACCACAAAGAAAACATTTTATAAACGTTATGGGCGGTGGTCAGCTTCATAAAACGTGTTTTTACACGTTTTTTGACCGTAATTATGGCCTCCCACACGTTTTTTAACCATCCCTCCCCTATCATTTTCTCAATGCAAGTCACACATTCTTCTTTCTCTTCTTCTCCTCTTCTACAACGATGTGTTTCCATCGTTGGCCTTTCATAGAAATAGGCCTCTTTGGAAATCCATCAGGGGTCATATGATCGGTCAATAGGGTAGGGGTGAGTCTGAATCTGAGGTTGGTTTGCCTGGGTGTCATGTTGACCATCATGGTCTCTTGTTCCCTAGAGGCACCTGTTCCCCCTCTGTCTCCCCACCAACAGCTTTTCTTCTTCCCCGCCATCTTCTTTCCTCCCACCCTCTTACCTCTTCATCAGTGGCTGGAGTTAGAGCTGGAGCCACTGGTATAGCTTATGTAATAGGATAGGATTAGAAATAGTTTTAGGATGTAATAAGCTTAAAAAGCTTGAAAGCTTGAAAATTATTGTAATGTATTGTTCATATATTAATAAAATGATTTCTTTTTATGCTTATGTCTTTTTATTTCTGTTTATTATTTTTATTCGCATTTTATTTTTTTTACTTCTGGTAAAACAGTATTCCTGATTTTACAATCCGGAAACATCTGCAAAATTCTAACAATCAAATCCGAAAAACGTAATCCGAAGCAGGGGCAAAATTGGAAAAAAATAGGGCGCGCGAGGAAAGGCATGGGGTGGGAAAAGTAATACTCATTTATTTATTGTTGTAGGACACGGGATCGAACATACAATGACCCCTCTTCTCCGCACATAATATGTGAGTTTCGTTGCTAATTTTTTTTAAAAAGAATTAAAAAAACCTCTCGAATCCACTCAAAACTTCTATCCTCACATGCAAAACTTCTATCCTCACATCCATTCAGTTGTACTTCATAAAATACCATTCTTTCGGTCGAAAGACGGTCCTCATTTGTCGACAAAAACAGGAAAAAATGTCTATTTCCGATCATATTATATATAATTAAAGACATCATATTTCACATCAATAAATACATAATATTTATAACAGATCCTTAAACTTTACTGGTGGCAGATTCATCTACGAGTTTTGCAGCATTCATATTAGTTGCTTAAACTAATTCGTCTTTTACCGTAAAACTTCCTTAAGATATCCTTTCCCGGTGCCTTAATTGTCAGCAATTATAGAAATCCACGAAATGGGTGCATTTTAATTCATGGTATGTGTTCAAAACTAGTACCTAATCTTAATAAGATTGCATAGCTTAATCTGTTAGTTTTCTTAAACTATAAAGATAGCTTGTCCACTTTAATCGATTAAGTTCAAGTATTTAGTCTTAGCTTTGTAGTGGTAATTGGAATTCCAAATGCATAATAGAGAAAAGAAAGAGCCAACCTGAAACGGTTGCATGTAAACAATCCAGTATAAAACATATAAACTTAACAGAGGAACCATATTTGCAAGATAAATACATAATTCACCATGTCCTACTCATTTCTAAATATACAACTAAGGATAAAACCTGCAAAAGACGAAACAATAGAACTCACCAAAAGAGTCCCAGAAGATAGCAACAGACACATGTGCTGCTCTTGGACTTCTAGCTCCTAGTAGAGTTGAAACTCTAGTGCTTAACAAGACACCCAATAGAGAAACCAATCAGGGGAAAAAGATATGAAAATTCTTCAGAAGTCCATAACTAACATATTGAAACAATAAGTAAAAAAGGACAAATGAAAAGATAAATTAAAAAAAAAAAAAAATGCCTACAACAATTCTGTAAGTCTCTTTATACTTGCAGCCCATTAAAATATTTTGATTCCTGGATATTTTATAGGATTTGGTAGAAAGCCCCAAAAAGGAATTGCATTGTCACTAAGCAATATAACACCTTTAACACCTGCACAAATTAATCCAACATATCTGCCTAGTAGGTTGCTCACAAGATAGACTGGTTTACCAATGACCTGTAACAAATCAAACTGTATCATTGCTTTAATCATAACCTTCCACGTGCAAGGTAGCTTCAGACTAATAAACTACACAAAATCTTGGTAAGCATTGAAATTATAGACCATCAGCATTGTTTGTCAATTATATTTCTCAAAAGCAATCATAATGTGATATATTGACATTAAGAAAATAAATATTAAATGATCTTAGAAAGATAATTTTTTTATGTAATTTAGCTATGCACTAGCTACCTTTACAGATTTGTGTAAACATAGCAAGTATAAGCATTAAAATACTACTGATTATACAAGGCTTATTGGTAGAAGACAAAAGAATACTTGTAGGTCAGCTAATTCAATGGTAATAGCAACATTTTAATTGGCAAGGTAGTTTTTGCAAAAATGATCAAGTAAATCATGCATTGCAGCATTATTAATTGCCATCAATGCAACATAAATCAAGCTATAGTTATTGAAACATTATATTTACAGCGCTAGCTGTGCATAGGAGACCACTGGGACAATTTCAAAAATTCCAAAATTATGAACTAATCATCTTCAAGTGTTTCTTGTCAAAACCAGCATGAGTATTTAACAAAACCATCAAACTAAGTAGTAGTATAAACTTCACCATGATATGTTACCAAAATTGGGCCGAAATCACTAGTTATTGGCTGCTACCAGCAAGTGCATATCATTGGGGCTCGCACTACTAGGTACAATTGTAAATTAAATTTCATCATGAAGTATTCAGTTCTCACACGCAAAAGTTGTGTCTCTATCTAATTTCTGCCTGGACATAGTTTTAGAGATCAATCATTTTCTGATATATTTATGTAAGAAATTCTAACATATAGATTGGGTCAATCATTCATATATACTAATTTTCAATTTATCTCATGAGACAAATGTAGCACGAGGCTTGAGAATCTAAAAATATGAGAGATGCATGCAGAATGGAAGTTTTTGAGCTTGCAAAGATTTAGCCTGTGGAGAACAATATAGACTTTCCTAGTTGCTGCAAAATGATTATCAGTAAAAGGCACTTTCTTGCTTCTAAATTTTGCATTCTAAAATAATAAGTTGCTGCTTCTTTAAGAAAAATGATAAGCTGCACAACATCTGTGAATGCATATGCACTATGCAGACCTTACCATTGACATCCCTCTTAACAACCAAAAACATTAAAATGACACATACAAACTTTACCAATAATGTAAAATCTAATCTCAAATTGGAAAAACATTATGATTTCAAAAAATGAATCTGGTTAGTCAATCCTCCACTAAGAAATTTTGTTTTCATTCTTGTTACATACAGGGAGTCTTATAGAGAAGTAAAAAAAAATCCAAACCAGATTACAGCAAGTGACTCTGAAATAATAGTTACAGCAAAAGAAAATTATAAAAAAACATGCAAAAACTGAGTTCACAGGGAATATCAAATCACATAGAGGGCATGGTACATGAAAATGAAATAGACATTAATGAAATTATTTTTGAAAATCTCAAGGAACGACAAGGAGTCATTGTTTACTCATAGTTTGTAAGTTATTATATGAACATTATAAACCTATTTGATTATTGTCAACTTGACTACATTATGTACCTCCTATAATTGAAAAATTCAAATTCTTCTTGGCCTGTAACTAAGTAACTAACAGGCAAGGACGTGTAAGAACAACATACCTGAAATGGGATTGCAATTCTTCCTTCCCATCCCATGGCTCATCATATTGTCAATTCATTGTCTACTTTTATGACAGGAATGTGAGCAATGTTGGACCAATGCTCCCCTCTCTGATTTTTATACCTTGCTTTCAACAGACGGCACTGACTAATGCTCAGTCGCTTAAGAGAAGAAGGGAGTCCGTCTTTTGGCAGTGACCCAAGTCTTCGACAATCATCGAGCTCCAGTATTTCCAGAGAGGAAGGCAACCTGTCTGGCAAGGACTTGAGTTTTGGGCAATAATCAAATACAAGTGATTTCAGAGAGGAAGGCAACATGTCTTCCGGCAATGATTTAAGCCTTGAACAAGATTTAAATTTAAGATCTCCCAAGGATGAGAGGTGTTGAAGTCCATTTCCTGGTAAAGATTTCCTTTTAGACAGATTATTTATTGTCAGAGACACAAGAGAAATGGGCAGCAACTGCTCCTTCAGCAAGGTGTTAACAATATCATCACCTCCAATATGCAAATCAGATAGTGCATTAAGGTTTTGGAGACCCCATCCGGTCGCAGGCGTTGTTGTTCTCAATGATTTAATGTCAATTAAACGTAATTTGGGAGGGAGGCAAGCTCCTTCGCAACATAGCAATAAATGATTGAGAGTCAAGCTTTCAAGAGAAGTGAGAGTGTCCAGCCTCTGAGGAAATGATTTAAGTGTGTCACAGAGAGAGACCTGGAGTGATTGGAGGGTTGACGGGCAATGGGAAGAAATTTCTGAAATAAAAAAGCATTGCAGACTCCTACAACCTGGAATGTAAAGCCTTTGGAGCACAGGGAAACCATTCAGTGGGAATGAGGTAAGTGCATCACAGGAATAATCTAGCTCCAAAGTCACAAGTGATGTGTACTTGCTCCATGTTTCAGGTGGCAGGAATGCTAAATTCTCACAGTTAATAATATGTAGCGACTGCAAAGAAGTAGGTAGGCCATCATCTGGAAATGCAGTGAGAAATGGAATATGATAGAGTTCCAAATGTTGAAGAAAAGTGGTGCTCATAAACATTTTAGGTAGAGACAACATCGTCTGAAAGTTCCATATTTTTACACGCTGAAGAAGACATGCATAATCACTTTCAAACAATGACCAATCAGTAGACCCTCGAGAATGAACATCTAAAGATTTTACTGATGAGAGGCAATGAAGAGTCGGTGATGTTGCCAGAAGACGATCACAACCAATTATTGTAATCTCTTCAATGGAAGAAAGATGATAAGGCAAATGTCCCCTAAGCTCAGGACATTGCTCGAAATTCAGAGTTTTAAGCCGAGGAAACGGAAATGTGTTGCCTCCAAAGGGAAGCCATTCCTTCCAATGAGACATGAAGGAAATTGTTAGATGCTCAAGAGATGGAAATGGTTGGAATGGAGAATTAAAACCTCCTCCTGACATGCCATAGAACTCTTGGCCAATTGTCTCCAACATTGACATACCTGATATACTTAGATCCTTGAGAGAAGGTAGTTGCCCTAGTGGAGGAAGTGTCGCGCAATACTCGCAACAACTTATGCATAAGTACACCATGTTAGAAAATGAAGAATCTCCCAACCAACTTGGAAAGCTTGTCCCTCCATAAATGTCAATGCTCAATTTCTTCAGGTTTGTTGATGGTTGCAACACATCAAGAACTACTTTGTCTATTGGTGAATCTTTGTACTCTTCGCCCCAATATAGCTCTAACTCCTCAAGGTGTTCTTAGCTCTTCAAGTTGGCATCACACGCCTCACTAACATCAGTGACATTATGCAAGTTTTGGATGCATAGTTTTCCTCGTAGGTTAGGAAACTTCCGAAGCTCTCTCACACTTAATCCAACTTCTTGGTCGCCCACCACAAAAACAGTTAGAGTTTGAAGGTTTTCCAGTCTAACAATTTGCATTGGCATCTTGCTAATGTTTGTACTGCTGATATTAAGGTGGCGTAAATTAACTAACTTTCCAATATCTACCGGCAATTCAGTGAGTGCTGGGCACATTGATAAATTCAAGGTTTGCAGATAGTAAAGGTCACATATTGAATCTGGCAAGCTTTTAATTTCAGTGTAAGAAAGATCGAGATACCGCAAATGCAACAAGCTATAAATTGAATATGGTAACACGGTGAAGCTTCGCAAGCATTCAGAGTCATAGAAAATCTCAAACTTCTTGAAAGTGTCGTACTCTTCTTGAATGCATGACAAATGGTGAACATTTTCAGAGATGCTACCACCATATTCAAGCTTGCAACAACTTTTCCCAGATACAACAACAGCTAGATCATAGAGAAGGTCGTGCATGACAAACTTTTTTCTCTCAGTGTCATCATTCGATTGTTGAATGAAGAACCTCGATAACAATTCAACAAAGCAGTCATCACCTACTTCTTCTAGTGTTTTTTCACCCTGGGAATGTTCAAGGAAGCCTTCTGCCATCCACAACAAAATCAATTGCTTCCTATCAAAGGAATAACCCTTCGGAAAAATTGAGCAACAGGCAAAACATCTTTTCAAATGAGAAGGAAGATATTGATAACTCAGAAGCAAAGATGGCAGAATACTATCATTTGGTATGTTCCGTATGTTGTTGATCAAAATTTCATTCCACTCCTTTGCATTTACCTTTGAAGATAAAAGCCCTCCAAGTGTTTTAGCAGCAAGTGGCAATCCTCGACACTTTCTTGCAATCTTCCTGCCAATTGCTTCTAGATTTGAGTCTTTATTGCCACCACAATTTTCACTTCCAAATGCATGCTTGGAGAGTAAAGACCAACAGTCTTCATATGATAGAGGTTCTAATTTATGGATAGGAAATGTATGAGCAACTTCAGCAACTCTTTCTTGGCGTGTTGTAATGATCACCCTACTCCCAGATTTTCCATCAAATAAGGGTGTCACTAATTCATGCCAATCATTATAACTAACATTCCATAGGTCATCCAACACAAACAAAAATCTTCTACACTTCAGTTTCTGCTTTAACTCAAGCCGAAGATAATCAAGATTATTGCTATCGTAAGTTATTGGACATACAGATGCAAGGAGAGCTTTGATAACTCTCACAATATCAAAATCCTCGAATACATGAACCCATGTTTTCAAATCAAAATGCTCGCTAATTTCTTTATCATTATAAACAAGTTGAGCAAGTGTCGTTTTACCAACCCCTCCAACACCTAGAACAGCGACCACACCTATGTTGTTATAACTACCGCTCGTGCCACCATTAGACAACAACATATTCATCAATCTCTTTTTATCACCATTCCTACCAACTATCACAGATTCATTTACCACTGAATTTGAACGCATTCTATAAAAAGAAACCCTAGCACTTACGGATTGCAAACGAAGGATATCAATTTGTTGAACAAAACGTTGCAGCCTTAGACACATCAACTTCAATGGATAATTGAAATCCCGTTCAGGTTGAGTATTCTCCATCTTGCATTGCAGGGAATCGTAACCAATTTCATCGATTAAATCATCTGCAACTGAGATTGCGTAGTACAATTCATCCATCCAAATTTTGACTTGAGGATTGAAGAAATGCTTCTGCTCAGCATCGTGAAGAACTGAACGAAGAGTGAGAAGCGAAGTCTCGAACACGGTGAGTTTCAAGAGGTCTAACTTACTGTATTTGACGTAATCGATGAACTCTGAGGAAGAGAGTTTCTGCAATAAATCTTCAACAGTTGCAGAGAGAAAAGCGCTTCCTAATGATGTTGTTGTTGACGCCATTTCTTCGTAATGTAAAGCAGCAACGAAGGGAGGGTTAGAGCAGCTATGATTATGAATGAACGAAAGAAAAGAGTAAAGTATAGGGTTTATGGAAATTCAAGAGAAATCATTTCATAGAAAAATTTAAAAAAAAAAAAAAAAAAGGAAATTTGAGATATTTATTATATAGAAGAATTGGAGTTTTTCATTCCATATATTTGATTTTGATGATTTGTTTTTTAAGGATTGTTTAATATGGGTCAAGTTTAAAGAGGATCATTTCTATATTTAATAAATTTGAAATAAACATTAGATTTATTTAACATCTCTTTTGTTTCAAAAACAAATTAACATCTCTTTATTTAAAAAAAAAACATTTTTTATTATAATTGTTTTTATTAAAAACAGTAAAGGTTAACCTTTGAATCATTTTTAAGAAATTCGTATTAGACACATTCTATTTTTTAAATGTTCTTTTCGATTTTATGATCTGGTAAAGAGATTTATAAGAAATCTCATGTAAAGAGATTTTATGATCGACACCAATTTTGTTCAGGCGGGTCGAGCCTTAGACCTTTAGATCTTTCATTTTACAAGATGCATGCGATCCAAACATGTTTGCCTGTTCGCGATGCTCTCGTGAGTAAGTTTTCGTGATATACATCATTATCCTTTTTTTTTTCACTATGTCGGTATATTAAATTAAATAAGATTTTTTTAAACGAAAAATTAAAAAATTCACAGTGTTTCGAACTTCTCATTAAAAAACGGTTGAACCACAAAGGAGTTTGAATGTTTCTTTTTTCAAAAACAGGGTACGCAAGAAGGATGGAGGATGAGAAAAGAATTTTTTAAGCGGTTTTCTTCGTTGGGCCTTAATTATTCGGTAGTATCTAAGCCCAATAATTGGCGGGTATTTTGTTCGAAATTAACATTTGAATTGAGCAACGGTGAATGAGCAATGTCGAAGACGGCACCGGAGATGATGGATCTCGCCGAGATCTACACCGCACCAGACACCATCGATTCCTCCGTAATCTTTCACACCATCTACGACGTCATTGCCTTCGTTCTTTACATGCACCAGCAAATCCCCTCGTAATTTCTAACCAATCCCCTCTTCTAATTTTTTTTCTCTTTTCTTCATTTTGTTTTCAATTTTCACCATTAGGCGCATTTTGTTTATGCAGCACAGTTCAGGATATGAGCGTTGAGTTTGATTCAATGCATTCCGAGTATAAACAACTGGTAATTCATTTTATTTTTATAGGACATGCTATACACATGACACTGACACGTCCACACCTATAGTAATTTGAAAAAATGACATAATTTGATTTAAACTCATGTGTTGGTCTCGGGCACCGACACTTGTCAGACACCTTACGCACCTTCAATCAGAAATGTTGGTTAAGAGGCTGTGTATTGCAGAACAATAGCCATTTGTTCAAATTTTGCTACGCTATAGTGTTATAGTCGATAGTTAATAAACACTGTTTTTGTTCATGTGGAAATTGTTTGAATTAAGTGGTTAATTGATATCTAATTATGTTTGTGATTTGCTTTGAATTTGAATTTGTTGATGTTAGGAGATAGATAAGGGAAATGAAGTGAAGGCGTCGTTTAGGAGAATGCATGTGAGTAGAATGAGGGAAATCAAAGTAGGAATAAAGAGATTGGATAAATTGATGAGTTCTCTTTCGAAATTACAAACTGCGCTTAAAGTGATTATCAACGAGTGTCATAACATAGATGGAGTCATTTTGGCTCTTGGTGGTAGCTCCCTTAGACCTCAGAATGTTTATGTATTGGAATTTCCACGTCGAACTGGTGTTGCCAATGCTGAGGATGATTTTGCTAGGAGCAAAGCTGCAGAGGCTCTTTCGAGAAAGGTTCGTTAATTAGCCTTGTTGTTTCTTTTGGTGTTTTGGATTTTTGGATTGGGATGGAATGTGCTTTGCGCGTGGTCATGTTTTTGTGTTTTTTTTAACAGGCGATTCGAACATTGATATCAAAGGATGCTGGGTCTGTTACTTATCCTGGTAGTTATTGACTTTCCTAGTTGATAAACATTCATTTTGAAGAATAGATATGAAGATTCAATACTGCAATTGGTGCTCCAACCATACACGAGACATTGATTGAGTTGGTCCTTTAAAAATTTTGGACATCAGTTTCGTCTTTTGTAGCGTAAATAAGCATCAATTTCGGATCAAATTGATGTTTTAATACATTTTCTGGGACTGAATTGACGTTGGTAAAAACACTTCAGGGTCAAATTGATGTCCAAAAATCCCTGTTGGACCAGACCAACTTGATGTCTGGTATATCTTTGAAGTACTAGTTTGAATGTTACTATTAGTTTGAAGGAATTTTTTTTTTGTTATCTCATTTATTTGTTTTGCTTTATTCTATAATGACAGGATGATTACATTTGACTTGCTTTTGTGTAGGTCCTAACAAACTGTTTGTATTAATTAAGGCCCCTTCTTCTTTCAACCAGCCTCAACATTTTCTGCCCAAACGTGATTTCAAGTACAACAAAAAGGTAAACTAGACATTGAGGACATATTTAATTTGTGGTTATTTTATTTTATAGATTTGAAGTATATGATGGTTCCTGTCTGCATAGGGCATTATATGCTGTATTTGTTAGTGTTGTCCTTATAGTGAGTGATGTTGATAACTTCTTTACTTGGTAAAGAAGATAGCAAGTGCTATCTATATGTTTGCTGCTTTCTGAGTTCAAATATGGTGGACTTTTTTCTTTTGTATATGAATGATAAAGTGAATACATAATTTACACACTCACACATAGACAGATGTAGCTGTGAGCTCAATGAAACTCGTGGCAATTTGTAATTCATCATTAAATCATTAATATGATCACTCTTTAATTTCTTTTAAGCTATAACTTTAGTTGATGCTTTTGTTGTTCCCGTTGACTTGTTTTCCTTTGGAACTGAAACAAGTTGTTTTTCTCTCGCCCCCTGAGTAAGCTTAAGACCGTTTATTTAGGACAAAAAAAAATTAAATCTTTCGGTGTATCTTTAAGGGGCGTTTGGCATTTCCAGAATCTGTTTAACATGGTGAAGAATGGAACAGATTAAATACACCCCTACGAGGGAATAAGCCTGTTGAAGCATGAAAATGAAATTGGTTTTAATATAAATGTTGTTTGTTTGTCTTAAAATGAGATGTAAACTAATTTTTTTTTATTAGACTGAGGTTCCCAATTCTTAGTAATAGGTTGTTATGCATTATATGTTTCTATGTCGCACCTTTTTGGAGGGGCTTATTGCATGTATTGCCAGCAACTGAACTGCATTTTCACCTCAGATTGTGCCTCTCAGGCTACTGATTAAGTGCCGGAACCAGGATCAAGAAGTGGCTGCTTCTACTTCAGAAGATTGGATCTGGTAACTTTCTTATGATATGAATATTTATCTGATGATGACGCATTTTTGCTTAGATGAATTGCCTTTTATACGCTGCTACTTACCAAATTACCTGTTTATAACTAGTAAATGTATATTTGTTGGTGGAGGTGAAAACTTGCAGAAAACACGTCACTGTAAAATTCTTTTGCTCATTCGCGATGTGGCACATTATATTGTTACTAGTATATTTTGTCATTGTTAGATTTTTTTTTCCTTCTATTTACAGTATATCTAGTCAGAGCATATCATTACTGTTTGCCAAGGGACAATAAATTTGCCTTGCTGTTTGACATTTCGGACCTTTCTAAATAGTATTTCATTTCATATCTACCAATTTTATTGCTTCCATCCTCTTTCATTATATGGCTTCTTGATGACTTTGAAATGATTTGCACCTTCTACATCACAGGTTTCAATGCCGACACGTGATAAAAGGCCTTGCCATGAATGCAATGCCAGAAGAATGAAATCCTCCATTCCAATATAACACAGGAAGATATGTTGTAAATACGACTTATGCTGGAATTGAAGCTAATGTACCCTTGTTTCATTTATAGTTATGATGTGGGGTTATTAAGCTTACATATCATTATCATTGCAACATTTTAGACCATCTTATACCATGTATGTTAAAAAGTAAGAAATGTTAGGCGTTGGTAGAATTACATGTTATACAAAGCCGTTAGGAAAGGCAGTGATAGCAGTTTTTATGGACAATAGAAACCCAAGAATATGGAAGTTCTATACCCAACCTTGTATTAAGATTCACTATATCTGTAGCTTTAATTTTGCAATCAAGTTTAAATTATTTGATCTGGTTGCATTAGAAAATGTGCAATTGATTGTGTGAAGATGTCGTTGAATTGGTGTTGCATCTTAACTTCTGTGCACTTGAGACTGACATTATGCATGTTATACAACAACTATCTGTCTGTACCTAGTTACTGCGTGTCAATTTAGTTCAGTTGGTGATTTATCATGTGCTATAATACTGGCCATAATACTGTTCTTTATTTGATTATTTTTTCGATAATGTAATGTTTTTTAACGGTTGATACTGTAATACTATTCCTCTCTTACATATATAATTATCACACCCTTTATTATACATAATTATAGCATTTCCAAAACTCATGGTAATGTGATGTGACTGCTGGCCTCACATTTTCTTCCGTAGTACTCGTATATAAAAGTCCACTTAGTGGCCTTTCCACTAACCACTCTACAAAGTTTCAAATTTTTGGTGTCATTGGTCTCCTATCATTTCAGGAACAATTGGTTGAAATTAATGTAGAACTTCAATTCAAGGGATGTAATGCTCCCTTTGCATCGGGTTCCTTTTCGTTGAGTATCCATATTCTAGATTCATACATATGTTCACCTAATTTCTCCACTAAATAACTAATGTGACTGCAACCTAATATTACCCATCCTCTTTTTTGACGTTGGTGCTAGTTGGTAGCAATTTAAAATTTCCTAATAATGCTAAATAAACTCATGTACCTAAGTATAAACCACACACATATATGCCCAGTGATCCACTTATTTCAATAGTCTTAATGTTATTTATTTGTATTCCATTGTAGAATATGACATAAACAACTCAGGTTATAACAATAATCATAGACGTCCAATTTCAGATAAAGCTGATAGTTTTAATTATGTAATAATCTTATAAACTGTATATTTGTGTGAACTAAAATTCATGCTATCATGTCGACAAGCATGGCCTCTCAATTTTTGCTTAGACTATTCGTGTACCTTGAGGCTGAGAGCACGATTTTCTGTTTGGTTACAAGCATTCAACAATACATCTTGTCTTACTCATATTCATATCAGAATTATGGGATTGCATACGTACATTGGCAGATTTGTGATTTGTCCTCATGACACGTCTCAACCTGGGAAATGGTTTTCTAATTTGTTGTTGTTGATAACCAACACAAAAACAAACCTTAGTCAAAAATAAAACACACACAATCTAATTTTAAAAAATGAATAAACTCAGCCCTAAATAACTTAATCGGATCAGAACTTGAAGACCCTTAAAATTTACGTGCAATAATATGATGGTGGGAGAGTGAACATGTAACCAACCATCCTGTTATGTTCCGTTGATATATTCCTAAACAAGACAAACACCAACAAAAGTTGTTAAACTCTTTAAAGTTTAAACTTGACTAGTTGAACACCACATTGGCTTTATCTTTCACATCGACCAAGTATATATTTAACTTCGCTTGCAAAATAACGGTGACACTATGATTTTGCTAAAATTGCAGCGACTCATCAGGATCGTCTTTTTTCTTTTAATCCCAAAAAAGTATGATTAACTTGTATCAACAATAGCTCCCAACTATGTTGGCTCTGTTATTCGAGATTGTATTAGTTTTAAGGGTAGTTTTCGTAGTTTAAATTTTTTGCATGTTAGGCGTGAAGCCAACCAAGCTGCTCATTATGTAGTTAAATATGCTCTTAAAAATTCAGATTGCATATGGATCGAAGAAACTCCGCCTTATATTTCTGCAGTCTTGGCATTTGATTTGTTGCCAGACCTTCGTTAATGAAATTGTCTTTAACGTCAAAAAAAAAAACTTGTATCAACAATAGCTTAATAAAAACTGAAACTTAATTAATCTCTTTGTTGCATGGACACTTCTAATTGAAGTCGTATCCACGTGTCCGATAGGTGTTGTGTCTGTTGTGATTACATTGAATTATGTCATTTTCTCAAAATTTTATCAATGTCAACATATAGTGTCAAGTTGTGAAGTCCCGATACTTCAAAATAGATGACGTATCGCATCTCCTGCGTATCCTGCACCGATACCTGCCTGATACTTCCCGATACGTATCAGGAGAGTATCCGAAGATTAAATTTTATTTTTTTTAAAAAATAATTATCCGATACTTCCCGATAGGTATCAGGAGAGTATCTGACTATTATACTTCACTGATACATGCCCTGGTATTTTCCAATTAATGTTAACTAAAATAACTTAGCTCTTGAGTACTAATGTGTTCTTTTATGGATATAGTGCTTTTTTTTTTTTATCGATATAATATAGCACTAACAATGTTCCTTTTGGATATAGTATAACACTGATGGTGCTCTTTTTGTGATATATTGTGTATGTAATTGACTAATCATCAATATTATTTATATTTATGTTGATGTGCTACAAGCCTATGACTGATTTATTTTGTTTGTGAATATATTTGCATATTAAAAAAATTGTTATAATTATATTGTATATTTAATTATATAATTTTTTTTTATTAATGTATCTCAGCCGTATCGTATCTTGATTTTTGAAATTTTTCCGTATCGACGTATCGGTGCAGTATCGTATCCGTATCGTATCTCGTATCCGGGCTTCACAGACTGTCAAGTGTCCATGCTTCATAAATCAAACTCTTTCATCTTGCTGCCCTCAGCATCTGCATCAGCCTCCTCCAAACATGTATCGAAAATTTGATTGGAAACGTGGTGAGAAAGAAACACCAAACACACGGTGAGTTTCAAGTTCTAAAAGCTAAAAGCAGGTTGTTGATAATTGCACGGTGCCAACGTGAGAATTCATCTTTCTATGCTGTTTTATTTTTTGTTTCCTTTGTTTATTACTATTATGGTTCAAAAAGTTGCATCAGTGGCCAACAAAACCAAGTAGCAAACGCGTGCAAACATATATCTTCTAATTGTTTGTCGACCCGTTAGGATGGTACAAATGTCGTACACATTAAATAAGCACACAAATGACAAATTATAGTGCATGCTTTTTTCTTCATAAAAAATTATAATTCAACGTATGAACGTCAGCAGTGTACATTGTACTACACAAGAAACCGTGTACGAAATGACGTTTTTATATTTTTTATTACAAACATAATTGATAAACTTTTTAGACCCAAAAAAGTTAACTTTTAAAAGAATGATTAAATAAATTTTTATGAATTTGTTAACAAGTTATAACTAAAAGTGGATAATGATACGTTGAGATGTGGGTAGGGATGGGAATAGATCAGACTGGTTTACAGGGGCCTACGACCTACCCTATGACAGGTCAGGCCAAGCCAGGCTTTTTTCTTAAATAGAGAAGGCCTAGGCTTTTTTTTAAGCCTATTTAGCTTAAAAAGGCCAGGCCACATGCCTCTCAAAAAGCCTCTTAAGCTTATTAGGCCGGCCTATTTAAGGGATATGAATAATATTATTTATTATTATATTATATTTTGCACTTTGAATTAAAATATAAATTTGTAAACTTTTTCAATAATTTAAGCTTTGTTAGTATACATTAATTTTTTGCATATATAAATGTACTATTATAAACTATAATAGAAATATGATACAATATATAGTCGAATTCCCTAAAACCTCGTGTCGATTATCAAAAGAGAGTTTAATATAATTGAACTATCAGTTCACTAGTCTATTTAAACTTGAATCACATTGCTTATTTAAAGATGTTCATAAGATATAAGCTTTTAAACAGGCTAGTAGGCCGTATCAGGCTTTTAAAAGGTCAGGCTCAGGCCTAAAAAGTTGGCCTATGACAGGCCGCATGCCAGACTTAGGCTTTAAAAAAATATGGCAGGCCAGGCTTAGGCCTTGCAAAGCCTAGCTCGGCCTAGCCTATTCCCATCCCTAGATGTGGGTTGCTAAAAGATTCTTGGCTTAAATATGACATTGGTCCCTGCATTTTCATCAGTTTTTGGTTTTGGTCCTTGCACTTTTTTTTGTTTGGTTTTGGTCCTTACACTTTGTAAAAAAATTGCTATTAGTCCCTCTGTTAAGCTGCTGTTAAAAAAAAAAAAAGGAAAACTAACGGAGTGCCACGTGGCCCACTAAAATCATGTCACGTGGCACACTAAAATACAAAAATTAAAAATAAAAAAATCAAATAAAACAATTGGTTTTTATTTAGTTTTATTCTTATTTATATTTAATTAGAAATTTAAAATAAAGTAAAAAAAAAAAGACACGAAGAAGTGAAAAGGAATTGCCGATTGAACTTTTAGAAAGGGGGAATAAATGGAATTTAGGATTCGACCCAAAAACCCAGATTGATTCTGTTTGATTTTCAATAGCTTTTCCGACCTGTATCTTGAATTAGATTTGGCGTTTCTATTCGAGTTTGTGTTGTCCTTGTTAGGCTATTTCAATTCCGCGTTTCTGTTCGAGATCCTCCATTTGTTTACTTTTCCGTTGTCGCTTCGGTTCAATTTGAACTGCGTTTCACGTCGCTTCAATTCTGCAAAATCGATCACTGAGTTGCGTTTCTGCAAAATCACATATGTACAACAACTTGATCTGGTTTCTGCGTTACTGCAAAACCACTTCTTTACCGTTCCCTCAACTTGAGCTGTCTAATTATTAATTAATTAAATAAGAGTAAAACTAAATAAAAACCAATTGTTTTATTTGATTTTTTTTATTTTTAATTTTTGTATTTTAGTGTGCCACGTGGCATGATTTTAGTGGGCCACGTGGCACTCAGTTAGTTTTCCTTTTTTTTTTAACAGCAGCTTAACAGAGGGACTAATAACAATTTTTTTACAAAGTGTAAAGAGCAAAACCAAACAAAAAAAGTGCAGGGACCAAAACCAAAAACTGATGAAAGTGCAGGGACCAATGTCATATTTAAGCCAAGATTCTTTCATAAAAATTAGTGGATGTCTTCTAACGACTCTTATAGACATTTGTTAAAAGACACCAACTAATTTTATGAAGGTTATTTCAAAATAAATAAATTATGAAGATGTTTTTTAGTAAATTATAACCATAAAATGGATAAATACACATTGAAGTGTGGGTTGCTAAAATACACCTTCATAAAAATTAGTAAGTGTCTTCTAGCAATATTTAAGGGAAAGGTAAATCAGGTATTATAGTTTAAGGTGTTGAAGATATTCTTAATCAATGATTATAACCTGCATAATTTCTATGTATTTAACTATAATATGCACAAAACTAGTAGTTAGTATTATTATAGTTCATTCTTAGTTTTTCTTTAAAAAAATTAAAAATAATATAGTCCATATTTTCTGAGACGAGATCATAGAACTTGCCTAAATATAAACATTAAAAACAATAGCCAAATTTAATCTTATGTAGGTTTGGAAGACTGACCCATCTTATATATAGCTTTTTTTTAAAATAAAAAAAAAAGTATAAAATACTTCCACAAAATTTCTTACAAATATTATTACCCTACATTAATCTTCCAACAAAATCTCATACAAAATGATCAAACACATTCTCATACAAAATTATACACAACTACAAGAGCCAAATTATCCAACATCTTAAGTCTCAAATATTTTTTAGGATTTTATTCAATTATGGATGCTACTCATGAGTCATGACTCATGCAGAGCTAATCCAAATTCAAAACAAATTTTACAATTGAAGCGGGCTAAAAAGTCTGAAAACTAGTTGGGTCGAAGATTTAAAACCTAAGCTTTAAGTTACGTCGAACTTTGTCAGACAAGTATGTCAATTTTATCATTTCTAATGTGAATCACTTTTCTAGGGCAATAGAATATGCGACCAAGGTAACTAACCACTTACACCTAATTGATAAGGAGTTTATTTACCTCTTTACTTAAAGGCATAACAACAAAGAGTGAATTGAAATGCTCTTTTGGATGAAGTTGGAGTTTTGTTTTATTGATTTCAAGTTGGCTAATATTTAAACTGGAGGGATGTGATTTTTGAAACTTATTCCTTGACAATTAACAAGATGAACCAAAACAATTAAACCATGCCTCATATCCCTTGTTGAATGGTGTCTTCAACATTTTTTTAGAGAAGCTAATGCGTGTGATGTTGTCTTAGCCTCTAAAGGATATTTTTTGTTTGATTCCCTTTTATTTCATTGTGGTGTTTTCTTATTTTCTCTTTTGGTCTAAATTTTTTGATGAGTTTTTGGATTTGCACAACACATATTTGTACCCTACAACGTAAGCCATCTTCGGGACTCTTAGGTTATCTTTGAGATTTTGGAGGGAAGGGGATGAAAAGTAGTTGGAGATTAAGAAATGAGAAGTGAGAAGGAAAAAGGAGAGTAGTCTCACACATTGCAAGAAGGTTTTTGTCTTCACACCAAAACTTTCTTAATATGGAGTAACTCAAAATAAATCAAGGGGGAAACTTTAGAGGGTTCTGGAGGATTTTCAATAAATTTTCAAATCATTTTTCTCTTTTATAATATTCTTAAAAGATAACATTAATAATAGATGAGAGATTTTTTTTTTATTTGTCTTGCTCTAGTCCCCTCAAAAGCCTTTTCTTTTCTTTTCTTTTTCTCTTAACTCTGTTGTAGTTGGCTTGACAGAGCAAATAAAAGTAGCATAACACTTAAGAAACCAGTGCAATGCCATTCAAAGAAAGAAAAAAAAAACAAACCAGTGCAATGAAATTAAATACAATAGTAGAAAAATAGTGTAATAGTTAGAATAAAAAATCTAATTTTAATAGACACAAATACTATTTCAAAAAACGTTCGTAAAGTATTATAATAGTGAAATAACAATCAAGTCTTATTAACCCATTTGGGGTTAACCTACATGTTGGCTTGGGATCTTGAGCATGCTCTCAATTTCAGTGGGTAAATCCATACAGAGCTTTGATTTGATTTAGAACGGGGCGGCTCCCGCAAATGGACGGTGGGATTGGTCCCCTCGGATTAGTCGGTCCTTAGATCGGATACCGAGTTTTTTTTTAAAAAAAAAACAATCAAGTCTTATTTCACTAATTCTTTCGCCTTTTCAACCATCTACTTATTTTTGTAGGCACATAAAATTAAACTTCCTCTTAGTTAGAATGCCCACTATTTTCATAGATTTTTCTGTAAGAGTGTCTATATTTCATGTTGCAGAATAAATCATATTCTCATGAACTAACTTATTTACCCACACTCGTTCACGAAAATGTGAGAATCCTTATTTTCTCACTGCATCCAAGTGGTAATGTTGTGGCTCTTGCTCATTTGTCTATGTACCTAGACTATAAACCGTGTTGCTTTTGCGAAACGACCTAACCTTTGCACTATTATGTATTTGGTCCATCTCATAAAGATTCATCAAAATATTATGTTGGCAATCGAGACCTTACAACTCTGTCATTTTATTCAGGTTTGAGTCCGGCCATGCATATCAATTTTATTCGGGTTTGAGTCCGGCCATGCATATCAATGCTAACATAGACATGGTTAAATATTATAATAATAAAATAAGTCAATTTACCAATTGTTTATATTTTAATCAAATAAATATATTAATTAATCAAATACCTTATAAAACAAGTTGCAATGAGTACTAAATAGAGCTATAGTTGAATAAACACTTTGGATGAAATTTGATCACTCAATTAGAGACAAGTATAGGAATAGGAGGACCGTGCTAAATTTGGGGTTCACACGCCTATAGTGGTTCGCATAGTTATGTTTATATTTTTGCTAATTAGGTATAAATTCCTAATAGACATTACTTACCTAAAGATAACTTGGAATATGATAATATTTTGAACACAATACTTTGAACCAATGTCTTGCATAGCCACTACTTCACAAAACAACAAAATAGTTGCAGAAAGTTGAGAAATTCAATGTGTCGGGGCATGGTCTTTCTATGTGCAAACATGACTGTTTTCAATGGGGTTATCTAAAAATTTAGGCCTACATTTTTAGCAATCTGATTAATCTATTAGATAAGTGTATCCTACCACGGAACTCAGCACAAAAAAATAGATAAAGATCATTTACATAGGTGCTTCTCACTCGTGGGAATAGTTTTTTGTGGTTTTAAACTCTAGTTATGAGAGGAATGGAGCTATGATAATCTTGAGTTTTGTTCGTGAATGTAAGACTTTATTAAAAATGATTTTAGATATAATTTGAATTGTCATTCTCTTCAACAATTCATCTTTAACGTGAGCTCACTTTATTTATAGGGAATTTAATTAGTTGTTATTTTTCCTTTTCCATGACACCAATTAAATTTTGTTAGCTTTGGTTTTTTTGGTTACTCATCACAATTTTTGTCAGCTTTGGTGGCACTAAATTTGTCCCTTTTTATATGTTTGTACACTTTTCACATATACAAGACAAATTAGTTATCAATGGAGGTTGGATTTAAGATCATGGATAAACTAACACAATATAAGGAACCAATAATTGAATTATGATTAATAGAAGTGTTTATATTTAGTGTATGACAATATTTCGAATAGGATTATCACCAATGTTGAGAATCTAAGTAAAATAGAAATAAAATTGATAATGTAATTTATGTGTATATTTTGTAAGAGGATCTGAGTTTAAATTCCGATAAAAGTGAAAATATTAATATAACAACTAATAAATGAGTGAATATTTTGTAGGAGGGTGTAAGATCTATTTTTAAAAAGGTAGAATTCACATGAATTTTGATCAATAATAAATAAGTGAATTTAAAATGAAATTGCTAAAATGTATTATGAAGATTACACTAATTTTTTTTTGTGTAAACTTAGTATTTTTCGTGCGCGCAACTGCCGACTAATTCCTCGTGTCTCGTGGGACCTAAATGGGTAACAAACTCTCTTAAGAGTTTTAACGTTATTGTGTGCTCAAAACTGAATTCGAACTTTGATTAAACTAAAAGACACACGTGTCATTTCATCTAAACACTCGAGTAATGTTACACTAATTTTGTTCCTTCCGAAAGACCATCCCTTAAAAGGTACGGATGATGGTGATTACATACGTGTTCCACTAAGGTCGCTCACTAATTAAGGACGTCCTCTTGGTTTGTGCAAAACAAGGTATAAATTGCACAAAAGATATTGGTGCTACTTATTCATACTCCATAGTCATATCTTGATATTGGTGCTGGGCAATGAAATTCAATTTGTGGGTGCTGTGAATTTGATTAGCAACGCATTCTTAAATGGGTAAAGATCCTCTCCATTTATAACTTTTTTCAGTTGTTGCAATTTGGAGAGAGATAGACACAAAAAATAAGTGGTGGGTCCTATCTCTCTCCAAATTGCAACAAATGGAAAAAGTTATAAATGGAGAGGATCTTGACCCTTCTCAAATAAACTCTTATCAAGACACAAATATCTAATTTGCTGAAATTTAATTCAGCTGTATTAAATTCATGTAAGACTCAATATATAATTTATTTGAATTTCAACTAATTCGAAAGTTCATGCTGAACAAAATTCTGTTGATAATATTCAACTTCTGAATTTGTCCTAATTTGAATGGAGAAAATCAGCTTTAATAAGATGTGAGTAGATATTTTTTCTACTACTAAAAGTCAACAAGAGTTTTGTCAAAAATAAAAAGTCAGCTATGGTTTGTAACAAAAAAGGTCAACTAAGGTAAGTTCAAGGTACAGTGATGCCTAAAATTAGGCAAAAATTTAATGTGAAAAGTTCATACAAATTAGAGTGAAACTCATGTGTAATTTTTGTTACATATTAAAATCGAGGTAATGGCAGAAAATTAGTGGCTATTTAGGGACTAAGCAAGTAGACTAAGTCTTTGTTTGGGAGTTTGGAGGGGAAGGGAGGGGAGGGCTTTGTGGGGTTGGAAATATATAGAAAAATGGACAAAAAATTCACATTTTTTGAAAGAACTGTTTTTTAGAGAATGATAAACTAATACTTATGATTAATATACTTTTAAATTTAAGAATATTATAACAACATAGATTAAATTTGAAAAATTCATATAAACCCTCCATAACCCCCCAAAACCCTCCCCCAATGCAATTTTTGAGTTCCCCCAAATGAGGGAGATTTTTTATTATGAGTATAAAATTAACCTCCAAAGCCCTCTCCTCCCAATGTCTTTTATTTCTTCCACTTGCTCCTTCCTTTTTTCCAAAACCCTCCCCTCCCCTCCCCTCCAAACTCCCAAACAAAGCCTAAGTCTTTGTTTGGGAGTTTGGAGGGGAAGGGAGGGGAGAGCTTTGTGGGGTTGGAAATATATAGAAAAATGGACAAAAAATTCACATTTTTTGAAAGAACAGTTTTTTAGAGAATGATAAACTAATACTTATGATTAATATACTTTTAAATTTAAGAATATTATAACAACATAGATTAAATTTGAAAAATTCATATAAACCCTCCATAACCCCCCAAAACCCTCTCCCAATGCAATTTTTGAGTTCCCCCAAATGAGGGGGATTTTTTATTATGAGTAAAAAATTAACCTCCAAAGCCCTCTCCTCCCAATGTCTTCTATTTCTTCAACTTGCTCCTTCCTTTTTTCCAAAACCCTCCCCTCCCCTCCCCTCCAAACTCCCAAACAAAGCCTAAGAGGCTAAATCAACAATGGCTTGTTTGAACAGACTCTTGGGCCGACTTTACCAGGAATGGAGTGAAGATGAGGGAATTTCTTTTCTCACCCCCACTTGTACGGACGTGGATTCAGTGCAGTCTGACTGCATGGTTTCAACACATATGAACCATCCGATCAAAATTAAACGGTCTATATTTTGATATCATATTTTAGTTGTTTATAAGTATTAAATATGATCTTAAAATATGAATCGTTCGATCTTGATCGGATAAATCAAATGTGGTTAACTGCACTGTAGTCACATGCTTCTGACTGCACTCAACCCCTCTTTCCACTTGTACTTCATAAGTTTCCTTTTGGAACAAACATAGTTTGTTTTTTCGTTTGTACTCCGGTCACGGTCTTCTGACTGCACTCAACACCGTAAAAAAAGACTGCACTCAAACCCGTCCCACTTGTATAGTAAGTATCCTTCTAGAAATAATGTATTTTTTTTTTTTCGTTTGGAAATATATTCCTAGAGGCATTTGTAATTGTTCATTATTATTATTTAAAAAGTTTAGCAATAAAACTCAAACACATTATCCGTAAAAAAATGAAGTATTGCGAGTTTGAACCAACGTTTCGGTAAATTAAATGCATAGCAATTTTTTATCAGGTGAGTTGTATTTACTTACTGCATGAATTTTTAAAAGTGTTGAGAGGAGAAAAATATATTTCCAATGATGTTAATACTAGCCCAAAAAACACTATTCACACACACACACACACACACACATATATATATATATATATATATATATATATATATATATATATATATATATTAGTTACATTTGTTTTTGTTTGTCTATTTTTTATTTTAAATCGCTTTCAATAAAATATTTTATTTTCCCAAAAAAAAAAATTTATCATTGTATAATAATAATAATTATAATTTGATTTTATTGGTTAACATAAATTGAAGATCTATTATTTTTGAGTGGGATTAAGTTGCCATGCCTAATGATACTTCCCAAGTTAAACCTAATCAATCTCCACTCACATTGCTTAGTATAAATAGGGGTTCCCCAAGAGAATGACTTGGTCACAGTCCAAGTGAAAGGGAAAATAAAAAGAGGGGGAGTAAAGACAAAATGGAATCAAGTCATGTAATATCCATTGCAAATGAAGAAGATAACAACAACAGCAACAACAATATTGCTCAAATGAAGAAGGATACAAATACCCATCTTGGAAAAAATAAAAACTTATCCATTGTTCCAATTACTTCCAACCCAAAGGACAAAAATAATAAGCAAATTAAAAGTGACCATGACATTAAGAAGATGATTCATAGCATCAAAGTAGGAATCTCACTTGTGTTGGTTTCACTTCTTTACATTTTGAATCCTCTCTTTGATCAAGTTGGTGAAAATGCAATGTGGGCTATCATGACTGTTGTTGTCATCTCTGAATTCAATGCAGGTATATACTTTCATTAGCTAGCATATATAATTCAGTTATCAATTCTTAAATTTTTGCATATATGCTAGAAATGTAGTAAACATATATATAGCAATGCCTCTTAGGCAATATATGATGAATGTGTTAATTAATCAATTTGATCAACATGTTAGGAGCTACACTAGGAAAAGGCTTGAATCGTGGAATAGGTACCATTGTAGGAGGAGGATTGGGATGCTTGGCAGCAATTTTTGCACAAACCATTGGAGGAGTTGGTAACTCAATTTTCATTGGCACTTCAGTTTATATTTTTGGTAAGTGTTTTTAAAATCTCATACAATTTTTGTTTAAGACAAGAATATTTTGAAGTCATTTTGTTGTGGTATTAATTGTATTATTACAATTAGTACGAAAGTTGTTCCACAAAAATTGCACCGATCAATATAGAAATGTGCAATTTGTTGTCGACTTGTCTTCCATTTATGTATAAATTATTATAAGGAGTATATACATGTTTGAAAGTTGATATGTTATTAATAAGGAGTATATACATGAATGATTACAGGATCCGTTGCTACATATTTTCGACTAGTTCCAAAAATAAAGAATAGATATGATTATGGAGTGGTGGTATTTATGCTGACCTTCAATCTAGTAGTGGTATCTGGGGCACGTCCAGGTGTGAAAGTGTGGGAATTAGCAAGAGAACGTTTATTGAACATCCTAATGGGTTTCATTATCGCAATTTGTGTGAATTTGTTCGTCTTTCCTTTGTGGGCCAGTGATGAACTTCATGATTCCATTGTCTCAAGATTCCACAATCTTGCCAATACAATACAAGGTATAGATAATTTATAGTATAATGTTATATATACTCATTATATATAGTTTATGCTTTTCTAGGTGAGATATGAAAACAGAACAACAACGCAATATTCTCATGACCAAATATGTGGTCCCTAGATCAACCAAAAGAGACATAAACAACTATAGCAAAAGAATGTTAAAAATGTGGTCTTCCTTAGTTTCATATTCCTTTATTGTGTTGTAATTCACCTGATATATAATATAACTACCTAACTTTTTTTATGCTGGCCAAAATATTTAAACAAAGACTCCCATGCTCAAATTTTAAAATATTATTCTTCTATAAATGAGTGGATGGGATTCAACAAATTACAATTAGGGAAAAAAATTCTTCACCCTCAACATGAATTCAAATGTACACATTCAAGGAAAGAAAAGGACTTATTTTGTGCGTGGGGGGCAGAGCCACCTACAAGGCTGCATGGGCTCCAGCCCCTCCATATTTTTCGATATTATCTGACTGTATTACACTAAAAATAGTACAATTATGATAACTATATTCATTACATCATCCCAAAGAAGAAAAAAAATCGATAGACTTATGTCTAAATTATATAAAAAGCAATCATTTTTCAATATTGGACATGCACAACAATTAATCTGTTGGTCATTTACTTCTATTTATTATTAAGGTTTTTTTTTTTGAATAATTCTATTTATTATTAAGGTTAGATATGTTTTTATCGCTCATAAAATAAAGATTTTTAATGTTTAGCCTCTAAACAAATTTTATTTATTATTTTGAATCTTTTTTTATTTAAAAAAAATTAGGTTTTTAGTTGTTAAAGGGACTAAAATAATAGTCCATATAAAATAAAATAGTGACTAAAATTGACAAAGCCCTTCATGCATAGAGAGGGTTGAGAAAGTGTATAATAATGATACCGAGTCCGATATTATTAATAGGGAGATTAATCACTTTAATCCCTGAAGAGGAATAGGAAAGGAGTCGTCACTTTAATCCCTTAATGCATATAAATTGCAAAATAGTCCTTGAATGTAGACTCTGTTAGTCAATTTAGTCCATAAATGCAGACTCCGTTAGTCAATTTAGTCCCTGAATGTAGACTCTGTTAGTCACTTTAGTCCCTGAAATTGACCAACAGAGTTTACATTCGGACTGTTTTGCAATTTCTCTGCATTCAGGGACTAAAGTGACCACTCCTTTACCATTTAGGGACTAAAATGACTAATTCGCCATATTAATATTACTTACAAAAAAATTAAATAGCTATGCCCAAAAGAATATATATCATGGTCTTTTATTGTGTAGGTTGCTTGGAGGAATGCTCCAAAATAGTCAAGGAAAATCAACCAGATACCAGCTTCACAGTTTGCAAGTCAGTGTTAAACTCCAAGTCAAAGGATGAATCATTGGTAATTAATTTTGCAATTTTTTTTAAAGGAATTATAACACTTATTTTTAACTGGGTTTTTTTTTATTTATTTAAGTTGCATGCTTATCATATTTTTATCAAGAATTAATGAATCAAAGAATACTTTGTTTTTCCAGGCAAATTTCGCAAAATGGGAACCATGGCATGGGAAATTTGGATTTTCCTACCCATGGCAAAAATACTTAAAGATTGGAGAGATTATTCGAGAACTAGCTGCACTCATTCTTGCATTGGAACGTTGCTTCCAAGCCTCAAAAAAGGTAGCTGTTTATTTTACATGCAGTCCAAATTTAAATATCTTTTTAGATACGTCAAATACATCAAATTTTACTATTAGTATGAGTCAAATATTTTTTTTTGTTTTTTGTTTTCGTTACCTACCTTAGATTGAGACATCGTCATCTCGTCATTTTAAGTTTTTACATCCTATTGTACAAAATAAAAGGAAACAGAAAGAATAGCTTTTTACTTGATCTTTACTGTTTTATTTTCATCTTTATATTTATTTACGTTGAAATTAGTTCATGCAACTTGTAAACCATTTGATTTTAGTTAATATTTATTCAAATATGAACTATTTAATGTCTAAAAGTTGCATATGGGCACATATAACTAATATCCACGGGAACAAAAAAAAATTATAGGGATTAAAACAAATCAAAGATGATGATCAAATATAAACGACAATATATTTGTGAAGACTAAAAAAAATAAACAACAAAAATTACCACGACCAAAAATAAAAAGATGTCGTGTTTGGCTTATAAAAAATACATTATGGTCGCATTTTTTTTACTAAAATGTTTGCATGATCTAGAAAATGATATGGTTGCAAAATGACAAAAAAAAATATTTGATGGGCTAATTAATCTTTTTTTTTTGTTAAGCTTATGGCATCTTTGAAGCAGACCAAAAAAGTTCAATTAGAACAGTGCGAGGCAATAGGGTCAAGGATTGTGTGGACTCTACGAGAAGTTGGAGATAGCATGAAACAAATGAGAAAATGTGAAGGAAGGGACAACACTATAGATAAGTTGAAAACAACAAGAGAAGAGTTGAGTTTGGTGATTTCCACGTCCGTGATAGAAGAATTTGAGAATGGTGAAATGCTACCAATTGCAAGCTTGGTGTTCTTGCTCATGGAAGTGGTGGAGAAAGTAGGGGAATTGGTTATAGAGGTTGGAGAACTTCAAGATATGGCTGGTTTTCGCACCCGCTAACTCCATTATCTTTCTATATACATCATAAAACCGGTCGTAGATGATCTAAGTTTTCATATGTGTATGTATATATGAAGTTAGTATTAACCATTCACGATTTTGGGTCATAAATTAGAAATGGAGTTGAATGTGTATTTGACATATGTATCAATATAGATAGGAAAATAAAGTAATTAAAGTAGTATATGATACAAGTCCACGAGGTCATATGTCATCTCACTAATAAGAGTCTTATCTTGTAATTTTAAAGGATGGAGTTTAAATCCCCTTTAAGACTATTTAGGATTGTAAAATGACCCTTTTTAGGATGTAAAATGACTATTTATTAGTGTCATTTTAATTTACAATATAATATAATATGAAGTTACTATTAAGTATTAACCACTCACGATTTTAGGTCATAAATTAAAAATGAGATTAAGTGTGTAATTGACTATGAATCAATATAAAAAGAAGTAAAGTGATTGAAGTAGTATATGATACAAGTACATGAGTTCATATGCTGTCTCATTGATAAGAGTTTTATATCGTAATCTTAAAAGATGGAGTTTGAATCCTCTTTACGATCATAAAATAACAATTTATTATTGTCATTTTAATTTAATTTAGGCTTAAATATGTCTTTAGTCCCTGCACTTTCATCAGATTTTGGCATTGGTCCCTGCATTTTTTTTGTTCGGAATTGGTCCTTGCACTTTGTAAAAATATTGGTATTGGTCCCTCTGTTAACTTTCTGTTAAAAAAAAAACATAAAACTATTGGTATTGGTCCCTGCACTTTGTAAAAATATTGACATTGGTCCCTGCACTTTGTAAAAATATTGGTATTGGTGCCACGTGGCATGAAATGATTGGGCCACGTGGCACTCCGTTAGTTTTGTGTTTTTTTTTTAACAGAAAGTTAACAGAGGGACCAATACCAATATTTTTACAAAGTGCAGGGACCAATGCCAAACAAAAAAAAGTGCAGGGACCAATGCCAAAATCTGATGAAAGTGTAGGGACCAATGACACATTTAAACCTTTAATTTATAATATATGATACAAATCAACTACCTCTGTATCCTTTATTATAAAAGCTAGACTTGCTTGGCTATCATGTTTGCCCTAATCCTCCTTACTTTGCCCTAATTCCCTAGCTTTTTTCCCTCTTAAACATGTACTAATTGCTCGAGTAATCTCATCCGTTCAAGCACTTGATCACATCCGTTTATTCAAACTTGAAAAAAGTTCTCTCACTTCGTTAATGCAATTGAATACGTATTAAAGCCTAATCAAGTCGGTCAACATTCCCCTACACTAATTGCTAATCAGAAATAACATAAACATCCCTTAGAAAGTGGCAATTGAAAATGTTTCACGCATACATTTTTTATTGTTTCACGCATACACTAATTCCTATCACATTATTCTACTGACATTTCAATGTTTCACGTGCATTTTTTATACTATAATGTGCTATCCAATATAGAGTGATAGGAATATATGCGTTTCAAGGTGAAATTTCCCTCGAATTTTACCACTAAAGTATGCACTAATCACTCTACCAATTACTACCTATTAAAAGCAATTATGACCTACTTATTTCAAATATTAACACGTATCAAGGTTGATTCAATTTTGAATATTAATTATTCTGTACTGTTAATGGCAATTAAGAACGTAGTTAATGGCTTGAAAACGTCGTTAATGGCAATTAAAAACTTTTAAGTCGCATATTTTTGTATAGGAATTATTTTTAATTGTTTTTATGCATTATGCACCAATCATTCTACTGATTACTACCTATTAAAAGCAATTAACTACGTACTTATTTCAAAAATTAACACGTATCAAGGTTGATTCGATTTTGAATAGTAATTATTCTGTACTGTTAAAGGCAATTAAGAACGTAGTTAATGGCTTGAAAACATCGTTAATTACAATTAAAAACTTGAAAGTCGCATATTTTTGTATATGAATTACTTTTAATTGCTTTTATGCATTATGCACTAACCACTCTACCAATTACTTCCTATTAAAAGCAATTATGACGTACTTATTTCAAAAAATAACACGTATGAAGGTTGATTCGATTTTGAATAGTAATTATGACGTAGTGTTAATGGCAATCAAGAACGTAGTTAATGGCAATTAAAAACTTTTGAATAGTAATTATTACCAATAGAAGACTATGATTAATCACATTTGAAACTAACGAAGAGAATTGACAATTACCTATTTAAATACCACTTAGTTGTGCTAATACAACCATTCTCGACTTTAAGCAAATTTAAGCAAATATAACTCTTCCTTGCACTTGCTAATATGGCAAACATTTTCACCCCCATTTCAGCTGTGACAGGTGGAAAGAAGGATTTGAAGTTGATTGTTTGTGTGGCCCATATATGGCTGATCCGTGATAAGGAAAATCCAGACGATATCATCTTCATGAACATGATATTGGTTGATGAAAATGTATATTATATAAATCGATTGTATAAATAAATGATCCTTTTTTCAAGTTGCCACTACGATAACATATACTATGGTTTATGTTAATGACATGTTATTTTTTGTTTAGCGAGGACGGATCCATGCCACTGTTCATAAGTTCCTGGTGCCAATGATTCAAGGAATGGTTGAAGAAGGAGGAACATATAAGCTAGAGAATGTCATGGTAGGATTTAATGAGGGGAATTACAAACTCTTGCCACACAAGCACAAACTTAATATGGAATTGGTGTAAGGCTTGGATCAAGTTTCAAAGGAGTCAATTTTTGTTTGTTTTATTTGTAATGACTATTAACAAGAGTTACTTTAAGAGATGGGTTGAATGCAAAAGAAAAAAAGGGTTGATGATAACCAATGATGAATGTGAAAATACGAATGTCACTTCAAATGTCGTTTTTATAGTATTTCGTAATGTATGATAACTAATGTAAAATGTACGGTTTTCAAACTATATTAATATCAAGATGATATGATTAATGTAATACATTTTTATCATGTGAATATTTCATTTTTTTATTATTATTATTATGATATAACTTATTCCTACATATTTTAGTCGGTAGGACCCGTGCGGAGCACGGGTCAATGGTCTAGTTTATGAAAACGTAAAATCTAAAGAAAAACTCCCGCTATCTTTTTTGTAAGTGTTTTAGCGCGCACATACACATATATATCAAAAACAATTAGCAGTGTAATCAATAGATAGATTTTGTGTGTAAATATTATTTAATTAATGTGTAGGTTTATTTAATTCTGACTTTTCATATTTTAAAGACTAATTATAATTCTTTCAAAAAAAAAAGACTAATTATATAATTAGGGAGGGAGTAGAAGTAAAAGCCTAAACTCTTATTGTATTTATCTATTTACCACTCACTCCATTTCACATGGTATATGATATTAAGAAAAGGAAAAAAAATCAAAATAAGTGTTATTTGTTTTTTAATTTAAATGTTGTTTTCACATTAATATTATATGCATCAATCTCAATTTTTTTATAAGTCAAAGCATAATGACATAAAAAAGTATAATGTCCAACTAAGTCGGTACTCTACTCTGTTGCCAATTACTCATATATATTATTCAAAAAAGAAAAAAAATTACATAAATACTAGGGGGACATAAAATCTGACTCAGTCAACAACCCCAATGGGAAAAACATAAAAAAAATCCACTTTGTGGATCACACCCTAAACCTAAACAATTCTAACAAGCGGGTCTAAAGTTTGGCGAATGAATCGATCGTCAACACAAAATTGGATCACGTACCATCAACTCCCTGCAACAACGACAACCAGCATTAATGACTCTTTCGAGTCCATACAGTCCCATGTCAATCAACAAGATGACTGGGATACATAACCACGGACAAATGCCTGAAAGTGAGGAGTGGATTCGACCGCCAACACAGTAATTAGCAAATCCAGATACTCTTTTGTCGGGTGCAGATCCTCTCCATTTCTACTAGAAATGGAGATCTCAATTTCCTTCTATTTTCTTTAGACACGTGGCTTTAAAATGTTTGAAGGGTTGAGATTCAATTATTATTATTTTTATTTTTTTATGAAGGAACAGAACAGTTCAGGTTCTCCAACATTCCCATAGAAAACCACCGTCTTTAGTTACAGAATGCCACTGCCACCTACGTCGTGCCTTTCGTCGCCGACCACAGTCGTCCTTCCGTCACAACGCCGTCTCATCCTGTCAAGCGTTGCAGCAAGGAAAGAAATTGAAGAAAAATTGAATGGATTCAATGGCTTAGATTTGATTTTATTATTAAATAACTGATGATTATCAATTTATTTCTTTGGAAGAAAACTTTGAGCAGATTTGCCACCGCAACGTATGGGGTAATGAGATAATGGCCACTACTTTGTTATCCCTTCCCTTGCCGTTATTGAGAATCTCATGTCCTATATTGGCCTTGTAACAATGAACAACCATGACTAGGCAGTCGTACAACGAGGAGAAAAATAAGGAGAGGGACGTTGACGCCGAGGCGGACAATCGCCTTCTTCGGAATCGCCAGCGGATGAGCACGTCAACAGGCAGGGATGATGAAATGTTGCAGAATCTGAACGGTTTTTAGTTTTCTTATTAAAAAATAATAATAATTGAATCTCAACCCTTCAAACATTTTAAAGCCACGTGTCTAAAGAAAATAGAAGGAAATTGAGATCTCCATTTCTAGTGGAAATGGAGAGGATCTGCACCCTCTTTTGTCTATTTACATTTTTCTTAAAATGTGTCCAATAACATTGAATGACACTATCCCCGTGAGCTTAGCTCAGTTGGTAGGGATATTGCATATTATATGCAGGGGCCGGGGTTCGAACCCCGGACACCCCACTTCTCCACATATTATATGTGTGAGCTCTAGCCACTAGGCTACTTGACCAAAAAAAAAAAAATTGAATGACACTAAATATAAGACCAATGAGTATAACCATTAATAAAAAGAAGGGTCATGTTAACTTGTGCCCTTAAGGCACATGTTAAGCAACCTAAATAAAACAATTTTGCATTGAAAAACACAATATAACAACTTTTAAGAAGTTGAATGCACGTCTTTTGATATGTGTATTTCTATAATGAGTATCTTAACATATGCCTTGAGGGCACAAGTTAACATTAGCCTAAAAAGAATGATGTTAAAGCATATATGTTATTTTCATATGATTTGGTTTTAACGGTTTGCATACGTAACAACAACAACAACAACAAATTTTTTTTTTTTTGATTTTCCATGAACATTTTGTTTAATACACCCCACTGAATGTTCCTCAGGGACAAGGTCGCAGTGCCTAAGTACTTAGGTGGTCTTGGACTTCTCTGATTGAATGTGATGAATTAAGCTTATGCCTTAAAGTTAGGATGGAAACTTCAATTAGGTGCTCACGAATGAATTATGGTGTGATGTGATATAGGGAAAATATAGGTGCAACGAGAATTGGGAGGAGCTTAGCGTGAGATCAAGTTATTCAAGTCTTTGTGTCCCAAATTGAAGGATTATTGTTACTAGTATTCAGGTGATGGACGTTTGGTTAATGCTTGGATTTGTGCTTGGATTTGTGCTCGGATTAAAGTAGCATTGCAAAATACTGCAATTATTGTGGTAGTATAGTGGAAGTCTGGAAGACATAGTGGAAGACAATGCTATGAGAAATTGTCCTATTGGTATATGTCTCTTTGGTTGAATGTGGTGCCTTTAATTTCTCGAGATAATTTTTTATTGGAGATTTGAAGAGCTGGATTTCTCTTAATATGGATAATAATGATGTTAAAGTGGAATAGCGAGATGTTAATGGAGGGATTTTTGGGCTGTTTATGGTATTGGAGGAATATGAATGATAACACTTTTTGGAGGCCAAAGTTTTCAGCTCATGTCATGAAGCTTTAGTTATTCTTGGTTTGCCAATGGATGATAATGTTTGTTATTAGGAGTTTTGTTCAACTTAATTTTGTCACTTGTCAGGAGCTTATTTGTTCCTCAATTGATTTCTTTTTAGTTTTTTTTTTTTTTTCATGCTCTTAGCCCTCTCTATAATATGACCCATAAATGTGAAGCTAACCAAGCAGTAAACTCCCTTGTTAAGTTTTACTTGAGTCTATCCGGTGAAGGATTCATAAATTTCAAGTAATGGGGGGTAAGATTAAATTGGAAATTATAACACAAAATTAAAGACACTTTAGCATCCACACATTTTAATTGTTTTCTACATGTCGTCATATTTGACAATTGTAAGCTTTTTAATTTCCAATACTATAAAAATTATCTCTCTCTATGTGCTAGTTATTCGGTCTAAAAAATAAACAAAAATTTGTCGAAAAAATTGATTTATTTGATTCAACTTTTAGACTAAATACATATTTTTTTTTTCAACCAATTTTTTCTTTTAGTTGAGACCAGATGGAGTATGTGACTAAAAAATCATTCAAAAACTCACAATTCTTATGATTACATATTCAATTTTTCACAAAACTCCTAAGAATAAACTTTTAAAATTTTAGTGTGCATATGCTCTAGTTAATTAGAAATTTTAATTATAGTCTAAATTTATATGTAGTGAGGGCAAGATCTTATTTTAAGAAGAAACAATGATTAAAATTGCTAATTCCTAACTAATAAATTTTTAAACACAGTGGGGAGCATGTGGCCCTAGTTAACTAGGAGTGGATTCGTCCCTCAGTCTATCGACTAGTAGTAGAATTTTTTTAGTTTATCCTTGATTTTGTCTCCTTCGTTTTATTAATTAATTGGATTTATTATAAGTTTTTAGTCTTTTTCATTTGTGTTTCTTTTTTGGACTAAAGTTCTTTTATTTGATTTTCCATAATTTCTTCTGTCGAAAGTTATTCTATTTGAAGTGTAGGACCCTAAATGTCAATATCTCATTCAATCAGATCAATTAGTTTGGAATACCCTTCTCATAAAAAAGAAAGAGACTAAGTTTTTTCTAGATAAATAAATAAATTGAATACTAATGTTTATTCCTTCATCAAAGCATAAAACAAAGGTTAAATGGCCGGCGACAAACTATAGCATGTTTCTCCTCTAGAAACCTCCGCTTTGATATCTCAAATTCATTATAATACAATGAGCTACCTTCATTTAATTAATTTGTATATATATGAAACATATATAAAATTTAGATGAGGGAAACTCATCCAATACAAGGTAACTTTTATCTCTCAAATCTCAATGGCTCTTGAGGCTATAATAACGTGGTTTCCAAAATTTCTCCCATCCCAGCACCCTGAGGAGGAGTCATATATACAAACCAAAGCCCCTGAATTTTCAACACCAGTTAATTAGAGACCAAAACATTATAGGGTCATATTAACCAGTGCCCCCGGGGCACTGGTTAATGAAGGCAAAAGAGAAAATTTTAAATAAAAATAATATACTTTTTCAGTTTTTAATGCACTGATTACACATCTCTCAATGCAAATCCTACTATATTTGACCCTTAACCAGTGCCTCGGGGGCACTGGTTAACATTTCCCAACATTATAATATAAAATAAATAGAAGAGCTACTTGGCTGTGCTTGTTTATTAAAATGAAAATCACTTGAAAAAAAAAAAAAGATCAGTTATTTGAAGAAGCTGCAAAAAAAATCTATAGATTCTTTTTCTTGTTTATTAAAATGAAAATCACTTGAAAAAAAAAGATCAGTTATTTGAAGAAGCTGCAAAAAAAATCTATAGATTCTTTTTTTTAATAATATATAATAAACCGATAAAAAAAAATTAGAAATGATTACTTTGTTTAAAAAAGGTGTTTTTTCCCTAGAAAAAACAACAAATGACCTCTAAATTATCCATAACATAGTATTGTTTCAACTAACAAAAGACAAAAGCTTGGTATTGAATATTTCATAGATAAATGTAGTGGATAAAACCGACACAAAAGATTAGGTAGATGACCCACACACACAAACCCTTTGGTAGCACAATGAATTCAATCAAACATCATAGGAATATGGACAATCCTCACAAATATGTAACAATTATGATTATTTTGTTGTGCCTATGGAGTTCAGCTGAGAGTGTTCCAAATACAAACATCATCAAAGTTCTATGCAACAGTGGAGTGTACACCTCAGGTGATCCATTTGGTATTAGTTTAAGCTATGTTCTTGAAGATTTAGAGAATGAAACTCCATCACAAAAAAATTATGACTATCACAACATTTCACCTTATCCTAATTCATTTGCTTATGGACATGCTACTTGTAACCTTAATTTGACCTCCTCTGATTGTAAAACATGTCTTGGTGTTGCTAAATCGGACATTTTCACCACTTGCCAGACAAAAACAATAGGGGCTCGTTCTGTGCTTCATGATTGTTCAATCAGGTATGAACAATACCCATTTGATGATTAGCATCAAAAAAAAAGTTAGATGGTTGTTCAATAGACACCTCAAAATTGATCAGTTGACTGAAAATAGTCAATTGGAAGTTACGACTCGATTGAATTTTACGCACAAAAACAACCGATTGAGAGTTACGATCCAATTCAAAGCGAAATTAAGGTGTCTATTGAGCAACTTTCATGAAGTTAGAGCTTTGGGTTTCAAATTTTCATTTTAAAACCTTGTTGTATGTAAAAAGCTCATATCCAAAGCTACTGTTTTGTAAGTCAAATACTCCAACTTTTATTTCTAAATAAAGTATGGTTTTGTGTATTTTGTTATATGGTGAGAAAAAGATCATAATTGATTTGGCCTCTTATCAAATGTGATGATATAGATACATGTGTGATTTCAAACAAAATTGTTTGATTTTGTCTTCAAATTGAAATTGGATTTAATCTAGTCAACACTTACAATCAATCATCTTAGTTGTTGAAGAAGATTGAATCAATGAAATTTCGAGTTTTGAATTTCTCCAAATTAAGATGTGAATCATATGAATTCTATCTAATGATTAAATTTGCTTCTTGTTGCACTGAATTTAGACTCCTCCAAAAGTTATTATAGATTAAAAGTGGTAAAAATAAATGTCTATCAAGTTGAAAAATATACACAAAATTTACAATAAACTTGTTTTAGTAAAAGAAACACACACATACAATCGTTTATAAAGATCTAGTCTATCTATCTTAAAGAAAGTCTTAAAAAAAAAAAATGTGGCAAAATTTCACACATGCCATGTTTTACATGGGATTTGAACCTTACATGTTAAATGAGAGATCATATGCATGATTTTATTTTCACGAGGGAGAAGGCCAATTGTTTAACTCATAATATGCCTCGTTTGCTGCTTGGAGTATATTTTGGATCCGTTTATTACTAGGAAAATGCTAACAAGTGTCCTAAGGGCATTGTTTAAACATCTAAAAGTAGCAATTTTTGCATTGGAAATTGTACGGTTATGACTTTAACATATGTTTGACTTGTATTTTCAAGACATAATTTCTTTTTGTGAGTTTTTTAAACAATGCCCTTAGGGCACTTGTTAGCAAGACCCTTATTACTACTATTAAGATACATATAAAAATTTGACTTCACATTTAAGTTTGCTTTTGATGTTATCGAATACAATGATGCATTGCCGAGTAAGTATTGCTCACGCAAAGTACATAATGACAATTTCAAGAAAAGCTTAATCACTTGTATCATTTGGAATCATTCAAATGAGATTAAAAAATTACTACTACAAATAAATCATGAAACTTGAGATTACATGCATGAATTGATATTAGAGCTGTAATATTTATCTCTCGGGGTCCCTAATTGAGTTACATTAAATACTATAGCTAACAGTAAACATGTAATAACATTAGTACAGTGGATTGTTGGATTATGAGCAAAATAAAAGGGTAAAATATGCTTTTCGTCCCTGTAATTAGGGGCCATTTGAATTTTCGTCCCTGAGCTTACTAATCCTCCCATCTTGTCCCTGTAATTCTTAATCATATGAGATTTCGTCCCTCGCCCCTTTTAATCACTGCCACGTCAGCAAATTACCAAAATGGCATGGGAAATGACGAAAATACCCCTGTCTTATTTTTTTTTTTGTTTTTTTTCCTTCAAAATTTTATTCCCAGCTTTTTCCCGAATTTTTTTTACGATTTTTTCTCCGAAAAATTTCAGTTTTTTCAGTTTTAATTTTAACATTTTTTTTCCGAAATTTTTTATGTTTTTTAATTATTTTTTCAGATATTTTAATTTAAAAAAATAATTTTCACAAAAATTTTTTTCCCAGTTTTTTTCCGAATTTTTTTTTACGGTTTTTTCTCCGAAAAATTTCAGTTTTTTCAGTTTTAATTTTAACATTTTTTTTCCGAAATTTTTTATGATTTTTAATTATTTTTTCAGATTTTTTTAATTTAAAAAAAGAATTTTCAAAATTTTGAAATTTTTTTTAAGGAAAAAAAAATAAGACAGGGGTATTTTCGTCATTTCCCATGCCATTTTGGTAATTTGCTGACGTGGCAGTGATTAAAAGGGGCGAGGGACGAAATCTCAAATGATTAAGAATTACAGGGACAAGATGGGAGGATTAGTAAGCTCAGGGACGAAAATTCAAATGACCCCTAATTACAGGGACGAAAAGCATATTTTACCCAAAATAAAAAGCACTACACGTGTGAATTACTAGTTTGTTAAATATAATAATCATTAAATGAAAGCAAAGTTCCAAAACAAAAATAGATTTTTTATACACTTTGTACAAAATGTAACATAAAAAACTTGACACATCTTCCACTACTCTTTTCAAGACCAAATGTCACCTGAGATTTTACCCAAAAAAATACGTTGTATACATCAAGTTTGTATCTAGGTGATTATTATTTTCCTATAAGCTATCTGCTATCCCTCAGATTCACCATCCCACATTAATCTAAAATGGCAGACCACTACAAAGAGGGTCAAAACAATCACTTTGTATGAAATTAGGTCGACAAGCATGTTCAATTTAAGAAAACATCTTCTGTTTGTATTTTCAATTTTAACCAATAACTATTATATACACACCATCTTATTTTCACTTTATTTCAAATTTTCAAGGATTTGTACGACCAAAAAAAAAAAAATTTTGTATATTTTATGATGTACAAATCTCCAAAAATAAGAAATAAGGTGAAATTAAAATGATATGTATATGACTATTAGTAAAATTAAGAATAATAGAAACAGAAGACATTTTTCTTAAACCAAACATGTTAATTTCTTTACTTTGTAACACAAGGCAATTACTAACAAATAGTTAGATTCGCCAATTAGTGAATCTGACCACAAAGATGGCCAATTTAGCTTCCAACTTCATGTCATTCACCAATGATTGAGAAGGGTTGGCGAAGATTTTGTAATATGTGCTTTTTTCGCAAACTGTATAAGACTATTTATAGAGTAACTTGAGAAACTTTTGTTGTATTGCGGTCCGAAAAAGCCTTCTTCTTGAGAAGAAGAGCATAAAGAATCTCGTTCCACGAATCAGGAACACCAGGGAGACGCCAATGGCTACAGTCTTGCTGCTGCATAGAGGTTGGGCCCTTGTCTGGCCCGATATAGTAAATAGATGCATGGCCGTCTTTCCTGCGTGCCGACATTTGTGTAACGTTAAGTAAGTCCAAATTCAAAACATCTGATTTACTCGTGCGTTGTGACAAGACATTGGTGACGGTACTGAAATGAATGTCGGAGAGTGCAGGCACAGAACCTAAATCAGGTAGTGTTTCCGAATGACATGCACCACCAGTATTCCAGTCACCACCCCTGATACATCAAAAACGAAATTAATGGTAAGGAACAAAACCAGATCAATATGCTGAGGAAGAATAAATACAAAATATTCTCACAAGTTTTTAAAGTATTTAAATTTTAGTTTTCCTGCATTAAATGGACTGAATCTGATATCAATTTACATTAGCATTACTATGCCATGTTTTGGTTTGAGGTGAATTTGGCTGAATCATGGTGTGCCTCCGTAATTTTAGCAGAAGCTACACTTCAGAGCTTCAACTAAATCATGGTGCCACCGTGACAGCATGACTTTGTCAAACTCGCTGTAAAGCAGCTAAACTAGTTATTATAAAGCAAAACCAGATTTTGGAGTTGCAAATTCTGCTCATTATCCTAAACAGTTATATTTTGAACTACTTGCTTTGTCTCCTTTCGATCGCTGCATAATTAGGATTTGATTTTTTACCCCAGCACCAAATGTTTTTAATGACAACTTTGATAAATGAGAACCAAATCTCCAGATTCTCTACAATGACAACAATAACCTGCTCAAACTATTTCAAAGTAACATGACTGAGATTAAAAGTCATAGAGGGAAAAGCATACACATCTGCTAAAAGGAATTCCCTTAAGAAGCGGAAAGTTATGTGATTTAAGTCATAAAATTCGTGTCATATTTTAAAAAACGAATTACAGTCAATAAGTAGTAAATGCTTGCCAAAAGCTGTGGTGAAAGGAAAAATCCCTTTGAAAAAAGCTATGCAGAAGTAAAATTTAATTGAGTTCACACCAATGTCCTTTTACCAAACCTAATATTCTTTATAGCACTGACATTTCAAATTGAAGGCGTGTTTGGTGGCATTCACCTCCCATTTTTCTCAGTATTACCGGTGTCGTGTACTCGTGTCACTGTTTGTGTCAATGCTTCATAGCTATATATTTATTCGAGAAGTGGTATACTGGTATTGTAACTGAGTTTTCCATTTAAAATTTTATAACAGAAATTTTGATCAAATAAAGATAAAAGGGAAGGTAGGTTTGTTTGAAAATTTAGGCAAACCTGAAATGGACAGGAGCATAAGTTCGGAAAAGGACATATGTTTTGTTCCTGTTTACTTCACGGGCAATCCAATCAACTACTGTCTCAACTGATAATCTGAAAGCAAGCATCTTACGTAGACATATTCATCTTCACTTGCTCTCCTATTTGAAAGTAACAACCCCTAATTAGCAATAAAATAAAACCAACAAATCAAACTCTCATACAGGGTAAAATGAAATCCTTACATTTTGACGGTCTTCTCGTAATTCCACCAATGCCCAGCATTGAGAACCAACACATCTGCATCTCTCCACCTAAGAGAAGTCCAGTCCATATGATCAACCCTCAAAGTCAATTTTACCCGGTAAGGTGCCCCATGAGGAGGCCGTCCCTGCACTACTAAAAACGGAGACCTGTAATATTCAACAGTGCAGTTGAACTCTTCAAACTTGAATGCCAAGAAGAACTCTTGTTTTATGTCAGCATTTTGTCTCTCGCACCATTGGTTTTAACAAAAACATTTAATATGAATTTTTATATTTTTTATTTATAGTTAAAAATTCATATTATATTTAATTGGTGTTTTGTTAAAAACATTATTAACCCTAATTTATTTTATGTCAGCATTTTGTCTCTCGGAATTAATCCATTAGCGAGAGGATCTCTAGCAAAACTCGATCGATGTAACTGTTCACGGCGTTTCTACAAATTTCATTTCCGATTCAGATCTCAGTTGTGAGTGTGCAGCTCAAAGATGCTCGCCTTTTGCCTACAAAACTTTCGCAGAACATCATCATCTTCATGGAACCAACTGATTCTCTCCTCCCGCAAACTCCATGATGCTTCTTCCACAGGTATCTAAAACTAATGCGTATCGTATCTTAGTTTTCTTCTATATTATAATAAACACCGACCGACTGTTTGTGAAATTTACTGTTAGACGAGAAGAAGCTTAAGCTTCTTGACTACGCTTCGACAAGACAAGAGGAAACAATTGAGAGGAGCAAACAACTTTGTGAAAGCGAAAGTGACCGCACAGAAGATTATTTCGGATGCGTTGAAAAATATAGACATTAGATGGTATGTTGCTAATTTCAAGGTTGATCATATCATAAGAAAGATGGAGAATTTGCATGGTGAAATTTTCCCTGCTTCCTCCTCTATGTTTGAAAAGCTAGTATTGTATTGCAGTGCCTCCGCGGATAAGGTATAATTTTCTCCTTTATTCATTCTCATATTACGTACGGTTATCCATGAGAAGGAAAACGATAACAGGACGTTACGTTGCTCCCTTCATATCGAATTCTCTCTTCATTCTATTTTCTGTTACCATCATTTTTCAAAACTGCATGCATTTCATTTTTTCTTTTTCACTTATGCAGGTGGATGTAGCTATTGATTTTGTTGATAAAATGTCTGAAGCAGGCTTTACGCTTTCTAGTCATGTAATGCAATCTTTATTAGAGACTTGTTCGGAAACTGATCAACATTTTCGGGTACTATATATCTTACTTAAAGCAGCTTCCCTCCCTGTTGAGGTAGAGGAAGACCTAGAAAAACTATAAGAGAAACTGTTAGGAAAGATTTAGAGGTAGGTTAATGAGTTGGATCCAAATATATGGTATTTGAAGGACTTGAACTCTTGACCTTTCTTTCAGTCATGTGACAACAGTTTTACCGTTTCTCCAAGGCTCACCCTTAAACTTTTACAATTACATAATGAAATTTATGATTCCTTTTTTCCCCTTAATTGAAGCATTGTTTCTTGTTTGTCTTGTTTTACTAAAATCTGTTTGTTCATTTTCTATTCCTTTTGCTATATTGAAAATCAAGGTTTTTGACATCTATTCCATCATAAGCCGCCATCCCCACCATTTCGAGCTAAATGGAAAGATTTGCTGGCTTTTGGTACACTATTGTGTAGTGATGAAAGATGTAAGTTTTACCTTTTTTATTTTTTTTTATTTCTTAATGTATGCTTGTTTTCTACAATAATATCTTTTGAAAGAAAGCTTTTTACTAACCTGATAATGTATTTACTTTCATTATGCAGTTTGAATGTGCGTACCAGATGGTTAATGAATTGCAGAAAAAGTATTTCAAATACAAAACAACCATGTATAATGCCATTATGGCAGGATATTTTTTCGAGGTATCATTGTTGGATTGTGCTCTCACTCAGATTTTCAACTATGAAAGCTTCTCTCTCTTAATGATTTCATTCATTAAAAAATATATTTAAATGAGTGTATGAAATCTATTTAAAATAGTTCTTTCATATTCTCACTTTTATCGATATTGTAGAAAAACAAAATTGGTGGGTTGAGGGTTCTCAAACAAATGCGAGATGCCAACGTAAAGCTCGATTCATACACTTTCAGCTATTTGATTGAAAATTGTGAAACAAAAAAGAGATTAAGAAAGTAAGTTGAGTTTAATAATTTCATATATTCAAGTTTGTGGGGGCCTCTGAACGGGGTTTTTGGTTCGACTCCTGATTTCATGTGTCTTATCTCTCTGGTGGGGTTGGCTTGGTCCATTCTTCATTTGTTTTCGGCACCATGAGGGATGGAGATTTCTTGTGTTGTTGTTTTTGTGATGGTGTTGGTTTTTTAGTTCCCCTAGTAATGTTGCAGCTGTTCTTTTTATGTTATTGTTGGGGTTTTTTCCTTGGGCCACCTTTGGTGTGCTTATTCTCTTTGTACATTTGTTATCCTTTTCTTGTATGTGTAATTTCCTTTCCAAAAAAAAATAAATCCATATATTCACATACTTTCAGCGACTTGGTCGTTAGTTTTAAATCAAGTATTGAGATTAATATTTGATTTTTCAATAATCGAGTTGCTAATTAGAATATTTACTTGTAGTATTATGAAGAGATGGAACAATCTGGAATCCACTTGACAAAAGAAGTTTTTGTAGCCCTGATTCATGCATATGTACCTTGCGGTGAATATTATGAAGAACAGGTATGTTTGTGTAAATATGCTGTCTTTCTACGGTTTCTCTTTTGGAGTGACCTTGTAAAGGTCATAGCATGTTGTAAGTCTCATGGTAGGGTTTTAGATTATTATTAATTATTAATTTGTATACTTTCCACTTTCAACCTTAAAACTCATCAATCATTGTACATTCTTAGGATAACAAGGATGTGTTATGGAATTTACATGGTGTTAGCCAATATATTTTACTAGCTGTAATAAATGTGGTCAAAGTATAGTTGACTTAGATTTAAAGAAGATTCGAACAGAGTGTTGTGTTGAAAGCAATTATGGGTTCGAAGATGGTAGAAGACTTCGATAAGGCAGTTTTCGAAGGTGGTTATCAGCAGTTATTCTTTAAGTCAGTTTTTATTTTAAGTTTGTTTTCAAATAAGTAAAACTGTCGACTTGTGGCAGTTGTAGTTTGAATTTCAAAGAAGTGTAGTTATTTCTAGACTTAGTATAAATAGTAGTTTTTCATAGGAAAAACAGGTCACAATTCCGTCATACAAACTTACACTCAAAGTATCCGTATGGAAGCGAGAAACGAGTCACAAGTTGCAATGTATGAATCTGTGTACCAACCTTTGTTTAATCAATGCAATTTACCCTTTGTTCTTTAAGTGTTCTTGCACTTTACTTTATTAAGTTCGATTGAGTTCAAGTGGATTGAATTCGATTGTTTTTATCATATTTCTTATATTTTTGACATCAAAAACGCAGAATTTCTAACAACAAGAACAAACACAATATGTCCTAAGATTTACTGGTTGATCTTGCAAGTTACCATTTGTAAACCAGCGGTTGTTTACGAAAATCCAACGTAAACAAATTGGCACGCCCAGTGGGACCGTTTGTGTTTTTTGTTTATAGTTTTTGTTAGAATTTCCTTTAATTCTGGTTTGTTTTGTTGTGTATGCAATTAAGAAACAAGAAATTGCTTCTTAATATGACACGCGCTAACAACCAAAAGAAAACAAATCCAACATCTTCAAATGAAGATGTGGATCAAGTGACGGTTGAAGATGATGTTTCATCCCCAGGGAATGTTAGAACATCACAGGCTGTTCCAACCAGTAATACAGTCACTCAAACATCGTCTCAGGCCATGCCTTCGATGGCCACAGTAATTTCTCAAGCCATGCCTTCGATGGTTACCCAAACTTCCCATGATTATCCAAATACTTCTATTCAAGGAGTTTGGGATCATAGATCAATGCCATATGGTATGCCATCATCATTGATGCAAGGCTTACAAACTAGTGGTAATATGTTTTCAGAGAATTTAAATGTTTCATTACCACAACTTTTTGGTCCTGGGGTATCTACAACATATAGAAGTCCCCAACAAAATTTAACCAACGCTTCTATGGCTGCCATTAGGCAAACTATGGAAGAAACTAATCATGATATGGTTAATATGATGACCCAACAAATTGGTACTGTCATAAATCCTTTAATTCGAGACACCAACACTAGTTATCAACGGTTGTCTGATCAAATGGAAAGAATTGCCAATTTCTTTGGCGCTCCACCAATCCAAAATAACCCATTGCCTCAAAATCGAAATGTGAGGGCAATTGAAATAATTGCTGATGAACCAGTGGTTCGAAATCATGAAAATATTGTCCAACCACAAGTAGTACAACCACAAATTCAGGCAGAACCTGAAAGACAACCCATTTTGGTTAACAGAAACCAAGATGCCGATCAAGTGGTTTTACAAGCCCGTCGGAACAATTTCGATGGTCAGAATAATATAGCAGGTATTGTCGAGGCTTTGTTAGCCCAAAATGGTTTTAATATGGGTTTACATAGACCAAATTTTGTGTCTCCTTTGTATGAGTATGTTTTAGATGCTGAATTGCCTAGAAATTGGAAAATTCCAAAGTTTACCAAATTTGCTGGAGAAACTGATGAATCTACTGTCGAACACATTGCTAGGTTTCTCATGGAAGCAGGAAATATTGCAGAAAATGAAAATTTGAGAATGAAATATTTCCCAAGTTCTTTGACAAAAAATGCTTTTACTTGGTTTACAACTTTACCTCCTCATTCAATTTATAGTTGGAACCAATTAGAAAAAGCTTTTCATGAACAATTTTACATGGGTCAATCTAAGATTAGTTTGAAAGAATTGGCCAGTGTTCGACGTAAAAGTCATGAGTCAATCGATGATTATCTCAATAGGTTTCGTCTCCTTAAGGCTAGATGTTTTACTTCTGTTCCAGAATATGAATTAGTCGAAATGGCTGCTGGTGGCCTCGATTATTCTGTTCGAAAGAAATTAGATACCCAGTACTTAAGAGACATGGCCCAATTGGCAGACAGAGTTCGACAAGTTGAAAGACTTAAAGCTGAAAAAACTAGAACTCATAACAAATTTTCTAAAAAAGAAAAAATTGCCTATATAGAAACAGGAGATAGTGAACCCGAATTCGATTGGGGTTTAGATATCGTTGAAGACAATGATATAAACCTGGCAGAATTAAAAGACGGACCTCCATATGCTTGTAAAATGTTGAGGCCATCCAATGGAAAAAATCCTGAAGATCCCAAGAGTGACAAATATCCTTCTAAAACTTATACTTTTGATATTACTAAAAGTGAAGAAATTTTTGATCTATTAGTTAATGATGGCATAATATTGGTGCCACCTAATATGAAGTTACCTCCTTTGGAACAAAGGAAGAAAAGAGGATTTTGTAAATTCCATGGTTTTTTAGGTCATAACCTATCTCGATGTACTCGTTTCAGGGATTCTGTACAAAAAGCTCTTGATGAAGGGAGGCTAAAATTCGGAGAAAAACCAAAACAACAAGTGGATGGAGATCCTATGAAAAAGGCAGAGTCCATGTTTGCTGATGTGTCTACCAATGTGGTAGAATCCATGTTTGCTGGTATTTCTATCAATATGGTGGAAATTTCAGATAATATTGATGTAGAAATGGTTACTGAGGACCATCGAATTGAAGAGCCAGTGGTTACTGAAGATCAATTGGCCAAGGAAATGGAGAAAGCATATCCAAAGGCTGAAGAAGATTTGGTTGATTTTTTAAACCGATGTAAAATATCTAACACCCATGCTATGCTTTGTCCTCGATGCAGTGCAGTGTTCGATAAAGAAGCTGCGAAATCAGTTGAAGGATATCAACCTCAAACAAAACGTAAAGGAGGGTGGTTCGAGAACCGTTCTAAGTTTGGCTTTAACAAAAGAGGTGTTCCTTACAAGATGAAAACTTCAGAGAAGTATCAAGTGAAGAACCATAAGAAGACGTTCGTTCCTTCATCGAAGTCTCCTATTGATACTTGGGTTTTCTCTGGAGGCAAGAAAACTGGTCATTCTGCGCCTCCAGCACCACCAACAAAATGGGTAAAAAGAGCTGTCAAAGTTCCAGACCAACCAGAGAGTTCTAATCCTAACAAATATGCTTACAAAAATAACTATAAAGGTAAGAATCCTATGACTAGAACTCAATGGCGCCGTTTTCAACGCCAGAAAAAGGAAGGAGTTTTAAAAGATGTCACTAATGGTGACAAAAGTAAGGGAAAACAACCAATAGTTTTCGAAATGGTTAAAAAACCAGCTACTGAAAGAATTTTCCCTCCATTATCTTCTGCTTTAAACATCCCTAAAGGGGATGATGATATTCTAACTTCTACTTTTTCAGATTCTGAACCAAGTCTTGACATTATATGTGTGGTTTCTATACTACCAATTGAATATGCACATGATGTATCTTCGAAGGCCAATCATGATGATGAATGTGATTTCACTGAGGAAATGGCTCGTCATAGGCCTCTATGTTATTATGTTATGAATAATGGCTGCATCGAAGATCAACATGCAGTGTTCGAGAAACCTGATGATAGCATGAAGCTTCATTTAAAGCCTTTGTTTATTCAAGCTAAATTAAATGGTGTTGGAATTAACAAAGTGTTGGTAGATGGTGGTGCTACTGTTAATCTCTTACCACAATCTTTTCTAAGGAAACTTGGTATTTCTGAATGTGATTTGAAACCACATAATGTAGTGCTCACTAATTATGAGGGATCTACTGGACAATCTCTTGGTGCTATCGAACTAGAATTGGTAGTAGGAAGCATAACCAGAGCAACTGTGTTTTTGGTAGTTCCTTCTAAAGCCAATTTCAATGCATTATTAGGAAGGGAATGGATCCATGCTGTAGGTGCAGTTCCTTCTACAATGCATCAAAGGATTGTGATTTGGAGGAAAGATGGTTTGGTAGAGAATATTGAGGCTGATCAGAGTTATTATTTTAAAGCTGAAGTTGATAATCAAGATATCAACAAAAAGAACTTTGACAAACAGCTTCAATTTATTGCACCATTCATGGAAAATGATGCATCAAGTTCTATGACTAAAGAAGAAAAATTCTTTGTAAAACTTGCACCAGAATGGGGTTTTCGTTGGAAAACTGCATTCGACGATGACTTCGTAGTGGTGAACAACGAAGATTGCCATGAGAAGATACCTGTAAAGGAAAAAGATTTGCTGAAGACAAGAAGTACTTCGTACAAGAGGGTCACTGATGACCAAGGATGTTCAGCAAATGGAATCTCACCAACTAGGTGGGATATCAATAAGTGATCAATGGTTGAGCCCAGCATATGGGAAAAGATTACGGCTTATGTAGCCGAGAAAAACTTCGATTTGGCTGAAACAGCCAAAGAAGAAGAGGTCTTCGATGCTTCAGTGGAAAATAATTCTGATGACATCATTGATAATAAAAAATTAGATTGTATTTATGATGATGAACCTTTGGGTTTTGAAGAAGATCCAATGGGATCTACAATAAAAATGAAGGCCCAAGATCCTCTTGAAGAAGTGGATATAGGAGATGGTTCTGTAAAAAGACCAACATACATAAGTTCAAAGATTCCTAAGAGCTTCAAAGATCGAATTGTGGCGCTTTTGAAAAATTACAAGGATTGCTTTGCTTGGGATTATCATGAAATGCCTGGTTTGAGTAGAAAGGTAGTAGAGTTGCAATTGCCAATCAGGACAGACAAGAAACCAGTGAAGCAAATTCCAAGAAGGTTTGCACCAGAGATTCTACCAAAAATAAAAGAAGAGATCGAAAGACTCCTCAAATGTGGCTTCATCAGACCTGCAAGGTATGTTGATTGGTTAGCTAATGTAGTTCCTGTTAAAAAGAAAAATGGTAGTATAAGAGTTTGTATTGATTTTAGAGATTTAAATTTCGCTACTCCCAAAGATGAATATCCTATGCCAGTAGCAGAAATGTTGGTAGATTCTGCAGCAGGTTTCGAATATTTGAGTATGCTTGATGGTTATTCAGGTTATAATCAAATATTTATTGCTGAAGAAGATGTTTCTAAAACAGCATTTCGATGCCCAGGGGCATTAGGATGTTATGAGTGGATAGTAATGCCATTTGGTCTTAAAAATGCTGGTGATATATATCAAAGAGCAATGAATTCAATGTTTCATGATTTTATTGAAGATTTTATGCAAATTTACATTGATGATATTGTTGTGAAATCATCTTCTGAAAACAAACACTTAGAACATTTACGGTTATCATTCGAAAGGATGAGACAATATGGATTAAAAATGAATCCATTAAAATGTGCGTTTGGTGTTTGTGCAGGTGATTTTTTAGGATTTGTTGTCCATAAAAAGGGCATCGAAATCAATCAAAATAAGACTAAAGCTATAATGGAGGCTAAAGCACCCTCTACCAAAAAAGAGTTGCAGTCTTTATTAGGCAAAATAAATTTCCTCAGAAGATTTATCTCTAATCTCAGTGGCAGAGCGCAAGCATTCTCGTCATTACTTCGATTAAAGAAAGAGGAAACTTTTAGATGGGAGCCTGAACATCAAAAGGCATTTGAAGACATAAAGTCATATTTATCTAATCCTCCTATTCTTTCACCTTTGTTAAAAAACAAAAAGATGAAGTTATATATAGCATCATCTGAAAGAACTATAGGGAGTATGTTAGCACAAGAGGATGAAAATGGTATAGAAAGAGCCATTTATTATCTTAGTAGAGTTTTAAGTGATGTTGAAACAAGATATCATCCTAGTGAGAAACTATGTCTTTGTTTATATTTCTCATGTATGAAACTTAAACATTATATAAAGCCTTTTGATGTTTATGTTTATTCCCATTTCGATATTATTAAGCACATGTTATCTAAACCTATTCTGCATAGTAGAGTTGGTAAATGGGCTTTAGCACTCACAGAATATTCTTTAACTTATCAATCTTTGAAAACTGTGAAAGGCCAAATAGTGGCTGATTTTATTGCTGATCATTCCATAGAAGAACCTGTGACTGGGGGCATCGAAACATTTCCATGGACATTGTATTTCGATGGGTCTAGTCATAAAAATGGTTCTGGAATAGGTATAGTTATTGTTTCACCAACAAATGAGGTAACCAAATATAAATTTCGAATTAGCCAATATTGTTCGAATAATGAGGCAGAATATGAAGCCTTAATAAATGGTTTAGAGATTTTGCTCGGACTGGGGGCAAAATGTTTAATTATTAGAGGTGATTCTGAATTAGTAATAAAGCAAATAACAAAAGAGTATAAATGCCTCAAAGAAACTTTGATAATGTATTACACTATAGTTAATGCATTACTTAAACATTTTGTTCAAATTGAAGTTCAACATGTTCCTAGAGCAGAAAATCAAGAAGCTAATGATTTAGCTCAATTGGCTTCTGGGTACAAACTTTCGAAGGAACAAGAGCAAGAGGTTATTGAAATTAAAACAAAGCGTAATTCGATAGACATTGTGCCTAACAAATTGTTAAGACCAAAACTTGGGGGCATGGAAGCATCTCAAGGATACCTTCAGAGTGCAAAATTTTCTGAAATTTTGGTCATTAACAATTTGGATGATGATGATTGGCGAAAACCCATAGTCAATTTTTTGGAAAATCCAGATGGCACAACTTGTAGAAAAGTCAAATATAGAGCCTTGAGTTATGTGATAATAGGCAATGAATTATTTAAAAAGACTCCAGAAGGAGTTTTACTTAAATGCCTTAGTGAAGCAGAAGCATATTTGGCTGTATCGAATACTCATAGTGGTGCTTGTGGTACACATCAAGCAGGCCATAAAATAAAATGGCTTTTGTTTCGACAAGGTGTTTATTGGCCAACCATGTTAAAAGATTGCATAAACTTTGCTAAAGGTTGTAAAGAATGTCAAGAACATGCTGGAATTCAAAAAGTACCAGCTAGTGAATTACATTCAATAGTAAAACCTTGGCCATTCAGAGGATGGGCTTTAGATGTAATTGGGGAAATTAAACCTAAGTCATCCAAAGGCTACAAATATATTTTGGTTGGAATAGATTATTTCACTAAATGGATAGAAGCTGTTCCACTAAAAGATGTTACTCAAGATGAAGTTATAAACTTCATTCAAAAATTTATTGTTTATAGATTTGGCATACCAGAAACTATTACTACAGATCAAGGATCTGTATTCACTGGTCGAAAGATGGTAAAATTTGCTGAAGAAATGGGATATAAATTGTTGACTTCAACACCATATTATGCTCAGGCAAATGGTCAGGTAGAAGCAGCAAATAAGAATTTGATTACTATAATCAAAAGAAAAGCTAGCCAAAAGAAAAAACCCAAAGAATGGCATGAGTTTCTTTATGAAGCTTTGTGGGCAGTTCGAACTTCTCCTAAAGAATCTATAAATACTACTCCTTTTCGATTAACATATGGCCATGATGCTGTATTGCCAACAGAAATCTTACTTCAATCTACTCGAATTCAAAGACAAATCGAAATTCCAACAAATCAATATTTGGATATGATGTTGGATGAATTAGTAGATATTGATGAAGAAAGATTGATGGCTTTAGAAGTGCTTACAAAGCAAAAAGAAAGAATAGCAAAAGCCTATAACAAAAGAGTTAAATCGAAATTATTCCTGCAAGGAGACTTAGTTTGGAAAGTCATTTTGCCTATGGATAAAAAGGATCGATGTTTAGGAAAATGGTCTCCTAGTTGGGAAGGACCATGGAAAATTCTAAGAGTTTTTTCGAATAATGCGTATGAGATCGAGGAACTACAAGAAGATCAGAGAATTCTACGCATAAACGGTAAATATTTGAAAAAATATAAACCGATGTTACAAGAAATTAAAATTACACAAGAGTAATTTGATTCGAAATAAAACTTGGCATTAATTTAAAAATGCCAACTGATGGGCAGGTTACATCGAAATGCTTAAAACGGAAAAACCATTACAAAAGAAAACACAAAGTACTTAAAGACAAAAAAGCATTTAGAAATGGTTTTCACCATTCAGTTACAATCCCAAAGCGATCGAGAAACCAGCGAATTTCTGTATCGAGACGACACCTGAAGCAAGCATTGACCAGGTAGTAGTCATGATCTGGCCCAGGTAGAAGTGAATACCAGCCTCCAATTCTCCCATCTCCTGCACAGTTGTGGTAGTTGTTGCAAAAACTACGCCTAGTAAGCCAAATAGGCATGGGCCTATTCCACCAAGGACAGCGAAATCGATAACTCGAAGTTCCTCCCAAAATGTCGCTTCGAAATTCTGCCAATCGATGTGTCCATGCAAGATCTTTGAAGTCTTCGAGGATGTTTTCTGGCATAGGCATGGAGAGCGCATTGATGAGAAGAAGGTAGTACCTTGCACTCAGAGAGCCAGTGGCATTGATAGCAGTAGTAAGGAGGCGTTTCATTTCTTCAACGTTTGGATTAGCATCCAACATGTGTTGAGTGCTTCGAAGAATACAGAACATGGCGTTGCCATGATTCCAGAGTCTAAGTTTAAAAGCAAACTTAGAATGAGCCACCATAGCATTGTTGTACCATTCATTGGGGTCGTAGAGGAAGTAGAGGACATCATTTCCAAAAGCCCTAGAAACTTCAGAATCCTCACTGATGCGCCAATGCCTGCTATTGGTATGGCGAAAGGCGAAAAGATCTTTCCTGCTTTGAGCAGCAATCTTTGCAGCAATCTTGACTAAAAGATCATCACTCAGATTATCAATGGTGGTCATGATGATTTAAGAAAGAAAAGCTTTGAGTAAGAAGGATTTTTTCAGACGAAGACGAAACAAAGAAAAAGAGTGATTTTTATAAAAGGGAAAATCATATTTATAATGGAGGGAAGTTGAAAGAAGTGGCTCAATCAAACGGTTCTTCTTGCTTTGAAGATGATGACACGTGGGAACGGTTATTCCGATGGCCAATGGTTACTTAACTTTGTAATCTGAGGGAAGTTTTAAAGGTTTTATTTTAAAAGGATTAATTTGTGTTAAAAGGTCATTTATTTGTTTTATTTCTTTTCAACTTCCTAGGCAAGTTTAACTTGTTGGGTTAAACAAAAAAGTTACTTTTTTGTTTCCTCATCATTAAAATGTCTTGGAAATTGTTCCAATCTTATTTGGATTTAAATAAAATTTAAATTCGATACAAGAAAATAAGAAAGGAATTTCGATGATTGAAAAGAAATTGTCGTTCGAAATAGAAAATGGTCCACAGATTGTTATAAAGACATTACGGACCAAGATATTCGATAAGGCTGAAATAAAATAAAAGTCTTAGAGAATAAAATAGAAACAGAACTAAATCTCAAATGATGAGATGAGTTTCTCAATTTGGCTTTTGTATTCAGCCAGTTGGGTATCGAGAGCATGGTTGTCATTTGCAAGTTGAGCAATGGTAGACTCTAGTTCCTTGGAGAGCTTGAATTTGTTAACAGCTTCATTGGCTCCTCGATTTCTGGCTTCATCCTTAGCCAAAATTTCAGCTTTCTGAGCTTCCAGTTCTTTAATCTTGGCATCGATGTCAACCACTTGCTGCTTCGCATTGTTTCTTTCTTGCTGAAGAGTTTTAAATTTCTCTTGGAAGGATGACAGTTCGATCACAATTTGATCATGATGCGCTTTCTTCTCTGCCATCTGAGCTTGACCAGTTTTCCTCTTCTGGAAATTTTGATTAGCACTCTCCAACATTGGTTCAAGATAATTAAACAGGTTTCGAAACTTCCAACCAGTTGGGAGAGCACCAAGTTTTTCAAATAAACTCTTGATTTCAGCAAGAGTTCCAGCATCCTTTTCAATCAACTCTAGCAAGTTGGCTTCGATGATCTTCTTTTGAAATTCTGCTAGCAGGTTGTTCTTTGAAGTCTCAGAGGGATTTCCCTTGGATGAATCAGAAGTTTGGCCAGTGCTAGTTGAGAAAAGAGTATTACTCTTAGCTATCAAGGCAAAGGCATTGAAAGGATCATCTTTGGCCAATCGATCGATTTCTTCCAGATCGATCATAGGGGCATCTTGTTGAGCAATCATCTCTGCATCACCAGGAGCATCTTGTTGAGTAGTTATGTTTGTATCTTCAGTAGCAAAGTTCGGTACATTATCTCCAAGGGTGGGTGCAGAATGAGATTGGTCATTGTTGAGTGATTCATCATTTACCAAGTCATCAGTGGGTGTTTCTGCCTGTTGTTGTTGAGGAGGATCCACTTTAAGACCTTCTGGACTGCTAGCATCATCATGCTCATCCTCTTTGTCTTCAGCAATTGGTGAAGTGGTCTTCGAAGAAGGAAGAACTTGCCCATGTTGTGATGGTTTAGTTTGTTCTTGTTCGATACCCTAAAAAGAATAAGATAGATGCTTAAAAAACAAGACATTTAGAGATATTTCGTATAAAATATGGTTTCGATAAAATACCTTCGAACCATTATCACCAACATGTGAATGAGCACTAGAATGAGAAGTCTTTCGACGACGTTTGAATGGTTTAGATGGTGAGATGGGGGGAGAACTTTCAGAAGCTTCCACTTCGACTTCCTTTTCTTGGACAAGTGATATTTGTTCTTGTTTTCTTTTCCTTCTTCCTTCAGTATGGACTTTGGGAAGTGTTACTTTGGAAGCTTCGATCTGTTCTTTAGTTATCTCCACCTCACTATCATCATCAGAGAGATCGACAGTTGCTTGTTCTTTCTTGCTCTTCGATCTAGAATGTCCTTTTGATGAAGTTGTTTTCACTTTGGGTTCCTTTGATTTAGGAGGTTCCTTCGATGCAGCCTCAGATTTCTTCGATTCAACTTCTTTAGTTTGGGAAGCTTTCTTTTTCTTCTTGTCAGACTTGCTTTTCGAAGTGTTCTGGGTGCTGGCATCATCGAGCTTTGCTTCTCCTGGAGTTAAAGGCAAAGCTGAAATATGTGATTATACAGATAAGTACTATTTCTTTTAACAATAGTATTAATGTGTTTTAGCGAAAGAAAAAATCATACCCATGATACTGGGAGTTTCGATTCGAACTTGGGATAATTCATAGCCAAGTTCACCATTATATTGGTATAAATTGCATTTAGCATAGGTTACTAAATTATTTTGTGGGAATTTGAAATTATAAAGTAACCATTTTGGGTATGGTGGCCTGAAGGCCAAAGCAAGATTACAAGATGGAAGTCTTGCTAGTCTCATTTTCTTTTCTAAAACATAAAGATATTTATTGGGTGTTCCAGGGGGAAAAATTGTTTCTGAAATTTTCTCTCGAACTTTATCTCTCAGAGTTTGAGCAGCATAATATACTGTCCTCTTTGGATGTAAAGGGTCATATGTTGTTTGATAATATCTTTGAAATTGCTGAATTTCTTTAATGTGCGTACCTCTAGTCTTCTTGTCTTTGTTCTGCAAAGTGTGAAAAGTACTGGTCAGTTGAGGCAGCAATTCATCGGGATTCCCTCGATTGGATTGGCGCATGTAATAATTTCGCCACCATCGAAAGAATGCTTCAGAGCATGCAAATGATGTTGAGAAATATGTAGGCTCGAACACAGTTGTTCTCTTGGCTTGAATTATGGATTTCCACACAGGTTCGATCAGAGGAATTTTCCATTCACTTATACTTTTGAACAAGGAGCTGGGTTTTGATTGAACCATACCAAACTGTCTAGCTACATGGTTAGGTTGATAACCATATACTCCATAAGGGCTACCAGGTGTAAGTCTGCTAGATAGATAGGTAGGGGTCAAATAAGCTTCCCATATAGCATTGATTTCTGTTTTATTGGCTTTTTTCGAAGTAGTGGGAAAGTCCTCTTTGAACCAGTTAGGTCCATATTTCCTAGTGGTAAATGGTGCCATCATAGGGGTGAAAATGGGACAATCAAGCAGGGTTGTATAAGCATTTTCAAAAAGTTGTTGTGAAGACTTGTTCCCATCGGGGTGAAACATAGCTAAGCCTATACCTTCAGTGGTCTTGTCTGAGTATGCTGATGTGTAAGAGGAAGGTAGGATCGAAGCAAGTTTTGATCCAAAAATGGCTAAAAGCCATAGTTGAAACAACCATATGGGTCCTGATACAACTAAATTTCCACCAGTTTGGGGATAATCTCTAAGATTATTAGTTGTTTGGTTAAGGGTTTCATATAAAGAACCTAGAATCAGTTTGCTTAAACAGATATCTGTTCCTTCATGCAACTGACTAGCTAGACACATGAATTTCTTAGGGACTTGTACTGACCTCGAGCAAAAAACATGCATAGATAACCAGTAGGTCAAAAAAGCTACATGTTCATCTGCAGATACTTCAGCACATTCGGTATCATGGTTGTTAGCTATAAATAAACCATAGGCAGGGCTATCAAAATTTACTGAGTATTGAGAAGTGGTAACATCTGGATTAAAGGTGTATCCAGTTGGTTTTAAGCTAGTAAGGCCAGCCACATCTAAAAGGGTAGGAGTGAGCATTCCACATTTCAAGTGAAGGCTGTTGTTCGATGGGTTCCAAAAATGTAAAGCAGCAAATATCAATTCATTATGGTATTTTGGACCATATCGAGATATTTGGATGAGATCAAAAATCCCTTTCTCCTTCCAGAACTGTCCCTTTTGTTTTTGAACTTTGTCTAACCAAGCAATATATTCTGGATAAGTTTTTGGTTCAGTCCTAATTTTGGATTTTACAAAACTTAGGTCAAAAGGACCTTTTGTGAAAATTAAAGGAGGTTGAGTTTCAATGCATGGGAAAAGAGAATTAATCTCTGGAGTTTCAGGTTCTAGAGAAATGGGGCCTAAAAATGCATGTGGAGTATCAGTACAAGGGATGATTACCTGGGTTTTCCAGATAGCTTTTTCAGCTTCATTGATCTCTGGTTCGTTCATAAAAGCAGGAGCAGCACTGGCGATTTCTTTAGTAAAATCAATGGGTTCTTCGCGATTCACATGAGAAGTTCCTGCTGCGTTCGTCATTGTTTAAGTATTTTTGTGAGAATTTGATGAATAGTTCGTGTGTAAAGATAGGAGTTGCAGAAAATTTAAAGTTTTTTCTTCGAGAGAACTTTTGGCGGAGAAGAGGAACAGTGAAAGTGAAAATGAAATGGTGAAAAGTGAAAAGAGTAAAGGTGAGTTTGCTTTTATATGGACTTTTGATCATGACACATGTCAAGATCTTATTTTGACAGTTTTACCATTAAAGTGTTGTCTTTTCCAATGTTAGAGAACGTGGCCCACTAACTAAGATTGTGGGGTCAGTATTTAAAGGAAATTTGAATTAGTTTTGAATTAAATACTGACATCATTCATTTCGATGGAGAATGTTAGTTTTTTTTTTTTTTCAAAAACGTCTTTTTCTTCTTCGATGAAATCGAAAATGGCGTTTCTGGGGGGCAATTTGTTAGCCAATATATTTTACTAGCTGTAATAAATGTGGTCAAAGTATAGTTGACTTAGATTTAAAGAAGATTCGAACAGAGTGCTGTGTTGAAAGCAAATATGGGTTCGAAGATGGTAGAAGACTTCGATAAGGCAGTTTTCGAAGGTGGTTATCAGCAGTTATTCTTTAAGTCAGTTTTTATTTTAAGTTTGTTTTCAAATAAGTAAAACTGTCGACTTGTGGCAGTTGTAGTTTGAATTTCAAAGAAGTGTAGTTATTTCTAGACTTAGTATAAATAGTAGTTTTTCATAGGAAAAACAGGTCACAATTCCGTCATACAAACTTACACTCAAAGTATCCGTATGGAAGCGAGAAACGAGTCACAAGTTGCAATGTATGAATCTGTGTACCAACCTTTGTTTAATCAATGCAATTTACCCTTTGTTCTTTAAGTGTTCTTGCACTTTACTTTATTAAGTTCGATTGAGTTCAAGTGGATTGAATTCGATTGTTTTTATCATATTTCTTATATTTTTGACATCAAAAACGCAGAATTTCTAACAACAAGAACAAACACAATATGTCCTAAGATTTACTGGTTGATCTTGCAAGTTACCATTTGTAAACCAGCGGTTGTTTACGAAAATCCAACGTAAACACATGGCGAGTTGGAGAGGGTGCTTCTCCTACTCAAGGAGTTGAGTGGTCAAGATTGGGTTGACGGTTGCAGGTGGGCTATCCGGTACTCAGTTCAAAACAAAAATTTAAGGTATGACGGTTCTTTCTTCTCAACATTAAATTATGATTTTATTCTGCCATTTGTTTATGTTCATTGTATATTTCGCAGTTCTACCATTGAACTGTTTAAACAACTCAAGGATTATTACAAAAATGATGCACCCGAGAGAAGTGATCCTTTATATTTCGGAAGTGAGAAACTGGTTTTTAATGTTAAAGAAGTAAGTTTTTGTTTCCTTATGACTTGAATAAGGATTCGCGATTATAAGAATTAAATTTTGGTTTAATATTTCTGCGTGTATGAAGCATGACATATTGGTCTCATGTATGTATAGGCGTATTTTCTAATTTTGGAATCTTGGTCCACCACATATTTGCAATTTGGATTGGACTTGCTGGATCTAATAAAAAAAGAGCTTGGTCTTGTTCCTTCACAAACGTGTCTTGATGTACTCCTAAGACTTTGTGCCCTATCAGGAGATTTGAATAATGCTAAATTAGTTTGGAGAGAATTTGCATTTGCTAAATGTTTGTATACTTCATTTAGCTACTTGAGGTGGGCTTCTAACCTTCATACTATTTTTTCCCTTTATTATAATATTTTCCTTCTCCTTATGATTTTACTTTATGGTTGTAGTATGTATGAAGTACTTTTGGCCACAGGAAATCACAAATCTGCTGACATTATGGCCAATAAACTTCCAAGTATTTTTTCTGGTTATGTTTCCTATATGAAGAAGCGCTATAGCGCCAAAAAGGATGACGTACTGGTATCTGATACGTAGGGTTGGCAAAACGGGTCCAACACGTCGGGATGTCCTGTTTTGCCTGTTATTTTTAGCGGACTTGTTTCATATAGTTGGCTCGCCTGCTTAACTCGATGAAAAAAGGGGCGGACACGAGGCGGGGCAGGTCCTCTCGCTTAACTCGTTTTTCTTTTATTTTTTTAGACCTGTATTATCCTTATTTTAAGATTTGTTTTATGTTGACGATTTTACTTATTTTGCTATTATTAAGTATGATGTTGAGTTCGACAATTTGTTATTTACTAAACGTCTACCCGTGCGACACACATGCAATATTTATAGAATTATTTTTAATAATCGGTGTACTTTAAATATATTGTTTTGAATATATGTGTGAATAATATTGGTTGTGCTTTCAATTTAGACCTTGAAGAGAATAGGTGCTTGAGTATTTCAAAGAGTTTTTTTATTTTATTTTAGTGAGTTCATCATGTAAAGTAACCGAGTCAACATTAGTGGTGTGGTTTAGTGGAACGGGGTTAGTGAAATACAACTAAAAGTGACATGGTTTATTAGGAAAACTAATTAGAAGTTTATTGATTTTTTTTGGACGTAGTGATTAGGAGTTTCGGCTAGCTAGATATTTTTAAATCGAAGAGGAATATAAAAATATATGTATCATTAAGAAAAACAATAAGTAGAGTCCTTCAGCTCTATAACCATGTTCCAAATATTGGAAGCATTGTTTATATAACCATAGGCCGTTTGGATTAGCTTATTTTAGAGCTTATATAAAACGGTTTAGGCAAATAAATAAATTTTTATGTATGTAAGTTTTTAAGATAGTTTATGGAAAAACAGTCTATGAAGATACGTTGGTGAGAGCATGTAAATTAAAATAAAAGCTTATTTATTTACATAAGTTATTTTTCATAAGCTCAAACCAAACGGGGCCATGTTCCAAATATTGGAAGCCATTATTTAGAATTTTTTTTAAATGGAATAAAATTTTAAATAAAAATAAGAAGTTAAAAACATATTATGTTACTATTAAGAAGTTTATATTAATTTATAATTTTTTTTTTCTTCTAAAGAAAAGTCTATGAGAATTTAAAGATCGGTGAAAGTTATATATGGATGGAATGACTAAGATGAATCAAAATTTAGAAGTAGCACTTATAATGACACTTTGAGATTACTTATGTAGTGGGAGGTTGGATGAGTTCGGTTAAAAAAATTGATTTTCGATTTAAAAAAAAAAGGTTTTAAATAAACTTTTTCCAAAATATTATTCTCTAAAACCTATAAGAGAAAATATCACAAAGAAAAGAGAAGAGAATGAAGCATGTGTATAATGAGTAGTGCTACACTAATCATCAAAAATTAAAAAACCGTGAGGGAAAATCTACACATGATAAGGAACATAATATTATAAGCATCCCTTTTGTAGGCTAATGCTTCAAATTATAAGCATCCCTCTTGTAGGCTAATGCTTCAAAGTTCAAATAATCTCTTCTCTCATGTTTTTCATAAAGATAATTCATATCTTAGTCTTCCATGATCGTAAAGCTATCATGTTTGCCCTAATCACTAGCTATTTTTCCCTCCTAAGCATGTATATGATCTCAACCGTTGATGTGAATTCATTGCTAATCTAATCTCAGCCGTTGATTCAAAGGCTATGTTTCAAACTAATATTTCCTATCTCATACAGATACGTCATAATGTCCATTAAAATCGTAGTTAATGAAGTGGATAAAACAGTCACAAGAAAGGGGGGGGTTTGAATTGTGACCCTTTAAAAATTAACCTGCAACTTAAAAAATGATTCTCAAGTGGAAACTTGGAATAGTTAAGTTAATAGCAGACTTCAGAACGTTCTGATGTCTGAGTGCAAAAACAGTTTAAAGCAGACTTCAGAATGTTCTGGTGTCTGAGTGCAAAAACAGTTTAACAAAGTAAATGTGTTTATGTGTGTTTGTGTTTGCAGTAAGTAAAGAGTATAGGGAAGAGAGAATCAACACACAGAAGTTTATAGTGGTTCACCCAATGTGGGTTAGTCCACTCCTCACAATCTTGTGAGAGTTTCCACTATGATGCTTGAGATAACCTCTCAAATCCTGCACCTTACAATTTTGTTCACCTGAACAATTACATCAACTGTATTCTCTAAGCCTCAGCAGGCTTGCACCTTTTTGCTAAGTTACCCACTTAGACTTTTGCACCTTTTGCTCAAACTAACACTTTAGTACCCCTAAAGCTAGATGAGAGTTTACAAGATGTTTGGAGTTTGAATGTTTGAGAAACAAACAGAGGAGGGAGAAGAAGAAGTTATCTTTACAAGAGATAACAAAGAGAATTGATTTACACTACAAAGAAGGTATAAAGACCCTTCAGTGATGATCAATTCAGAGAAGAAAGGAGGGAGAACTTATCTGTAACAAGATAAGGAAGAATTGGTTTACACTACAAAGAAGGTAGAAGGAGCCTTCAGTGATGACCAATTCGAATGCTAAAGCTTCAAACATATTTAGGATGTTTTCTTGTATGCTTTGCATTGGTGCAAGTTTTGCTGAGCCTTAGATCTGTATTTATAGAGTCTTTGGGCTCAAATAGCCGTTGTAGGGTGTCCAATGGTGTTATGCCATGTGTCATGGGCCCCACAAGCTTTTACTTGAAAATCTGGGTGAACATTCTGACCATCAGAATGTTGTTGCGTTCCCAGGATGAACATCAGAATGTTGCTGTGTTCTTCATCAGAAGGTTGGATATTCATGATGTTCTTCATCTGGGTTCATCATGGATGAATGTTGGATGAATTTCTGGGCTTGCCCAGCACGTGATGTGAGATTTGTTTGAGTTTTATCCTCCAAAAAGTAGCTTCTCCATATGCTTCAAAAGTTGCTGGAAAAGTAGGATAAAGTGAACCAAATTTGTCTTGGACTTTGTGCAGGAAAGAGAGGATAGTGGTCTGCAGCTTCAGGCCCATGCTTCTAGGAGATTTGCTTGATTTTGTTCAGAGTACAAGTTATCTCTGATGCAAGATCTCCTTTTGTTACCTTTTTCTTCTTTTTACCAACTACACTGTTCATGGCTGGAAGCATGTGCAGAAGTGAACATTCTGATCATCAGAATGTTTCATTTGTGCTTACTTTAGGATGATTTGTAAGACTACTTTTGATGTAATCAATCCTAATAGTAGAGACACGACTGAAGTGCAGTGAATGCAACATCTAGGATAATATTCTCATTGGAATAATCCTAGTACTTTAATGTTCATAGTCTTGGATGAACATTAAAGATCCTTTTTACATGATTCATTGTCCATGTCTTTATTTGTTGATAGATCCATGCATTTGAACTTTTCTGGACATTTATTTATGTCACTTGTGCCTTGCATGTTCTTGAGATTCTGAGTTTGAGCTTCTGAACTTGAGCTTCTGAACTTCAGCTTCTGAACTTCAGCTTCAGCTTCTGAACTCTTATCAGAACGTTCTGATCAACTCACTGATCAACATTCTGAACAACCTTCTGAACTAACTTTCTGAACTTCAGAGTTAGTTCATGAATTCAAATGTACTTTGATTTCTTGTATCTTGGTATGATTTAAACTTTGTTTGTGTCTTGGTTAATCACTCAAGAATGCACAAATCCCAAGAACTATCAAAGTCCATTAATCCTTTAATCACCATAGATGCCTTCATTGCTTGATCCATGCAAATGTACTTTTCTGGACATATATCCATGTCACATGTGCCTTGCATAACCTGGATCAATGTTCTTGAGATTCTTGGCTTGTTAAGAACAATCTTCTGATCTCTGCTTGAACATTCTGATCTTCGAGCAACATTCTGATCTAACTTTCTGACCTCAGTGTTAGATCTTGAATTCAAATGTCCTTTGATTTCTTTATTCTTGGTATGATTTAAACCTTGTTCCTGTCTTAGTAAAACACTCAAGAGCACAAGTTAAATACCAAGGAATTAATCAAAGTCCATTAATTCTTTAATCATATTGGTTTATTATCTTTAAAATTAATTAGGGATTTTGCCTCAACAGTTAATGCTAATCAAATAACCATAACTCCCAACGATTACCATCTCCTACCTTTGTCATCTCCCGCTAATCAAATCGCCATAACTCCTAACGTTTACCATCTTCCACCATTATCATCTTCCACCATTAGAATCTCCTACCATAAGATATGCGTTTATCAAATTTTATCGTCTCCTAACTCTTAATGCTATCTGAAATAGAGTGATAGGAAGATATGCGTTTTAAGGTGAAGTTTCCCCCAAATTTTACCACTATGGTTAAATATTCGTTGTTCACAGTGCATGTACAAAATCAGGTTTGTTTCATTTGATGATTTAATCTTTTTCTATTTAAATAACATGAACGGATTTCGTAAACTTATTCCGTAAATTTTTCTGCCTAACTTATAGGATGTTGGAGAACTGCAGCCATTCTTCGTTGCTGAATATTTCTACGAGCTACCGGAGCAATGACACTTGCTAGATGGTGATGGAATACTCATAACGGCGTGTTCAACAAATCAATTAGTCGGTCGTTGTTGACAGATGGTTGGAGTGCATTGCGATTGTTCTACGAGTTTAGTGGAAGTAAGATTATTGCTTTCCAGTACCTTGGTGGAAGTAGATTTCAAATCTTTGTTTTTGCTCATAACATTACTCTAGCTGATTATCCACCCTATCATTCCATGAGTGCGGCACCATCGTGTTATTGCACCTTTGAAGTTCCTATCGTTGGATATGGATCGACGATATCACCGAAGGTTGTTTATTGTTTTTTTGTTGCTATTCAATTTGATATATGCTATAATAAAGGATTTTTGTCTGTCATTAACAGTTTTTTTTTTCTTTTTTTTGGGGACTACCTCATACTTTTGGCAAATTCCTTAGAGTGAAACATCACGATTACCTAATGTTGTGCGGACCTTATGACAATATCATTCCTATGAGACTCAAATATACAGACGACCCCATACCAAATGTTATGTTCGGAAAAAGTTGGACGAGTTTTTGTGCTGCCAATGGTATTGAGGGCGGAGACGTGTTGATTTTCAAGTGCAAGTGCGTCATGGACAAAAAATATGTTATCGTATCCAAGCGTTAATAAACACATGACTCGTGTTTTTTTATTAGTAATAGTTTAAGTTTTTCTTTGAAAAAAAGAATAATTTAGTATGTGTTTTTTGTTAGTAATAGTTTAAGTTTTTCTTTCCATGGGTAAAAAAAGTACGTAATGCGGTTTATGCTATTGTCTTTCCAGTTTAGTTTGCTCTCTTATTTCCTGTCGTAGCAGTTGCTTTTATTTTCTATTTAGTGAAAACTTTTAACTTGCATATTTTCGAATAAGAATTGTTTTTAATAGCTTTTATGCAGTATGCACTAATTTCTCTGCCAATTAGTGCGTATTGAATGCATTCATGACTGCAATGATGATATTAACAAAAAAACTTTCTTAGAAAAATACATTTAATGAGCACTAATTGCTTTTATGTCTGCAATTAATAGAAATTACTACCAATATAATACTATAGTCGTTCACATTAAAAACACGCCCGTGAATATACCTATCTATAATTCCCTTACGAAAAAGCTTTCTTGGAAAAATACAATTAATTTGCACTAATTGCTTTTATGGAAGCAATAAATAGGTAGTAATTGCATTTAATAAGAGTTACTTTTAATAGAAAAACTTTCTTCGAATAAGAATTGCTTTTAATAGCTTTTATGCAGAATGCACTAATTGCTCTGCCAATTAGTGCGTATTGAATGCATTCATGACTGCAATGATCATATTAACAAAGAACTTTTTTAGAAAAATACATTTAATTTGCACTAATTGATTTTATGACGTCAATAAATAGGTAGTAATTGCATTTAATAAGAGTTACTTTTAATAGAAAAAATTTCTATGTATAAATTTTCTATGTATACACGCCAGTGAATATTCATATATGTAATTCCTTTATTATTAAAAATACATTATCTTGATGGTTAATGTTCAAACCTTTTTGTTATGTATGCTACCATTTCATTTTGTTATGTATGATATAAAACTTCTATCGCCAATACATGGTTACATTATTTTCATTGTTTCGATTAACTTTTACGTGGTTGGACCCGTGCGGTAGCACGGGTCATTGGTCTAATTAGAAGAAAAATATAAAGCTTTTTTTATTTTCATATAAAACTTTTTTATTGCTATTAATGAAGAAAAATATACATTATATTCATATAAAGCTTTTTTTATTGCTACTTCTTTTTCATAATTGGTGTTTCGAGCTGAATCAACAACGTTTGCTTCCGTTGAGGGTTTCTCCGGTGTGGTTCTCCTGCCCCAGTCATGTTTGACGGGCAGGCGGAGCTTGCGCCTTCGCCCATCAAACTTGGAATCTCTGAAATTCCCGTGCCCCCACCTGTGATGCTCCCTGCCGCTCCTACTGCTCAGATGACAACAGTTGCACCGAAACCTTCCTTTGCCCAGGCCCTACGGGGTAAGTCAGCTCTCTCGGACCCACTCCCGGTGCCCTCCATTCGTGGTGATATGCTATCTGTTAAAATCACCGATGAGGTCTATGTTCGTGGACTGGATTTTTGCAAAACCAACATTAGAGGTAGGTTAGTTTTGAACAAGGGAGATAAGCCTTTCTCCTCCAAGGATCTTGCTGCCAAATTGCAGAAATTGTGGAAAGTGAAAGGGCCATGGCATCTAACATCCCTTGGCCGAGGGTTTTATGAATTTTTCTTTAACTCACAAGATGATATGAAAACCGTTTGGGCAGCCGGCACGGTTAGCTTGAAGCCGGGGTTACTAAGATTATTCGAATGGAAAAAAGACTTTAACATGCACACGCATCGACAAACTCACACCCAGGTTTGGGTTCGATTATGGGAATTACCACAAGAATATTGGATGGAGAGGACTTTGTATGAGATCGCCGGGGCAGTTGGAACTCCGTTACTCATTGATAATGTGACTCGTAACAGACTTTATGGTCATTATGCCCGCATTCTTGTCGACCTGGATCTCTCGAAGGATCTATTTTATGAGATAATGGTGGAACGTGAAGGCTTTGCGTTTCCATTGGCGATAGAGTATGAGGGACTGCCCGATTTTTGCAAACATTGTACAAGCATTGGTCATGATGTCTCTAAGTCCCGTTGGTTGTACCCTAGAAAGGATGATTCTAACAATAAAGGTAAAGATAAAGATGCTGATGGCAAAGGGAAAGAGAAACTTCCGATGAAAAAATCTGCGTGGATGCCGTTGAAGGACAACCCCTCGGGAACTGGTTCCTCCAAGGCCTTTGAAGCCCCACATTCAGAGCAGCAGTTGGTGACTAAGAATTTAGCTGAAAATTCTTTCAGTTTTGCTTTGCAAAATGTTACAGACGAGGTACCACAACGTTTGCCTACAATGGAGCCTTTATTGACGTTGGTGACAGTTGAATCACAGGATGTCGAGATGTCTCCTAAAGGGAACAACACTGCTTCGGTTGGTGATGTTACTAAATCTCCGGTTGCTACTGGTTCCCCTTTGCACCTGGAGCATGTTGATGTGGAGGAGGTGCCTTTTGATGATCGAGGTGACACTATCGCAGCAAATGACACACAAGCTACTCAAGCTATCATTGAAGGTACATATACTGATGTCGACAATGTTGATAAGGAGGTCTCACCAACTGTTCAATTTGTTGACGACGACGATGCAGAGATGGAGGATACAAACAGGCCCGTAATTGTCCGAGAGGAAGGAATGACACACACTAATCCTCGTATTCAACATGATCTAGATCTTTGGCAGAAAATTAAGGAGTATGATAAACGCTCGGCAGAGAATCCTTTCGTGCCCGTGTTATCCAAAAAGCAGCAGCAAATGTTAAAGAAACACCAGTTTGATGGCAAAGCACCTTACAAAACCCGCTCCACGGGGCCGATCTCACCACCTTCTCAATGAACACTACAGAAGTTTTGAATCTCTATAAGGCTCCACTATCTGTTGAAGGATGGGATGAAGCGGCTCTGAAACCAACCTTGCAGCAAAAAAATGCAGAATCATTGCTGCAAGATGTAGAAGACATTTCAGTGTTGGTTAAAGCTATGGCCTCAAAACTAAAATTCTAAACTGGTTGCAATATCTGGATGTGGCCCCATGAAGAGTTTGCTTGCAGTATATAGTGTATCATACACTCCATGCATGCATCAGTTATCATATATAGCTTGTGTAATGCGAATTTCAAGTCTGAAGTGGTCAATGACCAGGAATGAATGTTATAAGCTTAGTCCATTGTTTTTCTTTCCTTTCTTTCTTGTTTCGAGGGTTTTGGTATAGTCCCCCCTCTTGTATATATTTTTCCCCCTTTTTTAATAAAATTTTGAGATTGACGGCATAGGATGGAGGTTCTTCGGGATGTCAACTTAGTTGGGATGTCGTTGCTTCCTCTTGATGCTTGTCTGTTCTCCTGGCTTATCCAAAAAAAAATTAGAAGAAAAATATATGTATTCATTATTGAAGATTTATGTATTGCATGCTTAGAAAAGAAAGAAAACCTAAATCAAAAGGTGCACATGAAATCGTTACTTTAGAGACAAAGTATAGCATGTTTCTCCTCTAGAAACCTTCGCTTTGATATCTCAAATTCATCATAATACAATGAGCTACCTTTATTTTATTATTTTTTTGAAGGAAATGAGCTACCTTCATTTAATTAATTTGTATATATATGACACATATATAAAATTTGTTTTTTTTACATAAATATAAATTTAGATGAGGGAAACTCATCCAATACAAGGTAACTTTTATCTCTCAAGTCTCAATGGCTCTTAAGGCTATGATAACTTGGTTTCCAAAATTTTCTCCCATCCCAGCACCCTGAGGAGGAGGAGTCATATTCATATATACAAACCAAAGCCCCTGAATTTTCAACACCAATTAATTAGAGAGCAAAACATTAAAATATAAAATAAATAGAATAGCTACTTAGCTGTGCTTGTTTATTAAAATGAAAATCACTTGAGAAAAAAAAAGATTGGTTATTTGAAGAAGCTGCAAAAATTTTTATTTTATAGATTCTTATTTTTTTAACAATATATAATAAACCGATAAAAAAATTAGAAATGATTACTTTGTTTAAAAAAGGTGTTTTTTTTCATAGAAAAGACAGCAAATGAACTCTAAATTGTTTCAATTAACAAAAGACAAAAGCTTGGTATTGAATATTTCATAGATAAATGTAGTGGATAAAACCAACACAAAAGATTAGGTAGATGACCCTCACACACAAACCCTTTGGTAGCACAATGAATTCAATCAAACATCATAGGAATATGGACAATCCTCAAAAACATGTAACAATTGTGGTTATTTTGTTGTGCCTATGGAGTTCAGCTGAGAGTGTTCCAAATACAAACATCATCAAAGTTCTATGCAACAGTGGAGTGTACACCTCAGGTGATCCATTTGGTATTAGTTTGAGCTATGTTCTTGAAGATTTAGAGAATGAAACTCCATCACAAAAAAATTATGACTATCACAACATTTCACCTTATCCTAATTCATTTGCTTATGGACATGCTACTTGTAACCTTAATTTGACCTCCTCTGATTGTAAAACATGTCTTGGTGTTGCTAAATCGGACATTTTCACCACTTGCCAGACAAAAAGGATAGGGGCTCATTCTGTGCTTCATGATTGTTCAATCAGGTATGAACAATACCCATTTGATGATTAGCAACAAAAAAAAAGTTAGATGGTTGTTCAATAGACACCTCAAAATTGATCAGTTGACTGAAAATAGTCAGTTGGAAGTTACGACTCGATTGAATTTTACGCACAAAAACAACCGATTGAGAGTTACGATCCAATTCAAAGCGAAATTAAGGTAACTATTGAGCAACTTTCAAGAAGTTAGAGCTTTGGGTTTCAAATTTTCATTTTAAGATCTTGTTGTATGTAAAAAGCTCATATCCAAAGCTATTGTTTTGTAAGTCAAATACTCCAACTTTTATTTCTAAATAAAGTATGGTTTTGTGTATTTTGTTATATGGTGAGAAAAAGATCATAATTGATTTGGCCTCTTATCAAATGTGATGATATAGATACATGTGTGATTTCAAACAAAATTGTTTGATTTTGTCTCCAAATTGAAATTGGATTTAATCTAGTCAACACTTACAATCAATCATCTTAGCTGTTGAAGAAGATTGAACCAACGAAATTTCGAGTTTTGAATTTCTCCAAATTAAGATGTGAATCATATGAAGATGTGAATCATATGAATTCTATCTAATGACTTAAATTTGCTTCTTGCTGCACTGAATTTAGACTCCTCCAAAAGTTATTATAGATTAAAAGTGGTAAAAAAAATGTCTATCAAGTTGAAAAATATACACAAAATTTACAATAAACTTGTTTTAGTAAAAGAAACACACACATACACATCAATCGTTTATAAAGATCTAGTCTATCTATCTTAAAGAAAGTCTACTAATAATATGTGGCAAAATTTCACACATGCCATGTTTTACATGGGATTTGAACCTTACATGTTAAATAAGAGATCATATGCATGATTTTATTTTCACGTGGGAGAAGGCCAATTGTTTAACTCATAATATGCTCGTTTGCTGCTTGGACTATATTTTGGATCCGTTTATTACTACTATTAGGATACATAAAAAAAATAAAAATAAATTGACTTCACATTTAAGTTTACTTTTGATGTTATCGAATACAATGATGCATTGCCGAGTAAGTATTGCTCACGCAAAGTACATAATGACAATTTCAAAAAAAGCTTAATCACTTGTATCATTTGGAATCATTCAAATGAGATTAAAAAATTACTACTACAACAAATAAATCTTGAAACTTGAACTAGATTACATGCATGAATTGATATTAGAGATGCAATGTACTTATTTATCACTCGGGGTCCCTATTTGAGTTAAATTAAGTACTATAGCTAACAATAACATGTAATAACATTAGTACAGTGGATTATTGGTTATGAGCAAAATACAATTAAATGAAAGCAAGTTTCAAACAGTATATTTTTATATACTCCCTCCGTACCATAATACATGACACAGTTGACCCTATTACGCATGTCAATGTCTAATTTTGAGCTTAAATATCTTGAATAATATGTTAGAAAAAAGGGTCTTTGCTAACAAGTGCCCTAAGGGCATTGTTTAAGGAACCCAAAAAAATAAACTATGTCTTGAAAATACAAGTCAAACACTTTTTAAAGTCATAACCGTACAATTCCCAATGCAAAAATTGCTACTTTTAGATGCTTAAACAATAGCCTTAGGGCATTTGTTAGCATTTTCCTAGAAAAAATTATGCAAAATTTGATATTTTGAAAATACTCATCGAGACGAATCTAACGACATCTTATATGATATTATTTATCTTTGTATATCACTCCCTCCGGTCCTATTTATAAGAGAAAGTTGGGTCAACAAAAGTTGACGTATTTGGACTGGATTTTTAACTAGATACATCAACTTTTGTTGACAAAACTTTCTCTTATAAATAGGACCGGAGGGAGTAGTAGAAAAATATGGTCAAAGTAAATTAAATCAAAATTACAAATTTTCAAATCGGTCATCTATTGCGGGACGGAGTGAGTACTTTGTACAAAATGTAACATAAAAAACTTGACACGTCTTCCACTGCTATTTTCAAGACCAAATGTCACTTGAGATTTTACCAAAAAAATATGTTGTATACATCAAGTTTGTATCTAGGTGATTATTATTTTCCTATAAGCTTATCTGCTCTCCCTCAAATTCACCATCCCAAATTAATCTAAAATGGCAGACCACTACAAAGAGGGTCAAAACAATCACTTTGCATGAAATTAGGTCAACAAGCATGTTCAATTTAAGAAAACATCTTCTGTTTGCATTTTCAATTTTAACCAATACTCCCTCCGGTCCTATTTATAAAAGAAGGTTGGGTCAACAAAAGTTGACGTATTTGGACTGGATTTTTAACTAGATACATCAACGTTTGTTGACAAAACTTTCTCTTATAAATAGGACCGGAGGGAGTAATTATTAACACATCATCTTATTTTCACTTTATTTCAAATTTTCAAGGATTTGTACAACCAAAAAAAAAATTATTTTGTATATTTTATGATGTACAAATCTTCAAAAATAAGAAATAAGGTGAAATTAAAATGATATGTATATAATTAGAAACAGAAGACATTTTTCTTAAACCAAACATGTTAATTTCTTTACTTTGTAAAACAAGGCAATTACTAACAAATAGTTAGATTCACCAATTAGTGAATCTGACCACAAAGATGGCCAATTTAGCTTCCAACTTCATGTCATTCACCAATGATTGAGAAGGGTTGGCGTAGATTTTGTAATATGTGCTTTTTTCCGCAAACTGTATAAGACTATTTATAGAGTAACTTGAGAAACTTTTGTTGTATTGCGGTCCGAAAAAGCCTTCCTCTTGAGAAGAAGAGCATAAAGAATATCGTTCCACGAATCGGGAACACCAGGGAGACACCAATGGCTACAGTCTTGTCGCTGCATAGAGGCTGGGCCCTTGTCTGGCCCGATATAGTAAATAGATGCATGACCGTCTTTCCTGCGTGCCGACATTTGTGTGACATTAAGCAAGTCCACATTCAAAACATGTGACTTGCTCGCGCGTTGTGACAAGACATTGGTGACAGTACTGAAATGAATGTCGGAGAGTGCAGGCACAGAGCCTAAATCAGGTAGTGTTTCCGAATGACAACCACCACCAGTATTCCAGTCACCACCCCTGATACATCAACGACAAATTAATGGTAAGGAACAAAACCAGATCAATATACTGAGCAAGAATAACATGAAAAATATTCTACACAAGTTTTCTCTGTCTTCAAATTTTAGTTTTCCCTAGCATCCAATGGACTGAATCTGATATCCATTAACATTAGTATTACCAAGCCCATGTTTGGATCTGAGGTTAATTTGGCAGAATCACGGGGTTCCACCGTTGGTTATTATAAAGCACAACTTAATTTTGGAGTTGCAAATTCTACTCGTTATCCTAAACGGTTATATTTTGAACTACTTGTTCTGTCTCCTTCCGATTCCAAGCACTGCGTACTTAGATTTTGATTTTTCACCCGAGCCCCAAATGTTTTTAATGACAACTTTGATAAATTAGAACCAAACCTCCAGATTCTCTACATTGATAACAATAATACCTGCATAAGCTATTTCAAAGTAATATGAATGAGATTAAAAGTCAAAGAGAGCAACACATACGTGTCTGCTAAAAGGAATTCCCTTAAGAAGTGGAAAGTTCTGTGATTTGAGTCTTAAAATTCGTGTCAGATTTAAAAATAGAATACAGTCAATATACAGAAAATGCTAGCCAAAAGCTGCAGTGAAAGGAAATATCCTCTAAAAAAAGCTATGCAGTAATAAAATTTGATTCTGTTCACACCAATGTCCTTTTACCAATCCTAATATTCTTTATAGCACTGACATTTCAAATTGAAGGCATGTTCGGTATCAGACACATGTTGATGTCCGACACCAACATGTGTGATTACATTCAATTACCTTCCATTTTTCAAATTATTATCAGTGTCGTATATTCGTGTCCGGTGTCATTGTTTGTGTCGATGCTTCATAGCTAATATATTTACTGGAGAAGAAGTGGTATTGTAACTGAGTTTTCAATTTAAAAATCAAATAAAGATAAAAGGGAAGGTATGTTTGTTTGAAAATTTAGACAAACCTGAAATGGACAGGAGCATAAGTTCGGAAAAGGACATATGTTTTGTTCCTGTTTACTTCACGGGCAATCCAATCAACTACTGTCTCAACTGATAATCTGAAAGCATCTGCTGTAGACATATTCATCTTCACTTCCTCCCCTATTTGGAAGTAACAACCCCTAAGCAATAAAATAAGACCAACATCAAACTCACATATAATTACAACAACTTCAATATTAAATACTTAAACACATATAGGGTAAAACACTGTTGCAAACTTTCCACAAAGTAACTTATACGCCCAAGGATTTAAACAGAGCATAAAGATGGGCCTACGACAGATAATAGGTCAGGCTAAGGCCTAATGTTTTCAAAGCAGGTCAGGGTCAGGCATTCAAAGTCTAGCTTAAGCCTATTCCCACCCCTAATCACATGATTAATGTCTTCTTTCACATGTCCTTGTTAAAGATTGAATTGTCGATGATAACAATCCATCACACCGAACAAACATAAAATAAAATCCTTACATTTTGACGGTCTTCTCGTAATTCCACCAATGCCCAGCATTGAGAACCAACACATCTGCATCTCTCCACCTATGAGAAGTCCAGTCCATATGATCAACCCTCAAAGTCAATTTTACCCGGTAAGGTGCCCCATGAGGAGGCCGTCCTTGCACTACTAAAAACGGAGACCTGTAGTATTCAACAGTGCAGTTGAAATCTTCAAACTTGAATGCCAAGAAGCCTGTGTGCTTTGTAATTGGGTTCCCATTAACCTCATAGACAGAGCTCTTGTTTGTAACTGCAGAAGATAGCATACAGAGAAGTGATTCCCATTGGTTCCTTCCAATCGAATCACCAACAAAAACTAATCGTTTGTTTCGTAAGTTTTCCAACATCTTCCTTGCATCAAATCTGTCATATAAGAATAAAGCACCAAGTTATATATCACATTCCAAAAAATAATTTTTGTTCAAATTCCGCTATGCACACTACTATAACACCGTTATGTATGCTATTTCACAATATTTTGTACTAAATAACGCATCACATAACAATAGTGATTTGTTGAAAACAATGGCCTTAACCATTTGGTACCCAGGAGAAGGGGGCCTTGGTAAACTAGAGTTCGACCAGGAGGTAATAGTCTGGTCAATGATTTTTCCAGCTAGGATTCAAACTCGGGTTCTCCCAAATAATTTTCAAAATATAATTTGACTTACTTAACACACTATATTGTATGCATAAACAAAACGCTTCATAAGATGCAAATCAAAAAGCAGATAATTGCAAGTATGAAATTATTAAAGGTAAAAAAGAGGAGGAATAAACTGTCACATTGAGAACAGGAAACACAAAAGCAGCTTAACCCCAAATAAAAAAAAATTCCTTTCTTCCTTATAGAGAAAGAAAAATAGACAGACTAAGTAGTTGCTGAGCTTGAATCAGACGCCAATGTTAATAGTTAATCATAATGAAATTGGAAACACTGACAAGGACAAATCACAATTGTTATCACTAGCACAAAACCAATAAAGGAAAAATCTTAACAACCTTCATACCAACACAAAAACACCTTCATATATAAATTCAACAATCCAAAAAAAAAAAAAAAAAACACTAAAAAAACACTTCCTAGTACCAATTGATAAGGGTAGCTCATCAAAAAAACTGATTTTGCAAAAATATATAAAATACAAGGAAGCTTATGAAAGATGATATCATAAGCAATCAACTATATAAGACAAAAACTAAACACTGATGATAACCAATAAACAAAAAAAAGGTTTTGTCTTCATATTTTCAGCACTATGTTCTACCAACCAGAATAAAATAACTACAAAAACAAAATCAAAGCAAAAGGGGTTGCTCAAAACCTTGGCAAGTTGCAATCTTTGGGTTGCCATCTCCACTTAGTGTAGAAAGCATCAGGTCTACCATTCTCAGAGCAACGAAAACCTTGATCCAAGAAGGAACAATTTGAAGAATGATAAAGTGGATAAGTTTCATCCCAAACCCAGTTTCCATCAAAAACATCACAGTTATCACCTTTTTGAGTCAAAAATTGAATAGGAGGAGGAGGAGAAGGTGAAGAAGAAGAAGAAAAATGGAATGAAAAAAGTTTGGTTCCTCTAGAGTGAAGTATACCCTTGTAATCAACATAGAAGAAGCAAGCAATAAAGAGAATTGAAACGAAGAAGAATCCAAGGATTGTTAAGGAAGGTTCTAAGGGGTTAAAGCGTTTGAATTTCTTGAGAAAATCCATGTGGGTCATGGTAGTTTTTTTTGTCTCAGAAACATTTGTTTTGTTCATATTTCAGTGTGAGAGAAGAACAAGTAGTAGAAGAAGAAGGTGAAAGGGTTAAAGTGGGGTCCACAACAAACAAAGAGAAGAGTAGCATTAATGAATGGTAGGAAAAGGTAAAGTAGTGTTTGTGAGGAAGTTGAAGTTTGAATGAATGAGGTTGAGATTGAGATACAATCAATAATGTGAAGTGAGAGGGTTATGAAAAAGGAAGTTATTGGAGCGTTTTGTGTTTGAGTTTTAGATTTTGTTTTAAGGGTGTGGGATTTGTTGGTATTTTTCTCCCTTTATTTTAGGGGTATGAGCGGCAATTTATGATCTTGTTCTTATATTTATTCGATTTTGTTTCTTTAATTGTCCAACATCGACCCCGCATATATTATGACTGCGTCATATCAATTAATAAATTATGATAAATCATGTATTTTTAATCTATTAGTAAATAATGTAACAATACGTCTTTGGTGAGCATAATTCAGTTGACAGAGACAATGCATCGTTATATCAGAAGTTGGGTTTGAATCGGATATCTCATTTATTCATCTTAAAAAGTGAATTCTAACCATCAGACTAATTTGACCAAAAAATAATAATGTGATAATGCATGATTGGATGTATGTGTAAAAAGTTTGTATATTAATGGCTTAAACTCTTATTTTATTGTTTTTTGACCAAGTTTATTTATTTATTTTATTTACAATAATGATATTGATTAATCAATCGTGGGGAGAGTGATGAAGTGGATGAAAGGGAATGAATGAATGGAATGGGAAAAAGGAATATTGGGTACCATTGGACGCGGAAACAGTCATCATCTTTTCTTATTCTCTTCTCCCTCAAAAAAATCTTTTCTTATTCTCTTCTTATGATTTTCTATATCTATCTATTTTTCTTATAAGAAGTCATAAACACGTCTCATAAAATAAGTTTTTCTTCTTACACCAAAAAAATAATTAAGAACTTCCTTTTTGACTTAGTCACAAAATAAGAAGAAACATTAAAAAATTGATTGGAATTTCTTGTAAAAGAAGAAGTTGAGTTGGAAATTATTAAAATAAAAAGGCACTCCGTACGTTTCCACCATTTATTTTTATTTCTGGTCAAAACTAAATATATTAATTTTTGAATGTTTACTTTTTTTTTATCTCCATAAATATATTAACTTTTGTTTTTAGGCTCTAAATTTTTTTCTCTCCATATCTTTCATTCCTAAGTTGTTTTTATTAAAATCTTAAAATACATTAATTTAATAATTCAATCTTTAACTTATTTAATATTTTTCTTTTTTATAGGACAAAAGTTTGAAGACATACTTTTTTTCTGAAGAAATATTTTTTGTAAGGATTGGAAACAAAATCTGTATATTTACACAAATAAAAAACATATTAAACCATATTCTAATAAGACGTTAACTTTCCGTGAATGTTAGCATACTCTCTACCACATTTCCAACACATTTTTATTGGTTGAAGTTTATATAGATATTTCACGAATTTTAAGTGAGACATGATAGATTTAGTGAGGTTCGTTTAGATTTAAAGCAACATGATGGATGTGTTGTTAGCGATCGCTCAACATTTTTTTTTAATCCTTTGGTTTTTAACGAAACATTTTTAATAATTCAAAGTTCAATCATGAAATAAATATATTTTTGCTAAAAATTGTCTCATAAAGGAATCAAATTTGATTCTCCAAAATAATTCATTATTTGAAAAAACTCATTAATCATTTGAGTTTAATTACTCAATTTTTGTTCACTTTTTTAATATAAGAAGACGTCTCTTAACTTTTTATTCATCTCCAAATGAACACAAATGTATCACTATCAACTCAAGTTATAATGCTCTATTATATACTTCCGGTCACATTTATAAACAAAAAGTTATTTTTAAATTACAAAAAATTATTTTTAGATTCATTGAATATCTGATGTATTTGATTTATAATATGTATTAAATACATTAGGTATTCAATAAACTTAAAAAAAAAAATTAGTATAAATATGACGGAATGGATCCTGTATGACAATAGTTTACAATAATAGTAAAAAAAAGTTTTAAATTCTATCTGAATGTATCTTTTTACCCACAACTATTTCACATTTCCCCTCTTTCAATCATATCGTCATTTTGTCAAATAAAATTGTAATTAAGAAATGTCGAATAATTGCGATTGATCTTAAATGCTCCTAATGAATCAGACTACAAACGAATTTTTTTTAGAAGATTAACAAACTCTTTTTCTGAAGGAAGATTAACGAAGTTTTATTATGCACTCGAACCTTCGTTGAATGTTAACGAGTGTCCCACTACTTTTTAAACACTCAAAGTAGTAATTTCTTTATGAGAAATGCTAACCGGTGCCTCCGGGGCACTGGTTAAGGATACTAAAAAGGGAAATAATATAGTAATTATTGCATTCAAAAATGTGTAATTAATTCATAAATAAGTCGACAAAGTTTCCTTTTATGGTAAGAATTTCCTTTTTTTGTATGCTTAACCAGTGCCCCGGGGCACCAGTTAGCATGACACTTTCTTTATTATAGATGTTTAAAAAGTGTCTCGGAGCACTCGTTAATAAGACACATACAAATATTGAGAGCTTCTTTTTTTTTTTTTTTAGCAAATATTAAGAGCTTCTAATAATCAAAACTTAATAGTAGTATTTAATGTTAAAAAAAAAAGACAGAAAAATAATTTTTGAAGCCGTTTTTGGTGGCATAGCGCAGCCAGTCTAATTATGATAGGTCAATGAATGCCCATCCAACCTGTCTAATTATGCCAGCTTATCGGACAAGCACATTTTGCCCGCACTATTACATCATAACTCTCTTTGAGAGGGAAGGGAACTATATTCATTCATTACCTTTAAAAAATAAATAAACAAATACTTAACGTCATGTTTTTTCTTTTAACAGGCAGAATAGTTATTTATTTATCATAAGGATAAGCACAAACAAACAAATTGTGCTAAGCAAAGTGAGATTACAACATCAGGAATATGATTCCTTAAAAAAAAAAAATCAGGAATATGATTAATACCAAATGCTACAATACAGAATAGGGAAAATAGCACGGCCTAACCAAAAGAGACTAAATGAGTAACCATAGAGAAAACTCAGCCACTCCACAACAATGATGCAGGCCAGTACACCCTTAAATTCTAGTAATTTCTACATAAGTAGCAGAATTAATTGACTCAAAGGTTGCCTAGCAAACCTGTACGTACGGCTTGTGAATCAACCTCCCACATAAATATTTAATGATTTTAAATAATTTTTTATCTTTTTTTGAGGGAAACGTGCTTATAGCATTTCATTGATAATAAGAGTCTCAATACAAATGTGTATTTCATAATAAACGGCGGAACTAGCTGAACATGTGGCCTCTCGTGCAAGAGTATGAGCCACCGCGTTGGCTTGTCGCCTAACAAACTCCACCCTAGAGTTAGAAAATAAATTGCGAAACTTAAACTGTTGATGCCCTCCAGTCTACTCGAAACGACTTGTATTAATTTGGTTGTATCATTTCTTCCCGTCGTTCAAAGTCTGTTTCAAAGTCCACGTTATCAAACACCATATCACTCAACCATTGTAAAGCAGCGTGCAGCCCTAAAGCTTCACCCACATCCACTGAAATAGTACAAGGATATGTAAAAGTCTTAGCCAGAACAAACGTACCTTCCGAGTCGCGAACACAGACGCCAATACCTGTGCGGTTAAGATGAGAAGAAAAGGCTGCGTCAATATTACATTTATATCTACCTGACATAGGGGGCCGCCACAAGATTCTATTTCGCTGGTGTGAGGTGGAGACCCCATATTCACGGCCATTGGATGCTGAGAAGGCGAGTGGGATCACTACCACAATTTTGGCTTTTAATAGCACAATTTTAATAGCGTTTCTGGATAAATGCTATTAAAAATGCAAATTATAGACCTGTTATAGCACTCTTCAAAAAGCGCTAAAAAAAACTTGTAAAAAGTTGGGTTAGATAGCGCTTTTCTATAAGTGCTATTATTCTTGTTCGCACTAATAGCGCTTTTAAGAAAACGCTATTGTTGAAGGGGGTATAGATAGCGTTTTCGCAAACGCTATGTTTGCCTTCATGAAAATTAAAAAAGGGCGGATACTTTTTTCATTTTCCCGCACATAACAAAAGCGTGAAAACACACCCACTCACTCCAAAAACTCACCCACTCACTCACCGTCCAAAACTCACCACTCCCTCACCGTCCAAAACTCACCTACCGTATCGAAAATCTTCCACCGTCAAAGTCAGAAGTCGATCACTTTCCTTCTCCCAAAACTGAAAACTTCCCTTTAGAACAGCTTCGGTCACTAAGTGCTATTATTCAGCTTCGGTCACTCTCACTCACTCGAAATCTCTCATCCTCACAGTTTCCCTTTAGAACGCTTGTAATCGAACAATCTCATCCTCACAGTTTCGTATTCTTTCCGATCTCACCACCACTGTAAGTCTTCATCATCCACTTCCAATTCCTAACCCTAATTTCTAGATTCAATCCTAATTTCACATATCCCTAATTGTTTTTGATTTCATCGATCGTTTTTATATCGAATAATTCAGCTTTTTTTTTTTTCATTCTTAGATTCATAATCGAGTGATTTATTTTGGATTTTGATTTTGTTAGTTTTGAACTATTAGGATTATGTATTGGATTTTCATTTTTTCGCTGTTTATGTCAGCTTGTTATTCAGCTTGGATTTTCATTTTATTTTGGATTTTCATTCTTAGATTCATAATCGAGTGACCAGAATTGGTTTTATGGGTTTTATGGGTTTTGTTCCAGAATTGGTTATGAGTTTCAAAATTGCTAATTAAACTTCCCGAATCAACCAAATATCATATAATCTTCAATTATTAAATTACTATTAAACTTAAAATCAGTCACATGTAACTAAGTAAGCTTCTTCCCTACTATCCACTTTTGTTTTAATCGGGTTTGTGTAAAAAATCTAGATGCCACCTCCTACTATGTATTGGGCAAGCAAAAATGCCCAACTTTTGAAACTATCTATATTGTTTTATTTATTTTTTACGGCAAATCATGTTGATTGTTACTCAAACCTTTTTTTCACTGTGATAGAGAGTGGTTGGAGCATCTTATTGTCTCTAATGGTTAAAAAGAACAATTCGTGTAATTGTCGTGAGCTTTTTTTCGCTGGATTAAGCATTTCTGATTGGTTTTTACCAAGAATTGTATAATGACTATAGGTGTGCGTGCTTATTTTCAGACTTTGTTTGTTAATTGTTATGAATTGCTTAAGGATGATTATTTGTTTGTTTACTTGTTTTGTTCTGTAACTAGTCTGATCGTGTGTTTTGATCTTGTTTTGTTAGTGGTTTTTGATTGGTTTTGTGTTTTGATCAATCTTGTGTTTTGGGTTTTGTAGGAACATTAATTGGAGGAACTTGAACGGAGTGTGGAACCTTTGTAGCTTAAATCGGTAAAGTTGTTGGAGAAGATTGTGAATAGGTAAATCATCTCAAATATGTCACATATGTTAAGATAGTTATGAGCTTCCTTTTTTTTTTTTTGCTAAGGTTGGTTCCGAATTTCTGTTTTTTTTTTCTTTCAATGTTGGCTATGAATTCAAAGTTATTAGTTGGGTATCTCATTCACATTGACAATATATTTTCTCAAATAAGTGATGAAAGGGTCTGTCATTTGTGGTCAAATTAAGCATTATTGATTGTGTGTTTATGTAGACATGATTTTGGGTTAAGTAAAGATGTGAATAAGAGTTTTTAAAATAGCTCCTGGTTTGTCTAAAATTCATTTTTGCAAAACTATTTCGTTACCAACTTTGGTACATATAGTAGTGGTAAGGGCTGGAAGAAAGTAAAAAAAAAAGGACCTGAGGCAATGGTTTATAAGTTACCTCATAACCTCGAAATACTTGTATTAGGTGGTAGACAAGTTTCATAGTTGTATTTTGAGCATAAATCAAAATGACCATTTTAAGTTAAATATGCCAAAGTACTATTATGAGTCTTATTTAAAATAGGCATATTCTTCAAATGAAAAATGATACTGACACGAGGTTTGTCTCTGTAGTTTTATTTTATTAATCTCTAATTGTAAAAAAAATGAAATCTTTGTCTCCTGATTCTATGAATGTTCCTTGAATTTCCATATTCAACTATGTTTGTTAGTCACAACAATATGAGATGCCAAAGTTATGTCTATGTGTGGATTAGAAATTTCCTACTACTGTACATTGGGACTGGATTCTAAACTAAGATGTATAATTAAGCAAGTGTATGTTGTTATATTGACCTTAATCAGTTTAATGATCCACATGGAAAAGCATATTTATCTTATATGTGATTAATGATTATTCTGATGGAAAACTAGATTCTTGTATAAGACTATCAACAAGAGCTAATTAATTATGATAAATTCATATTATTAGAGAATTGAAGTGTTCTTTCAGTTGTAAGTTTGATATGGCTATCTTGTATATTTTTTGTTTCTTTGTTTGTGATTCAACCTCAAATCCACAACACTGTATTTCCGAGGTATTGTTTGTTTTGGCCTTGTGTGAAAGGCATCTTATTGAATTGAGGAACGTGTGTGTTGTTTATAAACTACTATTGGCTCCGACTCCTAAACATTGTGGGATTTTTTTGTGTACCGGAACAGTTTGTTCTATATTCAATTTCCTTTTCAAATTCAAATGGTCGAATCAATTTACTAGCATTAAAATTGTATAACTTAAAATTGTATGATGGATGTGCAAAATTCACAAGATTGTCTACGATCTTAAAATTGTATAACTTAAAAGCACGCAATGGATGGTCTGATAAGAGCTTTACAGACTTGCTAACTCTGTTAAAAGATATGTTGCCTGAGAATAACGTGCTCCCTAGTCGAACCTATGAGGCTAAACAGATGTTACGTTCTATTGGCATGAGTTATGAGAAGATACATGCTTGTCCTAAAGATTGCATTTTATTTCGACTAGGGCTTTTGGGATATTGGTTTTCTGTCACAAACTCTGCTGTTCTGTTATTCCTATTTTTGGGAGTGTGTTGTTTGGTTTTTTATGTTTCTGTTTTGTGTTGTTTGTTCTGTTTCAAGGTTCTTGTATGAAAATTTGATCAAGCCTCGTGGGTTGGAAAATAAGTTCTCATTTTTATCCCCACATGTATCTCACGAGGATAAACAAGGGCAACAAATAGCAGACATCCTATTGACACACAAGTTTAAGAAGAAGCTGATTTTTGCACCGGTCAATTTAGGGTGAGTTTTCTCTACAAAACATCATTCAAGATGACTAAATTTGAAAATGTGGTTTTTTAATTATAATTGAAATATATGTAAATTATGATGGATATGCAGGCTAAATCATTGGGTGTTGCTTGTCATCAATCCCGGAGCTGAGATGATATATTATATGGATTCATTGCCGGGGGGACATCCTAACATTGACGTTGTAAGAAGAAAGTTCATGAAGTGAGTATTGATTCTTTTGATTTATAATTAACATAAGTATGATTATTGAGTGCTATTACTCCTTTGAAGTTGATTTAATTTTGATAGTGCAATGTGTATTTGTCGTTCCCTACATCCCAAGTCAAAATCAAAGTCAAGTATAATCCCATGGATAGAAATAAAGGTATATTTTCTAATCAATGGTATTTTTTTTGACAACGTAATCAATGGTATTTTTAATTCATCATGTGGATTAAATTTCAATTATGTAATTTTTTTCTAGTGTCCTATGCAAACTAATGGCATTGACTGTGGCTATTTTGTCATGCGATTTATGAAAGAGATAATATTGGCAAATCAAGACATCATCCCCGAAAATGTATGTATGTGATTTTTAATATACTGTTAATTTGTAATCATATATATATATATAGCTAGCCATTCTTTTTCTAACTCAATTTTTGGCTACTTTTATATTTGAAGTACTTTGGAGATTACAAATGTAAAACCTATTCTAAAGATAAGCTAGTTGAGGTCGAGGAGGATTGGGCAACCTTTATGGTCGAGTATCTTAGTGAGTTTCATTTTCTTTTTCAACAATTTTCATTTGCGTTTTTTAACTGAGTTATTTTAAATCGTAATTGGTTGTGCTGGAAATTCTATGTTAATTTTTCGTTTCATATTATATGACACAGGAGACTATATTGCTGAAAAACTTAAATTAGGTAAAATGCAACACTGATGGTGCTGCCAGCTCTGATAAAGCTGCTTGTGGGGCTTATTTAAAAATTCTGACTCAGGTTTTTTAGGTGCCTTTACTATCAATATTGGTCAATGTTCAGCTTTGAATGCAGAATTAATAGTAGCAATGGTAGCCATAGAGCTGGTACAATGATTTGCATCTCAGATTTTGGCAGAATTTGCTAGGCTAGGAACAAGACTGGTTTCCCAAATTAGTACTTTTTGGAGGGTTTTGGTTTTATGTCCCCCCTCATCTTCATCTTTATTTTGTACTTTTATCTTTTTATGGAATGAATTCTGAAGATTGTAATGAGATTATCATGAATGTTATTTGCTATATTCATATTTCAGTATCATTTTATAGCGTTTAATTATAGCATTTTTGGTTACAAATTAAAAAAAAATCGCAACTTTTGTTAGCGCTTTTAGTAAAACGCTAAGAAACCCCTATTTGAGTACAAAGGCTATGATAGCGCTTCTCAGAAAGTGCTAAGAAACAACTGTTAGAAAAGCTACTTTAATAGCACTAAAATAGAGCTTTATTAGCGCTTTTCTGAAAGCGCTATTGATGTGTTGCTATTTAATAGCGTTTGGAAAGCGCTATTATAGGCTCCTGACCTTTTATAGCGGGGGCTTTCTTAGCGCTTGAGAAGCGCTATTAAGAGCCAAAATAAGTGCTATTAAAGGGGGTATTTTGTAGTAGTGGATGCAAGAATTTCCGGCGCATTCGCTAGTTGCCAATCCGTAACCATGTTCCTAGCACGCTCGACAACCACCGCACTTGTTTCTGTAACATTGTCCCAAACTTTAAGGTTGCGGTGTTTCCACAAGCTCCACATAACAGTTGACAGACGTTGAGATAACTCAGCATATGATATTCTGATAAAAAATAGTGAAAAAAAATCATATTTTATGCAGGTTCCTTAAAAAAAATCATATTTTATGCAGGTGTAAAGCCATATGATAATGATATTCTGAATAAAAAATAGTGAAAAAAATATGCATTAGAAGTTTGATTTTATTAGAATGAACTAATGTATTTAACAAAGAACATGAGTTTAGGTTTTAACTTAGAGAGAAAAGTGGAATGTAATTCAATAATGGTTGAGAATAGGATAACATATTTTTCTATTATATATTTTGCATAAGAGTCGACCATGTATCTTAACATAAAAATGAATATTAGTGTCATTTAATCATCACTGAAATAAGAGTGTAATTGACTCTATTTTTTTCTTAGTAAATCCTTTAACTTTCATAACATTATTAACCTTGATTTTTCTTAGTCCTCATTAAAAAAAAAACATGTATATGTTGTCTGTTATATGGTGCTTATGTGTTTGTTATGATGCTTATGTGGATAGTCCTAACAGGATTTCAGTCGAAAGTCACATTTTTAATTATTACTTTTGTTAAAAAAATCCAATTAGTTAGGGTTCTTTAAAACCAAAAAATCCCCAAATTAATATGGGCGAAGCTATGAAAGCAATTAGATTGGATGAAGATGGTAGGCATGGATGTAAGAGGGGAGATGTTTGTGATTGAGACAACATTGGACCCCCACACTCAAAAAAAAAAGAGAAATGATATTTTGACAACCATTTTTTGACAACTTTTAGACAACTTTCTCTCTCATACTCACATGATGTTGTTATCCTCTCTTTTCCTTTTTCTCTCTCCATTGTTTTTGACCAATAAGAAGTGAGAAAAACAAGGTTGTCAACAAAGTTGTCATCAAATAGATGTCAAAATATCATTACTCAAAAAAAACCCACGGTGAAGTTCATTGAACATGTTTCTATCAAGTACATTATTGTTAGCTATGCCACTTGTTCTCCCACAACTCATTTGTTAATATTCCTACATCTCCACTAAAAAGTCGTAAATACGCTATTGAAAGAGCGAAAGTAAGAATATGAGAGGCATACGCCTAAATTGTGTGTTTGAATAGAATCGCTGAAATTCTATTTTATACACAAACATAAATTAAGAGCATTAATTAAGTACAAAAAGAATATGCTAAGAAATGTGGTAAGGAGTATGAGATGTTAAAAACATTCTAAAATAAAATATGCTAGAGTATATTCATGCACTATTCCTATATCATTTAAATAATGTTTAAATATCAACACACACTTCCTCTACGAAACCATCAATCCCCAAGAGCACCACAGTCCACCATTTAGAGGTATCCACAATTAACTCATGGTGGAATCCATCTATTAACTTTTTTGAGATGTTTGGTTGTTGGAATTTGATGTTTATTAGCATTAAAAAAATATAAATTAGTGATATGCACTACAAGGCTTAGGCATCCAGATACGAGGACTCAATTGTGGATGCTTTAAGTCCTCCCAATTATCCTATTTCCAACTCATAAAAGTTTTATATAAAAAAGAAAACTCCCGTAAGGCTTTAAGAATGGAGATTATGTAAAGCATTTCTCTTTTGTAAAATACACTCTCATCGTTTTTTGTTTTGACGTTTATAAAGTGTGTATCAAAGTGCAGTGTGAAGTAGGATGGGATAATGGAATAGCATAAGGAGCTGATACATTTGGAGTGCTAGTGCTTCATTTTATTGTCTTTCAATATAGTGATATATCAGCATGTGATACATCTCGTACCATTTACTCTTATTATAACAACACTTTTAGGAGTGCTTGGAGTTTGCTGTGGAAAAATTCATGCATGCTGCAAATCTGTTTTTTTGGTTCATAACAATATCAGGTAGGAGCTATTTTGTTTTAGAAAGATGAGTCATATGTTGTGTTGGGGAGTTCGAAGATCACAAAAGAAACTCTAAGAAATAAGAGAGGGAGACACAACATCTCCACCCAAAAGCATAAGATATTATGTCAATGGGTAACATCTCTTATACATTCAACATTTCACTCATTCATAGACGATATAAGACTTAACAACTCACACTTAAAACCCAACATCCTGTTGAAGAAAAGTGAAGTCTATTATCATTTGTTATCTTTGTTTGATGTGCTGCAAGGAAAGAAAGTATATCTTGGTGCTTATTGTGTGGTTGGTTGTTAGTGCTTCCCTAATTGGTACCCTAGGTGGATTTGTAATGTAAAGAAGGATTTGGTGCTTATATATGTTGGCTTGTTGCAGACAGACAGTAGTGACAGTGTAGTTTGCTTGGCGTAGTTTTTTTCTTCTTTAGTTAGGTGGTTATGGTTATCATGCTTTTTGGTGAAAACTTTTCAGCCAGCTTTAGGACGTGATTTTGCTATAGCTAAAAGACAAACCTTACCAATTGCCCAATGTATGAAGAGAACAACCTGGTATTCAATCCTAATCCTAAAATTACAGTATTTCATAAAATAAAACAAAACACAAATACGATGCTTCTATTTCAACAACAGAACACTGCTAATGTTATTTTACTTGGACAACTGGACGAAATACAAATACAAGAAAGGAACAATTAACACCCTCGACACGGCAGCGCTCAAATTTAGGCGTCTGCGGCGCCATCTCCAGCGTCAGTTTCAGAAGCGGCGAAAGCGACAACCCGGAACATCTCTCAATTTATTTCTTTTTTTGAGCAAACCACACTCTGAATTTATGAAGATAATGTAGTGCAACTTGCGTGTAGCAACTCCAATGCTGTTCTTAAGAGTGTTCCACAGCTTCAAGAACAGGTTCTACTTTTGTATCCCATTGAAGTTGAGTGACATGGAGGGCCAAGCTGGAGAACCGTTCTCCAGGGAGAACAAGTTCTAGCAGAAAATGGTCAGAAAAAGCAGATGAATGGGAGAGAGAAGATGCAAAAAGCAGATGAACAAGTTCTTCAAGTTTTTTCTCTTCAAATATCATCTCAGATCTGATTTAAATATGTGAGAACAGTTTAAAAAGAATAAAAATGATAGAATTAAAAAAAAAAAAAAAAAAAAAAGGAGTCGGCGATGGATTAGAAGTGGAAAGAGGAAGTTGGAGAGTTTGATGGCATATTTATGTGCTGGGTTGTTGCGTTAACTCTATAGTCTATATCCATTCCTTTTAACAAAATTAAATTAAAAAACTGATTTTTTTATTAAATATATATTACAAAAATAGAAGATATAAAGAAAATAAATAGTTTGGTAAAAAAATAGAAATGTGTGGGGTCTATTGTGGGACCCTAAAAAGTAATATAAGAACACAAATATAGTTCTTGCATTAGAGCAAAAATGAGTGATAGTTCTTAAATCCTATGTGTCATCCATGGGCCCACAAAAATTGATTGAAGAACAAAATTTTGGTTCTAGTATTGGAGATGCTCCAACTCACCACCACAAACAACTTCCTAATCCAAACCTTGGCAGTACCACTCAAAAATGTAGCTTTCATGAAATTGGCATATTCTTTATTCTCCTTTTTACACGTAACTATTTTTCAACTAATTATAAACACTGCATGAATGATAATGATTATGTTCGCTGCACATTCTAAAATTACGATCGAAGAAACCAGAATTCAGGGGGGATTCAATTGGATGTAATGGAGGAGAATGGTGAGTTTTGGCCAAGTTAGAATTAATGAGTTGCAAGGATAAACTAGTGAAAGTGTGGAACATGCATATCATATGATTTAAAATAATGCAGCTGCATTGATGCAGTATTGGAATTTGAAACTCTAAATTTCATTAGGTTATCAATTACAAATATACTTGCAGCAATTAGTAAACAAAAATATAGTGATGGTATTGCAGCATATGGAAGCTAAAATCAAAATATATTATGTATACAAAAATTACCAAAAAATATACATTAATGAATAAAAAAAGGAGAATGCTAAGGAGTGCCATTGGTTAGAGTATTAAAATAAGTAATTTTGCAATAAAAAGTTGTGTAATCATTGCTAAGACAAAAGTAAAAACTTGCATTTCCAAGACACAATTTCTAGTAATGGATTCCTTAACCATTGCCCGCACCTGTTTGTAAAACCCATAAAAAAAAAAAAAAAAAAAAACTGACAACAATAAAAGATAATTGGAGAATTGAAATCAAACATCTTCATACTCCCCAATTGTCCAAATAAGGGGAGAACAAGACATTGTTCAAATTGTAAAGCAAGAAAATAAGATGAATATCACATTAATTAGGTAAGTACAACCCATAATAAGAAAGTTTTTCAATCTCTCTATCAAAGCAACGACAAATTGACAAATTTCAAATCCAGATCAGAATTCAGAAGCAAGTTTGAACAAAGTTATATTTCAAAGTTCAAAATTGTTAATCTAACAAGAAGATGCTACTAGCAAATTTTAATGTCTAAAAAAACGCCAAAAATTTAACACATGTCAAATTCCTTCTAAAGTGTAAGTTGGACAAAATCATAGACTAGTGACATGATTTTGTTGAAGCTGCTGAGTGTTGTTATAGAAGAATGATTTCACAAGCTTTGTTATTTTTATAACATGATTGCAATTGTAAATATAATACATAACGAGAATCAATCCTAATCTTACCCTAAAATTACACAGAATTACACAAAACAGAACAGAAAACACAGGTAATATTATTTCACTTGAACAATTTAATACAATACAAGATGCAATAAAGAAATTACTAAGCAGCACCAGCTACATGATTGCGCTGAAATTAGGCGTCTGCAGTTGCGGTGGCATCTCCGGTATCAGCTTCAGGAGCGGCGGCAGCAGGAACATCATCAGGATCACGGGTCGGGTCAGATTTGTCGATAGAGTCGCGGGTCTGAGAAAGGAAGGGTTTGAAAGCGAGTTCAATAGCGAGCCAGACAAATGCTAAGGCTCCAGCAACCACAACCGCTTCTTTTGCCTTTCCCATCCTTTTTTTTCTTTCTTCAGTCTATTCTTTACTTACCACACTCTCGAATTCGATAGTGAGATAGTAATAATAATGCGTTGCGTGTGACTCACCACCACAAACAACTTCCCAATCCAAAACACAGTCCTACCACTCACAAACGTAACTTTCTTCGAATGGAATTCGCATCTTCTTTCTTAGTATGCTTTTTACACGTAATAATTAATAACCATCTCATAAAATCATTTTTTATTTTGTTTACTAAATATGTCAAGTAGTAATTGAAATTGTAGGAATTTGATCCAAACATTTTGATCAAATGGTTTATATCAAATTATGTATACCAAGAGTATTTAAATAAGATGGTAGTAAATTATCTCGTCCACCTTAATCAGAATTTTTAGTTTCGAGTTCAAACCTAAACATGGGATGGTGTTAAATATTTTTAAGGAGAGTTTTGTCATTTATTGCAATCTTATCTGATTCAAAAGATATTACCACCCTTTATGGATGCATGCAAAGATATTTAATTAAAGAGTGGTGCTATATAGCACGACACCCCTGATGCACGAATAAAACAGCTTACAATTTGCTTGGTAAACAAAAAAAAACACCGTAAAAGTCATAACCGTATAACATGTTAAAGCAGTGCTTACTAGTTACCAGTTATTAATTGTGAGAATAATGTACACTCATAATTACTATGCTTCGTTGGTCATAGTAATTAACTGGTCACTTTTTATAATAAAGACTATATACATTAATTATTCAATGTATCTAAAAAGTGAAATTTTGCTTATAATAGTGACCGGAGGGAGTATATAAATTGACTTAATACATTTTTAAGAAAGGACAAATGTTAATCATTTTGTTAATGCAGCGTCAAACCCATGACATCGTTATCACTTAAACTCCTATGTTCCTCCTCAAGCCACTAAGGCTCTGTTTGGTAAAACCAGTGAATAGCTTATAAGCTAGCTGATAGCTTATAGCTGATAGCTAATGACTGATAGCTTATAGCAGATACTTGATAGCTGATGATTTATAACTGATAAGCTAATTAAAGTGTTTGGTAAAATTAACGGTTCAACTAGCTGATAAATATAAAATGACGTAAAAGGACATTCCTGATTCGTAATAAAATCTATAATAACTAATAGTATTTTAGATATTTGAAAAATTCTTGTTTTTAAAAAAAATTGGTAATTTAAGTATTTATATATTATTAAATTAGTTTCTTTTTTTTCCTAAAATTTTATTTTGAATTATTTTTCATTTCAGTTTTTATACTTTATAAAAAATTAAAGTGTAAAGTTTTATTTTAAATCAAAATAATATACCCATAAGATAAAAAAAAAATGCTAAAGGAAAAAAACAAAGATGCATATATATTTTAGGGACAAGTTGTATATATATATATATATATATATATATATATATACAACGAGATAACATTTTTTTTAGAAAAAGAAATTGCTATAAAAAAAATCGTATATTAATTTGAAGTGCCCACTCGATGTTGTACGTTAAGGTAATAGCCTCATTTTGTTTTAAATTATATAAGTAATATTATTATTATTAAGGGTAAAAGTGGATTTTAATTAAAATAATAAGGGTAAAACTGGAATTAAAAGTGAGACGCTGGCTCTGTTTGGTAAAAATAGCTTTTAGCTGATAGCTTTTAGCTGATAAGCTAGTTGAAGTGTTTGGTAAAATTAGCGGTTCAACTAGCTTATAAACGTAAAATGACATAAAAGGACATTCTTAATAAAATTTATATCAATTAATACTTCAAATACTTTCTTTTTAAGAAATTTTAAGATACTTAAAAATTAGTAATTTATATAATTAATTTAAAATATTAATTTATATATTATTATTAATAAATTAATTTTTTCCTGCATAGATTATTATTTATATTTATGTTTATTTTAATTTTATACTTTATAAAAAAAGTTAATAATAATGTTTCTATCTATTCATTTAAATTATAAAACTAATAATAATAAAATTATATATTATACTAACAACGAAAATTATAAAGGCTCTTTCAAAGCAAAACAAAAAAATTATAAAAAGGTAATGTTGTTTACGTAACAAAATATGTATATTGCAACCATCTTTTTTTTTTGTCAAGGTAAATTGCCATCTTCCCTTAAATATATTGCCACGTAACAATTTTTTGCCAATAACCTAACAATTTATATAGGGTAAAAACAGAATTTAGTTAAAGTGATAAGGGCAAAAATGGAAGAAAAAATGAGAAGCTATAAGCTATAAGCTCAAACGCTACTTGAAGTAGCTTCTGAAAAATAGCTTATAAGCTCCTGAAATAAGCTATAAGCTCGTTGTAAAAAAGTGTTACCAAACAGAGCTGTTTTTGTCAAATGAGCTTATAAGCTAAAAGCTCTTTTTGGTGGTTTACCAAACAGAGCCGCTATAAGCTCAAACGCTAGCTTCTGAAAAATAGCTTATAAACTCCTGAAATAAGTTATAAGCTCGTTGTAAAAAAACGTTAGCAAACAGAGTTTTTTTTGTCAGACGAGCTTATAAGCTATCAGCTATAATCTCTTTTTTGGGTGTTACCAAATAGACAAGCCACCGTGTTTCATATTAAAAAGAACACCTTTTCAATTTTCAAAAAGTGGAATACACAATTTTCAAATAACATTTTTTTTTTTTTAAATCCCTTAACTAGTGCCGCACTGGTTAGGGGTTTTCACAGTACGATTTGGTTCAGTTTTGAGATTAAGTCATCCGAACCGCAAGATAAAAATACATGCAATTTGGTTTGGCTCGGTTGACTTTAAAAATAAAATTCAAATCAAACCTAACCATCGCGGTTTAGGCTGGATCAGTTGGTGCGGTTTTTCTAAGACAATATAATTTTGTTTTCAACATTAAAATCAAGTTAAAAAGCTAAACACAACATATTTCCAACAATGTTTGGTTGGTTTGCCATTTTCCTATTGGATTGATTCGATTTTGAATAAGCGTAACATTGCTTAGCATTTCAATTTTACAAATCATTTTCTAATTCAATAATAACTTGCAACACTTCTAACAATTAAAACCTACAACTTTCAGCTAGCGTTTTTTTTCCCTGAAAAATAACTTTGTCAACATTCAGTTAATTTAGGGTTAAATATGTTTTTGGTCCCTATAAATATACCAACTTTTCATTTTAGTCCCTCTAAAATTTTTCTTCAACTTTTAGTCCCTCAAAAATTTTCATCTTCAGTTTTGGTCCCTCCTTTAAAGTAAACTCATATGTAGAATTCATATTTTTGAATAAAATTTCGCAAAAAAAATTCATAATATTATAAGAATCTCTCCCAAAAAAATTTGGAATTTTTTAACAAAACATGAATTTAATATGAATTTTTACATTTTTTATGGTTAAAAATTCATATTAAATTTATGTTTTGTTAAAAAATTCTAATTTTTTTTGGGAAATATTTTTACAATATTCTACACATTTCTGCACAATTTCATTAAAAAATATTAAAATTAACTTAAAAATAGGGACCAAAAGTAGTGATTGAAAATTTTATAGGGACTAAAAGTTGAAGGAAAATTTTAGAGGGACTAAAACGAAAAATTGGTATATTTATAGGGACCAAAAACATATTTAACCCGTTAATTTATCATGTTTATATTTAAACAATCTACACGTAACAAAATCAGCGTCTAAATCGCAGAAAATAACCATTTGTTCAAATAACACAATTACCATTACCACTGCAGACAAGGCAAGTCAGTGATCAACGATTCCTATAAGCTCCTACTAAGACAGCTTCTTTCAGTTGATTGGCATTTGACATTGCCCAGCAGGGATTATAAACTAGATCTATATAAAGCACTTATGTAAGAATATAACATCATTAACATTCCACACAACTAACAATAACACACAGTTGATGTCTTTCAAACTGTCAGAAAATTGCCCTACAATAAGGTCAAATCCATAAAACCTGTGATACACAATTTAACGGCCACGACCGCGTCCACGACCGCGTCCTCGCCCCCGTCCTCGCCCCAAAGGCTTTCCTCCTGCAATTAAAATCAAAACTTTGAAAACCAGAAATACATAGATAACAATCCAACTAGACATAATGGCTCTGATTGAAAAGCATCATAGTTACTATCAAATAGTCGTATACAGTACCAGCAGTTGGCTTCTTAGGCTTGACCCTAGGAGCTTCTTCAACAAGTAAAGTTTCAAGGTTCAAGCTGTCAGGAAGGATATAATAACGAATGTTGTTGCCTCTCACACTGAGATGATCCAAAGTAACTGGATTTTTCCCCTTTAGAGTTAGCTTAACGGTTTTCAAATGTGTATTCATACTGATGTCAACACCTGTAACAAAGCAACAAGTCCAAGGATCAGTACAACTAATGCTCCAAACCACTTCTCACCCCATCACAAATAAAAGGCAAGAAAATTCACTAGTTAATAGTTAGACATGAGCCGATATGCATTCACTTTTTAATACAAGGAAATTCCTCGGTGCTTAATTTGATTGTATATGGATTATAAGCAGTAACATATTGCCAATTTAGAATACAAGGATTCACCATACTCACAAATCATGTTCACTTTCAGTTTCAACTAATTATAAACATTGCATGAAAGAAAGTGATTGTGTTTGCTATTTAGTTATGAAGCTAGTAGACACACCTACACATTGGACCTTTTAAACTTACAATTGATGACCACATAATTCTGGGGGATTCAATTGGAGGAGAATGGTGTGTTTCCGGAAAGTTAGGATTAGTAAGTTGGAAAGCTACACTAATGGAACAGGCATTAGAGATGGGCTTTAGAATGATGCAGATGCACTGACGCTGTATAGGAACGCTAAATTCCATTAGTTTATCAAACATGCTTGGAACAATTAGTATACAAAAATATGGCTGATGATATTGCAGCATATGGCAGCCATAATCAAAACATAATTTGTATAGAAAGATTACCAAAAATATATACGGCAAAGGATAATAAGAAAACAATGAGCTGACAACGGTTGAAGAGAATTGGAGAATTAAAATCAAACATCCTCCTACTGTCCGATTGTACAGATAAGGGGAGAACAAGACATTGCTCAAATTTCAAAGCAAGAAAATAAGATAAATATCACATTTACCATGCAAGGATAACCAAGAATAAGAAAGTATTTAAATCTCTCTATCAAGCCAGAAACGACAAATCAAGAACTCTCAAGCCCAGAGCAGAACACCAAAGAAAAGCAAGGAAAAATAATCCTATTCTAAAGCAAGATCAAAATTATTAATCTAACAAGAAGCTACCTAGGGTCTACTGGTAAATTTTTTGTCTGAAAAAAGTCAATATATAAAAAGAAGCAGAAAACTGCAACCAACTCCAGACAGAACATCAACATTTGGCCCACTAAATTAAGAAAAAAGGGAATCCATATTCTATTAGGGGCCCAATTGGATTGGCTTATTTTTTTAGCTTATACAAAACAGCTTATGCAAATAATAAGCTTTTATTTCATAAGCTTGTCAAGGTAGTTTATGAAAGAAAAAAAAACAGCTTATGAAAATACAACTTTTGTTTGTGAGAACTCATGAAACAACGTAAAAGCTTATTTATTTGCATAAGATGTTTTTCATAAGCACAAAAATAAGTCAATCCAAACGGGCCCTAGATATGTTGTACAAGTAATCTATTGCACTGTCATATAGAAAATAACAGGGTACTGTAATTACTAATTAGCTCTTCACCTTGGCAAGACAGGAAGTTGTTCGTAATATTATAGGAGTTAACTACCAATTAACAGCTCATGTCAAATGTCGAAATCTTGCGGAATTCCAAGTAAGTTGAAGGGAGAAGTACCAGTTTAAAAACAGATCTATTGTGGAACTCCCAAAACAATGCTTCGTATGTAATACATGATTATGCTTCGTATAAAATATAATAATAATAATAATAATAATAATAGAGAAAATAGGATACACACTGACTGTGTGAAATAATAATTTTACACTGTCATCCAATAGCAACCGTGTACTCCATCAAATCACCCCACTGTAATGGCATGATATGGAGAAACAGCTGACTTCAATTGGATGTTTGTGTAAAGTCAATTTACACTGACAGAGCATATCCATTAAACTCGTAATAATAATAATAATAATAATAATAATAATAATAATAATAATAATAATAATTAGGGTTTAACAAAAATGTGGTAATGCAAAGCACAGAGCAAAATTAGGGTTTAAGAAAAGCGGCAACAAAATGAGAGTGAAGAGTACCTGTGATAGTGCCATGAACAATAGTACCATTCTTCAACTCGATTGAGACGGTTTCGTTGTTCAACTTCATGAGAAATCTGCACGAGATTTGGTATTGACATTTTAGACTGAGATTGAAAAGGACAACAGTAAACAAGAACAAAAAGGGAGAGGAAGGTGATACCTAACGAGCTTCATGGTGGTGGAGAAAAAGAGAGTCGCGGTGGAAAATCGCAAATAGCGGCAGAAAGAGTGAGGTTTTTTTTGGGCTCCGAACTACACTAGTGTTTAGTGCTGCTGTACTCGCTGCAAGAAGAGAAAAAAAAAAAACCCTTCGATAAACTATATATAGAAACACAAATTCAAAGTTTTTCCCCACATTATTGTGGAAAAAAAAAACAATTGCCCCACATTTATAAAATTTTATTTGAAATTTTAAAAAAACAACTAAAACGTGAAACAAATTTGAACCTCGGGACAATTTCCCGAGCGCTTATTTCAGCAAAATCAGTCAATTTCTGCCTTAAATTACACCCATGCCCCCCCTTGTTTTGTGGCCATGAAGCAATTCTATTGGTTAATTCATCTATCGGGATGTGCTCGGGATAAAACCCCTCGGGAAAAATAGCATGGCTGCACGGTTAATCATGGCTAAACCTTTTCATTTTTTTTCAAATCTAAAATTCTAATTAAAAAAAAATATTCTTCAGTGAAATAAGTTCTGAAGTTGCTGATAGTTCGCTGTGTTTAATAGCAAATGCAAAAATGTAAAGTACAAGCAAATAAACCCAATCACATTTCTTGTGTGCAATTGGGAGGTAACATTGTTTTACCAGGATTTTCCCGATCATATCAAGAAAAAATTCAAAAGAATCGCAATAAAACATTTAATTTGGATTGAGTCGCATTTTTTTTCATGAAAAGATGAGCGAGGAAGGAGCATCAAACTAGTCTGTTTCCTTTTGGTGATTCATTATTTCATGACACTTTTGGTAAGTTTATAGTGGTGATGGACTATGACTTGCCAAACTTCAATGAAAATGTTATTCATAACATGCAAGTTTTATGTCTTGTTCCTATTGAGACCCAACAAACTAAAATTTTTTTAAGTGATTTCTGGGCTAATATGGCTGCGATAGAAGAAAATCAATTTCAATTGGTGGTTCTAGATACTATGAAATTTTAAAGCAACATAATCTCATTCTGGCCTAACATGCAAATCAATTTTAAAGCAACATTAATCTCATTCTAGCGAAGGGTTTAAGATAGGTAATTCTAACTGTTCGCCACACTAGTTTTTTGGTGAGATGTTGTTCCACTTGCTTTTAGGTAGTTCTATATGTTTTGTTCTTTCTTTTGCTTTTCTTTTTTTCTCCGAGGGTTTTGGCTTATGCCCCCCTTTTTTTGTACTTTTATTTTTTGCATATAAGACGTTGGTGTTGCAGCATGAAACCCCTCTGCACCCAACCTTTGGTCAAAAAAGAAAAAGAATTTTTCAATATTTTAACATTTAAGATCTAGTGCTTGTTGATATGTTGTGGTATGAGTTTTGATATGGTGGTTTTTGAGCTTATGGGTTCTGATTAATGGTGTTTTCATTCATATTTCATACCTTTTTTAAACAATTGATTATTGTTTTTCAATATCATGTCTGTCACACCACTTTTATGTCGTATTGTCCTCTTTGAATAAATGCCCCCACAATCTTCTCATTTATAGAACACACGTACTTGGATCGAGGAATACGAGTGTTGATTATAAATTACGAGACTCATAAATTACACTCCACATGTTTTCTTTGAAACATAAAAATAAACAATGTTTGACATTGATTTTAAAGTAAGACAATACTTTAGGGTTTGTCATCCATCGTGCATGACTTGGACCCTCAACTCCAAAAGATGACAGAAATGAATCATAGTTGAATCTAAGATGACGACCAAGATGGATGGATGTGACAAAGGACGGCATCAGGGGCGGCCCTAGGCATCGGCCGGGGGTGCAACAGCCTAGGGCCCATGCCGTTAGGGGGCCCTAACAAAAAATTATTTTGGGGGTGTATATAGAAATATTTGGTTTTTTGGGAGTGTATTTAGCAAATTTCTTTGAAAGGCCTACAAACATTAACTTGGGCTGAATCCTGTTAATGATTTTGGCTTTTTGGCGTGATTTTCTATATATACCACCATATACCACATATTTCTATATACACCCTCCCTATAAAAAAAATTGCCAAAAATTTTTTTATCAAAGAAATTTGTGATATTTTTTGGGACCTTTGTTTCTAATAATATGCCTCACTAATAGAAAAATATTTGTGATATTTATTATATGAAAAATTGGGATAATTTTATAACAAAACAAATTATATTTTAGTTGAAAATGGGCTACTAGAGAAATTAATTTTAATCTTGTCTTTCAAAGGTTCCAAAAAATTAAATTATATCGTTATAGTAATGTCAACTTTCTTAAATAGATTAAAAGGATTGCAAAATTGATTTTGATAATGCAAAATCATGTGAGACGCATTCATGATCATGAAACCGATGTGAGACGCATTTAGGATCATGTGGCCCTATTGTTCTCAGGTGCTAAAATTTTTTTGGATCATGAAACCGATCTGAGAATTTAGGATCATGAGACGCATTTAGTAATGTCAACTTTTTTGGTGTTATTATTCTTAAGTGCTAAAATTTCAGTCTACTTTGTAGGTTCTATTGTTCTCTACTTCTACGGTATTTTATTTTGTTTTGACAGCTATGAAGTATTTGATTTATTTTCAGATGTTGCCTAAAAAACATTCATCTAGTAGAGACAAGCGGAAAAAAAACGAAATAAATACCTAATAAAAATACAACGGTGGACTAAAAAAATTTATGATGTATTATGTAAGGGGCCTATTTCTCATATTATGCCTAAGGCTTGTGAAATTCTAGGAACGGCCCTGGACGGCGTTGCCACCTTTTGTGAGTAGTTAAGTTAGTGAAAATTTTACAAGAGCCTAGATGTTTAACCAAATTTTCCAATGAATATTTCACCAAAGGGTTAACGTCCTTTTACATGGGACGTGTATGAAACAATGATTCCACAATAGTTATTCTATTAATCAACGGTAATTGAGTTTGATTCATTTATTGTCATATGAAGGTCGTGATTTGATCACATAATTGCTTATGTGTTCAACTGTCACCTATTTTTTTTAACATGATCGTGGATCTTTCACGAGTTGAAATTAACTAGATCTAAAACATTTTTTTTAATAATTACAAAAAATAATAAAAGTAATTTAAATTTGTTAGGAATATCGTCCCGTAAAAAAACAAATTTTTAAAATCCAAAATTGAAATAAAATGGGTGCAAAAGTGTAAAAAAAGGAAATGAAAAGAGATAAAAGAGAATGCGGCATCGTCGGTTGGTGAAGGAGGGGGAAGAAAACTCGTATATGCGTGGTGGCGTAGAACAAAACAACGCATAACGAAAATCTTCACTTCCGAAAATCGATTATTCTGATTCTTTCACATCCCAACCAAAACCCTAATCTCCACTCTCATTCTCATTCTCCTCCAATGAACTATCAAATGGTAGATTCCTCCTTTTTCAAAACCGCAATTCACACACGTTTGCGTTTTTCTTCTTTCAATTTGTTCGCTTTTGTTACTCTCAACTTAAATCTAGATTAACCAATTATCACGGTAAATTAACATTTGAGTAATATTAAAATTAATTTGCTGTTTGTTAAAATAATCTCCATATTATTGGATTAACATTGATTTGATCGATTTTATGTATAATTTGATGCAACACTTTAAAATCTGATATAATACGGATTTACAAATTCAGAAGAAAAAAAAACTTCACTATTCTAATTAGTAGAAATACTGTCAAAGTGTTCAGTATGCTTTTCTTTTTGAAAATCTGATTAATTGTATTGGATTATCAACTAATCCAAGTGTTTTGGGGTGATTATTACTTGCTTAGTGAACTTTGCTATGCATAAAACATAATATTTGCTCTTCAGTTATTCCTGTTGAACTTCCTTTTAATCCCGGGCTTGGCAATATCTCTGTAGCACTTACACTTCTGTTCTGTGTATCCGGCATCCAGCACGTGTCTGTGTGACACCAACACTACATTGTCACACGTGATTACATTCATTTATGTCATTTTCTCAAATTACTACCGGTGTGTGGACGTGTCAATGTTAGTGTCGTGATCGGTATCCGGGTGTGATTCATAGGGGCAATATTGATGTTATGCATTTGTTTAGATTATTCTTGTTGTATTTTCCGTCGTTTTTGACTTTTTGTTGAAGTAGCTCCTATGCTGTTACTTATTATGAGTTGTTTATGCAACAGAACGGCGAAGATGCACGCAGAGATTTAAAAAGAAAGCTCCCTCAGATGGATCGAGGGCAAGAACGGAGACCTTATAATACGAATTCTACACCTTACGACAGGAATGCACTTCCTCCTGGTAGGTTTTATTTCATGTAATACAACCAAAGACTTGGTTAATGAATTTTGTGAACATAGTATCGAGAATTGAGATAATACTCTGTACTTTAAATCTCATTGTACCGTAAGAAAGTTGCATTTTTCTTTCATTTTAGAATTTAAATGTACAAAGGATGGAATCCATGTAAATAAATGAAGCTATACATTACCTTTAGCATTGAAAGGGTTTTTATCCTCCTGCAATTGTGTATGTTAAATGTGTCGATTGTTCAATATGAGTCATCTTTTATTGCTCTGTATGCTTGTAAGTTATAACAATGTTTCTCACTATTATGTTTTGCTTTCATTTTCCAGTTTTTTTATGTTTAGTTGATTTTGTATTACAGGTTGGTTAGGCTGTCCAGCACATGGGCAAGAACTAGGATGCATAATCCCTTCAAAGGTTCCACTTGGTGAATCATTCAATGATCACATTCCAAATAATAAATATACTCCCAAGCAAGCAATTCTTCAACAGAGAGCTTTAGGTAGAGAAGTGAGTTTACCAGATGCCATCAATATACTTTGTTAAACGTGTTCTGTTTTGGAAAGTTAAGTAGATGTTTCCAGCAACATAAAGGGAGATAATAGTGGATTTTTGGTGTGCACGAGCCGTTCATATCATTATTTAAGTTTATCGATAGAATTGCTGTTAAATATTTTGATGTGATTTGTTATAGTTTTACGTGATTGACATTATGATTTTGGAAAAAAAATGTAAAATGTCAAACCTGTTCTTATTTTATTTTTACTACTTCACGACATTTAAAGGAACTTGTTCTGTTGTTCATGGGCTTTGCACAATTTTTTTTTTCCAAGGTAAGTTTTATTGACGAAGCACCACTTGATTTCCAGTTTAGGACTTGAATAATTGACATAAAAAGCAGGAAGAATAAGGTGGCAAGTGTTTTTGCTTGATAGTAATAAATACATAAAAGGCCAGATTTGTAATATAAGGAAGCTTTTACTTTACATGTTCTATCTGTTACCTCGCCTGAATAGTTGAACCAAGATTGACATAATAAAATGAAGACTTTAAGCAACTTACGAGTGTCTTTCAGTATTACCGTATTATTGTTTTACATCATGTCCTGTGCATAAGTTGTCTGAGTACCTTTTCTCTTTTCAGTCTTGTATATAGTTTTGTTGCACCCAGCATTTTAATGCTCAACTCTATTAAATTTGCAGCTTGGTTTAGTGATTGATCTGACAAATACTACTCGTTACTATCCATTATCAGATTGGAGAAAAGAAGGAATACAACATGTCAAGGTAGCATATGATATTTTATGCTATTGTTTTTGAAGCTTCATATGCAGTTGAATTTATAATTTTGACTTGATTATGCAGATAAGATGTCAAGGAAAAGATTCTGTACCTGATGACGAATCTGTACAAAAGTTTTGCAATGAGGTAGCTTCCTTTTGAGCATTAATGTGTCAACTTGCAGTTCATGGGTGTTACTTCTACTCATTCTTTTGTTTAATGCTCAATCTGATAGTAAAAAGTTTCTATTTTTTTCTTCTTATTATTAGCATTCCTAGGAATGATGGTACAGTTCACGATAACTCTTTTGAGGTTTTATGATTTATACTAGTTAGACATTTTTTGTAGGTTCTGGATTTTCGCTCCCGAAGACCAAACGCAGAGAAATATATACTTGTACATTGCACTCATGGGCATAATCGTACAGGTTATATGATTGTTCATTTTCTTGTGCGTACAGAATCAATTTCTGTCACTGAGGTGAGTAAAATCATAAATTGTTCAGAGGTTTGTTTCAACAGCCACTTCACTCTAATTGTCTACTTGTACATACTTATGCTTGTTACTTTCCAGGCAATACATAAATTTTCTCAGGCACGTCCTCCAGGAATATACAAGCAGGATTACATCGACTCCTTGTACATGTTTTTTAATGAAAGGAAGCCTGAAAGTCTTGTTTGTCCACATACTCCAGAATGGAAGAGTCTTCCTGATCCTGACTTTCATGCTGTATCTGTCTCAGCTACTGACAATTATGCAGACATTTTGCAGCAGGTAGATGCACATTTCGTATGCATAACTTGGTTATCTTTTCAGAAAATATGGTTGCAGCTTGTATGCACATATGATTCTGCCAGTTTAGTTATGTTCTTATTTTATTTTTGTTCAAGATAATTTGATATAGCCTTTAAATACAATTGGCTTCACTCTGCATCTTTTTGTCTTTCAAGCTATATTTTGATACATAACATTTTGTTGGCATTGATAAAGAATTTTTTTGAACATCAGTTTATCTCCTGTCCCAAAACAAGTTTGTCACAACTGGAGAGGAAACTTTTTATTAAGTTATTATATTTCCTTTATTGTTGCAGAAAACTTTGTTTTGTCTTCCTTGGGTAAATATTTTGCCATTTTTTGTTGCTTGTATTCTGATATGCAGTTTTGTGAATAACTGACTATGAGATTAATATGTTGTCATATTAATATCAAATTTCTTTCTTCGTACCACTTAATTTTTTTGTGTAAGTTTGCTTTGTTGAAATTATCTTTAAGAAACTTCAAAACACTTCAAATTTTTTTATGGGAGTTGTATATTTTCCTTATGTTTGTTTGATATTCTAGGAGAATATTGTGAGGAATGAAGTAATGACAAATGATGATGTTTTGGGAGATCCTATTCCTTCAAACCAGCTACGTGCAATGCGAGAAGTTTGCTATCAACTGCTCAAGATGGGCACAGGGGTGGGTATTCGTGGCTATTTGTTGATTTCTGTATATTTGTCAACATGACGCAAGTTCATCATATTTTGTATAATCAAGTATTATACAAGTATGGAATGAAGAGACGTCGCTATATAAGGGAATCACTGAACCTGCTATGCTTTTATTTTTCTTGAATGTGACTCGGCTAGTAAATTGAATTTTTAATTTCTTAATACTCAATATGCTCAAAAGACAAGCAGTCATTTTTAAATAAAGCTTTCCACCTATTTAAATATTATTGAAAATATGATATTTTACGCGTTGGCAGTGTTGGTAATAGTCACTTTTCAAAACCTATTTGTGACTTATCTTTGTCTCTTTCATATTCAATTATTCATCTTTGGCATGTATGCACCTTTGTAGTTTCTTTTCTATAAATTTCTTAAAATTCATACTTTTTTCATGTATTAGTCACTTCAGCCTGTACATATAGTTTTTTTTTTTTTTTTTAACAAGTATCTTTCATCTGAGTTTATTTTTACTTTCTGAAGTGTAGAATGGGTTTTTAATGCTTCGGGTGATGCTCCATCATTTCATAATTAAGGCCCGTTGACATTCCTTTTCAAACTTAAACTTTTTGAAAAGAGCAAAATGACCATCTATTACGCAATGACACACTAATACTATATTTTTGGAATAAAGAATGCTGCACATTAACTGTGGATTTTGAAATGGTAAATTATTGAGTATTATTATCCTTTATTGATGCATGACAAATTAGTATAAATATTATTATTTATCTTTACTTTAGGGAAAATTAGTGGAGTGAAATGCTAAGCATTGTTTTGGCCTCCATTTTTGAGTTTAATGTGATTATATTTTGAACATTATGATGTTGAGCGAATGCCCAATGGTTTATTTAAACATTTGTGAGTGGTCTGCGGAGATGTTGGCTCGGCTTAGTTGACGGGTATCGATGGATACATTGATACTTTTTGTCAGGATTTTAGAGTCTTCTATTTCTTCTTTCTTTTTAGAATTATTTCCTATCCTCTTCTGTAATATTTCTCTACTCCATTTCTCTAATATTTCTTCACAATATTACTAAAATAATGTTATTCATATCTCGGGTAAGGGGTTGTATGCATTATCTTTAGCTACAGAAATTTGATATTGCTATCTCTTTTCAGGGAAAAGGACTGCATTTTCCCGGATCACACCCTGTTTCTCTGAACAGGTCCAAACTTACCAAATCTGATTATTTTGATTTTTATGGCATTATGAATTATACTTAACTTCTTGACAGGCTTATCTATTACTAAGATATGGACTTCACTTGTTTTTCGATCAATTATAAAAGTAGTACTACCCAGAATGTGTTCTAAAATGTCGACTTGCTTTTAATTGTTTCAAACTTCAATCATTCCTTGTAAAAGAGCATCTTGTGCTGTCGAATGTTGATTAATTTCGTTTAGTAATCAATATCATTTGTAAAACTGGTTTGGCATAAATTTAGCAGTTCTCAGAGTATAAAAGTGCTGGCATTTAATTTGTTATATTAGATCTTCTATTCTAATATTGACAATTGAATCAAATGGGAAGAGGGTTTAAATGTGTAATGTATGCTGCTGGATAGTTAGCTTGTCCCAGGAACATAAGCTGATTAGATTTTTTGACGCATAAATTTAGGAGGTTAACATTGTCAATCACTTTTACCTACATACCTGGATTTGTGCATAAATTTAGGAGGTTAACATTGTCAATCACTTTTACCTACATAGTACATACCTGGATTTGTGCATAAACAACAAAACAGTTATAACTTATAACAGGGTCAGAAATGTAATGAGATCTTACTAGGAGTGATGCATCAACTCCCACACTAGGATGTAAATGAACTCATGGTTCCACACTAAATTAAACTTTCATCAGTTAAATTTTGAGCTAAATTGTATCAAAACTATCAGAACTGGATTTGTGAGAAATTTGCATAGAATAAAATGGTGCAAGTTCACATTCCAGATTTCTCTCCAATGTATATTTTAATTTGGCCTCAATTAATCAACATGCTTCCTCTATTGTCAAATTATACCTTATCCATAGTAACATGTTTCTTCTAGAGTGAAGTACTTCTCATGCCCTGTATTTTGGGTTCACATAGACGTTCCTTTGAGTTTATTATGAATACTCAAAAGAAAACTTCTTTTGCATTAAAAAAATATGCTCAATAAACTTTAACATGCTGTTCGTCTCAATATTTGGTTATGGATCTGTTTGTTAATCCTTAATAGACGCTTTGTGGTCAAATAGCACTTCTATTCCTATACCTGTTTAGTATTTATTATGTTGAGAAAAAGGGAATACTTTCATTTGGTGCAGTTAAGTTCACAGAAGGGGAGAGTAATCATTAAAATATTCATTTTAAATATTTGTATTTGTTATCCACTATGTTGTTGTCAATTGATGTCCGTTCAATTTGTTTTTGCAGGGAAAATTTGCAACTCTTAAGACAGAGATATTACTATGCCACCTGGAAAGCTGATGGGACACGGTATATGATGCTAATCACTGGGGATGGATGTTATCTGATTGACAGAAAATTTCTTTTCCAAAGGATCTCTATGCGGTTTCCTTGCAGATACTCAAAAGGGGTATATATATTTATTTACTTCACTTTTTTTTGTGGTGCCAATTCACTTTATATATATCTGGAAATCTGGAAGATCAGTGGCTCCTTAAATTATATATTTGATTCCCTATTGAATAACTCTTGAATGCTTTTTCCTTTTCTTTTTCTTTTTAATCACAAAACCTTCAAGGGTACACCTGAGCGGAACCACCACTACACATTACTTGACGGGGAGATGATTATTGACACGGATCCACATACACATAAGCAAGAAAGAAGATACCTCATTTATGATCTGATAGCAATCAATCAAGTCTCTCTGACACAGGTACACACGTTTATTGACAACTGTAGTTTCAAGATCTTACTGACTTCTTGGCTGGTTCATTCTACAATTTTTATTCAGAAATTTACACCAGTCGACTTTTGTTTATACATTTTGCAACCTTTGAATCTCTAATTTTAGTGTTCAGCCAAACTCTGAAGCATATTGCTGATAAGGTCTTTGAATTATTCAGTTTTATAAATATCTCCTAACAATCCTGCATTGATTGAGCATTCCATAAGCTTCCTAATTGGATGTGAGATTACCTTTAATTTTTGATGCGGAGCCTTGATTGGGATCACTGAGCAATCCATGTTAACTGCAGCTACTTATTGCTTATAATTAAATAATTTAAAACATAGTTATCAGGGCAGTAGTCTTACTTGTCATGTTATAAACTTGTAAAACATTTAAAAAATGACACAAAATACACAATAATGCATGCTGAGCTTCTTGTAAGTCTTTGATTATTGTTTACGCATATGCTTGGCAGATTTTTAACTTGACCATTGTGGTTATAATGCATGCAGATGCCATTCTACGAAAGGTGGAAGTTGCTGGAGAAAGAAGTAATTGAGCCTCGTAACATGGAACGAGAAGCCCTTTCCAAGAGTACAAGTCCTTACTATATATACGACTTGGAACCTTTTGGTGTACGTATAGTGACATTTTCGATTCTATTCTCAGAAACAGTTACTAGTAGGATTAGCTATTTGTTTATATTCTTGTATTTTTGTTTCAGGTGAGGAGGAAAGGTTTTTGGTTACTATCTACTGTGTCAAAGCTCCTTCATAAATTCATTCCAGGCCTCTCACATTCATCAGATGGTCTTGTGTTCCAGGTAATAATTAGAAATTAGTATCTCCCTCAAATACTAAACATCTCCAGTTGAGCTTGAATGTATAGCATTGTTGAGTCAATAAACACTTGGCTTTTAGGAAAGCCAGATCTTTGAGGATGACGTACAGAATTCATGCTCTGCCAGTGAGCAGTCCAAATTTTTCCAGTTGGTTCTTGTTTTGAAATATTTGAGTCATTATTAACTATTGAAAAATCTAAATATTGATAAACATTTATAGTTTGCAAAAAATATTGACTAACCATGAACATACTATCACAATTATGTACAGATGCTGTCTGGTTTTTCAACCTGTCTGTTGTTATTTATGTCCGATTTTGTCAGGGTTGGGACGATCCGTATGTCCCTCGCACACATGAAGGTCTTCTGAAGTGGAAATACCCTGAGATGAACTCTGTTGATTTCCACTTTGAGGTTGTCTATGTACTTTACCCTTGAATTCAGAAATCAATTTAGTTCACGTGGTGTTAACTCACCCTATGGTGGTGACAGGTGGGAGCTGGTAATCGTCCCCTTCTTTTTCTGTTTGAACGTGGAAAGAAGAAGTTAATGGAAGGGAATACTGTTATTTTTAAAGGTTGTGGCCCCTTGTTATTTTTTTTATACCATTATAATGTTTTCATTGTCATTTAGGTTGTTGTTGTTGGCAGCTACTTTAAATGAATGATCCAATTTTTTGGCTATGCATGGATTGACTTGTGTCGTGAGCTATAAATATTCCTTGATCAAAACTCCATATCTGCCGGAGTCTGTCTAAACTATAATATAATTCTGATTGATTTAACAAAATTTTGTATCTGTAAAAAGTAAACCATAAATTTTAATTAATTTTTTGCTCTATATAATTTTCAGATGCAGAAGATATTTCTTTCTATTCAGGGAGGATTATTGAGTGCTACTGGGATGCTGCGGAGCATCACTGGGTCTGTATGCGGATCAGAACGGATAAAGCAACTCCAAATGAATTCATTACCTATAAAAAGGTTATAATGTTATCTTTTCCATTCTATTAAGCATTCTTCTTCATACTATCCATGTTCTTGTTTAATTAGCTCGTGTAAAAACCCTTCTGAACGTTCTTTTCTGTAAAAAAATAAAAATTGGTACAGGTAATGCGAAGCATCAAGGATAATATCACAGAAGAGGTCCTGTTGAACGAGATTAGTGAGATCATTCGACTACCCTTGTATGCGGACAGAATAGATAGGGATATCAAGGCTCACCAGCATATGGTCTCGTCACGGCGCAAGTGAGTTATCACAAAAGCAAAGCACGTCATCAACTGTCGTCGTACTTAATTGAAGAGCAAACAAGACTAAATGAACACGAGCAAAGCCGTACAGTTTTGTTGCCAAAGTTATTACATGTGCTACGACATTCATTCTCAACATCATTCCTTACCTACCTTGGAAAAGAGGTCTAGGTTCTCTGATATTGTCGTGGTTACTAATTGTTGTTGTATATTAGCAATTTTGCCAATTTTCTTTATTATTTTTTTAGCATAAAACAAAGTCAAGTTCCTAAGAGATTGTTGAAAAAAAAAAGCTCAACACAAATGGCTCTGAAGGGGGTATACAAATATTCCACCTGCTAATATTATTGATTTCCAAGGTTTTGCTTTGTGATATCATGCTGCTGTCGAACAGCCACCACTTTGCATAAACTGTGGATAATAAATAATTGACTGTCCACTGCCGCGTCTCTTATCTTTGCATTGTTATCACTGTGTACAAATTAGATTCTCTTTCCCTTTTGTAACCCAAAAAAGAAAAGAAATAAAATGTGTGGTATTTTGACACAATTGTTTCACAATAATTTGATTGGTCAGTGTGCAGTTCAATTACATTTATAATAACTATGTTTAGTAAATGATCAATGAATAGAACAAAGTGTCACAATTCATTAACTATTAACACAGTACAATTAATTGTGATTTTTAGATGTCTATTTGAACACAAGTTGTTGTCAATAAATCCCTTCATCCTAAATTATAAGGAAAAAAAAATTCTTTGTCCCAAATTATAAGCAAAAAAGACAAACTTTTGTCATGATTAATTATGTTATTTCAAAAAATCTTTTCCAAAGTGAAATTAAGTGTAAATTGAATTTAATTTGTTCTCCCTCTCATTTTTTCTATAACAAATAATCAATGAAAATTGTTTTTATATGATATGTTCCCATGAAACTAATTTTAAAGAGAACACAAAAAACTATACTCCAAATTATCATGTTTTAGTTTTCTTAATAAATGTGAAATGTTCATTTTTCTTTTAATTTGGGACGGATAGAGTATTTATTTATTCCCTAATTTTTTTATGTATATTTAATTTTAAATACATAAAATTCATATGTATATAAACCCAATTTAGGTTATTTTAATGAATATCATGCATATTTGTTTAAAATATCATGCATATTTGAACACATGAAAAATTAGATGATTATAATGAATATCTTGCAAATTTGAGCATCTAAAAAAAATTATAGTAAACATTCAAAACAATTGTTAATTATGTTCGATGAATGTTTAATGACTTTTTTTTTACATGGATGCTTAATGACTCGATACGCTTGTATTTATTAGTTATACACACAGCGTATTTAGCCATATATTTAAAATATATTACTAACTTAAATTGTTGTCAATTTTTGTGGTCAAACTCATGTGTTAATAGCTCAAATAAGATTCTATGTTAGATCTCATGAAGGAGAATTTTGAAAGACATGACATGTCTATGTCTTTGCCATCGTGGATATTAAGCATTCTTTAAAATTTAAAAATATAAACATAAATCACACTTTTTAGCCCTTATAAAATTATCTCTCGTACAATTTTAGCCTTTGTTCAAACAATATGGGCCGGACTCATTCAGGTTACTTTGGCCCTAATTCTCAAATCGGGTTATCTCTTGTTTGCTGCTACGTTTCGGGACATTTAATGTTTAATATAAATTTATATTTGATTCATTCTATTTTAAAAAAATTAGAAATTTTAGTGGAGAAATATGTTTGAAAAAATCATTCAAAAATATACGCTGAGCAAACGCCCTTCCTTGATCGTCTTCCTCAAACATCCCTAGCCACGCGAATTTCATAGCTGCACCGAAGAGGTAAGTTCTTCTTATTTTGTTGTGTTTGGAATCGAAACTGTTCAAAAGCACTTATATGAATAAGCGCTTATGTTATAAATTTTTAAATTCTGGTGTTGTTCTTTTCAATGATAAATAAAAGGAAATAGTTCAATCAACATATATCACTATAGCTATATGATTAATGTTAGAAAAGGATATTTATATCAATGGAAATTATTTATAATAAATCTGTATTGTATAATAATTGAGTGTTTAATTTGTCACAGACGCATCCATTGCCAGCTTTGTCTACTATTAAGGTGCCATGTAAGTGCAAATGTCACATTCTGTCTTAATATAACGAAAACACTCTGAATCAAACCAAAATATGCGAAATGATTTGGTTGTGGTTTTGTTTCCAGGTCGAGGATATGTGTGAAGAATCTCCCTAAATATGTTGCGGAGGATCGACTAAAACAAGAATTTTCTAGGAAAGGAGAAATAACTGATGTCAAGCTTATGCGTACAAACTATTGTTTCTTTCCTTAAGTCATAAAATCTTTATTCCAATCCTCATGGACACTTGTTTAGAATTTTAACTTCTTTGTGTTGTTTACTGCTTAACTCAGAAACGGGAAAAGTCGCCAATTTGCTTTTATCGGATTTCGTACGGACCAGGAAGCTCAGGCAGCGATTAAATATTTTAATAAATCTTACCTTGACACACAAGCAATTACTTGTGAGGTCGGTTGTTTATACCATTATTCTTTCTTAACTTCTTTCACACTATTATATTATTTATCATATTACTGAAACTGAGAGCCATTAAAAATGCTTGACCATGTTTTCATCTACCAAGCAGGTGGCTCAAAAACTTGGTGATGCAAATCTTCCTCGTCCATTGAGTCGACATTCAAGAAAAAAAGACAATAAAGTGATCACCCCAGATGTCAACAATCGTGCTAGAACTAAAGGACATGAAGACAATTATATGGACATTGATGACCCGAAGCTTCGAGAATTTCTTCAGGTCATGCAACCTCGAGCAACGTCTAAGCTGTGGGCAAATGATACTTCAGTTGCATCCAATGATGGTAGCAACCAAGCAACATTGAATAGGGAGACCAAAAGTTCATCAGTTGCAAACCATCCTATCCTAAGCGACTCACAAGTAGATGAATTACCAAATAACCCTAAATCCGATAAGAAACGTGAGCTTAAGCATAATGGAGTAATCTCTGATATGGATTATTTCAAGAGTAAAGTGACAACGGAGTGGTCTGATTCTGAAAGCAGTGATGATGACAATAGCGATGACAACAGTGATTCAGCGTCTTCTGATGACGATGACAATGATAAACATAGTCATGCTACTGAACATAAAGAAAATCGTGGCAATAACCCTTTTGAAAGAACCCCAAGAAGTGGTGCTCTAGAGTTAGATCTAGAACAAGAAAATACTGCTGGAAAGGATGTAGCCAATGATAAGTCTCAAGTGAATTCAACTGAGGAAGAGAGGCAATTATCAAATCCAGAAGATAAGAAAGGAGTTTCTGAGCCGTGTCGACTGTTTGTCTGTAATCTGCCATATTCGACCACGTAATTTATCAAATTATCTTATGGATGCATGTTTCATATTATTTTGCCTACTTTTCTCGTTATTGTTTTTCTACAAGAATGAATGTCTTCTGCAAGTTAATTTCAATTGACCTTAACATTTTTTATATTTCTAGTTGGTTTTATAATTTTATTGTTATTCGGTTGCAGTGAGGAGGAACTGGAAGAGCATTTCAATCAGTTTGGCAGTGTCTCACAGGTTCATTTAGTTGTTGTTGATAAGGAAACAAAGCGATCCAAAGGAATAGCTTATATTCATTTTTCAGTTCCAGAATTTGCAGCCAGGTAACAACTAGATGAATATAAATTGTTGTCTCACCTTAATTTACACCAACTATTGTTATATTGTGAATCTTTCTTTTTGTTCATGGTTCAGCTGTAAATTGTTATATTGTGAATCTTTCTTTTTGTTCATGGTTCAGCTGTAAAATTTGTCAGGGAATGCTTTTGAAGCATTTAGTCATTTTTTTAAAGAATCTTCAGGTTGCAGATGTAGGCATAAATAATCTTTTGTCCATTCCAAGCACTTGGCAAACCTTCCCTTAAAAGCTAGCTATCAAGAGGGAACCAAACCACTTAAACACTCCACTGAGCATCCCATACTACTTGATGGAAGATATAGGCACCCCGTTCCATAATACCCAAGTCCTTGTCAAAAACTTCCCCACAGCCTTATCCACATTCACGCAGAGTTACTTATTTAGTAGTTATGGTTAATTTAGGGAGTGTCTTTTCAATTTGAAACAATTTCAATTGATCAGCTTTAGAGGATCTGGGAGAATTGAAGAGCAAAAGACTTTATGATGTTGTGTCACCTATGCTTCTTTTGTCTTGTATTTGGCTTTTGTGAATTGTTCATGTCTGCAAGGATTCTTCTCAGTCTTTTAATGTTAATCCATTGTCTATTTAAGGGTGTATTGGCAGACATGTGATGGGTTGGATTTCACTTGTTGTCTCTTCTGTACTTCTGTTGCTAAGGAGGGAATTCCAAGAGTGTCTTGTTTGTGTTCTTGTTTCTTTTAAATAATACTTGTAACTAGCTAAAATAGTATATTTTGTATTTAAATGATCAGAAGACGGTTTTTCCACTTGGGCCTTGTCCTGTAAAACGGGATTTGGATCCTCTAAAGCGAGTGAAGTGTAAAGCGAGAAAATCAAGGGTTGTTATTTTAACAAACTCATGATTTGTTATAATGTTCCCTACAATATCTACCTTTGATTTTTTAATTAACGGTTGATTATTCACTTTACACTCTAAAGTGAGTTGATCATTTTAGAGGAGGCGGATCCTGGAAAATGATAGGATTACTATATTGGTTTGAGTTATCGAAAAGTTCTAAAACATTCTAAGAACCTCTTGGAATTTATTGGAAATGTTTTCTGCAATGAATCGAAGTAGGTTTGAATTGCATAATTCCACGTCAATTGAATCTGTAGCTACAACATCACTAGACTTCATATAGCTGCTATGTTTCGCAACACTTATACTGTTTCAAAACTTAAGCTGGTGCTTGTCAACATATCATGGTAATTTATACAATTGTAAGATAAATGTTTATCAGGGCGCTAGAAGAGTCGGACAATTCAATCTTCCAGGGGAGATTATTGCGTGTTATGCCAGCTATACCAAGCGAGTAAGGCTCTCTTACATAATATTTGCATAATATAGTTTACATTATAATAGTATAATATTATAGTTTGTGTTGGTATTATTTAAATACAATACTATTATACTTGTCTCTTTTAAATAGTTTACATAATAGTATAGTATTATAGTTTGTGTTGGTATTATTTAAATACAATACTATAATATTATAGTTTGTGTAACTAGCTAAAATAGTTTACATAATATTTTGTAACTAGCTAAAATAGTATACTTGTCTCTTTTACATAATATCGCTAACAGTGTTAAATTGTATATTTGCATTATCATGTATTGTCATTTTATGGTTTACATGTTGTAGGAACAAGGACCAAGGCTCTAAAACTCTCAAACAACGAAGAGAGGAAGAAAGGAAAGCAGCTGAAGCTAAAGGAGATACCAGAGCATGGAATAGTCTGTTCATGCGCCCTGATACAGTATGTTTATGATGAAATTGAAATCTATGCTTCTATTATTTCATCCTTTTTGAGTAGCCAATTTTTCAATAGTTCATTCATGTTCTGAATAATGCTTGTTTTATCTTCATATTTTCTATAGAATGTCACAACATGTGGCATGTTTCCATTTTCCAATGCAGTCATAATTTCATTTTTCCTTGGCATTATAATATTACCTTTTATTGGTGGTGCAAATATGTTGTTTTTTAGTGATGGAATTAACATCAGCCTTATTGATTATACTTCCTAAAATGTTTTTGGTGATGATGTGTCGCCAGCAGGTTGCTTGTGTGTGTGTGTGTGTATTAAGTATATTTTAATCATGTGTTGATGTTAATAGATTGCAGAAAACGCTGCTCGGAAATATGGTGTTAGTAAAAGTGATTTTCTGGATCCAGAAGCTGATGATCTTGCTTCACGTCAATCTCTGGCACAAACTCAGGTGATTTTTGAAACAAAAAATGCATTTAGAAAAGCTGGAGTGAATGTGGAGTCTCTGGAGGAGCTTGTGAATGGTAAAGTTGATGGCGTGAAAAGAAGTAACCATGTACTTTTAGCAAAAAATTTGCCATATGGTGCTACGGAAAATGAACTTGCAAAGATGTTTGGGATATTTGGTAGTTTGGATAAAATAATTCTCCCCTCGACAAAAACATTGGCCCTGGTATTTTTCCCTCTCCTTATGTTCATGATGTGTCTTATGTATTTTTTATTTTGGGGGGTGGCCGTGGGTACATTTGATAGCTTATTATCCTATCGTATAGCCTAGTTTTGTTATAATTTCTAATAAAGCTTTATTTCTCATAGTACTCAATAGCGGCCAATAGCGGCCGCGCGTAGCGTAGCGGCGACGAACCGCTACGTTAATCATTGTAGCGGTGCGGAATGAGATAGCGGCCGCTTCAGCCGCTATTTGATTTTAGTTGAAAATTTTCAAATTGACACTATCTTTAAAACATTTTGTATGATTTCCAAATTTCTAAATTGATTTTAGGGCATTTTGGGGATTTTTAAAACCAAATTGACTCTGTTGTACGGTTTCTTTGTTCTATTTTTCTTCCTATGTTTTCTTTTGTTTTATGATTTTTTTATTTGTTCCTCTATCTTTTGTTTTTTGGTGTTTTGATTTATGAATCTCTCATCAGATTTGAGTGTTATATAATTTTATATTAAATATAAGTTTTTTTTAGAAATATGTAAGCTTGTTTATACTTTATACCATTATTCATGTAATTTGTTCAAAAAATAATCAAATATCGGTGACTGCTTTTTGTCATACCGCTATACGCTAACCCGCTATCCTACTTTTGAGGTCGGCCTCTACGCACCGCTACCTGAGATTGACTACTATGTTGAATTTTGATTAAGACTTTTGATATTATGTTGGAGACTTGAAAGCTTTCATAAGATTTATGAATATGATTTATGAATGATTCATGAGTAAAAGCTTTCATAAGATTTGGGTGTTTGGGTGTTTTGTATGATTTATGAATGTTTCATGAGATTTGAATGTTATATTTAATTTTATATTAGAAATATGATTGTTTATAATTTATAGTATTATTTACGTAATGTGTCAAAAAAGTTATCAAATAGCGGTCATAGCGCAGCGCTATCCCACTATAGCATTTTTGGGGTCGGCCGCTACGCGCCGCTATCCGCAATTGACTACTATGAATTATGTCTTAATTCAACTTTCGACAGTATTTCTTCTTCCATAATATGTGGTTGAGGAACAGTCTTGTGTCCTAATATCCTAAAGAAAAAACAAATTACAATCTTTTGCTTGAAGCTTATTCTTTTACATTTTAAAAACTATATTACCACACCATTAGTGTATTATTTATATTTGTTTGTTTAATAATAATAATAAATATTATGGTCCTTCTGGTTCTACATATTCTCATCTGCACCATGTGCTGTACATGATGGTAATGTACTGTACTGTATTATGGATTTTTTTTAGAGTTAGGATCCGTTGACACTAGGTGTAAGGCTTAAGACTAAGCGTAATAAGAATGGATTGTCTCCTGTGTTTTTTCTCTTCAGTTTTCTCCAGTGAAAAATCTAAGCCCTTCATTTATTTTAATGGTAGATCAATGGATAGGATCAATTGATTTCATCTCCCTCTCTTTTCACGTAAAACATCACAGCAGCTTCATCTTCTTCAACAACAATAACAACAAAAAATGATCTATAGTTCAAATATAATCAACTGAATCGCAGCTCCCCTTTGGTCAGACATAAGATACAATCCAAGCATCTGTCATGTAGTTTCCAAGCAATTGATATAATTCCAAGCAATTGTCATTGTTTCCAAGCAATTTACATCAACAGGCGTTGCCGCACTGCTCCACCGCCGCAGTTACCTACACGTTTCATTTGGAACTAGACAGGGGTCGCCGCTACTTCAACCGCAGTTTCTCTCCCGTCGTGAATCATTTGTCTCCCGTCGTGAATCACGGTTTCTATCGGCGCCGGCGTGGAGTATCATGGAGTTGCAAATCTTAGGAATGGAGATCAGAATCGGATTGCGATGAGTTTGTTTGAGGAAAAGGGGGAAAACTGGATACATACCAGCCAAAAGTTTGTTTGAGGAAAAGGGGGAAAACTGGATACATACCAGCCAAAACGAACTGATGGATTAAACAGAGGAAAGGCCAAAACGACAAGCCATTTATGAATTATTAATCCTGTCCATTAATCTACAATTAAAATAAATGAAGGGCTTAGATTTTTCAATGGAGAAAACTGTAGAGAAAAAACACGGGAGACAATCCATTCCCAAGCGTAATGTACTCCAAATCTCAACTGTTAAATATAATGTATCAAATGGCTCGTAATATTCCATCTGTGAAATAAATAAAAAAACTAATTGAGGCACGCGTGTGATTCCGTCTTCATGCTCATTTCTACTATCATAGAAACCTTATTCATCAGTGTGCCTCACTAATATCTAGACTTACAGATTTGTACCATGCTTGACATCGATCTTTTGAAGCTTCAATTGAAATTTATAGATATTATTATGATGCCACATGAAAAAATTAATTCCGAATTCTAAAACAAGAGCACTTAGCATTGGAGGATTACTGAAATTGACATGATCGAGATATATTTTTATGGCCACAAATTTGCACCCAAATTGTATAATTTCATATTGATGATTGAAGGTTCAACAAACCACAAACTGACAAGAATGAACTCTAATACCATATGCTATCTAAAATCAAAATCTAAAGCCTGATCATTACGGGAGAAGTGATATAACCCCAACGTTGGCTTCTGCAACTCTGAGCAGTGCTGAACAGTGTGCATTAGTTCAATCAGTATATCGTTTCGGGGAGAAAAAAAAAAAAAGAAATTGCACGCATGCCTCACTTAAGAGTTTTATTTTTATTTTTAATAGATGGAATATATGATTCATTGGATCAATCAAATTGAATGGATGAGATTTGGTATAAGCCTTTTGATCGACACTTGGTTTCAATGGATCCTAACACTTTTTAATGTATGTATTAAGGGAACTTTAATATACTTATAGGCATTTTGTTGCATATTTGTTTTAATTGATTGGTGGAGCTTGTCTTCAGCAGTGAGGCATTTTAAAAGTTATTTCTTTTATTGTTATTTGTTCATTGTTTAATGAATAGGTAAACACTAAATTCTTGTTCAAGCTTTGAATTATTTGGAGATGATATTTCAGGTTATTTTTCTCGAACCGGCAGAAGCTAAAGCTGCTTTTAGAGGTTTAGCTTACAAGCGTTACAGGTAAGATCTTTTGTTTCTTTTGGTCACTAGTTCCATGCAGCATTGTTAAGTGATAAGCAATATTTTATTAGCTTCTATGAGTAGACAATCAGGCATTTATGTTATCCTCACTGAATGAATTTATTGTTTCTTCCTCTGTTGAATACGAGTCGATCTTCATAAGAAAGAAAGAGAGAACATTTTCCTTGCAAATTGCAACAAGTATGATGCTGGTCTGAATTGTGCAAAAGTTAATGTGCTCTGGCTCTCCTGTGTTATTTGAAAAAGGGAAAGGATAAAATTGAAAGAATAGTTTTGTCAAAAATATGTGTCTTACACCCAAAAGGGAAGTGTGCGGGGGGTGGCGTTAGAGTGTACAATAATCCAGAACTATGCCCATAACTTCGTAGTTTAAATCTTATTGCTGTAGTGATTGGACTAAAGCTTGGATTTTGTTAGTTGGGAAGGATTGACACTTTGAGATGTTGCACAACCACAATTTCATCCCCCCATTCTCTCTTCAGCTGGTAGAATAATCTTGGGCAAAACAGCACAACCCCCCTCCACTAAGCTAACAATAGGGATCCCATATTTTATTTATTGAAGGTTATTGACTTGATTTGTGCTCTATTCATTGTAGATATGCTCCGTTATACTTGGAGTGGGCTCCTTCCGATATTCTTACCCCAAAATCAACATCTATAAATGATGAGGTGAATATTGGAATTGGTGAAAAGGATGTCAAGCGGGTGATATTAGAGAAAGACGTGGAAAGAATATCAGATGCTGATATTGATCCAGACAGAATAGAGGTTTGGCCTATTTTTACCATTCTTTTGCTCTAGTTGTGTTTGGTATTGTTTGTTTTGATGCATTAGTCTATTGCAAGAATTGATGGAAAATAGAAAAGAGAGAAATACGAGGTCAATGGATAAAAATAAAATATAAATGCATAGGCCAAGTTGTATATGCAATAAAAGTGACAATAAAACAATGATAAATTCCTTTTACTTTTTAGGTTGAATTATTCCATAGATCGCTGAACTCCAAATTTTAATATAGATTCCTCAACTAAAAATATTTTAAATCCGGTCTCTGAACTTCTGAATAATTTTATTGTTAGGTCCTTAAACTAACAATTTTAATTGGATCCCTAAATTTTTAATCAGGTCTCTGAATTCAGGTATTTTTAAAAGTTATTCAAAAGTTCAAGAATCTAATTATGAATTATTTAAAAGTTCATGGACTCGGGTAGTTTTTAATTTCAAGGACTTCAACACAAATTGTAGACATTTCAAGGACCCAATTATTTTGTTAGCTCAGGGGCTATTTAAAAATCCTCACATAGTTCAAGGACCTCCTGGGCAATTAAGTTACTTTTTGTTACCTGATATAGTCCTTTATATGCTTAAAATACGAAAAAATGATAGACATTGGAAATATTGGTATTAAGCCGTGATAAGTATTAAAACTGAAATTTTCTTTCCTGGTTGATATATATATATATATATATATATATATTTGTAACTTGAGTTTTTTTACCCCTAAACATTTTAAACTTTTCTTGAAGGCCTGTAGTCATCTCTTTGTTGTTCGTTCAATAATTTCTATGTCAATAAGAACAGAACTTTGAAGTCCAATATCATTTTCTGTATTGATTGTCAATTTTGAAGGACGTTTATCCCCTTGACTGTTGATTCTTTGTCCTTGCCTTTAGGGAAATTGTTTGTCACCACTCTATTTTTGTTTTCCACAGATTACTATGCAATTCAGTCAATATTTATTTTGAAATTTTGTGCATTAACCATTGCTAAATAATCCATAATTATTGCTCTTCTATCATTTGATTAATCTGTCATGCTTCAGGCTCGGTCCCTGTTTGTCAAGAACCTAAATTTCAAGACAACAGATGAGGGTTTGAGGGAACATTTCAGTGAACACATGAAGGAGAGGCGGATTTTGAGTGTAAAGGTAAATGGATTTAAGTGCTAGGTGATTCATTTTACTTTAGATGACTTGGCTATTTTTTTTTTTTTTGTTTCACTGCTTTTTAAAATAGGTGAAGAAGCATTTGGAAAATGGGAAAAATGTTTGTATGGGATTTGGATTTGTTGAGTTTGACTCCACAGAGACTGCTACAAGTGTTTGCAATGATTTACAGGTAATTACACATTTGAATCAAAAGATGCATGCTATATGTATTTGATTGAAATCCTAATTATAGTTATGGTTATTTTACAAAGGCTTTTTTTAATAATATTTTTTGTTTGGGTATAGGGGACTGTGTTGGACGGTCATGCTCTTATTCTACAACTCTGTCATGTCAAGAATGATGGTAAAGTACAGAAGAAAGTTGAGAAAGATAAGAGTTCAACCAAGTTGCATGTTAAAAATGTTGCTTTTGAGGCAACAAAGAAGGATCTGAGACAATTATTTAGCCCGTTTGGCCAGGTGATAATTAAAAATGATAATTTTAGTACAATTGCTAGCAAATATTCACTCTCTCAGCCAAAATATGAACATTTAGCTGTATACTACAAGTATTTAATAGTTTTCCTTTCACTCATGTTTGATGACTTAAAAACCGTGCAGATTAAAAGTTTAAGATTACCAATGAAGTTTGGAAATCATAGAGGATTTGCTTTTGTGAAGTATGTTACTCAGCAGGAGGCACAAAATGCACTTACAGCACTCTCAAGTACCCACTTGTATGGCAGACATCTGGTAAGTGAATCTCAGTGATGGATTTGGGAAATTCTGTTTATGGAATCCTCTACACTTCGACTTGTTTTGGGTGGTGTACATACTTTCAAATTAGATTGCAAATAGTTGAGAAACAGTGGTCCTTATTATTTTCAGGTGATAGAGAGAGCGAACGAGACTTTGGAGGAAAAGCGGGCTCGAACTGCTGCTCAGTTGAATGAACATAGTGGATTTCAAGATACCAAGATATCCAAGAAAAGGAAGGCCATCAGTATGTTAGATGAAAGAAATATGAAGTTTGAAAGGTTTCATTATGCTTCATTCAAGAATTTGAGGTTTCTGTAGATATCCCAAAGTTCAGGGATGACAATTTTGTAGATTGTAGCAAATTGTTTAATTTGCCGCGCGTTCTTGTAATCATTACTATTTATTACCATGTTTAAAAGATGCAGTAAAATTATATGGTCATGAATATTGAGTTTGCCTTACTGTATGATTAAAATAACAATTTTAGGAATTAATTTGATTTATACTAAAACGAGATTTTTGTAAAAAAATATTGAAGACACTGATGGTGCAAAATTGCTACTGGTGATTTATCAATTCTCATGACAATATGAAAAGCATTGTTCGCTACACTTAAAAGCTAATGAATGGAGTAAAGGGACCTAAGGCATAATGAAAAATATATCTTCCCGCTTAAACAATTTACTCACACAAATTGGTCTTCCAACTCACGAGGTCCTCTTCTGAAAACGACGTGAAAGATATGGAATTATTTTAAAATCAATTAGCTAATATCAGTACATAATTATTCAACTCATATCAAACTTAAATTGATGAATAAATAAATCTAGTTATATGGAGGCATTGCTTACAACCTCTACTAATGGCTGTGTGTATGTATGGGACTAAACAGTAGCACAAGCTAAATATACTATAGGAACCACAAACAATAACTACAAACCCTTTTGTTTTTTTGCGACATACCATAACATTAACATGTAAAACCTTGAAAAAAAAACCAAACAAACACACACACAAGATAATAATGATTAATAACTGTAGAGCCTGCATCATAATTAATGCAAGTTTGAGAATCATATTGGACCACCCATTAGTAAGTGATCTCGCAGTCTTCACCAATGGTGAGTGTGTAGAGATGGAAAGGCCTAACAAAGAATGGTGGCAAACGAACAAGCAGTTCACAAACACATTGGTTGTCCACTTCCCTAACTTATCGACAACAATTTTCTTCCTCCGTGGTCTGGCGACGTCTGTGTTTATATCCGTGTCTGTGACCGTGCCCATGCCCGCTCTAAGGGGAGAGAGGACAGGTGGTCCGCCGGTGTGAAGGATAACCTTCCACATGTATAGTTTACTAGTGCAAACTAAGATGCACAAAATGGGCGTTGATTTATTGGTATAGTAGGCCTAACTTCACTTCCAGGGTGCGTTTGTTTTAACTTAAAAAAAAAATCGTGTTAAAAGAATTTAGAGATTTAAAAAAAATCTGAAATTACTTTTGTTTGTCTACTACCCATAAAAATCTTTTTTTTTTTTAAAAAAAATGAGTTTTAACATGCACATGTGCTACCTCCTTGTTGTTGAAAAAAATAGATTTTGAGAAAAACTAATCCTAATAGCTTTTTATTTTAGGGTCAAAATAGTTTTTTTTGATAAAATGATTTTTCTAAAAATCCTAAACAAACACTTAATAGTGAATTTTTCAAAAGAAAAAAATATATTTTTTTTTAAAAAAATCCAAAACAAACGGGGCCTCAATCTTTGGCACTATTGCCAACAATAGAGCCATTGCCATCATCTTGAAATATCTGGCCACAATTTTGTTTGCAGACATGTTTAAAACACTGTAAAAAGAAAATCGTAGTAAAAAATAAAAATTTAGAGCGATCTATGAATTTTTACTGTTACTTTGCTGACATCCAATATGTCTTGGATACACAAGTAAATGACTAAAAAACCCAGCGGTAGTTAACCACTCTCGATTTTTTAGTTATAAGCTAATGGTAGTTAACTACCGCAGGGATAATTTAGTATTTTACTTGTGTCTGAATTATTTTCAAAGAGAATTGCTTTTCTGACATAGAATACTTCCTATTGACACATGAAAATGACCAAATTACCCCCCGCGGCTGTTAACTGCCGCTGGGAAACACGCCGGTAGTTAACTACCGCTGAATCACTATTACACATTAAAAATCGTTACTTTCCCAATCTCATTCTTCTCTCATGCTTCTCAACCTTCTTCCTCACTTTCTTTCTCCTCCTCTCTCTCCATCCCGTAAACCATCACTTCCCAAGTTGGTCTTCTTCTTCTATTCTCTCAAACAACCATCTTAAAAAAAAAAATTATTGCCAGTAGCATGCTTTTGAAAGGCTTTATTAATTGAAGGTTAATTTAATGAGATCTAGTGATGCCTAAGCCATCAATCATGTTCCATAGTTTTTATTGCAAAACCATACAGAACCAAGAATGTACATATGAAGATTCTGTCATACTCTCTCCAAAAATCACCACTAGTTCCTATTTCATGAAGATGAAGCTTCATTGGATGATGCATGCTTTAAACACTGATTTTTTTTTCTTTATGCATATTTTAAATGAATTCATTTTGCTCATTTTGAAGCTTCAATGGAGTTTTTCTATTTCTCCAGATCTCTAGATGTTTCATCTTTTGAGACACTCAGATTTAACTTCCTCTCTTCTTCTTCAATTATTTTGTTCTTATTGAAGCATCATCATCAATCCACTAACCAACAACATGAATCCAGAAGATGAATGTAACAAATTCAGATAATTATTTTGTCACTTTATCTCTCTGCAACCAAAGTAATCAGTACCGCTTTCTCTCTCTAAAATCAACACTGCATTTTCCTCCCCCTTTTCTTCTTTAAAATTGGATGCTGATGATCCAAAAAAAAAATTGATGGAAAATTACAAATCTTGATGTTGGTTGAAAAAATTAAGTATTAAGTGAATATTTTTCCCTTAAAAAAAATTAAGTGAAGATTTTATGAAGGAAAAAGAGCAGAAGAGGTTTGTACCTACCTGTTATTTGTACCTGTTATTTTATAAAGGATTTCCAGCGGTAGTTAACTACCACTGAGTTTCAACGGCAGTTAACTACCGCCGATTTGCAGAGCGATTGTTAACAACCGCAGGGGCATTAAGGTCATTTCCATATGTCAATTGGAAGTATTCATTGTCAAAAAAGCAATTTTCATTTTCAAAATGATGACCCAAGTGCAATGATTTCTAATTTGGGCCGGTCCCACCCGTGTGGGCTGGGTTGGATCTACCTCGAGAATCTGGGTTAAAAGTACCCGATTCAGTCCGACCCACTTTGTTCTCTTTTTCAACATACCTAGCCACGCGAAGAACATAGCTGCACCGTTATCTCTCTCTCTCTCTCTCTCTCTCTCGCCGGAGACCGTTCTCTCTCCCTTTCCTGAACTCCGCCTTCTTGAACCGTAAGTTCGTTTCATCTGCCTGTATTTATGCACTTTGAATTGACTAATCTGAGCTTGTTTGGAAGAACTACAACTTATGACTTATACAAAAACAATTTGACTATTTTATCCTCTGCAGTGGAAATAGATTATTCATAAGTGCTTATTCGATACTCGCTTATGATATTATAAGAACGCTTGTTATTAAATCAATTACCCTTTATCGTTTACTTCTTAGATTATAGTGAGAATAGGATATTTATATCAATGGAAATTCTGAATTCTGTGTAATGAATCTGTGTTGTATAATAATTGACTCTTTTATTTGCTACAGACACATTCACTGCCTGTTTTGACTACTATACTCAACTGCAACTGTGCAATTATACTAGAAGGAGCCATGTAAGTTCAAATGTGGCATTCATTCATGTTGGAATTCGTAGTTTGAGGAAGTTTAAGAAAATCATAGAAAAATGATATTTTGTCTTTCCAGGTCGAGGATATGTGTGAAGAATCTCCCTAAATATGTTGCGGAGGATCGACTAAAACAAGAATTTTCTAGGAAAGGAGAAATAACTGATGTCAAGCTAATGCGTACAAAGTATTGTTTCTTTTTTTAATTCATAAAAACTTTATTTCAATCCTCATGGACACTTGTTTAGAATTTTAACTTCTTTGTGTTGTTTACTGGTTAACTCAGAAACGGGAAAAGTCGCCAATTTGCTTTTATCGGATTTCGTACAGACCAGGAAGCTCAGGCAGCCATTAAATATTTTAATAAATCTTACCTTGACACGCAAGCAATTACTTGTGAGGTCGGTTGTTTATACCATTATTTTTTCTTAACTTCTTTCACACTATTATATTATTTATCATATTACTGAAACTGAGAGCCATTTAAAGTGCTTGACCATGTTTTCATCTACCAAGCAGGTGGCTCAAAAACTTGGTGATGCAAATCTTCCTCGTCCGTGGAGTCGACATTCAACAAAAAAGGACGATAAAGCGATCACCCCAGATGTTAGCAATCATGCTAGAGCTAAGGGACATGAAGACAATTCTATGGACATTGATGACCCAAAGCTTCAAGATTTTCTTCAGGTCATGCAACCTCGGGCAATGTCTAAGCTGTGGGCAAATGATACTTCAGTTGTATCCAATGATGGCATCAACCAAGCAACATTGAATAAGGAGATTGAAAGTACATTAGTTGCAAAACATCCTATCTTAAGCGACTCACAAGTAGATGAGTTACCAAATAACCCTAAATCCGACAAGTCGCGTGATATTAAGCATGATGGAGTAATTTCCGATATGGATTATTTCAAGAGTAAAGTGACAACGGAGTGGTCTGATTCTGAAAGCAGTGATGATGACAACAGTGATTCGGCGTCTTCTGATGACGACGTCAATGTTAAACATAGTCATGCTACTGAACATGAAGAAAATTGTGGTAATAAGCCTTCTAAAAGAACCCCAAGAAGTGGTGCTCAAGAGTTAGATCTAGAAGACCAAGAAAAGACCGTTGGAAAGGATGTTGCCAATGATAAGTCTCAAGTGAATGCAACTGAGGAAGAGAGGCAATTATCAAATCCAGAAGATAAGAAAGGAGTTTCTGAGCCGTGTCGACTGTTTGTCCGTAATCTGCCATATTCGACCACGTAATTTCTCAAATAATCTCATGGATGCATGTTTCATATTATTTTGCCTACTTTTCTTGTTTGTTTTTTTACAAGAATGAATGTCTTCTGCAAGTTAATTTCAATTGACCTTAATATTTTTTTGTATTTCTAGTTGGTTTTATATTTTTATTGTTATTCTGTTGCAGTGAGGAGGAACTTGAAGAGCATTTCAGTCAGTTTGGCAGTGTCTCACAGGCTCATTTGGTTGTTGATAAGGATACTAAACGATCCAAAGGAATAGCTTATATTAATTTTTCAGCTCCAGAGTTTGCTGCCAGGTAACAACTAGATGGATAGAAATTGTTGTTTCACCTTAATTTATACCAACTATTATATTGTAAATCTTTCTTTTTGTTCATGGTTGAGTTGTAGAATTTGTGAGGGAATGCTTTTGAAGCATTAAGTCATTTTTTTTAAAGAATCTTCAGGTTGCAGATGTAGGCATAAATAATATTTTGTCCAATCCAAGCACTTGGCGAACCTTCCCTTAAAAGCTAGCTATCAAGAGGGAACCAAACCACTTTAACACTCCACCTATGAAGCATGAACACTCCTCGGATTAGGCATGTCTCGGTGTCCGACACGCGCCGTGTCCGACACCATATTATTACACTGAATTATGTGATTTTCTTAAATTATTAGCTGTGTCGGCGTGGCAGTGTCTGGTCCGTATCCGTATCCATGTTTCATAGCACTCCATTGAGCATCCCATACTACTTGATGGGAGACTTGGGCACCCCGTTCCATAATACCCAAGTCCTTATCAAAAAAACTTCCCCACAACTTTATCCACATTCACGCAGAGTTATTTTTTAGTGGTTATGGTTAATTTAGGGTGTGTCTTTTCAATTTGAAACAATTTCAATTGATTAGCATTAGAGGATCTGGGAGAATTGAGGAGCAAAATACTTTATGATGTTGTGTCACCTATGCTTCCCTTGTCTTGTATTTGGCTTATGTGAATTGTTCATGTCTGCAAGGATTCTTCTCAGTCTTTTAATGTCCATCCATTGTCTATTTAAGGGTGTATTGTAAGGTAGTCAAAATCGTGATTCAACTCGTAGGATTATACGATTTTGCGATCTTGTCACCCCTTGGCGTGCTGGGGTATGGTCGGAATTGTAATCTGATGATCGCGGTAAGGATCGCCACGGAAGATCGTGAAAACTGTGAAATCGTACGCGTCGGCTCTTGCTGTTCATGCTGTGCAGAGTTGTTGTTTCCGGGTTGGATCTACAACCCATTTTCTTAAAACGACGTTGTATTTCTAAATCCCTAAAATACAACATGTGAAAGGCACATGTGCGTTTCCTTTTTCTTTTTCATTTTTTTTGTTATTTTGCCTTGTGTTTTTTTGTTATACACTGAGGTTTTTTTTTTTTTTTTTGAACGTTTGTTTTTTAGTTTTGTTTGTTGCACACTTGCTTTCTTTTTTGTTAACCAACAATTCTTTCAAAAAATTAATAACTAATAATGTGATTTAAAAAATCCATGCACATAAACACAATAAAATTCCCATAAAAAAATAAAATTAATAATAAAAGAAATTTTTTTATGTTATATTATTTTTAATTAACAAGGTGTCCTAAAAGAAAATAATTTATTTGTTTTTCATCAAGTAATTAAGGTGTTCTGAAGAGTTTTTTATGCATACACATAAATTTATAGGCATATGTATGTCGATTTGTGAATTTGGTAGGATCTTACGATCCGTGTTACGATCTCCCGATTTACGATCTCGTGACCTCTCTCTGATCTTGCCTAGGATCTCGATTTTGACTACCTTGGTGTATTGGCAGACATGTGATGGGTTGGATTTCGCTTGTTGTCTCTTCTGTTGTTAAGGAGGGAATTCCAAGAGTGTCTTGTATTTGTTCTTGTTTCTTTTAAATAATACTTGTAACTAGCTAAAATAGTATATTTTGTATTTAAATGATCAAAATTTGGATTTTCCACTTGGGCCTTGTCCTGTAAAGTGAGTTGCCCATTTTAGAGGAGCCGGATTCTGGAAAATGGTAGGATTACTATATTGGTTTGAGTTATCAAAAAGTTCTAAAACATCTAAGAACCTCTTGGAATTTATTGGAAATATTTTCTGCAATGAATCGAAGTAGGTTGGAATTGCATAATTCCACGTCAGTTGAATTGTATATGTAGCTACAACATCACTAGACTTCAGATAGCTGCTACGTTTAGCAACACTAATACAGTCTCAAAGCTTAAGCTGGTGCTTGTCAACAGTTGATTGTAATTTATGCAATTGTATGATAAATGTTTATCAGGGCGCTAGAAGAGTCGGACAATTCAATCTTCCAGGGAAGATTATTGCATGTTATGCCAGCTATACCAAGATATTCAAACAATGAAGAGTAAGGCATAATATTGCTTCATCAACAATGTTTAATTGTATATTTGCATTATCATGCATTGTCATTTTATGGTTTAAATGCTGTAGGAACAAGGACCAAGGCTCTAAAACTCTCAAACAACGAAGAGAGGAAGAAAGGAAAGCAGCTGAAGCTAAAGGAGATACCAGAGCATGGAATAGTCTGTTCATGCGCCCTGATACAGTATGTTTCCTTATGATGAAATTGAAATCTATGATTTTATTATTTCATCCTTTTTGAGTAGCCAATTTTTCAATAGTTCATTCATGTTCTGAATAATGCTTGTTTTATCCTCATATTTTCTATAGAAAGTCACAACATGTGTGGCATGTTTCCATTTTCCAATGCAGTCATAATTTCATTTTTCCTTGGCATTATAATATTTCCTTTTATTGGTGGGTGCAAATATGTTGTTTTTTAGTGATGGAATTAACATCAGTCTTATTGATTATACTTCCTAAAATGTTTTTGGTGATGCTGTGTCGCCAGCAGTTTGCTTGTGTGTGTGTGTGTGTGTGTGTGTGTGTGTGTGTGTGTGTGTGTGTGTGTGTGTGTATTAAGTATATTTTAATCATGTGTTGATGTTAATAGATTGCAGAAAACGCTGCTCGGAAATATGGTGTTAGTAAAAGTGATTTTCTGGATCCAGAGGCTGATGGTCTTGCTTCACGTTATTCTCTGGCACAAACGCAAGTGATTTTTGAAACAAAAAATGCATTTAAAAAAGCTGGAGTGAATGTGGAGTCTCTGGAGGAGCTTGTGAATAATAAAGTTGATGGCGTGAAAAGAAGTAACCATGTACTTTTAGCAAAAAATTTGCCATATGGTGCTACGGAAAATGAACTTGCAAAGATGTTTGGGAAATTTGGTAGTTTGGATAAAATAATTCTCCCCTCGACAAAAACATTGGCCCTGGTATTTTTCCCTCTCCTTATGTTCATGATGTGTCTTCTGTATTTTTTATTTTGGGGGGTGGCCGTGGGTACATTTGATAGCTTATTATCCTATCGTATAGCCTAGTTTTGTTATAATTTCTAATAAAGTTTTGTTTCAATTATGTCTTAACTCAACTTTCGGCAGTATTTCTTCTTCCTTAATATGTGGTTGAGGAACAGTCTTGTGTCCTAATATCCTAAAAAAAAAAACAAATAACAATCTTTTGTATGAAGTTTATTCTTTCAACTTTCGATAGTATTTCTTCTTCCATAATATGTGGTTGTAGAACAGTCTTGCGTCCTAATATCCTAAGGAAAAAACAAATTACAATCTTTTGCTTGAAGCTTATTCTTTTACATTTTAAAAACTATATTACCACACCATTATTGTATTATTTATATTTGTTTTTTTAATAATAATAAATGGTATGGTCCTTCTGGTTCTACATGTTCTCATCTGCACCATGTGCTGTACATGATGGTAATGTACTGTATTATGGATTTTTTTGAGAGTTGGGATCCGTTGACACTAGGTGTAAGGCTTAAGACTAAGCGTAATGTACTCCATGGATTTTTTTGAGAGTTGGGATCCGTTGACACTAGGTGTAAGGCTTAAGACTAAGCGTAATGTACTCCAAATCTCGACTGTTAAATATAATGTATCAAATGGCTCGTAATATTCCATCTGTGAAATAAATAAAAAAACTAATTGAGGCATGCGTGTGATTCCGTCTTCATCCTCATTTCCACTATCATAGAAACCTAATTCATCAGTGTGCCTCACTAATATCTAGACTTACAGATTTGTACGATGCTTGGCATCGACCTTTTGAAGCTTCAATTGGAATTTATAGATATTATTATGATGCCACATGAAAAAATTAATCCCAAATTCTAAAACAAGAGCATTTAATCACAAATTTGCACCCAAATTCTCTAAATTCATATTGATGATTGAAGGATCAACAAACTACAAACTGAAAAGAATGAACTCTAATACTATATGCTATCTAAAATCAAAATCTAAAGCCTGATCATTACGGGAGAAGTGATATGTCCCCAACGTTTGCTTCTGCAACTCTGAGCAGCATTGAACAGTGTGCATTAGTTCAATCAGTATATCGTTTTGGGGAGAAAAAAAAAGAAATTGCACGCATGCCTCACCTAAGAGTTTTATTTTTATTTTTAATAGATGGAATATATGATTCATTGGATCAATCAAATTGAATGGATGAGATTTGGTATAAGCCTTTTGATCTACACTTGGTTTCAATGGATCCATGTATTAAGGGAACTTTAATATACTTATGGCATTTTGTTGCATATTTGTTTTAATTGATTGGTGGAGCTTGTCTTCAGCAGTGAGGCATTTTAAAAGTTATTGCTTTTATTGTTATTTGTTCATTGTTTAATGAATAGGTAAACACTAAATTCTTATTGTTCAAGCTTTGAATTATTTGGAGATGATATTTCAGGTTATTTTTCTCGAACCAGCAGAAGCTAAAGCTGCTTTTAGAGGTTTAGCTTACAAGCGTTACAAGTAAGATCTTTTGTTTCTTTTGGTCACTAGTTCCAATGCAGCATTGTTAAGTGATAAGCAATATTTTATTAGCTTCTATGAATAGACAATCAGGCATTTATGTTATCCTTACTGAATGAATTTATTGTTTCATCCTCTGTTGAATACGAGTCGATCTTCATAAGAAAGAAAGAGAGAACATTTTCCTTGCAAATTGCAACAAGTATGATGCTGGTCTGAATTGTGCAAAAGTAATATGCTCTGGCTCTCCTGTGCTATTTGAAAAAGGGAAAGGATAAAATTGAAAGAATAGTTTTGTCAAAAATATGTGTCTTACACCCAAAAGGGAAGTGTGTGGGGGGTGGCGTTAGAGTGTACATTAATCCAGAACTATGCCCATAACTTTGTAGTTTAAATCTTATTGCTGTAGTGATTGGACTAAAGCTTGGATTTTGTTAGTTGGGAAGGATTGACACTTTGAGATGTTGCACAACCACAATTTCTTCCCCCCATTCTCTCTTCAGCTGGTAGAATAATCTTGGGCAAAGCAGCACCACCCCCCTCCACTAAGCTAACAATAGGGATCCCATATTTTATTTATTGACGGTTATTGACTTGATTTGTGCTCTATTCATTGTAGAGATGCTCCGTTATACTTGGAGTGGGCTCCTTCCGATATTCTTACCCCAAAATCAACGTCTATAAATGATGAGGTGAATATTGGAATTGGTGAAAAGGATGTCAAGCGGGTGATATTAGAGAAAGACGTGGAAAGAATATCAGATGCTGATGTTGATCCAGACAGAATAGAGGTTTGGTCTATTTTGACCATTCTTTTGCTCTAGTTGTGTTTGGTTTAGTTTATTTTGATGCGTTAGTCTTTTGCAAGAATTGATGGAAAATAGAAAAGAGAGAAATGTGAGGTCAATGGATAAAAATAAAATATAAATGCATAGGCCAAGTCGTATATGCAATAAAAGTGACAAAAAAAAAATGATAAATTCATTTTACTTTTTAGGTTGAATTATTCTATAGATCGCTGAACTCCAAATTTTAATATAGATTCCTCAACTAAAAATGTTTTAAATCCGGTCTCTGAACTTCTCAATAATTTATTGTTAGGTCCTTAAACTAACATTTTTTAATTGGATCCCTAATTTTATAACAGGTCTCTGAATATAGGTATTTTTCAAGTTATTCAAAAATTCAAGAATCTAATTATGAATTATTTAAAAGTTCAGGGACTTGGGTGGATTTTAATTTCGAGGACTTCACTACAAATTGTAGACATTTCAAGGACCCAATTATTTTGTTAGCTTAAGGGCCTATTTAAAAATCCTCAAATAGTTCAAGGATCTCCTGGGCAATTAAGTTACTTTTTGTTACCTGACATAGTACTTTATATGGTTAAAATACGAAAAAATGATAGACATTGGAAATATTGGTATTAAACCCTGATAAGTATTGAAACTGAATTTTTCTTTCCTAGTTGATATATATCGTTGTACTTGAGTTTTTTACCCCTAAACACTTTAAACTTTTCTTGAATGCCCGTAGTCATCTCTTTGTTGTTCATTCAATAATTTCTACGTCAATAAGAACAGAACTTTGAAGTGCAATATCATCTTCTGTATTGATTGGTATTGATTGTCAATTTTGAAGGAAATATCCCATTGACTATTCATTCTTTGGCCTTGTCTTTAGAGAAATTGTTTGTCACCACTCTATTTTTGTCCTCCACAGATTACTATGCAATTCAGTCAATATTTATTTTGAAATTTTGTAAATTAACCATTGCTAAATAATCCTTAATTATTGCTCTTTTATCATTTGATTAACCTATCATGCTTCAGGCTCGGTCCCTGTTTGTCAAGAACCTAAATTTCAAGACAACAGATGAGGGTTTGAGGGAACATTTCAGTGAACACATGAAGGAGGGGCGGATTTTGAGTGTCAAGGTAAATGGATTTAAATGCTAGGTGACTCACTTTACTATTTATGACTTGCTATTTTTCATTTTTTTTTTTTTTTTTTGTTTCACTGCTTTCTAAAATAGGTGAAGAAGCATTTGAAAAATGGGAAAAATGTTTCTATGGGATTTGGATTTGTTGAGTTTGACTCCACAGAGACTGCTACAAGTGTTTGCAACGATTTACAGGTATTTGCACATTTGAATCAAAAGATGCATGTTATATGTATTTGAAATCCTAATTATAGTTATGCTTGTTTTACATAGGCATTTTTTAATAATTGTTTTGGTTTGGGTACAGGGGACTGTTTTGGACGGTCATGCTCTTATTTTACAACTCTGTCATGCCAAGAATGATGGTAAAGTACAAAAGAAAGTTGAGAAAGATAAGAGTTCAACTAAGTTGCTTGTGAGAAATGTTGCTTTTGAGGCGACGGAGAAGGATCTGAGACAATTATTTAGCCCGTTTGGCCAGGTGATAATTTTACTACAATTGCTAGCAAATATTCATTCTCGCTAGCAAATATTCATTCTCTCAGCCAAAATATGAACATTTAGCTGTTTACGTATTTAAAAGTTTTCCTTTCACTCATGTTTGCTGACTTAAAAACCGTGCAGATTAAAAGTTTAAGATTACCAATGAAGTTTGGAAATCATAGAGGATTTGCTTTTGTGGAGTATGTTACTCAGCAGGAGGCACAAAATGCACTTACGGCACTCTCAAGTACCCACTTGTATGGCAGACATCTGGTGAGTGAAACTCGGTGATGAATTTGAGAAATTCTGTTTAGGGAATCTCTACACTTCCCCTTGTTTTAGGTAGTGTATATACTTTCAAATTAGATTGCAAATAGTTGAAAAACAATGGGCCGTATTATTTTCAGGTGATAGAGAGAGCGAAAGAAGGTGAGAGTTTGGAGGAACTGCGGGCTCGAACTGCTGCTCAATTTAATGAACATAGTGGATTTCAAGAGACTAACTTATCTAAGAAAAGGAAGGCCATCAGTATGTTAGATGAAGGAAATATGAAGTTTGAAAGGTTTGATTAGTGCTTCGTTCAAGAATTTGAGGTTTCTGCATATATCCCAAAGTTCAGGGATGGCAATTTTGTAGATTGTAGTAAATTGTTTAATTTGTCGCTGCTTGGTGTTATTGCAATTATTACTATTTATTACCATGTTTAAAAGATGAAGTAAAGTTATAGGAAAAGCATTATTCGCCACACTTAAAAGGGTAATGAATTGAGTAAAGGAAGCCAATTGCACACATTAAAGAATGAAATAAAGTAGTAAATGTCATAGCAATTTTACCAAATTATCCTAATCAACTACTGGTTTGTTTTTCATTAAAGAAAAAAATAATACTTTGGAAGTAGTGTAACATAGTATTAATTGAAGCATACAATTGAAAAGAAAAAGTTATTATTCCATTGAAAACCGAAAGTGACATTCATTTTGAAACAAATTTTTTTGGTTAAAGCGACACTCATTTTGAAACGGAGGAAGTATCTTCAGGCTTGAACAATTTACTCTCACAAAGTGGTATTCCAACTCACGAGGTATCTTCTGAAAACAATGGCGTGAAAGATATGAAATTATTTTAAAGTCAATTGGCTAATGTCAGTACATAATTCACATTAAAACATAAATTCACGAATAAATAAATCTAGCATTGCTTACAACCTTTACTAATGGCAGTGTATTCGGGACTAAACAGTAGCACAAGCTAAATAACAATACTATAGGAACCACAAACAATAACTATAAACCCTTTTTTTCGACATACTATAACATTAACATGTAAAACCTTGAAGAAAAAAAATAAAACAAACAACACGCACGGGATAATGATAACTATATAACTTGCATCATAATTAATGCAAGTTTGAGAATCATATTGGACCACCACAGGAGTAAGTGATCTCACAGTCTTCACCAATGTTAAGTGTGTAGAGATGCAAAGGCCTAACAAGGAATGGTGGCAAACGAACAAGAAGTTCACAAACACATTGGTTGTCCACTTCCCTAGCCCATCGGCAACAATTTTCTTCCTCGGCGGTCTGGTGACGTCTATGCTTGTGCCCATGTCTGTGACCGTGCCCGTGTCCATGTCCATGTCCGTGCCCATGGTCGCGGTGGTTGTTTTTGTGCCCCTCATCATTGCCACCATCATCGTCACCACCACCATTATCACCACCATCATCGTCGTCACCACCATCATCATCATCAGGTGCTGGTGGGGGCCCTAAGGGGGCAGGTGGTGCCCCTGGTGTGAAGGGTAACCTTCCACATGCATAGTTTACTAGTGCAAACTGAGATGCACAAAGTGGGCGTTGATTTGTTGGTGTAGGCCTAACTTCGCTTTCAATCTTTGGCACTATTGCCAACAATGTTAGAGCCATTGCCATTATCTTGAAAATCTCAATTTTCTTCATTTTGAAATTCTCAACTCTAATCATCAGATATTACAAGAATTTAGGAGTTCATATAGGTACCCTTTGAAGTGATGATTATATTTATACTTGCAAATTGAAAGGGGTAGCATTCTGGATAGGTAGTTTACGAAGAGTGTGAGTTGTGTTCCTATTTGTTTAAGAACTCATCATCCATTTTGTGTGATTATTCTTTGTAGGTGACGTACAAATTATTCTAAATGAGGGTTCACCCACCAACCTTTTTAACTGAACAATTTTTTAATTAATTAGTCTAGCATTGATGGGAGGAGCGTAGTTTAATCATAGATAAGTTAGCATCATGCAGAACTTGTGAGGGAAGAGGCACTTTTCTAGTTTTCTTGACAGAAAGTTCCATATATTAGAAAATAAAGAGTGAGACAAACAAATGTTGCACAAACATAATAAAGGGTAAGATTTAAAAAGGGGTTAGGTGTCGTCAAAATTTTTATAATCACTATATTTTGTTTTGAGAATAAGAATCAGACGGTTCATATTCATACTCAGAATATTAACCGTCTAAAAACAAATTCAACAATATATATGTTATGGCTTCACTTTAAAAACTTTTGACCGCATCAAATCCATTTTTTAGAAATAATTGTACGCAGTCATGCTTATTGCAGGTTCAACAACAATTAAGCTAGATGAGCATATCTTTTCACCCACCAAGTACCAACATTAAAGGGTAATCATATTCATATGTGAACAAACCTTGAATTTTGAGGACACAAAAAAGACAACAATTACATATGATTTTGTGATTAGAATATGATATGTAAGACTACATAGAAACAAATAAATTTCTACCAAAAAAAAAACATAGAAACAAATAAATGACATTTAGTGCATGTATTATGTACACATATAACATTACCCAAGCTAAAAAGCTAATACTTATGAGTTTTGAAGGAAAGAATTAGAATATTAAAGGGTTTTTTTTTTTAAACAGAATATTAAAGGGATTGTAGGGTAATGAAAAGCATAAAACATATTTAATGGACAATACACACATTCATATAAACACAAATGAATCCTGCTCTTTACCCAAACAGTTTCGCTCATTCCCAAAGTAAAAGTCGAAAATGCCCATGCCCCTACGCAACTTAACTTGCGCTAGTGCATTTGTTACGTATGTTAAGTCACGTTACGTGACTCAACATGCGTAAGTGTTATATGAACGTGACTTAAGTCACGCCAAACTACAGCACTAGCGCAAGTTAACTTGCGCTAGTTGACCGGTGAAGAACAAACGTTTTTCCAACTTTGGTCAGCTTTTCAACATTCAATGTACACGTTTTTTACCACTTCACACGTTTTTTTGACCACATTTATGTTAGATATAACCTAGGTTCACATTTCTACCTATAAATACCCCTCCATACTTACCTAATTCCTCACACCATATCACTTTCTCCCCCTCCTCACTCTCTCCCTCTATTTCTCTTCTTTCTTTTCTTTTTTTCAATATTCTCTTTTGGGGTAAAAGGTGATCAAACTTCGTCGGGGTAAAATAGTGAGTAGCCGACTTGGGGAAGTGATCGACCCTTGGGATAATTTTAAACCTGTTTTTTTAACTGCAGAAACTTTTTACCGTGGGTAAAAAGAACTTCTTGTGGTAAAAAAAAACAGATTTAAATTTAGCCCAAGGGTTGATGATGTATTTTCACCAAGAAGGCTGCTCACTATTTTACCCCACGAAGATTGTTCACTTTTTACCCCAAAAAGGAGAAAATAAGTAGATTTAGTGAATAACTTCAACATTATTGTATGACAATTGTTGTAATGTGAGAATTATTAATAAAATAAGATATTGTTATATTTACTTTTATTTATATTTAGTCCATTTACTTTTATTTATATTTAGTCCATTTGCTTTTATTTTTATTAATTTAGTCCATTTACTTTTATTTATATTTAGTCCATTTGCTTTTATCAATAATTTAGAATAATGTTAACAAAATAATTTCAGAATAATGTTAATAAAATAATTTAGAATAAAGTTAAGAAAATAATTTAGAGTAATGTAAACAAAATAATTTAGAATAAAGTTAATAAATTAATTTAGATTAATGTGCACAAACTAATTTACAATAATGTTAAGAAAATATTTCAGAATAATGTTAATAAAATAATTTAGTATAAAGTTAAGAAAATAATTTAGATTAATGTAAACAAAATATTTTAGAATAAAGTTAATAAATTAATTTAGAATATAGGCCTTAAATGTAACCAAAAAAAAAGTGAAGGCCTAATTGAAAATTGTTTAGTGCATAGGTTTTATATGCACTAAATTCAGTCAAAAACAGTAAAAAAAACGTGTAAAACACAATAAAATCATGGTTGAATAACCGACCAAAGTCCAAAAAACGTGTTCTTGAGTTGTGACCACCGGCCTAACTAGCGGGAGTTAACTCACGCTAGTGTAAATCCTGGGCGTGAGTTAACTTGCGTAAGTTATAACATCCAACTTATAAAATTACGGCCAACTTATAACTAGCGTGACTTAAGTCACGTAGCGTGACTAAAGTCACGTTCATCTTCTAACTGGCGTAGGTTAACTCACGCTACGTAAATTAACATGCGTAAGGGCAATATGGACTTTTACTTTGGGAGTGAGCAAAATCATTTGGGTAAATAGCAGGACTCAACACAAATAATGACGGAAGTTTTATCAAAGTTGTTTCATAGTCGCTTTTGTAATATGATATTGTAATCATTTTTTCTTAAGAGTCTAATGGCTAAGCCTCGCACACGCTAATTTTTTTTTTTTGTAACATTTTTTGAGGGATTCTGTTTTTGATAACATGATATTGTAATTTTTTGTAGGCTTAAATATGAAAATAGTCCCTGCAAATATCTAACATTTTGGTTTTAGTCCCTGTAAAAATATTTTTTTGGTTTTAGTCACTGCAAATATAAAAAATTTGGTTTTGGTCCTTGATATTTTGTTTTAGTCCTTGTAAAATTGATTCATATTGGATTTGGTCCTTGTAATATGTAGAATATTTGATTTTAGTCCCTCAAAATGAGGACTAAAATGAATATTATAGGGACCAATTTCAATATGAAATGATTTTACAAGGATTAAAACAAAATACCAAGGACCAAAACCAAATATTCTATATTTGCAGGGACTAAAACCAAAAAAATATTTTTACAGGGACTAAAACCAAAACCCCAGATATTTGCAGGGACCATTTCCATATTTAAGCCTTTTTTGTAAGTAATTAATATAATTTATAAACTAGCTAAAAATCCAATTCTGGTTCAATTTCGATAACCTTAAAAAATCTAAAACCATTTAACAATTATCTCAGTGATCTATTTAGTTAGAAGCTAATTTGGTATTCAATATTCTGAGTTTCTACTTGTTCAAAAAAAAATATTCTGAGTTTCTAACCAAGAATCCATCTACTAGCAAATAAAAAAAAACTAAAATCCATCTAATTTATTCCATCGTTAATTATAGTTAGTACATAGATAATTTGTTTCTTTCATCACTAAAAGTCCAAATTATAAAAGATATTTTTAAAGATACCAATTTTGCAATTTTTAAAACAATATATAATTGTAAAACAATACTCTCATTTATTTTTATAAAATTGGCTTGTAAGATAAAAAATTGATAAAGCATAAAAATAGTTTATAAAATTGGCTTGCATAAAAATTGGCTTTATAAACTATTTTTATGCTTTATCACCCTTCAATGCAAGATTTGAGTTTTTTTTTTTTTCTTTTTCCATACTCAACATATTTTGAACCATGCTAAGAACGTCGAAAATATAAGCCACTGATAAAAATTAATTAAAGGTTTCATTAATCTGTAGACCGCATCTCTGAACATAGTTTTTTTTTTTTTTTTTTGACAAATCTCTGAACATAGTTGTAATTGAGTATCTTAATTTGTCAAAAATATTTATTGAAAGCTGGACATTTTTTTAAACGAGTCCCTAAAATTTTAATTGATTTTAATTATGCCTCTAATTTTAAACAATTTGTATTTAAGTCCTTAAGTTCAAATTTGAGTAAACCAACCACAATTCAACCGGAGCTAAGTTTTAAAAAATTGGAAGAAAAAAATTGAATATTCTAAAATTTTAATTGGTGGAACATTTTATGTTGCAACATATTCAAAACTGATTTTCCCAAATTTTCATTTTCTTTTTCAAAAAAGGGTTAACCATGATGGAACAATGATTTAGTCTGTCAAATTGTGATCAAGTTTTAGAATTTCTTCCCAGACATTTGAACTTTAAAAAACTTAAAATCTGATTAACTTTCAATATAATTTTATATTCCTGATTGAACTTTCAAAAATAAAATAAATAAGGGTACACACACTAATTGAAATTCAAAATGACAATATTTTTGTTAAAATATGGGATAGGGAATAAATGTGTGTTATGCAGTATTTTTTTTTTTCTTCCTTTTAAACTAATGTTTGACCCAAAACCTAAGAATCTCTAACCTCTCAATAGAGGCGAGCGAGACCCAACCTAGCCGAAAGACGCATTTCATATTTGTCCTATTTGATTCGCAAATCACTGAGTTTTTGTGTGTCTAATTACATATTAGGATCTAAAGATTTGAACCAATTTAGAAACACGTTAGGGTTGAGTGTAATTTTTTTTTAAGGAAAGGTTGAGTATAACTCTTCCCTACCCTAATTGTTAGCTCCAATGCACTTATAACACCAACTAACAAGCCTTTTATAAACGAAATATGTTAGTCATGGCTGGACCTTGGGGTGTGCAAGGAGCTCAATGGAACCGGGTCTCCCTAAGCTATGGGCCTAAAAAAAAATTATAGCCCAGTAGTACTACTACGTACTATCCCACTAAAAAAAATTCCTTATTATCTTTCTCTCTGATACCACGCGTTTAATCACCATCACTCCATCGGACTTTCCTTTTCTTCTTCCCTGATTTTATTTCCTTTTCCTCTTCTATTGTCTTGTTTTAGGCCTATTAGAATTGGGTCATTTTGCTTTTGGTGTTAGGTGGATGTTTTTTTGGGAGGGTGGTTTGCGGTTCCTCATGTATATGGTAATGATTTTCACCTTTGGGTGTATCGCATATATACAGCACATTGTATTTATCTTTTAAAAAATTTAAATAGAACATTGTTCTTTAAAAAAAAAATACGTTTTTATTTTATTACGGACCTCTTTTCACTTACAGAGTCAAGCCTCCGGATTCATAGGAACGGCGCTGATGTTAGTTTAGGTAGAAATCTTGTTGCAGAAGTAGAATCACGTTTTGAGTTAGAGTACATGATAAAATATATATTAAAAAAAAACACTATCTTTCATTTTCAACTTTTAGTCATAATAGAAGGACCATCTCATAATATTGTTTCTAGGGTTAAATATGTTTTTGGTCCCTATAAATATGTCAACTTTTCGTTTTAGTCCCTCTAAAATTTTCCTTCAACTTTGAGTCCCTATAAAATTTTCAATCTTCATTTTTTGTCCCTCTTTTAAAGTAAACTCATATGTAGAATTCATATTTTTTAATAAAATTTTCCTGAAAAATTCTAAATATTATAAGAATCACTCCCAAAAAAAAATTAGAATTTTTTAACAAAACATGAATTTAATAAAAAAATTTATATTATTTACGGTTAAAAATTCATATTTAATTTGTTTTTTGTTAAAAAATTGTAAAATTTTTTAGAATTTTTTTTTGGAATATTTTAAATATTTCTGCACAATTTCATTAAAAAATACAAAAATTAAATTAAAAATAGGGACCAAAAGTAGTGATTGAAAAGTTTATGGGGACTAAAAGTTGAAGGAAAATTTTAGAGGGACTAAAACGAAAAATTGACATATTTATAGGGACCAAAAACATATTTAACCCTTGTTTCTATTGTCCTTCAAATCAACCCGATATTGTCTTAAATATATTCAATCTTAATTTAACTCGCAGAATATGAATGAAACTAGACTTTTGACACGTGCGTTGTACGAGTTTTCTCGACTATAATAGAGACCAATAAATAATTTTTAACCCGTAAGATCATTGATATGGTAGAAAATATTTTCTTAAAAAAAAAAAAGGCAAGAGGATAGGAATGAAATTGGTGTGCAATGCATTTTTTAGATGGAATTTGTTAGGTTAAAATTAAATAATTGCAAACCTAATAAAGCAAATGAGCGGGAAAAAATTAGGTTAAGTTGCTGCAGACATAACAAAATTAATAAATAAGGATGTCAAAAACAAAAGGCATGAAATTAAAAAAAATCCAAAAAAAAAGTGTAAAATTCTTGACAAAAAAAGTATCAAATAGAAGGATCATACGTGATCATTGATATGGTAGAAAATATTTTCTTCAAAAAAAATAGGCAAGAGGATAGGAATGAAATTGGTGTGCAATGCATTTTTTTAGATATTTGTTAGGTTAAGTAATTGCAAACCTAATAAAGCAAATGAGCGGGAAAAAATTAGGTTAAGTTGCTGCAGACGTAACAAAATTAATAAATAAGGATAAATAAGGATGTCAAAAAAAAAAGGCATGAAATTAAAAAAAAATCCAAAAAAAAAAAGTGTAAAATTCTTGACCAAAAAAAAAAAGTATAAAATAGAAGGATCATACGTGATCATTGATATGGTAGAAAATATTTTCTTCAAAAAAAAAAGGCAAGCGGATAGGAATGAAATTGTTGTGCAATACATTTTTTTTGATGGAATTTGTTAAGTTAAATGATTGCAAACCTAATAAAGCAAATGAGCGGGGAAAAATTAGGTTAAGTTGCCGCAGACGTAACAAAATTAATAAATAAGGATTATTAATTTTAAAAATAACCTAAAAGGACCTCACTAGCGTACACGCAATTGACTTGAGCCCAAAAATTTATGAGTGTTGAGGTGGAAATGAGTCAATCATACTGAAAATATTCATAAATTAAAATTTGGCAAACAATGTTGTTATAGTTGGTAAAATTTAATTCATATTCTTACTCTACAAAGATGTGATTTTAAAAATCTTGCTATAAACATGAAAATTTTATGGTTAGATAACATTTAATATGATTAGTCTAAATGTTCAAGTATATGGAAAATGTCATAGTCGGTCATATGCATATGCAACAAAGCCTTTAACACATGACTTTAAAATTAAGAGGATTAAAATTTTGGTTAGAGTATGTTTATTATATATTAAAAAAAAGTGTTTTTCTCTGTATTTTTAAAATAATTTTTATCAAAACTTATTCAAAAATAGTAAAAGTTATTTTAAACTCATTTGACATAAATTAAAAGAGGAATTTTGATATTCATTAACTTAAATGTCTATTGTTAGAGATTTAATAAAATAAAAAACACAGATTTATTCAAAAAAATATCTCTCAAAAATTATTTTTATGACAATTCTTAAACATTCTTCAAAATTTTATTATAAAAAACATTCGCATCAAAAAGATGAAATACTTATTTGTGCCAAAAAACTGAAAATCATAATTTTTTTTCCTTCTAAAAAGCTATAAACAAACAGGCACTTATGCTATATTTTGTTATTATCGATTAGAACATGATTTTTATTATATTATTGATGTTATTTCGAAGTTTTTTATGTCATTTAAAATTCAAGCCCCATTCGGATAAACAACTTATATAAATGTTTATATTATAAGGACTATTTTTTTAGGGAATATCACTAGGACTTATAGCATGAGAGTTTGCATTATAAGCTACTGTACTCAATAAATTATTTACATTGATATATACACTAAGAAATAATTACATAAATTGAAGTGTTTATATGGATCATTACATAAATAATTATAAAATGTTAATATGGTTTTAATTTATAAAAAAGACAAGTTTTTATTAAATGGATATTATAAATATCATAATTTAATTTGGGTCCCATGAAAAACAAAAGAATGAAATAAGTTGGAATAGAATATAAATATAAGTGGTATAGAACAATGATAAACTTTTTTTTTCCTTTTCAAAGTAGTCTAGTGGATGCACCTCATATATTTTAAATATGAAGAAATGAGGTGTGCGGAGTTCAAACGTTGACCCCTACATGTATTATACAAGCCGTACATAAAGATACTAGTGTTCCTTTGGAAAAAAAATATTTTTGTTGGGTTCTACTCTCTTTCACCACCATAAAAAAATGTATGTTTAAAAGAGAAGATAAGCGTGTTAGTTTGAAATCGAATAGAGTTACTTTGCAAAAGCTCTATGTAAGTCCGATGACAAACTTACAATGAGAACTTATTAAAATATAGTATATATAGTATGAGTAGATAAAATCACATAAACTTAAAATAAGTCAATCCAAACAAAAGCTAAACAAAAAAATGGCTCTTTGAGTTGTGCATACTTCTTTTTATTAGAGACATACTTTTTAAGATTAAAACATGATATTCAAATTGTTTAAGATGATCCTAAAAATATTTAGTAGACACCCATTCATCCATTATCCAACCTCCCTCTCTCCCAACTTAATTTGAATTATGGAAATGTGGAACTCACATGGGATATAAAGTGAAGTGGGATGTCAATGGGAAGAGGAAGGGGTCAAGGGGTCAGGAAGTACTTCTTTACTTCTTGCCACTCAACTTCTCTTCCATCTTTGTTTGTCTCTATTCACTAGAGAGTTTGTCCTCCGGTTCCATCCCCATAGAGATCCCATCAACATTACAAAAATAACTTAAATCTCATTATTTTTAACCAAAATCAATTACTTGATAAAAAAAACTCGCTTAAGTTGACCCGATGAAATTGATTTGAGAACTTGAATTAAATGATAAAAAGTAATTAGGAAATAAACAAACAATACAATATAATCAAAATTCTAAATGGAACAATCGGATTCAATTTATGAACCGAATCAAATAACAAATTCATCATTTTAATTAGAATTTATATTAAAAATATATATAAAAAGGAACTAAACGACAAGTATTTTGTCGTTTAAATATTTTCTCTTCAAAAGAGGAAACAAACGAAATCTATCTACGAGAATTAGTTGCACTTTTTTCTCCGTTGTGTTTTAGTACCCTTCGACTGAACACGCGAGGAGCATGGAGCATGCCGCATGGTATATGTTAACACTTATCAGTTACTATTATTATTAAGGAGTAAACAACAAAATTCACGATTCTGAATTCCATAACAAAAACAATGTTCCCTCAGAACCTTCTTCTAAACCTCCTCACCGGAAAAAAGGATTCGTTCGTTACCGACGGCGACGATGTTCCGTTCGGTACGTTATGGTGGTTTATTTACGCCGGAATTTCTTTCTTGCTTGTTCTCTTTGCTGGTATCATGTCTGGTCTTACGCTTGGTTTAATGTCGAAGCGTCCTGTTGACCTTGAAATTCTTCAGCGGAGTGGTTCTTCCACTGAGAGAAAACAAGCCGGTAATACTAATAATGACGCTGGAGATGATTCTTCTTCTTCTTCTTCTTCCTCTTCTTTTTAATCTTTATTTATTTATTATTCTTCTTGTTTATTGTTGCAGCTGCTATTTTTCCTGTTCTTCAAAAACAACACCAGCTGCTTGTTACCTTGCTTCTTTGTAATGCTTGTGCCATGGAGGTACCTACTTTTTTCAATTTTTTTTTTATTATTAATTAAGCATAATAACACCTGCAACTTTGATTGAAGACGTGTTCTGGTGTCTGACACGTGTCACATGACACTGATCCATGTGATTACATTAGATTGAATTATGTCAGTTTCTCAATTTTTTATCATTGTTTATGTGCCCGTGTCAGTGTTAATGTCTTATGCCATTGTTTTGTGTCAATGACATGAGTTGCGTGTCAATTATGCGCCGTGCATTTTGTAGCACCGACACTTTTGATTGAATGCATGTCCTGGTCTCGTCTAACATGTGTCAGTGTCCAACACTCACATGACACTGACACATGTGATTATATTGAATTATGTCATTTTTTTAAATATTTTTGGTGTTGATGTGTCAGTGTGACTGTCTATCTCAGTGTCACTGTCAGTGACTAGTCACTGTGTGTTGTGTCAGTGTCCTATGTGCTTGTGACATATGCATAACTATTTTTATAACAAAAGACAATTTTAAGTCAAATTGGTTTCACAAGCTATCATGGAGAGCCGGTGGAAATAAGCTGAACAGTCAAACCAGTGCTTATGTTAATAGACAAGGTTAAATAAGTTGATTCTAATAAGCCCTAAAACTCATATGAACAGTGTAATTTATACTTTTTTTGCACATGTATCTAATATTATCTTGCCATTTAGATATTTGTAAAAATGCTTCAATAAGTGATATAATTAAGTGATTTTATAATAACATATGACTGGATGTATGTATTTCTGCCTTTTTTTTATTTGCAGGCACTTCCACTTTACCTGGATAAAATCTTTCACCCTGTTGTAGCAGTGTTGTTATCAGTAACTTTTGTTCTGGCTTTTGGAGAGGTACATTATGTTTCTAGTTGAGTTTGCTTGCATCATAATCAAGCAGGACATTGCACTGACTGTTACATTGTCACATGGGATTATTAGGTCATTCCACAAGCTATATGTACAAAACATGGACTCTATGTTGGAGCTAGTTTTATTGGACTTGTTCGCTTCCTCATGTTCATCTGTTATCCAATTGCTTACCCTATTGGAGTGGTAAAGATTATACTTACCCATATTATAGTTTTATTATACTTGCGACAAACTATGGTTTTATGGAGCTTATAGCATAACCTTGGTGCTTCTAGGGTTTGGATTATTTGCTTGGACATGATGATGTAATGTTTAGGCGAGCACAATTGAAAGCCTTTGTTTCAATCCATAGCAAAGAGGTAATGTGTTTGAATTATCACCTGTGTGTGTGTGTGGTTTACAACTTCCTAGTTAAGAAGATATTGCTTTTATAAATGATTGCTGCTAATTTCACTTTGTCAAAATTTCGTGTATCTTTCTATCTCCTTTGACTTCATTTTGTTGATCATTAAAGGCTGGTAAAGGAGGTGAACTCACACATGATGAGACAACGATTATCAGCGGAGCACTAGATCTCTTTAAGAAGGTAAATGCTGATTATCAGTACATTCACTCTGTTAGCTGAATTGTTCTAATGGGCTTAATCGGTCAGGTTCTCTTTATTGCCTGACCATAACTTTATTAGTGATTGCTGTCTCTGAATCTGTTATAACTTCAATTATCTTTCAAGCTCGTCCAGTCGTTCAGTGATAAGATATATAATTAAATACAAATGTATCTACTATATTGCTTTTATTCTAATATAGGAAAAATTTCTACATTGCTATGCAGACTGCAGAGCAGGCTATGACATCAATCGATTCAACTTTTTCCTTGGATGTTGCTTCCAAATTGGACTGGTGCGTTTGCTTCTGTAAGCATTTCTGTTCGGATCTATATAGAAGCCACAGCAAGTTCAGTTATTTCTTCCTCACATGATAGTAGTACCAATGTCAAACTTTAAGACTTCAATACATAATATTACTTAGTGGACAATGCTAGAAGAAACATAACTTATATAAGTAACTTTGGACATTAAAATTCTTCCTATGCTTAAATACCAAATTATATGTTGATTTGTTTTCACAAGTCTTTCCTGATAAGTTTATCCAAAGTGGCTTAAAGTGTTATATAGAGCTGAAGTGAAGTCATAACTTGTTTTCTGTTTTATCACAGGGAAGCAATTGGGAGAATTCTTGAACGAGGTCATAGTCGTATCCCTGTATACAGTGGAAATCCAAAAAATATAATTGGCCTCTTGCTAGTAAGTGTGATTATCCACAGTGCTCTCAAAATGTTTTATCGAATTTTTTTTGTTGCCACTTGCTGCTAAAAACTGTTTGCTACTCTTCGCTAGGTAAAAAATCTTCTTACTGTAAGACCTGAGACAGGGAGTCTAGTTAGTTCCTTCAACATCCGGAAAATTCCTAGGTTTGGCCAATTGTGTCCTTTCATTTCATTTTTTATAACTTATCAATTGAATAAAGTTATTATTCATGAATAACACAGGTTTCCAGCAGATATGCCTTTATACAATATCCTTAACGAGTTTCAAAAAGGAAACAGTCATATGGCAGTTGTAGTTAAGGTTATAAGAGAGAAAAACAACCCTCAGGAAGCTGGCGACTTCAACAACTCGAAGGATGAAGTAGGCATCAAACACCGTTCTCAACTGACTGTGCCATTGCTAGCCGGGACTTATGAGAAACCAGACAATGTTATCAATATTGACAAACTTTCTAGGCATCATAACCCTAGAGGATATAATGATCCCAATAATGCCGACGAACAATGCGAAGAAAGTGACACGTCACCAAATAGTGTCCATGACTTTCCTTATGATAAAGATGGGGAAGTTATTGGCATCATAACCCTAGAGGATGTTTTTGAAGAACTCCTGCAGGTAGCCCTACTTATCTTAATCTCCAGCAAACCCTGTTATCCATCAGTGTTGTCAAATAGCGGCTATAGCAGAACTGTAATGCTTTAACACAGTGGAACTCAAACAAATCAATATTGTTCTGCGATGCGCTATTTAGTTCAGAGTGTTTCAAATGGCTGCGCTATAGTCAATCCGTGATTGACAACACTGTTGTCTATTTATGTTTATCATCATTACTTTATGTGACAGATAGATATTGTTCCGTGTTATATGCACAACAGACAAAATGCAGTATGCTGTGTAGCCCATGGATGGAATGGATCTTTGCTAACTTTTTTTCTGTCCATGCAGGAAGAAATCTGGGATGAAACAGATATAGATGTACATAGGAGGTGCCGTGATTTTTTTTTGTTTCTTTTTCCCGTCTCAATCTCTCACTGTTTCCCATAGCTCTTAAATGTTTAATGACTTGCTGACTATGAAATGCATAATGAATTCGGCAGAATACGTGTTGCTGCTGTCGCAGCTGCTTCATCTGTGGCACGAGTTCCATTAGGCCAAAAGGTGATGGGTCACAAGCCTGTAGTAAGTTGGAGCCATTTTTTTTCCTCTTTGAAAGTTTAAGCTTGGAATAGAAAGTGGATCATTATGTTGGGGCAGTTTTTTATTGCATGCTAAAGGCTAACTTAATTTGTTTGCTTCAAATAAATACGTGGATGTTTTATTCAAGTGAAAGATGGTTTTGAAATCATGGTAACATAAATACCTCATGTGTTAGATTTAAGTTTGTAAATCAGGCTTTGTACTACTTTTTCTAGTTTCTGATCTAGATCTTCATGTGTGATTTCATCATCAAATTCATTTAATAAATTGTGTGAAACCTGGTAGATGGTTGTAACCAAATACACCTTTTTGGTAACCATTCTAGTACTATCATGATTGCTGTGTGACAGATATCATGTGAATGTTTAGATATCTTATATTGAAATAATCTTGCTTTCCTTCAGGTGAAAGTTTGACCAAGTTTGTGGATGATGGTTCACATTGATACTGATGGAGCTTCCTGGACAATAAAAGACGAAATTTTACCATACACTCTTCTACTATATCTTATAGCTATTGATGCATTTTGATGTTAGGAATAGGATGATACAATACATCATGGAGATATTAGCCACGCTTCTTACTATTTTTTTGTGTGCAAAGAATCACACTTTTCTTAGTCCTTTTGTAAAATGCTGGTCTTGGATTTCTAATAGTTATCTTTGATACTTGGTTTCCTAAGCAATTTTGTTTGAATTAGTCATACTTCATGTCTAATCTCATGATTGAGTGCAAGCAGTTAATGCGCTTCAGTTAAAGTCGAATCGTTTGAGGAGTACACAAGTTCAAAATAATTAGTCAGGCTTTACTTACATTCCTCCCAACTTTAAATTACAAATTCCCCTTTCCCCTAAAAATTAGAGGGTTAAGACAAAATAAAATCGTACTTCATGGCAATCATAGCTATATTGCTTAACTGAGGTTCAAATTGATGTATAAACTATTGTATCATGACTAACTTATTAAGGTTTAGAGTTGAATATAATATCTACTTGGACCAAAATCTGGAAGGAAAAAAAAAGACTAGGCCATGCAAAATGACTGTTTCTCTTAACTGGCACAAATTAGTATTTTGGCTCTGTCATCTCTTTGTTTCTTAGTAGAAAAATTGTATTGGGTTGTAACTATTTATTAATCATTAGTTTCTGTTTGTTAATTTGATTCAGTTGTAACAATATGTCCTATAATAATCATATATTTCCTCCAACAACTGAGTCCTGTGAATTTGATAAGTCATTTTTTGTTCACCTCAACGTTATATATCATCCTTAAAATGTTTGGCACACTTTTTCTCCCCTGTAAAGAGGGACACTTTTTATTAAAAAGAATATTAATATTTTTTATGCACGAGGTATGAAATATTTCAGTGAACACTATATTCTAGGGTTTTGTTGGATATGTATCCAACATTCACTCGTTTAATGTCATGTTATTTTCTATGTTTAATTATTTTGAATTTTGCTTTTGATATCCAACAAAACCTAGGATACCTTAGAATTTTTTAATATTTTTACACACGGATCCAATCAAATAGATATCACTTGTGAAAAAATAAGTAATTCAGCTAGACTCAACATTAGTTGATAAAACTTGTTTACACTATTCAAAAAATTCCAAACATAACAATTTTTGACAGGAAAATATAACAACTTAACTTTCCATAAGTTTGAGTGCTTCAATTTAAAACCTTTACCTTTAAAAAAAAATGTGAGAGAGAACAATCCATTTTTTTCCCTTTTATTAATTTTGTGCTATAGCAAATTAACATTTGATAATAATTTTCTTGGTTAACAATAATGAGCAAAAACAATCGTGCTATTATTGCCGTGCAGCCTGTACTTGATAATATATTGGAATAATTCATCATCGACATTATTTAGTATGATTATATAAAAATGAAATGAAAAAGAAAAAAAAAACTTGCCACTTTGTCTGCCAATAAAAAAAAATAAAATGAAAAAGACAGAAGGGAAACACTGTTTGAGGAGAATGTAAGGGTAACGTGTCCTCTTCATGTGGATTTGGTTGCTCTAAAACTAAGATTATGACCAAACAGCAGGTTGTCTCTTTTTTTCTGGACCAATTATGCCCTTGCTAGGGTTTGTTCTAGAAATTGCTCAAAGGCTATAAACCTCGAGAACACTTTCTTTTAGTTGCACTTTAATTTGTTATTAAGATGTTTAAATTTTCTCTTCTTTATGAAATACTTTATTACTTGTAGAGATTAATGTTATAATTTTATGGTGAAATTTCTAACATGATTAATTATATAAAAAATTAATTTAATTAAAATGTATTGGTCTAATCAAAATACTTATCTTTGGTGGAGTTCACTACAAACATATATGTTGTTTGACAAAAACTTACATCTCCCACTTCTTTTATGTACAAACAAATATTCCTTTTTTTTTTTTTTTTTTGAGAGAACAAACAAATATTCATTCAATGCAATACATCTTTCCTATTAAAATCACACTTTAAACTTTAAACATGATATACATAAAATGATTTTTATTCCATTCACTTAATCACAATCTGGTTGTTGCTCATAATAATAGGGAACAAAGTTATGTCAAACTCACAAAGGCAATAAAGTTTCCCATGATCACAATAATGAATCTCTAGAACTTTCATTTGCTTCAATTTATTTAGCATAAAAATAAAAAGGGTAAACAGTGCTTTTAACCCCTGTAATATAGGTCACTTTTGGGTTTAGCCCCTGTAAAATTTTTTTTTTAGATTCCACCCTCATAAATTTTTTTTGTTTTGGTTTTGGCCCCTGACCCCCTTGAGTCAGCAGAATCTTTGACGTGGCAGGCGTTCTGCTGACGTCGCGCGCTGACTGTATAATTATTTTTATTTTTTATTTTTTTATTGGGGGTACACGTGGCATTTTCGTTTTTTTTTTTTAAAATTTTAAAAAAATATTAAAAAATTCTGGAAAATTGAAAAATTAATAAAAAAATTTTAAAAAAATTAAAAAATTCTGGAAAAATTTAAAATTAATAAAAAAATTGAAAAAAATATTAAAAAATTCTGGAAAATCGAAAAATTAATAAAAAATCTGGAAAAATGAAAAATTAATAAAAAATTGAAAAAAAAATTAAAAAATTCTGGAAAATTGAAAAATCAATAAAAAAATTGAAAAAAATATTAAAAAATTCTGGAAAATTGAAAAATTAATAAAAATAAAAAATTTTAAAAAAAAACGGAAAAAATTAAAAAAATCTGGAAAAATTAATAAAAATAAAAAAAGATTAAAAAATAAAATAATCCAATAAAATGAAAAATAATGAAAAAATTCTGGAAAATATTTAAAAATTTCGAAAATTTTAAAAATTCTGAGAAATACTAATAAAAATTTCAAAAATTTTAAAAATTTCGAAAATTTCCATTAAAATTTCATTTTGAAATTTTTTAATGAAATTTTCCTGGAAAAATGAAATTTTAATGAAAATTTTTTGAAATTTTCGAAATTTTTATTAGTATTTCTCAAAAAATTTCCGGGAATTTTTGTGTATTTATAAACCGAGCTTAGGTTTTTTATGTATCTTTCGAAGTTTCGAAATTTTCATTAGTATTTTTTCCGAGAATTTTTGTGTATTTATAAACCTGAAACTTTTGTGTATTTATAAACCGAGAATAAGGGAAAAAATACACTGAAAAAACCTGAGCTAATCAAAATTTCGAAAAATACGAATGATTAATCTTTTTAATTTTTTTTGAAAATTTCAAATTTTTTTTAAATATTTTCCAGAATTTTTTTTATTTTCCAGAATTTTTTCATTATTTTTCATTTTATTGGATTATTTTATTTTTTTAGTCATTTTTTATTTTTATTAATTTTTCCATATTCTTTTAATTTTTTCCGTTTTTTTAATTTTTTTCATTTTTCCAGAATTTTTTAATATTTTTTTTCAATTTTTTTATTGATTTTTCAATTTTCCAGAATTTTTTAATTTTTTTTCAATTTTTTATTCATTTTTCATTTTTCTAGATTTTTTATTAATTTTTCGATTTTCCAGAATTTTTAAATATTTTTTTCAATTTTTTTATTAATTTTTAATTTTTCCAGAATTTTTTAATTTTTTTAAATTTTTTTATTAATTTTTCAATTTTCCAGAATTTTTTAATATTTTTTTAAAATTTTAAAAAAAAAAAAAACGAAAATGCCACGTGTACCCCCAATAAAAAAATAAAAAATAAAAATAATTATACAGTCAGCGCGCCACATCAGCAGAATCTGCTGACGTCGCCTGCCACGTCAAAGATTCTGCTGACTCAAGGGGGTCAGGGGCCAAAACCAAAACAAAAAATTTTTATGAGGGTGGAATCTAAAAAAAAAAATTTACAGGGGCTAAACCCAAAAGTGACCTATATTACAGGGGCTAAAAGCACTGTTTACCCAAATAAAAAAAAGAGTGACCTTTTCAAAAAAGCTTGTGCACATCAGTATAATAATGGATCAACTGAGGCATGAGGCTGAGCATACAATTAAAATTAATATACTTAGCTTACATGCATCACAAACCAAACTATCTACTCCGTGCATTACATAGGAAAAAGAAAAAAAACTTGTGATAACTTACGATAAAAGCTAGCCATCTACTTATTAGTAATTAATATTATCGCATCTAATTTGTTAATTAAGGTACCAACTATAGATATGCAGTGGCACCAAGAACATGAAACATACATTGGTTACTCATGCCAGCACAAGAGTAGGACAGTGCATCTCCAAATAATGTAAAGCCGTGTCTTCTGCTGCCTAATGTGCTTCGAACATTTTCGCCATGGTCGAAGCTTGGAAGAAGAAGAAGAAGATCCTCTCACTGATGAAAATGAGAATATACTACCTATACCTGCCATTTGCAAGTTCAAAAATGGTTATGATTTGCAAGTTCAAAAAAGGAAAATACGAGTATTTGATGTGAATGTTACTCTTAAGTTGAGTATTTGGTGTGAATGGCACTCTACTATGTATATGTGTGAGTGTGGGGAATAATAGGGGGAAGATTTGAATTGAAGGAATCAAATTTGTGGTGGATTACTTGTTATGGCCCATGGTTGCAAGAATGGGACATGTTCCATTGTCCATATTAAGATAGATTGGTGACACCTTTGAGCTTGTTCCCCTTGAGAGGGACTTCTCATCCCCTTCTACTTCATGCTAAGGGTCTTACTTGTCCCCCCTAATCTATGTATCATTCACCATTTAATTAAAATTAATTACTCCCCCTATGTACCCTAATTTATTTTATTTTTTAAAAAAAATAAATGATATTCATTCATTTAAATTGACAGAGCACATTGATACAATACAAATTCAAAGTCGCTAAAAACAAAAAGGATGAATATGCGAACAAACTCACAACATTCATGTTAATAACATAAAACAACAGAGTATATATGGCTACAAATATGACTATATTCACACCACCGAAATACTCATGTTTCCGGATCTGCAATGTTGACGACGTAAATGACATTGATTGAATCTGAACTTGATCAAAACTAATCTTTCAACCTAAATCAAATAAACATTGCGCTAAGACGGGAAATCAAAAACAAACGCCAAAAAGGCGGGAAATCAAAATAAACATAGTCGTGCTAGACGACAAAATCACAAAAACAAAAGAAAAGATAAAGAAAAACAATTATTTCTATTTAACTAAAATGAAAGACAAACAATTCGGAGGGATGATTTTGATCAAAATTAACCCTAAATCACCTCTCTTTGGTAGATCAAGAAAAAGAAAAGTTGTGTCAGCTAAGGTTTAAGAAAGGAAAAAAAGAGTGAGAAAATAGTTGAGACACCCACCCATATATCCTAATTAATAACCATCATATTTGTTTTTTTTAACACAAATTAAGAAAAAAAATTAGAATGAAATAAAAAATGACAATACAAAATTATTATCATTAAGCATTTGTATAGTCATCATTATTATAAGTATAGAATGAAATATAAAATGACTTCATAGTGATGCAAATGTCTCGGAATTGCAACATAAATAACATGCCACAAAGTTAAAGTTTTTAAAAGAAAATTTTACCATCCATTACAATCATATCTAGTTGGAGGGATTAGTTTCTACGCGCAAGGGTATATCAAATTCATATTAGAAAAGACTACCCGGACATTTGATGAATTCGCTTACTCCATTTTTCCGTATTTAATGTGTGAACTATATAATCAGACTATTTCAAAAGTAAAAATAAAAAAACGATCTTCATATTATCTTAGTTAAAAATGGGATACTTCCACAAGAAATTTGGTGTACTAGACAACTGAAAAACAAAATGATCTTCATAACTTTTGAGATACCAATTCCCATGAACGTGTGGAAAGACATGGAGAACCTTGGGGTCTCATAGACCAATCATCGTGCTAAGAGTGTGTCTCTTCCTTTTGTTGTTGTTGAAGAAAAATAACCGACTAAGATTGACTCACATGGTAAAGAGACTCAAATTTAAAGTCGTGGATCCGACTTCTGTTGTCGATTAGAGATTTTTTTTTTTGTTTTGAAAAAACTAAATTAGCCCACCCAAATTGGCACCAGGAGGAAAAAACTAAATTAGCCCACCCAAATTGGCACCAGGAGGAATCGAACCTGAGACATCGAGGAGGAGCACACTCCCATATTCCAAGCCAATACCACGAGGCCAACCCAAGTGGGTTTTCAATTAGAGATTGATCCAAAATATTTAATAAATGGAGTCAAGATTATATATCATTAACAAAATAAGTTACTATTTTTATCAATATAATAACTTCAATACTTTTCTATACAAAGTTATTTCTTTTGGTTGCTTAATCAATGCATTTAGAACATTCATATGTATTAGTCTTAGTTATATAGTTTGTTGTAGTGTTATACATGGACTACATGTAGACAACAATATCATATAAGTGAGATCACATTGCATAAATATCTAAGTATTTGTTAAAATTATAATAAGCAAATGAGGTCAGCTGACCAGCTGCCCCCACATTGCGTCCGTGTTTGTTGTTGACGTGGGACCTCTTTAATGAAAGATATATATAAGTATCTTTGTTAACGCTAGCCGAACATTAAGTCATACCATGACCCTGGTTATTCTTTAGAGCCTTATCAAAACTTTTGTTGTATAAAAAATAAAGACATTATACATTATCACACCACACGGGAAAAGAATACTCATACATTGCAATCGTTTATTGAGACTTGATGCCAGCAATAGTGTCCACAATCACGTGTACCGTAGTCATTTTCGACCCAGCTTGCCAAAATCATATATTTTCAAAAAAAATTCCCTGTGAATCGAAGATTTCAAACTTCACAAAATGGGGTGGGTTCTACGTGATACGTACTCCTCTGTGGACCGCCATGTTTAAAAATATCTGAAGCATTAACAACCATTAAAATGCTCTTCGAAAGTAAAAATTTATGGTACTCTTAGTTTGGTCAGTATCGGTTTGAAAAAAAAACACTGAATGCAACTTTTGACCACAATTATTTTGTGATAATGTTTTCTATTTTTATTTTCGATACTATGTGTTTTTAGTTTGTAAATATGAACGAAAATTCTAAACTTCACGACAATAAAGTTTAGGAATGCATCACGAAAGTAATATACTCCCTCCGGTCTCAAATGTAAGAAACTTTTCACTTTTTTGGTTCATTCAATAAATGATGTATGTGGTCTATAATAAAGACCACATACATCATTTATTGAATGAATCTAAAAAGTGAAAAGTTTCTTACATTTGAGACCGGGGGAGTATGTATTTTTGAGTGTAGAGAGCATAAGTCAAAAAGTATGTATTTGCATTGATAAATTATTCCACGACAATTTCTGATTTGACCGTCGGAGTGTGTGCATGTACATTACCCCATTCGTGTGAAGTAAAAAAGTTGTTGTTGTCAAAATTGTCCTACTTAAAGGTCATTCAACATCATCACTCAAGGATCTGAGCTCAGGTCCTGCAAGATCGTTAGGCTACACTAAATATCCATGTCAGTATAAAAGTCTAATAAGTGTTGACATGTCATAAATGAATAAGTCACATTATTAAAAAACGACCCAAAAATGAGATGAGAGATCAAAATTCAGAAGGGAAAATAAAAGTTAAATAGAGATACAGAAAACTAATTTTTAAAATTTGAAGACCAAAACTTAATTTTTTATAAATAGAGGGACAAATATTGCATTTACGCTTATTTAGTTTGTATACAATGTAAAACTTTTTTACACATGCATCTTATCAAATTGCTTTACAATGCCACTTTTACAACATAGTTTCCAAAATATCTTCACAAAAATTTATACAACATGATTTGATTAAATTAATGCAACTGTAAAATAGTTTTAACAGTCGACGCATAACAATTAAACTAAAAAAATAATGAAAAGGACAGAAGGGAAACACCAGTTGAGGAGAATATAAGGGCAACGTGGTCCTCATCATGTGGATTTGGTTGCTCCAATACTAGGATTATGACCAAACAGCAGGTTGTCTTTCCTCTTTGTTAGACTAGTTATGCCCTTGCGTAGGGTGGTTCTAGAAGATTCTCAAAGGCTATAAACCTAGAGAGCACTTTCCTTGTAGCTGCATGCCATTTTCTGCTATTGATCAACTCAACACGGCATTATCGAACATAAGTTTTTTTTGTCTAATAGTCTAGTGGTTGGAGCTCACGCATTTTAAATGTGGATAAATGATGTATATAGGGTTCAAACCTCGATCCATGTATATATCATGTAATATCTCTACCAACTGCATATATTAAACGTGTTCAAATCTCTCTTCTTTATAAAACATTTTATGTGTAGAGATTAAATTTATTTTATCGTGAAACTTCTAACTTGATTAATTATTAAAATTTACATTCAGTTAAATTTATTGGTCTAATCAAAATACTTTTCTTTGGCCGAGTTCATTACAAATATATGTTGTTTGGCAAAACTTAATTTCCATTAAGTCAAATCTTGAGCTCCAATCACTTGAATATAAAAATAGACATCTCCCAAAAGTTGTAGTAAATTGAAAGGAAAAAAAAAAGGGTATACCACTTCTTTTATGGACAAACAAATATTCATTCATTACAATATATTTTTCATATTAAAATTGCACTTCTAACAGGATATATATATTCCATCGACTTAAACATAATCTGGTTGTTGCTCATAATAATTATGTCAAACTCACAAGGCAACAAAAGTTTCCCATGATCACAATAATTAATCTCTAGAAGTTATACATTTGCTTCCATTTATTTAGCATAAAAGTAAAAGAAGAAATGAGTGAACTTTACAAAAAAAGATTGTCCACATCAGTATAATAATGAATCAAACTGAGGCATGAGGCTGAGCAACGATTGATAAACTTAGTTTAGATTAGGTATCTTTAACATGATACTAAATATAGTTTGTAATTTACACATTCAAAAGGGTCTACTTACGATAAAAGCTAGCTATATACTTGTTAATTCTACTTTGGAAATTAAGGTAAGATTAATCAACACATGACCAACTATATATATGCAGTGGCACCAAGAACATGAAACATACAATGGTTACTCATGCCAGCACAAGAGTAAGACAGTGCATCTCCAAATAATGTAAAGCCGTGTCTTCTGCTGCCGAATGTGCTTCGAACATTTTCGCCATGGTCGAAGCTTGGAAGAAGAAGAAGAAGAAGAAGATCCTCTCATGGACGAGAATGAGAATATACTACTTATACCTGCCATTTGCAAGTTAAAAAATGTTTATGATTTGGTAGGTGAGAGTGATATATTCTTCACTCTAAGTTGAGTATTTGATGTGAATGGTACTCTCCTATATATATGTGGTGCGGGGGAGGGATGATATTAGGGGAAGATATGAATTTTGAATGAATCAAATTTGTGGTGGATTATTTGTTATGGCCCATGATTGCAAAATTGGGACATCTTCCATTGTCCATATTAAGATAGATTAGTGACACTTTTGAGCTTGTTCCCCTTGAGAGGGACTTCTCATCTACTTCTTCATAGTAAGGCTCTTCCTTTGTCTCCCCCTAATCTTTGCATGATTCACTATTTAAGTAATTAACTTCTATACTCAATAATTAGGAAAGTGTGGGCACATGTTAATATAACAATGATAAAAATTATGTATCGAAAATTCTGTTAATTTTTTTTTCAATTTTTTTTTTTAAAAAAATTCAATGAATACTTGCTATGTTTGGAATACTTATCATATGAGTTCTCTACTCATAACTAAATTTTCTTCATTTGCAAGAATTAGAAATCAAACATCTAATAAATCCATTGTTTAAGGGGTTCTGAATTCCTTATTAAACCAACTCTTTAATTTATTTGTAATTAATATATACGCTACCTTTATAATATGCATATTATCTTGGGTTTAATATGTTTTTGGTCCCTATAAATATATCAAATTTTTGTTTTAGTCCCTTTAAAATTTTCCTTCAACTTTTAGTCCCTATAGAATTTTCAATCACTACTTTTGGTCCCTATTTTTTGTAATTTTTTTTTTAGTGAAATTGTGCAGAAATGTGTAGAATATTGTAAAAAAATTTCCCCTAAAAGATTAGAATTTGTTAACAAAACACAAATTAAATATGAATTTTTAACCATAAAAATATAAAAATTCATATTAAATTCATGTTTTGTTAAAAAAAATCTATTTTTTTTTGGAGTGAAGATGGAAAAATGAAGGACCAAAAGTGAAGATGGAAAAATTTTTAGGGACTAAAAGTTGAAGAAATTTTTTAAAGGGACTAAAACGAAAAGTTGACATATTTATAGGGATCAAAACATATTTAACCCTATTATCTTCTATTTTGATGTCTTTTATATGAAAGGGAGGGCTATGAACTCGGAATATCTTCAATTCAATGTGGTATGAGAGACACAAACCATCGAAATAAGGTTTCCATACTTCAACAAAAGTACACAACAAGAGTAAGCGGTTGAGGAGAATGATTTAGTATTTTTTAGGACTTCTCTTTTGTTCTTTTCAGATATTTAATCCGTAGATGGGAGAATGATTTTTCAAGAATAAACGATTAAATTGCAAATGAAAGTGTAAATATATTGTTGATGTATCAATTGTGAGTTAGAAATCTCTCATTGAATTAAGCAGTTGATGTTGAACAATATATAAGTGAGATGACTCATATTTCTACTAACTTAAAATTTAGTTAATGTGCGATATATAATTCCACTTATTTAGTTGCTCAAAACTCACTATATTAATCTTTCATACCCTCTTGACCTAACTCTAAAATCGGAGCCGGAAGTTTGACCGACTTTTTTTGTCAAATTTTGTGATTAGATAGTAATGGTGGGTCTAAGGTTCTGTATTTTGAAAACACCCCCCTTTACAAGATGAGTAAGATAAAGTATATATGCATCACAATAGAAAAATGGGTTAAATATGTTTTTGGTCCCTATAAAATGGCGACCTTCTAAGTTTAGTCCTTACTTAATTTTAATAGCTTTTTTAATCCATACAAAAAAAAAATTTACTTATAATTTTAGTCCCTGCTAAAATAAATTTTGTTTAATTATCCTTAAACTCTTAAATTTTTTAACGATTCTTTTTATACAAGTTTAGAACACTATGAAAGGTTCATTTACTAAAATCTATAATTTTTTAACATGAAATAAATTAAATATGAATTTTTTAAAACGACAAAAGTTTAAGATATAAGTAACAAAAATATGGACGTAGAAATCAAATTTTTGCGAGATTTTTTTTCGGAGGACCTTTTAATAACGTTCTTAACACGCCTGTAAAAAATTGTTGAAAAACTTAAGAGTTTAAGCATAAATTAAACAAATTTGGATTGAGTAAGGACTAATATTGAGTACAGAAATTTTTTGTAGGGATTAAAAATGCTATTAAAATTAAGTAGGGACTAAACTTACAAGGTCGCAATTTTGTAGGGACCAAAAACATAATTAACCCTAGAAAAATTATTGGCTAAAATAGTGATTTATCTGATTTTTTTAGTTTCGAATGTAACCCCAATGAATTTATCTATATCCACTATCTCAGGGTTTAGATTTCAATATGGTCCTTTTGGCTTAGATTGTGTTTGAAAAGTATTACATGAAAATATGGTCACCATGAGTATAGCACCGCTAGTAGGGACAATGTATTGTAATATGTAGGGGTTGGAGTTCGAACTCTAAACACCCCACTTATTCATCTTAAAAAGTGAATTCTAACCACGAGGTTATTTGACCCAAAAAAACTTTGCAAAAATAAGAGACCATTTTAAACAAAAAAGTGACATATTGATATAACTTTCGTAAAAAAAAAAAATTATTTGGAGAAAAAAAATAAAAAAATAAGGACCCAAATTTGAAGACTTCATATATTTCACTATGATAGCATAAAGGAAACAGATTTCATAAATATAGTTAAAACAGCAAAAGATCCACTACAATATTATCTAAGAATTTTCTTGCACAATAAGCATAGCTTATAAACAAATTTATAATTTTTTTTAGGCATGCAAATTTATAAATTAAAACAGCAAAAAGATAAACTTGAAGACTTCCAACTGTTTGCTACCAATGAATCATAGTTACTTCAAAATCACACGAAGTAAAACCGGAGAAATGATATTTATACAATCATTTTTTGACAACTTTTGTAACGACTTTCTTTCTCATACTTACTTTATGTTTTTACTTTTTCTCTCTTTTACTTTGGTTTTTGGATAAATACTTCATTTTCTTTGAAAATTATGGTTGTCCCATAAGTTGTCATTGAAATGGTTGTTTAAATAACACAACTCATAAAACTATGATCAATTTGAATGATAGAAGAAAAATCTATTTTAAAAAAAATACATATTCTGTAAAAAAAAAATGTATGCATACATGCATTTTTGTGGTTAATGAGACTCTTAGTAGGTTAATGAGGGTGGGGTTTAGCATGGGAAAGGAAACTTCTTTCCCATGATGGGAAAGTTCAACCACAACCATGGATTTAATAATATTTAATTTGGATGGTTAAGATCTTTTACCTGGTAATGGCTTTAACTTATTGATGGATATTGTGAAACAAAAAAGTGGACCCCACCGAATAATTAAATAACAATTTTGTATTGTTAGATTTATTGGTTTTTGTTTGTAACAAATCATGGGCCTTTGCATATTGTGTTGGCCTTTTTGTTCTAAATCAAAATTTCGGATGACATGTTCTTGTGCTTTTTTTGATAATAATGCTGCCATATTAAATTTTTTGATGTCATATTAATTGCAATTACATAAGAAATTAATTGGGAATAAAACATTTTAATTTTGTACATAGTTTCTTACATTATGTGAAAAAAAAATTCACTTTATTTTGTTACAGTATTTAACAAAAGAGTGATTTGTCTTTGTCAAAAAAAAAAAAAAATAGAGTGATTTGTCAAAAAGAAAATAAAAAAACAAAAGAGTGATTGATGAGTATACGGATTAGATAAAAAAAATGAGAAATGAAGAACACATAACGTGGTGAATGATCGGACAATAACAAACGGTGCATTAGTAAAAGAGATACTAATACACATTCGAATCTGAGCCTCTTCATCCTCTTCCTCTTCACTTTCATACCCAAATTCAGTTTCCGATGCAGAGACAGTGGTGCCGGCAGGATTCGATTTGGTTTTGAGAGCATCAAATCTAGCGTTTGATATCCAACGGTTGTTGAGGTTTGGATTTTGTTTTGAATGCTTGAAATCGACGTTCCAGATCGATATCGAATTCGGGATCCGGATTAGGGTTGGGATTGGGATTGGTTGAGGAAGAAGTGTAGGCGTTCTTTCTTCTGGTTCTGTTTCCTCGACTCATCCTCTCACTACAGTTCTGGAAAGAAATAAATGAGGTGAGACAATCCTAAAGTAAATGGGGGGTGTAACTGGAAGAAACAAAAAACGTTAAAAATGAGATACTCCATACATTTTTGTGGTTAATGACAATTAAGACACTAACGATGTAAAGTAACATATGACTGCCCTAATCCTTTTCCTGGAACCCAACTCATTTAACATCTTGAGACAAAAAAATATAGAAATACTTATGTATAAAATAATGTAACACGGGATACTTATACACGAAATTTGGTGTACCACACAATGAACAGAAAAGAAAAAAAAAAAAGATCTTTATAACCTTTGAGATCGATCCCACGAACGTGTGGAGAGACATAGAGAATCTTGGGGTCTTGGAGACCAATGATAATGGGGTGCAAAATGTATCTATCTTCCTTTTTAATTTGTAGTTGTTGAATAAAAATAAGACATGCATTTCCACACGAGGCAAGAATCACTATATAGCAATAATCTTTTATCATTTTATGTTCTCTTGCACGCACAAATTAATGCCATCAATAGAGTCCACAATCACGTGTAATGTGTCCACCAATAAACGTACAAGTCATTGTCAACCCAGCTTGCCAAAATCATATATGTTCACAAACTTCATTTTGATTTGAACACAAGAAGATCTTCAACTTCACAATGGGGTGGGTTCTACATGATTTAGTGCACAAATATCAGTATTTATTACTCTAACAAATGCTCTTTGAACGTAGAAGTTCAGAAATTCTTCGTCATTATCATCGGGAAAAAAATAACGGGGGAGAGGAATTCGTCAACGTAGTTAACTTGATTGGTGAATTAATGAATATAACAAAATATCGTAGCTCATTTTTCACTCAACAAACTCTATTGTCGAGTTTACTAGGAAGCAAAAGAATGAGGTTGTCCATGAATTGGTGTAGGCAGCCCTATTCGAATCTAGCTTCCGTATTTTTTATAATGTATCCACATGTATTGAACTTTTGATTGCTAATGAAATGATATAAATTTATTTCCCTAAGAAAAATATTGTAGCTCATTTGTCGTCTACCGAACACAACCATGATTTAGGACATCATTAACCATAAATTATAAGGGTATATTTGAACACAAAATATGATTGATGAATATCATGTACTATTTGAACACTTGCAAATCATATATATTTCAACATAATTTTCTTGATTAATATATGATTCATGGTGTTCATGAACTATGACATCTTCTTATATCCATTAACCACTTATTTGTCAACCAATATTTGAACTTTGTCAAGCATCTAATTTATTGTCCAAATTTAATATTAAATTTGTGTGTGAAAATAACACAACTCACTCTAGAAATTTTTAATTACCGACGTACAGTAGAATTTGGCCATGAATGTGTTGTTTTCTCTGTTTTCATTCTCGTTGAATTGTGCAAGGTCCCACATGGGTTTATCCGTGGACCATGGGCCACATTACATGACTTAGTGGGTTGAGTCCAGTGTGTACGACGTGTGTGATGGGCTTTGCTCCTGGCCATAGCAGCTTGGGCCCATTTATGACTTTGTCTTGATTTTGACCGTAATATAGAACAAGAAATTGGAAAATATCTTCATGATTCACTAAACGAAAAATCACTATATTACCTTTCTCTCATTTTTTCCTTTTAAGAAAATCTGTACGTATAAGTTTGAAATCATGTCATTAGTAAATGAAGAGACGTACAAACTAAAATTGTTCAATTGGTAACATCTCGACTTTATAAGGAGGAGAACACGAGTTCTATCAAATTCAAGGATCATTAAAGAACCAATAGCTGTAATTATAATAGTTTACCAAAAAAATAACTCAGCAGATGTTATCCCTAAAAAAACTCATTGGATATTATTCCCAAAGGAAAAAGACTAAGATAAGAAGTACTGTTCAATCTAATTGATGTCACATGATTAGTTAGTAATTTCATGACATGTACTCATTGAGTGTGATTATTGCTTTCATGATCCATCCATGTGAATGATTCACTTTGTGTTATTATTATGGGATGGGATGGGATGGTTTTTTGAAGGAAGCTTTGATGACCTTATCTCAACAGTGCTGGAATGGAAATCAAAAGGGATAAGATGATGTTTGTGTATCTCTAGTTTCATTGCCTACCTTCTCGGGCACGCAACAATGACACACAAACCTTCACTATGTAAACCTTCACTAGAGTTTGAATGTATCAAAGTTTTTAAAATATCAATGAGTTTGTTTTTGTTATCAATTTTATAGATCCAATTAATTGGTAACTCAAGATGATTTGAAATTCAAACTAATTAAAAGAGACATTTGTTGATTAAATTGAAAAATTGTTTCAAATATATTTAGTAAATTGAAACCCAAAAAAATATATTTTGTAAATTGGATAGATTCATGGAGTATAGCGACATATGCACATATTCAATGACCAAAACACTATTGCTTGCTTATGTTTTGGATTAGGTATTTGGATTGCGTCAAAACCTATATCACATACATCAGACTATATACGCATCACACGGTGGCCTTTCAAGATAGAGCTGTCAAAACGGATTATTTGATCCGTTTAAAGTTGACTCTAACGGGCTATGGATATTATCGGATCGGGTAAAAAACCTTGTTAAAATATAAGCTCTAAGAGTAATACTCAAGTCCTATACGGGTACGCAGACTAATCAGATCGACCTTTACTTTATTTTTTTATAAAAAACTAAAAAATCTTATAAAATTTCTTAAATATTTTTTTTTTAAATTCAAAATAACCACAAATCAAAGCATGAAATGTGCTATTATTATGCAGGAAACTGCAGGAGCAACATATCACAATTACACTGTCAATACCTACATCAGTAAATTACACAATAAAAAAAATTAAATAACTAAAAAGCAAGTGTCTTTCTATATATCCCCATAAATCAAAAACATCATCATGCAGTCTTACTGATTGGTCGTCCACGTATAAATAAACTACATAAATTAATTTCCTCCCCATGAATCTTTCTTCTTTAGCCACTAGCCAATGAAAGCATTATAAATGGTGCACTACACATTATGTTTCAAAGAGTTCCATCACTAAAAAAAACTTAATTTACTCCAAAAATTCAGCTCGTACATTATGTTTCAAAGAGTTCCATCACTAAAAAAAACTTAATTTACTCCAAAAATTCAGCTCGTACACCATATTTTATCACTATAGTTTAAAATTTCAAAGGGTTTATGTGTAGTGCACATAAGTGTGAAATTTAAGAGGAGTATTTGCACATAGGTTTATAGAGTGTGAGGGGTTGTGTGCGAATGTTATCGTTGAAAAAAAAAGTTAAGAAAAAAATTCCTTAAAAATTGGAAGAAAAAAAAGAAGCAATATCACCTTACAACATGTTATTATCTGTCAGACCACGTGAAATTGCCACATCGATAGTAAACTCTCACGTCATACTGATGGACGTTTAACAATTTGAGAAGGATTTTTACCTTTTCTCAAATTTGTATGGGTTATTTGCAAGAATTTACACTTCAATATTATTAGAGTCTAAACTCACACATGCATAGAATTATAGTAGTGTTTGCAAGTACACCTCTACCATTGACTATAACCTCCACCTTGGATTCTGGTGCAAAACCACCACTCTCGGATCATTCTTTTTATCGATCCACCATCACTATAAGATCTCTTACGATAAATTTGAGTTATATACGCGAAACAATTCCAATTTCACACAAGGAAACTATGGTGGTAAGTTTGGACATTGCTTCATCTCCTGTCTCTGAAAACAATTACCCTCCATAGTAATGGTTTGCTTATTTATTTTTTCGATATTTATATCCACATATGTCAAAAACAAGAATAAAAATCCAAACGGCAAATGCAAACTATATTATTGCTCCCTCTAGTCTTAAGTATAAGAGAAATTTTGACCAACAAAAATTGATATATTTGGTGCAAAATTTGGATCAAATACATCTGTCAAATTTCACTTATATATTTAAGCCTAGATGTCTCATTAAACAGGGTGGTGACTATTTATATCCACATATGTCAAAAACAAGAATAAAAATCCAAACGGCAAATGCAAACTATATTATTGCTCCCTCTAGTCTTAAGTATAAGAGAAATTTTGACCAACAAAAATTGATATATTTGGTGCAAAATTTGGATCAAATACATCTGTCAAATTTCACTTATATATTTAAGCCTAGATGTCTCATTAAACAGGGTGGTGACTATATATAGAAGAAAAAGGATAACAAAATATTTTACAATAACTATGAATATTTGAACGAACAAGTTCTCTTATATTTGTCAACAAAAAAAAAAAAAGTTCTCTTATAGTAATAAAAAATAAAGATTAAGTTCTCTTATAAACCGATATTAACCAACAAATCTCCACCATTCTATATACTCCTTCATTTAACTTCGTTATAAACATTATAAATTTATTAAATTTTATGTTGATTTAGAAACTAAATTCTTATTCAGATGATTTTTTTTTGTAACTTAAAATTTAACTCATACTGGAGCACATAAGAAAAATAATTGCTCCTAATAAGAGTATCATGGGAAAAGATAATCATTGACATCCTCTCAATTACTTATTTTTCATTTATTATCCAACAAAAAGAAAGGTAAATCTCCGGGTAAAAAAACACATTTTTGTATGGTACACAAAAAGCTTCACTTGTGTATGCTAACCTTCACCGGAATGATTTTAAAAAACAATCCAACCGAATCTCCTGCTCCAGAAGATATGAGTACAATTTAATTTTCTCTGTTTGCTTGTTTCAATTTTGTATAATGATCTATCTGGAAAAAGAAAGGTAAATGAGAAAAGGAGAAGACATAGCTATTGCATTTACCAGCCAAATGTAATACACAGCAATCACAGGGCACTAATCAACTTTTTTAAATAATGAATTATATCACAAGGCCAAAGGAGAATTTTGATACAACAGTTAGAGCCAAACAAAACCCCTAGACATAACATATTCAATAAATAATCACTAAAAGAAACGTCTACCAAATATACATTCATTTTGTTTTTAATCATCTTCTGCACCCGCAATAATTTGAAGCGATTGTAGATCCTTTCAAGCCTCTCCCAATGCCTTCTTGATGTCATTCTACAAAGGCAACAATGTAAAAACTTATGAGCCAACAATTTTGTTTTATGAAAACAGCATATGCCAACATGTTTCACATTTGCCATGTTCCCTTTTCTTGTTTTCTATTTTCATTTCAAGTAATAAACATGATAGAATATAGGTTCAATACTTTGCACGCCTTTTATTTTTTTACAACTTTTGAAAGCAGTTTAAGAAATTTTGGAAATGTCAAAACATTGTTTTCGCTTTCATTGTTTCTGAAAATACATTCTGCCTAGTTTTTCCTTCTATTTTTTTCTATCACAATTATTTACTACATGAGTCTTTTCATACCCTTGTTAGTAAAACTTAAAATGAAAACAAATTTTAGACAATGAAAACTGAAAATATTTTTTTAAAGTAAACAGGCTCTAAGCTTCTAGTTGCATACACATCAACGTGAGAAATCATTGCATACACCAAGAAAACCATGTGAGATTATGCTCACTCCATTGATATATTGACATCTTTAGCCTTAATAAATGATAGGGTCCACTCCTTACATCTTATTAGGTTGAGATGATAATCATATAAACGTTGGGGCCCATATTATTAAAGCTGGCTGATATGTCAAAATTAGAATGGAATGAACATAACAGAGACATGGAGAGAAATAGAGAGGGAGATATTACTTCCATGGAAAATGGTGAGGTGGTTGGACTATAACGCTGGAGCACATGCCCTTCCTTGTCAACCAAAAACTTGGTGAAATTCCACTTTATCCTAGACCCTAGAAAACCAGATTTCTTTTCTTTAAGGAATTTGTAGATAGGTGCTGTGTCGGGTCCATTCACACGTATCTGCAAATAATAACGAATCAAATATATCTGGTTAACAAACAATGGCAAAGTTTGTAAGTAGCAAAGAGATGCATGACTATCTAGGCTTTTAAGAGTATTCCTAATCATCATTTGTAAAGATGAATAAACATTCAGAGGCAGGACATATTATTTTGAAGCCTAGCTGACACCACGACAAATTTCCCTATATATTTCCGTCTACCAACACATTGAATAGTTGCTCATTTGACAAGACGCGGCTTTGCTTTTTTCTTTTCGAAACAAATAATATATAGCTCTAGACTTATCCCAGAGTTGTAGACCAATCCAGTAATGGCACACAGTGAAATTAACTTATACATAGCACTAGAATTCATTGCAAAGAAAAAATAAAACAAAAGGAACCAGTTTTTTCAAGTTCAATTTCCAATAGAATTGGACAGCTCAATAGGATATACAAGCAAGTCAACTTGCAGGGTTGGACAAACATGTGAGTAAAGTAAGGCGTGAAACACAGATGAAGGAATACATTGCTTCATAAGTACATGGCCCAATCCGTCGCCAATGGATTCTATAATTTACAGTAAACTACTTACACTAGTCATCTAACCTAATTTTAATTCGATGAGGGGCACACTTACACAATAACGAGTCACCGGAAAACAATAACTAGGGTCTGAACTACGAAGAGATACAATAATTTCTGGAAAAGTTCTGTGTGACAAGGTAAGAAGATGTGATCATTGTAGAAACCTTTTTAGAAAAATGTCAGCAGCACACTCTTTGATACTCTCTTCGTTAGGTGAAATCCAGCTAATAGATAGTGGACATCACTAACAGGGTCCACATGAGATTTCACTCAATAATAGAAAGTGTTGAAATGACTGTCAAAAGTGTCTTGCTAGCATTTTTCATCTTTTTGGACAAATTTTGAGCTTTGCCTAGTTGTCATATTATGATTAACTAGGAGATTTGATTTTGGAAAAGAACAAAAAAAAGCGAGTTCAGAAAAAGTACAAACACAGAAAGGTACACCCTTTCAAAAATTGACCTGAATCTCATTTGAGTGGATTTGTAACAAAGAAATTTATCCTAGACCTAGTCAAGTCATTGAAAAAAGAAGAATTGTCTTGATAGAATGATTTTTTCGCATACAACAGTCCTAATTTATGTTTTTAATCAATACGACCTATTATACATGGACAACAGTTTTGGTAAATCCTATATGGTATTCGGTCGATGACATAACAAGTTTAATAGAAGGGTTTAGTATTAAGCCTTATGCAACATGACATCTTCCCGCTTAAAGATTACCGACCGTTGTAGACCAACTTAAAATTACTTAACCGATTAACAACATAATTACAACTAAACCAAAAAATCATTGTACTCTTTTCTTTTAATTCATTTTGGAGTTTCAATCATTCAACAATAAGCTCAAAAACATCCAGAACAGAAAAACTATCAGGTAAAGAAACGAGACTCTGTACACAAACAAACAGCGCATTACCTTTCCGAAAATCGGATACTCGGCTTTGAATCTTGTACAGGCAAATTGCTCTGCCTCCTGACTATTCCCCGGCTCTTGATTCAGAAACTGATTGCACGGAAAAGCCAATATCTCAAGTCCTGAAATCAACCAACAAAAACATTCTCAACTGAATCAATTTCAGAATTTCTTCAAACCCTTCAGTCTAAGTAACTTCAAAATGGTTCAATCATAGCAAAAACACAAAATTTAGAGTTCAACACCAAATGCAAAAATCAGCACTTCAAACCCTTAAAAATCATACCTTTATCCTTGTATCTGCTGTAAAGCTCAGTTAACTGGGTATAATTGACATTCGTAAATCCACTGTAATTAAAAACCCAATAAACAAAATTAGCTAAACCCTATTAAAAACTAATTTAATCAACTAAACCCCAATTTAAAAAACTAGCAAAACCCTATTAAACAATTAATTAAATTAACTAAACCCTAGTAACAATTAAACCATAAAGAGAAAGAAAGATTGGATTTTTATCATAAACACAACAAAAAAATTGAATTAGAGAAAGTGGGGTTGAACCATTTCGAAGCAACGTTAACTACAATAATCACTTTCCCTTTGTAAGTGCTTAGGTTCACATCTCTTCCCTTTGCATCCTGTAAGAAAAAAAAAGGGTTTTTTCATAATAATCTTCAAAAGCAAAGTAACAAAAAAAAAAGGGTTTTTTTGTAAAGAGTTAAAAGGGTTTGAGAAAAAGTAGGTAACTACCTTAACTGTGAATTCATGGATTGAATTTTCAGAGACCGAATTTGAAGCACCCATTTCTTTGTTTGGTGTTTTTTGGTTGTTGAAGGTGTGGTGATTTTTTGTTACTATTTTTTCTGTTTTGCTTAATATAGGGGTAAGACTATGTCTATGCCTATGCTAAGATTGATTTGGGTCGCTCACACTTTGTTTCAACATTTTTCTTTCTTTATAATCTGAAAACAATGGGAAATGTTAACTTATGTCCTTGGGGCATAAGTTAAGAAGACAAATATAGAAGATTTTTCTTGGAACTTGTACATTCAATGTTTTAAAAATTGTAAAAGTTAAACTTTCAATATAAAACTTATTTTTAATTTCTATTTTAAGTTCCTTAACATGTGCTCTAAGGGCACAAGTTAACATGACCCGAAAACAATTGATTGATTCATCAATTTTGTGGTCCAATAATGGCAGATAGACAGACACGTAGACAGTGAATTATCTGCTTTTTGAACATGATTCACGTTGACTACTTTTCATGATTATGGTTGACACATGTTTTACGCTATAACATTAAATAAATTTGTTTTTTTGCACCAACTTCTGGGTTTTTTTTTTTTTTTAGGGAACTAACCTCTTGGTTCTTAAGGGAAAACTTTTGCTTAAAAAAACGAAAAGACTTGGTAAATTTTGCTTATAAAAATGAAAAGACTTGGTAGTTAGGAAAAAAATTTGCTTAAAAAAAATAAAAGACTTACACCAAAAATTCTGATCAGTAGATAACTAATTTTGATCAAAAATTACTTCAACAATAATTAAATTTGGGTTTTTCGAATTACTCGTGGAGTTTGTTGTGTGATCTTAACTTTTTTTTTTTTATAGCACGGTTAGTAAATACTATCTTTGTCTTATTTTAAGTTTTTTTTATCTCAAATTATTTGTGTTTTTTTATAATATCTATAGAACATATTAGTTTAGTTACTCGAATAATGATAATTAATAAAAGTATTTTAGTAAATGAACATATATTAGAATCAACACCATCACCAATCATTTTCTTAACAATCGTCTAAAATTTAAAAGGGACGTTTAATTTAAGACGGATGGAGTAATTATTTCTAAATAAAAATAATTGCTTTATTAGCTTTAATATTTAAAAAAATATATAGATTTGATTCAAATTTGAACCAGTTACACATTAAGTCTAGCAAAAAGGAATCATTTGGGGTTAGACTAATGGTTGGCTTGATATCTTGGAGTTTGCTCCTCTTAATGTCTCAGATTCGATTATCTCCAATGTCAATTTCAATGGATAAGTCCATACAGAGTTTTACCCTGACTTTAAATGGGGCTACAAATGTGATACTCCCTCCGTCCCAGAATAACTGACCCATTTTCTAAAAAAAAGTGTCCCAAAATAACTGACCCATTTCAATTTTCAATACAACTTTCATCATTTCCAATACAATATAACACTAAATAATACTACTTTTATCATTCCCAATACAATATATTCCACTTTCCCCTTTATTTATACATTTTTCTTAATATGTGTGAAAAACAAAATTGTGTCAATTAAATTGGGACGGAGGTAGTATCAAATGGAACTAAACATGTGGGAAATCAAACAAATTTGCACTAATTAAATACAATCAAACAAATTTGCACTAATTAAATACATAGTTTTTTCATTCCTTGTCATGAGATATTGCAGTATACATGGGGCGAAATTAGACCTTAACAAATGGTTTTCTAAATTTTATTTGTCTCATATTTAAAATTAGGGGTATTAGATCTTTTAAACATATGGTTAAAGATGTTGTCATTTATAAGGGGATTTAAGATTAAATAATCAAAACTCTAGAGAGAGAAGGTTCCGCCTCTCTCTAGATTTCAACCACAACTTTTGCTTGCTCGTTTTCTCACAGTACCTCCGCCCTTCCCATCTTCTCTCCCTCTAGCAGCAGCGCCTTTTATCTCTTAACCTCCAATAACACAGCTTTCCTTCCACCGTTGCTCCTCCCAAAATCCAAATCCGACCCCACCGTGATGTAGATCTGTGGTGGTGGTGCGTTGAGAGTTGTTCTCCGCACCACCGTCGCACCCTTCTCCCATCGGCGTTCTCCTGGTCTTGCTCTGTCGTCGCCGTCGCCGTCGTAGTTTCGATGGGTGACTTTCGGTCTTGTTCGTAGGGTGCCGGTTCGAAGTGTCGTCGGCGTTGAGAGCTGTTCTTTGAAGGATTCATGTCCGGAGGGCGGGGTTGTCGGTCCTCCTCCACGCCAACTCCTCCCTTCGGTGTGGTTCTGCTCTCCTTGCAACCGGAATCCTCCCTCTTCGAGGTTGTCACTGCTGTTGTGTCCTTTTCGGCGCGTCGTCGGTGCTTTTGGCGGTGATGGGTTGGGCTGGTTGGTTCGCTTTCTGGTGGTGGTTGGTGGTTTCTCGTTGTCGGGTCTTTGGCTGATTCTGGTGTTGCTGATCTGTTTTCGTGGTTGCTGTTGTTTCGCCACCATGGATTCTAGATCTGCTGTCACGAGGGTTAGTTTATTTTCGCCGGCATTTTGTGTTGGTTGTGTTGTTGTTTGTGTTTTGTGTTTGTTTTCTTTCTGGTTCCTTTTTGCTGTTGGTTTTTTGGTTGGGTGGTGGTGTTCTCTCGTCTTGTCCATCTGTGTGTGTTCTTGTTGGATGCTAGATATGGATTCAATAAGACTTGTGCCTGATGTTGCTTGAAAGGGTTAGGTGCATAGATGCTCCGTGTTGACGGTAGTAGTTGCTCATTGTACCTACAGGACTTCTGTTGTGTTTGTTGTGGTAGGGTCGCTGGTGGTGTTTGTGGGGTGTTCGGTTGTTTGGGTCTTGTGTTTTCGTTTCGGGGTTCGTTTTCGGGGATAGGGGCTTGTTCTTTTTCCGTGCTGGTTTTGGTTTCTATACCTTCTTTTTGGTCGTCCAAGCTTCTGTGCGCTTTCCCAACCTCCCCCTCGTCGTCGGTCTTTGATCGGCGGCGTCCTTAGGTCTGCAAAGGGTCGTGCAGTTGTGGTGGATCCAGTCTCTGGATGATGTGAGATTTCTCTCCTCCGTGAAGAAAGACGGTTCAGTGGTCCAAAGGGTGGCGCTGGAAAGGTGTTCGGGGTTGTGCTTGTGGTGGTTGAGTTAGTGGCTTCTCTTGGTTTGCTTTGGTTTGAGCTGGTTCGATTTGTGTTGTTGTTCCACCTTTTCTCCGTCTTCGAATTTGGCATCGGGATTTTGGTGGGCCGAGTTTGGACAGGTTTAGGTGTCTGGTCCGGTGGGTCGTGAGTTGAGGGGTGCCTTATGAATTTGTGTCGGGAGTCTGGTGGGCCGATCGCTTTTGATTCGAGATCGGAAGCTATTTTCTTTGATGCAAGTTCCTTTTGGCTTGTTGATGTCTCCTCCGACTTATCGGATGTTGAGTGGTGGGCGAATTTGATCGTTTGAAGCATCATACCTTCTTCTGCTGCTTTTTTGATCTCTGTTGGTGGTGCTGGAAAATCGATTGTTGTTGATTTTTCAATTGGTATTTTGGTGTATTTTTATTTTCTTTTGGTGTAATACTTGGGATCTTTTCCCATATTTATATATAATATATTTTGCCATTAAAAAAAAAAATTATAAGGGGATTTAAATTTAGAATTAATTTTTTTCTACTGCCATCGGGACCACCATTCCTTACGGTTAAATTCAACTACATTTCTTATATTTAATGTAAATCTAGTCATCATCAATATAGAGATAATTAGAGTCTAATATAGTTTGAATATATTACAAAGACAAACAACAACAAAAAAAATCTTGAAAATGGCCTAAATGCAAAACAATTGATGGAATTTGAATTGATGAAATCCAAATTCTATGTAGAATACCCACTACCCAACTTTTTTATTCGTGGGTATTAAAAAATTCTCAAATTTTAAATAGATGTTCTATATCTGCTAGTGATTAGTTCTTGACATTGATCGGGATACCTAGTTAGAAAACAAAATGAAAAATTAATTCCAGAATTTAAATGTTATTATTTATCAATTTTTATTAAAGAGAAATTTAGATTAAGCAGGCACGCTACAAGTATAGCATTATCAATTGCGGAAGAGTTTTTTTTTTTTAGAGAAATTGCTGAAGAGTTATAGACTTTAACTCAAGTCTCATAGAGTGTGACCAAAATGTTCGACCATTTATGTAAACCACAATTTGTTGTTATAAAAAAAAATCCTAGAATCAATATGCTCCCACGAATAAGGGATTCGACTAGTCGATGCCTTTTGCTCTAGACCTCGCAATGTCTACTTTTTTCTTTGCTTCCTTGGTTAGTACTTTTCGTGGTGGTGGAGACAACACTGTGGTGTTTGGAAATGCCAACTGCCGTAAAACCTCTTTGATTTCTAGCTTCATTTGATAAGGGACTTTCTTGAGACGTTTTTGAACATCATTCCACTCCTCCTCGATAGAAAAACCATCTTCATTACTTTCTTGACCCATACATAACCTATGCAATGCTCGTGTATCTCATCTAATAAAATAGGCTTGTTGTCACGGATTTTAATAGCAATAAAACATGCACATGGTGGCCCATACGATGTCCTTTGAACACAACCACAAATTTCCTTGCCCATACACAATGTTTCCCTGCAAGTTACTCTTCCAAAACAATGTTGCTCAAAGCATATCTAGACACATAACCCCCTAACCCAGTGTACAAAATGACGTCTTTGAATCTATGTTCCAATACGGTACAACTCCGACCAAATGATGTTTGTATCGCAGTTAACTAGATCACCATCATATCATGTATTTTCTCCCAACAAGTACCAAAATCACCCACACTATTGCTCAAATATTTCTTTACTAAAGCATGAGCCGATTCTACTCTATTGGTGGTTCTGTAGCCAAGATGTAAAACATGTTATGTCCATGCCCTCACTATTTTCTCCTTAACAACATCCAATATCATGCTCTCGACATAGGTTAGAAACTTTGGAAAATCATTAGAAACATTTTGGAACTCCACTAAGGCACTTGCATATAATTCTTGTGTGGGTGATTCAACAATAACATCCCATGCTCTCATTATCGTCTTCACTACATCACCATGTTTCACCTCTTTCCTATCCTTTTTTCCCAAAACATATCTACAGTCAGTGATGCACTTGGCTTTAACATTTTTCCCAACATAAAAATAACAAAGTATTGCTTTACTTTCGGGGAGAACAGTTGCAACCACATTCATCAAAGTTGTATCCCTGTCAATCACAACCACCTTAGGCATATTAATCTTTGACTTAAGAAGTTTAAGCATCATTTGTAAAACCCAAACAAAGTTTTCCTCTTTCTCATGTGTCACAAATCCAACGCCAACCGAATATGTCAAATCGGTCGAGGTGACCCCAACTATCTCAAACATTGGCGTCTTGTACATGATGATTTTGTAGGTGGAGTCCATAACCAAAACCGTTGGAAAATTGTTAAACAACTTAACTGATGTTGGATGAACCCAAAATATGTCTTCAACGGTAATACTTTCACTTTGTGTTCTAGTGAAATAAACATAATTGTGCTCCTCCAACTTTGAGATTAGATACTGCAACACCGTTTTGTCACCTCTATTTGACTTCTAAATTTTTTGACGTTCATTGTATACTTGCTTGATATTTGTCATGCAATCTTGTCTTTTGCTCTTCAAATTTAACAAAATATTTCTTGGAAGCACCAAACTCTTGGTCAAGTCACGTACAAGCTTCTTGTCATCCTCCTTTAATCTATCCGCAAGCATGTGTCCTTCTAAACTTGGTTTCATCTCATGGTTGTGACCTCCATTAAGAATGTTCAATCTCCAATCATTTGTTTGCCTACTAAGATATCCACGAACCATGAACATACAACCACATTTTCTTGAGCCCGTTATCTCATGCTTCGATCTATTTTTTTCGGCACTTTGTGATTGCCACTCCTTTCACGCACTACATGCAACATTGGATTGATCAAATTGGATCTATATATAACAATTGTAAATCCCGCCCTATTTGCTTGACGACATACCCAATTAAGCAAATCATCCTTATCTTTCCATTTAACATCTTCGGGAAAAAAAAATGAGTTATGTCAACTTCGTTGGCATCAAGTGGGACGCACCAGAGTCAACATATAATGAAGCTTCAACATGGACGGAAGCTCCATCAATATTTAGTTTGGCTTCAACCTTAGGCGTTTGACATCTCCGAAATTTTCGACCAAAATTGGTTTTGTCTCTCCCGGATCATCATCCGCTTTCTCAACCATAACTATAAATAAACAACACATAACTATATGAATTAACAACTAACTAATGCATAAACATCAATTGCATAATGAATTAAGACAAAAAAAACCCAAAAAATAGGCAGTAGCATGCATTTTTGGTGCCACCGCATCGATAGTTAACTACCGAATTCCATTGGCAGCTAACTGCTGATGCCCCCATACTTCAGAACTTAACTGCCAATACGTGCATGTCAGTCATTTTGTAAAAACTGACAGCAAGATCAACAAAAACAAACAGATTAAAAATAACAATACCTATTTTTTTTTATGTCAAAAGTGTGTTGAAACCTCCTAAGATTGATGCTTCAATGATTTTGGAGCAAAATTGGGGGATTATTTTTTTTTGGATTTGGGGTATGGATTGAAGAGGTGTGGAAAGTTGATGAAATAGTGAGTAGGGGATTAGCTTGCTGTTATCAGCTGATTTAACATCGTATCGGCGGTTAAGTGTCGAGGTTTTCAAAACCGGCGGCAGTTAACTGCCGAGGAGGAACATGAAACCGGCGACACTTAACTGCTGCGGGGCATTTTGGTCATTTTATAGTGTTTTTCAGCCTAAGGACAAGTGTGAACAGCAAATTTCTCTTATACAACCAGTCTAATACAAGTATCCATGACAGCTCCGTCCAACGACGGTGAAGTGGATTAGGCCATTCTTGCACGTAGATGAAATATTGTCCAATTAAGAACATACATAATCACTAAATTGAAACATGGTCCAAGTAATTTACCAATCCTCTCTACCTATCCCCATTCTGCACTTTTATATTCCAACTAACAATATAAACATTCCAGATCCTGTAACTCAGAAAATTTCAGGCAAATACCCCGTTGCAAATACCCTGTTGTCTGCTGCCAAATTTCAGGGAGCACTATTTAGGTTCCAAATACCCTGTTGCCTACTACCAAATTTCAGGCAGCGCTATTTAGGTTCCAAATACCCTGTTGTCTGTCTACTACCAAATTTCAGGCAGCACTATTTTTTTGAAGTGTATGAAGGGAAGCATATCTCATAATACGCACTGAAGAATTTAAAAAAATTAAAATATATCATTGATTTGCATTAAAATGTTTTTTATTCACCAAAAAATCTTGAGTATTTGTCAATGATATAACACAAGAAATAAAAGCAAACAATTGAGAGAAGGAACTCAACCGGCTCAACTTCCCTCAGGGAAGAGGATTTTCCACAAACGGAGAAAATTTCAGAAAACTGCCCCTAAAAAATTTAAAATTTTTGGTCTAAACATCTATCTATAAGGGCTTCCATGAAATAAATCATATAGTTGGCGACAAAAATTTTGATACATGATGACAGCCTATAAATTTTACAGCTCTCCAACCACTTTACAATGACTCTTCCTGCTTTGCATTCTGCATAAGACGCTGCAATAATTAATTAATTAATTATATACAGATCTAGCATATCATAGCCACACCCTGCGCAGATTCTGCCAACTCTCCAGAGAAACTTTCTTGCCTGTACAGAAAGATGGAGAAAAAAAACTACCTCTCATGAACAAAGATAGGGCCCACGCCAAAGAGTGAGTCATATCCAACATTCAACGAGTGAAATCAACAATACTAATTGTTGAAAAATATCAAAAGAGGCTTGTGGACAGGCAGAAGTATGGAAGCCTTCATAGCCGGGTAATTTCTGTTCTCCTCGGTCGCCAAAAGCTTGGGCCTGAAATGTTATCATCATACACCTTAATATTTTCCAGTAATATCCCATAACTCACGAAAGAAGCAAATGAAAAAAATCCCATGATGGACATTTGTTAAGCAGATGGTAAATACCTCGGTTTGCTGCTGGAATTGCATCATCGAAGTTCTGTCTAAAAGGCATGGAGTATCTGTAATTCATTGATGAGGAAGGAAGTCTCCAACCATGACCTCGCGATCTTGTTGATTCACTTGGATGACAACCATAAGGGGCAAGCACACCTTTGTTGTGATAGCAAGAAACATGAAACAGAAATTCAAAGATAATCATTAATACATTCATCCATAACCAAAGCAAAACAATGGCATGGCTACCCACCCCTTGCCCCCAAATATCACATGCATCAGCAATTATAATAATCTTACAAGAATACTTTTTTCAAATATAAAAAAATAAAAAATCTTACCAGAATATGCTGCACGAGTATTCCATCTCTCTTCATGTGGCGCACGAGTATTCCATCTCTCTTCACTTGGTGCACGAGTATTCCATCTCTCTTCACTCGGTGCACGAATATTCCATCTATCTTCACTTGGTGCACGAGTATTCCATCTCTCTTCACTCGGTGCACGAGTATTCCATCTATCTTCACTTGGTGCACGAGTATTCCATCTATCTTCACTTGGTGCACGAGAATTCCATCTCTCTTCATGTGGTGCACGAGTATTCCATCTCTCTTCACTTGGTGCACGAGTATTATATCTCATTCCATCTCTCTCGTGATTGTTATAGAAATTTTCCCTCTTCAGATTCTGCACCGAGTGGTGTCTATTGGAGTATGAAGGGGGTGGTGGAACCTCCCTCTGGGACTTCAGACGATTTTCTGCATGAACAAAAGAAAACTGATCCGATGGCACGCGGTGTGGTGGCCGTAGTATATAACCTTTATTATGCACAGCAAAACCATCAGCACTCCTAGAATTTTCTGGTGGTCGTACAGGATAACTGTTAGAATAGCAAGCAGACTCTGGTATTTTCATCTGCACGTCTCTACATTTTGGGATTTGAAACTGCGTTGCATCCATAGGTTGACTATTTCTTGGTGCAGCTAAGGGCTGAGCCAGAGAATGAAATGTTTTGCCATGCACTGTCTGTAAATATGGGCCCAACCCCAAGTAGAAAAAAAAAAATTATAGAATGAATGGTTTGTTGCTGCCTCTGATTCAATTGGGTAAAAAATCCAAGCAGAAGTTGTGGAACATACCTGTGAATCTGAAAAAGCTTTTGAATCGGCTGCAGTGCGATATTGATTGGAGGTAGCTGACATGAGATGCATTGTTGGTGGGGATGGTGGTGGAGGAGGAGGAGGTGGTGGTGGGGGAGCATATGATGGTGGATGTGGGGAAAACGATGGCACATCTTGTGAAAAATGAGGAGCAAAGGACAGAGGAAGTTTCTTATCAAGCTGTGATGCATTACCTCCATAAACATTACAAATCGAATTCAATTCCACATCTAAAGAGGGTGCCACATCTTCCATTTCAAGCTCTCCCTCAACATCTTCCAACACATGCCTATGTTTTTCAAATGCATGAGACGCTTCTTGTACTTCATATGCTTCAGACGCATGAGACGCTTCTTGTACTTCATATGCTTCAGACTCATGTTGAGGCGCGACAGCCTGGAAGTTCCCTCCATCAGAATCACTCCCTCCATCTTCAACCTTACAGGGCATGTGAAATGCAGATAACTGAAAACTTGAATTGCTGCAGGAGTAAATGTGATGATTTAAGTACAGACACCGGTAAAGTATGATAGAATAATTAAGTCTAACTTTTAATACAAACAGGTTCGAACCTTCCATATTCATCAACAAGCATACCCTCCATTTCTCTTATAGGATCATCTAAAGCCCTGTCTGTTCTCAACAAACGCTGCGAGTAAACACTTGCACAAGCTGAACTGCTATATGAATTCAGTTCCTGGATGTGATGGTTAATAATGGGTTCTGGTAGGATTCTTCTCTCTAACCACAGCCTTAACACCTACATAATTTTTAGAACAGATGTTAACAAGAATAATGACACAAAAAAAGAGATGCAAGATTAAAGAGCATATTTGTTTAACTTTTACTAAACAGGAAGTTCCATCAACTTACCTTAAGACACTGCTTTCGATTTTCTTGTGCGGGATTTCCAGGAGGGGCAGCAGCAGACAATAGGCGTGGCAGGAATGCTTGCATAGCAGATGGATATACTCCACCAGCATCTCCTGGAAAATCAAATTTCCATACATCAACAGATACTAAATGCATATCACTGATATTTTTTTCAACATCAGCATATACCCATACACATGTTCTTCGTTTTGTTGGCAAGATTCAAAAATAATCAAGAGATAAACAATTACCTTTTGAACCTCGAGAAGATTGAACAATAGAGTCAACAAGGAAAAACAGATCCACTCTTCGACTAAGGATTGGCTCATTTTCCAGACCGTGGACAAGACTTTCCACCACCTAGATACATCCACAGCCAAATCCCCCAAAAATGCACATATTGTCAGGAAAATATATAAGTTTTTTAATAAGGAACAGCAATTGAATGGTTTAACTACCATAAAGGTCGTGAATTTAAATCAAAGCATGTGTGCAAACTTCTTAGTTATACTCCAGGACAAATAAATTAAACCATGATCCCCTGATATAGATAACAGGAATCGTATGATCAAATTGTGTGTAAAATGGGTACAAAGTGATGGAGAGATGCTCTCCCTGCTGGAAGGTGAATCTTCTCAGGCCAAATAGGCAACTAAAATATAAGCAAAACCCTCTCATGCATAATATAAAAACACTATTCAAATCATTTCCTATCATCATTCTATACTTTAAAGAATATAGAAAGTAAAAGTAAATAATGATCATCTTCAAAAACAAGGGTAACACTTGGACATCAAAGTTGTCTCATCCCATCATTGATGAACCCATATACTTCCAACAAGTTTTTCAACCATGAACATAATAATTAGAACATTATGAATACCAAAAGAAAAAAATTATATTTGTCTCGCTACTTATAGGTAACTCTTAAAATTTGAGTTGGGCCTTTACCCTAGTAAACCGACTTGTAATGTTTGCCACTGGTGAACACTTTTTCAGGCCATATCACATCCAATATGGGACTATTAAAACACCCTCCTCGCGCATAGGACTGAATATCTAGAATTTGACTTGAGTGGTCCAATAGCGGATAACCCATCAGATCTTGGATAAGCTCTAATAGACTAATACCATCTGAAAAATTGGATTGGGTCTAACTCACACTACAAAACCGGCAAGTAAGGTAAGCGATGTCTCCCACTTATAAGCACTTTTTCAGACCATATCACATCTAATGTAGGACTCTCAACAATAACAAAAAATGCTCCATGTAAATCTAGATTGTACCCAATGGAAGCCCAATAAGCGGGTTGCACTTGGGTGCCTTTGCCTTTGGTGCCATTGGTGCCTTTGTTCCTTTCTCTCTCTTAACCATTCATTATCTCATCTAAATAATTTATTTTAATCATTCATCCAACACTCTCTCTCATCTAAAATGAACCAAAGGCACCCAAGTATTTTCCCCAATAAGCAGTCAAGTAGATAAGGTGATCACACAAAGAGGTCTTGAGAGTTACAAATAATTATGAGTTCGCGAGATAGATAAATTGGATAACCCTTGACTACCAAAGCTAGTAAAATATAATTCCTTTGTTTTATATCACAAAAATCATTTGTCCAAAAATAGTTTTTTTTTTTTTTAAATCCTGAACGTATTCATTTGCAATGTCAAAAGTAGACTTCAATTCAAAAAGCATTCATAAATATATAATTAACATTTTATAGAGACACAGGGAGGAGAAAATAAGGATTAAAAAGGGACTGTCATATTACCTTTGTTGCAATGCCAAACTTTGCACAGTCAATAGCTATGCGTGTTGCTCGACCAATAGTTTCCTTTGTCCTTGTCAATGTCGCAAGCATTGCTTCAAAGTATAACAAAGCAGCATCTCCCGCTTCAGTTGACTTGCCCATAGATCTTGGTTGTTGATTTGCTTCCGCCCCATCTTTCCGTCCATCAATAGGACCAGATAAGATGTTCTTCTGGAGTACATCAGGGCTACAACTTCCATTTTGATGAATATTACTACTGTCTGATGTAGAAATATGGCGAACTGATATATTTGGAGGTGAACCTTGTGGAAAGCAAACTCCTCCATCAGTCATTGATGAGCTCGCCGGAATGCCCAAACCACCCTTTTCCCCTGAACAATCATTGGATATTGATAGAGAAATCATATCCTCCTGTTGTCTTTCAAATTTTACCTCTTCCACAACCACATGCCTGAACCGAAAGAAGATACATTAATTTTCTTGAATTAAAAGAAATAAAACATAGATTACTTTCATTGAATAATTGTTCTTTTTAACTTTCATTCTTTAAAAGATTGCCTAATATATTCTATTCTATAAAACTCCACCAAACAAGTGTTGTTGAACGCTGAAAATAGTGGTTTGTTCAAATTCCACTAAATAATAGTGCCTCTATTTGACAACACAGATGAACATATTGTGGATTGCGGATAATAGCGGTTTGTTCAAATTCCTCTATGATGTAACACAATTGTAGTCTCTATTTGACAACGTTGCACAAAAGATGACCCCGTATAATTGAATTTGATAGGGCACAATAAAACGTTTAATTCACCCAAGATGGTTATGCCAAGTCAGCAGGTAGTTAGTGCAATGTAGAGAAGAACCACCTGGACAGGTGGCAACATGCAAATGGAGTGAGGGATTTTTAGGATTCTGGGAACAAGCAAAAAATGATCAGGGAAGGGGAGGATGATTAGGGAGAGTCAGGACATGAGACATGAAATGAAACTTATTTTGAATAATGGGAAGAGTTTGAGAGAATTCTTCCTGAGGGGGGAAATTTTCTCTTTTCTGTTTTTCTTGTGAAAGGAGGCCTCCTCTACTCCTGTTCTTGGTTTCCGTTAACTCAGGAGGTGCTATTTCTGTTTTTCTTAATCAACAACTATACCTATCTTACTTGCAGAAGTGTGATTTTAACTAGGCAAGCCTAAGCATAAATCCATCCTGTCAAATTCTATAATAAACAATACTAGACAAGGGGGAAAACAAGACTCAAGTGAATAACATAAGTTTATGCACATTTGAAGAGCAGTTTTTGAAATCCGTAAATCTCGGCCTTTGGAATGGACTTAAAATGGCATACTTAGCACTTCACTGGTAAGCTAAATTTTTTTAGCTTCTCTAGAAAGTTTCCTCCATTATGAAGATTAATAAGAAAATAGAAGTAAATTTCTACAAGAAAAAAAAAATATAAGCAGGCTGTAAAAATCGTTTATTTTTCATTATCCTTTCTATTTTGCTTTAAGGTTATAGATGCCCAGAAACTAATTTTGTAACAAGCAAAAAAGTAAGCTTACGTGTCATTGATTTTACTTCGGTCGCCAGCTGTTCCCTTCATATCCTCGCAAACAACCGTCAAATTCTGAGGCATGTTGATAATCTTTTGACATAACAATTTGGCACTTTCATTAGGACCCGCCACAGGATCAAGATTTATTCCACGATGATCTAATGTATCAGATGCATTTGAATGGATCACAGGTCTGATACTTTCATCAGCCTTTGGGGGTACTAATAAACCTAGTGAAGCTTCATTGCTTCCAACTTGACAACATTTCACATCAAGATTAGGTGAAAGTTTTTCATGCATCAGAACTTTTGAATCTATTTTAGCAAACGCACAAACCCCAGAATCACTCAGATCTTCACTACTTTGGTGTCCAGCACCTGGAATGACATCCTTGCCAGATTCATGTAGTTGAGACTTGGTCTTGTCCTCTTCAAAAGACGTATTATCCTCTGTTAAAATCATTGGATTTAAATTACACAAGCGGTTATCAGAACAATCATTGCCACAGGAACATCTCTTGGTTGCGGATATACAGCTTCTACCACTTGATGTCATTATAGAGGGTGATGATTCAATACAAGTTGCTTCTTCAGCAGCATTGGCATACATTGCTTTTAAGGCACGCTGGACTCGTTTAGATGGAGGTAAAGAAGATTCATCATCCACAGAAGAGCCAAATGATTGGTCTTTCTTAACTTTGGAAGCATTTGACCCATTTTCAGAACAGGGAGCTAGTAACTTACGAGAAACATTGACCGAAACTCCATTCAATGCTGATGAGTCTCCATCAGCAAGGCAACTGTTTTCACAATTTGAGGATGCGATTATCTGCAATGAGGAGTCAATAATAACTTCCTTACTGCTTTTCTCTTGTACTTGTGCAATTTGATTGTGTTCTTCCTCCGTGAATGATGAATTAATAGCCATTCTGACTCTGCGCCGCTTAAACAGGGGCAAGTGTTCATCTCCATCTTGGTCGGAGCATCTCTCTTTCGGACTTTCAGACATATTCTGCAAACTTTGATTGGCATTCTGAGCACCAGCATTATTGATTTTCCTCCTCCTGTTTGGTTTTCTTTTCTTCTTACCAATTACAGCCTTCACTTCATGACCAAGGGCTTTGTTTAACCCAACATATTCGGAGCACTCAATAATCTCAGATTGTTCAAGTTTTAAATTAGAACATATTGTACTTCCCTCATTTAAGCTACAGACATCAGAATTGATTGTAACAATATCAGAACCATTTCCCTCCATGCTAACATTTGAAGCAAATGCAGATGAATCGGTATCATTACAGCCAAAAAGGTCAGGTGATTTCCTGATATGCTTAATCCTTCTAATAGATTTATTACTTATTGTGTCAGCTGGTATGTTGCCATCATTATTGCCACCATTCTTTGCACCATCACTACGACGTGCAACAGAGTTTTGGATCTGTGATGAGCTTTGGGACCTTTGAACTGATCCGCGTTCCTGTTTCACTGGAAAAAGTGATTTTACAGTTGCAGTTGCAACAGCATCAGCAGTGGCCTTTTGAATAATATAAGATTCACCCCTTGGTGCAACAACTAAGTCGTCCTCGGCTGCATAAACTAGCTCCTGTTTGCCGGTCACAGAATTTGATGGTTTCATTTGTGAATTGATTTCCCAAGGAGTATCCACCTGATCCCTGAACCCTGAGTTGACAGATAGGTCAGGTGAATTTACCTCGTCTGCATTAGAATCTTCACCAGCAGAGCTGGTTTCATCAACTCCATTATATCTTTCTTCGTAAATTTCAATAATCTCTGTTACGGCACGAACAAATTCACTCCTTCCTTGGCGTTTCGTGAGATACTGTTCGGCAAGATACTGTTTCGTCTTTTCAGTAAATTCCTCAATATCAGCAGGATTGCAGAAAGCACTACAGAATAAGATGCCATTTCAAATTAAGACAACTGTACTTAATACAAACGCAGTTAACTTTAAAAAAATAATAATAATAATAATAATAATAATAATGACCCTGAACATTCATTCAATCAAAGCATCGAATCCACATTGAAAACAGTTATACAAGCTCTTAAATACAACGCAATTAACTTAAAATTAAAAAAATTGAACCGTGAACATTCATTCAATCAAACCATTGATTTGGAAATTGAAATTTCAAAACTTCCTTTACTATCCTTCCTTCCCCTTTCAATTTGGTGTAAATCATTTCATTCCCTTTTTGCGCACAAACATAGGATTCAATCAACACCAAATCACGTCAAACTGGAAATTCAAAATCTACTTTACAAACTCCACCTTCCCATTTCAATTTGGTCTAAATCATTTCCTCCTCTTCATCCGCAAAAGCGTAGGGTTGAATCAACATCAACATTAAGTCACATATCATGCCTTATTGCAATATCTTCATTGAGATGTTTGAAATATTCTGTTGTAAATAATTGGATGGAGATAGATCAGATTCAAATAAGCTCTGTATATCCTATTATAACTGAATATTTCAAATATCTCAACAATCTTCTCTGATCTGAAAAATATATTGTTTCCATTTAATTTCTATTCATTTCATAAATTGTTATCATATATTCTTTCTTTTTATAAATTTGCTATCTGTCATCGATTAGATAGGTAGCTGTCACCTAAATGGTAATTATCAATTCTCTATAGTTATAGGAGAATGTATGTTATATATTTTGTACATTTATATACAGAAAAATTATTACAGAACCTTTATTTTTCATGGTGTCAGAGGTTCTCATAAGGACTCTGATGCAACTTGCCCTCCTTTCTGAAAACCCAATACCTTCACCACCACAACCCATTCTATTTGACCCTACTAAAAGCAACACTTTCATTTGAAGGACGCAGAATTTGCTAGTTCTAAAGCTGGATGAAAAAAAATTATTTACAGTGGATGAGATTGGTGAAGGTGGCTTTAACGGCAAAGCACAAACCTAATCGCTTCGACAATCCACCTTAGAGCCACAATAATAAGTACAAAATGTGGGATATTGAAGATATATAATCACAACTCGGTTGCTGAACATAATCTAGATGGAGGTATCTCAAAAGTTTATGTTACTTGAGACACCATTGGGGAGCATTCCAAAATATTTTTTAAAACCTAAATCTATAATCTTAAGAGTTAAAGCATTGAATCATCATAACAAACAAGTCAACCAGAACTATGGCAGAAGATGGACTTGTACCAGAATCTAAAACAAAAATAAAAAGAAGCCAATAAAGATCTTCAAGAGAGGAGAAAACATCAAGTTTTTAAACTCTTCTAACCTAGTAAGGCTTTTGATCAAGTTCTTGTCCAGATCCTTGGAAAAGATTTACAGCCAAACCTAAATCGGAGATTTCCACTTGTCTATGGAGGAGAAAGACGACATACAGTGATCCTATAGAATGTTTGGACCTGGCCTCCAAATCAAATCCAACACTAGGTTCTCACTGCCGAAAAATATGGAGAACAAACGGACATGGTCCAAACCAAAACCAAGCAAAACCATAACTATGACAATTTATGGACACATTGATACAAACCTATGCAAACTGGCAGAAATCGAATCAGACAAAACAGATGCAAGATGAACCTGATTTATAGAAATTTGAAAATTAATATCAATGTTTCCTGCTCTGTTTGAGGATGATGACTTTAACACTTCACACTGAATCTTTTGACCTTTACAAGCAACAAAGAGTACATTTTCTTCTGGACAAAATAATTTTAAGTACAATGTTTTCTTTGATTAATATAGAAGTTTGGGGGTCTAAATTTTCAAATGTTAATACAGTAAGATGGTTAATTTGTTTTAGGGAAAACTATACAGACCTCCCCGAAGGTTTTCTAAATATAACCCACACCCCCCTCTAATTTTTCACTCATCACAGACCTCCCTTTTTTTTAACTAAATCACTTGTGAGACCCATTCCTTTATCATTAAAGGCATGGTGATTCGGTTGGAGAACAAGGAATACCAATTTATGCAGAATAACGTTTTGTTGTTTCTCTAACGGAAGTCAGAAAATTCTAATGGCATGGGAGGTTAATGATTTTTAGCAAAATAGAAGGGTTGTTGGTTGAATTTACATTAACCTCAGTGGAGGTTAGTGTAATTTTCTTTGTTTTATTGACTATGTACTGGATTAACTTGGATACATCTCTTTAGATTTAAAAAAAAAAAAATGTGTTTTAAACCCTAAACACTACACATCTTTTGTTGCAATTCAATTTATACATGGTGAATCTGGTGGTGTAAGTGATATGGGCATGGTGATTCGGTTGGAGAACGACGAATACCAATTTATGCAGAATAATGTTTTGTTGTTTCTCTAATGGAAGTCAGAAAATTCTAATGGCATGTGAGGTTAATGATTTTTAGGAAAATAGAAGGGTAGTTGGTTGTATTTACATTAACCTCAGTGGAGGTTAGTGTAATTTTCTCTATGTTTTATTGACTGTTGTACCGAATTAGCTTGGATACATCTCTTTAGATTTAAAGAAGAAGAAAAAAACGTGTTTTAAACCCTAAACACCATACATCTTCTGTTGCAATTCAAACATTTCACTCTCAGGTCAAACTCAAACCCGATACTTGACGAATCTCCTCTACCAGCTAAAGCGAATAACTCACGTCCAATGAACAGCGTATTATCAGACAACCTCTCTGTTTCTTCATCTTCTAATTTTCATACTCTCTTCTTCCTTTTCTGTTTTGTCTAATTCACTGTTTTCTGAGTCTCTCTTTTCCTTTCTCTTCCCCCTCTTCTGTTCTGTTTATCTCTCTATATTTGTCTATTTTCTAGTATCCGTCTACACCTCTATTTTCTAAATCACCCTTAATTCTTCTAGGATTTTTTGTTCAATCTTTAAGTTTGTGAATTTTGTGATAATTTTGGTGTATTTTAATTCTTACGATGTGTTTTTAAGTTCATAGCTTTTATTTTATGCTATTAGTCTTTTATTACTGTAAAAATTTAATAACTACGCACCGACAATGCAAGAAAATTTGACACAGACATCCAATCATATCTCACTGTGGTTCTACACTGTAATAAATAATACTACCTAAAATATTTGCACAAAGATCAATGTGGTGGAAATATGATTACATGTCTAAGTTAAATATTACTACATTGTCAATGCATTGTTATTAGATTCCTATAATAAATTGCCAATTTTTTGTATTTTGTGTGCCCTAGCTACCGTGCTTCCGCCATCATCCATACTTGCTTTTTATTTGTTACAATATATGGGCAAGCTAAGTAAAAACATGTATGAATAAACAAACATTATCATCGCAGGTGAACTACAATTATTGAAACCATCAGTTTGTCTTGGTAATAAAGAGTATTAAAATAGACAACATACTCTCAAATTTTCCAAATATCCATGCAAAAAGAAAGCTGCCTTAACATAATAATAGTATTGATTTGACTCCTCTAAAGTTAGGTATTCAGTTTATGCGGAAAAGTGGAGGAGTTACAACTATGGAAAATCAATAGTTGAGCTTGCGATAAAATAAATGCACTCGTGTACATTTATATAACAAACTATGAAGTCAGTTAAATTCACATACTTGATTTTCTCAATGACAATTATAATGCCTAGCATTTCCCTCATCAACAATGTGTTTAGTTTATGAACCTGCCTAATCAATAAATTCTAGAAAGAATGACCATTTACATGGAAAATTATTTACTAACACCACAGCCCACAATGAATTTCCAAAAAATACCAAATCTCAAACACGTCAATTAGACTACTGCATGTTCACGCCATTATTAGGATTTAGGCCTTACTATTTACCGTGTTATCTCTAAGTCAAAAACACAGGATTAACAATATCATACAGCTAATGTAACTTTGTCTGACCATAGTATTTTTAACATCAAACAGTGTACATTTTTCACAAAGTTATACAATACATCATTGCAAAGGCATAGTAATTGCATATTCATTTCAATCAAATGAGATATGGATTAGAATACATACACTTGAGTAGTTCCGAAGAAGTGAACAAATACTTTCTTTCGATCAGCTGTAGTTATTGGGCGGACCCATTTCAATTTCCCCGGCTCACCTACCTGTCCTCAGCAAAAGAATGTAATCAGCCAAATTAAATCTCTCTAAAAACAAACAAACAATTCATTTTCTCATCAAAGACGTGTCGAACACTGACGGCGACATATGTGCTTATGTTCAAATAATTCATTTTCTCAAATCATTATCGGTGTCGACATGTCAGTGTTGTATCCGGTGTCAGTGTAGTGCTTCATAGTATGAGACTGCCTCAAACAAAATAAAACACATATACAAGATACATTATATATTATATATGACCATAAGCTAAAAATATTGCAATTGCAAGGCACGATCCCATGCTTGCTTAACCCTCTGATCTATCTACCTTCTGTTATACATCACCATTTCTAATCAAATTTTGAGAAGCCATTAGACCCCACTAAAAAAAATCAAGCATAACATTGGAGCTTTGAATTAAATATCTCCTTAAGATTATCCTCAGATTCAGTCCAAATCAATGTGACACCAAATTATAAGACCACAACACAAGCTTAACGTAACTGAAATTGAAAACTCGTCAAAGCCATCACTCCTCAGACACAATAACTTTCAATTAAATAGAACAGAAAGACAAAAGCGCTAATTAACCTAATCGATGATAAACCCTAATCACTTCACACCAGAAAACAGCAGAAAAAATATCAAAAAATAAAATAAAAAATGATCCGGTGTAAACAGCATAATTAACAAAGAAATCCAAAGCTTTGAATTAAATATCTCCATAAGATTATCATCAGATTCAGTCAAAATCAATGTGCCACCAAATTATAAGACCCCAACACAAGCTTAATGTAACGGAAATTGAAAACTCATCAAAGCCATCACTCATCAGACACAATAACTTTCAATTAAATAGAACAGAAAAACAAAACCGCTAATTAACCTAATCAATGATAAACCCTAATCACTGCACAACAAAAAATCAAAAAAAAATAAAAATGATCCAGTGTAATTCACAACAGCATAATTAACAAAGAAATTCAAAACTTAAGTAAAGATTAAGAAAAAAACACATACCGTTGCAGGCCAAGCAGGGAAGCCTTTAACCTTGGCAAGAACGAGATCGCCAATGTTCCATTGCCGCCGGGACCGTGAAGAACCAGCGGTGGCCGTTGATTTCTTGGCGCCTTTTCTTCGTCCAGGCGGCATAACAGCAACACGAAACCGTTCCGTTCAAATGTTACTTCACGATTTCTGCATAATGAATGAATTAAAACGAAAAATTCGATCAATGATGATAATTAAACGGTGCATGAAAAATTCGATAGAATTGACAGCATTGAAAAACGAAAACGAGAACCAAAACTCACCGAAGAAAAAAAAGAGAGAATGAAAGGGATGAAGAGAAAAACCCAAATCGAATTGAGTTAAGAGTTACAGTGAAAGAGGTTTGGGAAGAAAGGGAATGGGATGGGAAGTAGTTGAGAAGCGCCGCGGTGAGTGAAGCTTAGTGTTGGTTGCAATCCATAAACTGCGCCCTTTTGCTCTCACTCGAAAAAATAAAAAACGGCCCCTTTTATATTCATTCTCTCAAGTCCCAACAAAAAAAAAAACCTAAATTTCAGTGTTGTAAAAAAAAAAAACAAAAAAACTTATGAATAAAAAAAAAAAAACAAAAAAACTTATGAATAAAAAGGTTGTGTTTGGGTTGGCACTTAGTTATATACTCCCTCCGTCCCAATTTATTTGACCCCTTGGCTCATTTCACACAGATTAAGAAAAATGTATAAATAAAGGGGAAAGTGGAATATATTGTATTGGGAATGATAAAAGTAGTATTATTTAGTGTTATATTGTATTGGGAATGAAGAAAGTTGTATTGAAAATTGAAATGGGTCAGTTATTTTGGGACACTTTTTTTTAGAAAATGGGTCAGTTATTCCGGGACGGAGGGAGTACCAATTACCAAGAGTGAATTGATTTTAGTGATGAGAAAAAATTTGGTTAAGGTTGAAGAGTTTATATTTTGTGTTTGATATATTTTTTTATGGAAATTAATCACTGCTATATAGCGGTGAAAATTTTGTATTTATAACATGGTAATGTAAAAAAATTAACGGAGTTGGATTTTTTGGATATAGGGACGACACTAAAGTTCGACAATAATTTAAATGATTATAACAATTATTAGGTTTTATCTTGATAAGTTGAGTCGGCTATTTGATTTGTGTTATAGAGATTTGATTAAATTTTGTGTTGGATGTTGATTGTGTAATAGTACAAGTTTATCTTTTTATCCCGATATGGAATCGGTTACACTAAAAGGTTGTGTTTGGGTTGGCATTTAGTATATAGAGTTTTTTTAAAGGACTTAGCATATGGAGGTGTATACTAACAATGAACCGATTTGAGTGATAAGGGATATGGACTCAATGATTATAGGTTTGATTTTTGACTCTTGCGTGTGAAAAAAAATTCAATTCATGCATAAAAACTCGTATTGTGTGATTCATAGGTTTTTCGACGGAAATTAGTCATTACTAAGCATGAATTTTTTTTACTTATAACACGGTAACCCAAAAAAAAAAATTGAGTTGTACTATTTGGACATGAAGACACTGCAATTCGACAATAATTTGAATAATTACAACAATAATTAGGTTATGTCTCACTAATTGTAGTTAGCTATTTGATTTATGTTATAGAGATTCAACTAAATTTTACGCTGAATGTTGACCGTCTAATAGTAGGCTATCCATTTATCCAGATTTGGAATAAGTTACACTAACCTAAAAATAATTAATTTAAATGACTAATTAATTATGTTTGTATAGAATTAATATAATCAATAATATGTCGTAATACACCAGTCATTGTCTAAAAACACTTAGATGAGAAAATAATTGATTTTTTCAATTTAATCAGAGATCTTGGGTTCGAATTCATTTTTGAGTATGCTACAATGTTAAATATCTTAAAAGTGAACTCTGTCATCTAATGTGATCATACCCGACTTGATAAATTAACCACTGCAAGTGCAGAAGATATTGGTTAAAAAAAACACTAGTCGTTCACAAAACACAAATAATTCATTGTATCTTGTCAAAAAAAATATAATTCATTGTATTTTGACCAAAAAAAGTTTAGTCAAAATTATTATTTATAATAATATTTTTTAAGAAATACTAGTTTTTATTTATAATAAAAGTTTGGTCAAAATTATTATTTATAATAATATATTTTTAAGAAATAGTTTTTTTATTTATAATAATACGTGTATTAGCTCTTTTTCTTTTTTTTGGTCAAGGCGTGTATTAGCTTTTTATTATATAAAAACATAAAAAAAAAAAAGTGTTTGGAGGAAAGAATATTATAAATATATGTTGTGACTTTTTTCTAAGCATTTATATGTTCCAATCCAATAAAGAGTATTTATCAAATGAGTGTCGTTGAAAAAATTGACGAGACATGTTATTTAAATAATTATTCTGGGACAACTTAAAGAACAATTAAAAATGGAGTCCATGTCAAAAAAACAATTGTTCAAATAGCAGAAGGACTCCATTGTACATGGTATAAGGGATTGAAATCTTCCAATAAAGATGGTTAAAGAACAATTGTAGATAGTTAAAGATGGTTAAAGGGATGTTAAAATTTCAATCCATTGTAGATGATATAAAATTTCTTCTAAAAAAAAAAAGTATATAATTTTTTTGTTGATAAAATTTGTATACCTGTTAAGTAAAAAATTTCAAATATAAACGAATTAATCACGTGCCTTTTTTGTGTTGTGACAAATTAATTGTGACTTGCGATTATGTATCTATTTGGCCGTTTCAAAAAAAAAAAAAAATTGTGACTTGCGATTATGTATCTATCTCGTATATTGTGACACATTCCCCTCATAAATGTGATACTTACTATTTTAAGTTTTCATATAAACAAAATCTTTTTTTTTGAAAGAATATAAACAAAAATCTTATAATATCAGATTTTTTTTAACCTTTTAATCAACATACTCCCTCCGTTCCTTTTTAATTGTCACTTTTAAAGAAAAATTTTACTCTTATTTAACCGTCACTTTTAAAGTTCAATGCAACATTAAATGTTGTTTTACCAATATTACCCTTAGATATTTATTGCGGAGAGAGAAACACATGAAATGAAATATTAAATTAATAAGGTCATTATAGTAAAAGTAAAAACAATTATATCAAAAATAGTAACTTTTATTGATTGTCTTGGTTTGTGTAAAATGTTAAAAAGTGACAATTAAAAGGAACGGATGTAGTATGTAATTAAAAAAGTGAGATTATTTTTATACCTAGTTTGATTTTTCTTTTTTCTTTTTGAGGTGACCTAGTTTGCTTTTTATTAACCAAGTAGTACCTTTTTAGAATTTTTTCTTGAACTGTATGTCTACTAGTGTGTAACCCGTGCGATACACGGACAACACAGACGTTGATTAACAACACCAAGGCGAAGGCGTAAGACCCAAACAGACATTAAGACAGCAAGCGTAAGAATGAACAAAAGCCTATCACTTATACACAATTGCACAAAGATTCACAACAACGATACTAATTTGATACAAAAATACAAACGTGTACATCATGAAGTAAACAGCACGACACAGGTCTTAACTCACTCTTATGTCCCTGAGGTCTTAACTCAGTGGTGGGCATCAAGCCAACAGTTGGTCTCACCACTAGAGCAATTGTAGTTCCAATTAGCGCAAGGTAAGACACAGTCGGGTAAGACTCGGGTAAGCCTGTACATGGTTTCTCCGCATTTCTATTGTGTTTAGTATGTCTATTTTTTTTTTTTTGAGCAATTTAGTATGTCTATTTTATCACATTTATAGTATAACATTCGTTTCAATTTAAAATATAAAAACAAAATCAAATAGTTTTGTTTACAATACTATTATTTTGTCATTTTGATTTCTCTCAATAGAGAGAAACAAACGTTTTAACAAAAGAAACAAATTGCTAACTGGTGTATTCATTTACTGTTTACTTTTAATTTATAACTGCTGATAAGAGCAAAATTGGATGGAAAAAAGAACCATGCCAAAATCTTGTGTGTGTGTGTGTGGAAAATTGGAAATGCTTACAGGCTAATATATTCTTGCATTTGCAAGCACAACCTTCCCTGTCAAAAGACATTGTTCTAAAATAAATGTGTAACATCAGTTGTGTGGTTTCGTACAGGCCAATTTGAAGGAATGTGTCAGATGCTTCTTATGTTCTTGAAACCATAGCAGGCATCGACACTTTTGATGAGGCAACTATTGAAGCATCAAAGTATATTCCAGAAGGTGAAGAAAGACGGACTAATAGGAAAGAGAATAGGAGTAGTGAGACGATACTACAATTCTAGAAATGACACTTGTCCAAATAAAACTTTCAAGCTACACCTTAAAACGTTAAGGTAGCTAAAGCATAAAACTATTCTTTGATTCCTATACACAAGCACATAAGGATTCCTATACACAAGGTAACTTCTTTGATTCCTAACTACTTTCAAGCACATAAGGATTCCTATACGAACGTGTCCATCATGAAGTAAATAGCACGACACAAGCAAATAAACAGAGGTAGATGGAAATACAACACACAAACACGCAAACATTTAAAATATAAAAACACAAAAAATCCCACAAAAATATGAACACCAAAAAGGACTTAAACTCATAAACGAACAGTCCTCGACCACCTTTACCAAATCATGAATACCAAAAATCACTAAGTCTGCAGTAGCAAAGCAGCAGCAATAGCATTAACATCAATTTTGAACCACATATCAATATTAGCATCCAAATGAGTATAAGTTTCAAAAGTGAAACTTTGTAAAATTAGCTTCATCTGTTACAATTATCATCATAGGTTTGGAGTGATATGTAATTGTGATTGAACTATAATCAATAACTCTCTGCAACTTGTGAATGATATATACCATCAATATGCTGCATTTAGTTCCAACATTTTCACAATATAAAGGTATCTTCTAAAAATGACATGTCCTAACTACTTATATTCTAATCGAATAAAGGTATCTTCTAAAAATGACATGTACCTATGACATGAGAAAGGCATATTACAATATAAAAAATAGCCATCCAAACAAAAGCAAGTTAACTGAACCACATCACAGGAAACAGTCCACTCCAATCATTGCGTTCCAGAATGCATCACAAAAAGGCATGTGTTTTTAAGTAAAAATAGCATGTAATTGCGATGAATTGATATTTGCATTAACAATATCCGCACGAGAGCCTCTAGGAACAACCGACAATATCTGACGAAAATCACCCCCAAAAACAATTGTCTTTCCACCAAATGGGATGTCGGGAACATGGGATGCATCTTCCCCTTCAGAAGCCGGCTTCATTATATCTCGCAATGACCTGTCAAAAGCTTCAATTGCAAATCTATTTATCATTGTAGCCTCATCCCATATAATAAGACTTGTTCGACGAAGAAGTTGAGCCTTATGACTAATTTTTTTCATTCTACAAAAGGATACTTCAGTCAAGGTCATGGGGATTCCAAACGGAGAATGAGCCGTCCTACCACCAGGCAACAACAACGCTGCAATTCCACTCGAAGCTACATTGAGTACAACCAACCCCTCAAAACGAAAGCGATAAGACAAAGCATTCCACAAATAGGTTTTACCAGTACCACCGTAACCATCAACAAAAAACATAGTACACGTTTCCTTATTCACATCCTCAACAATACGTTCATATGCCAATAGTTGGTCTTCATTCAAATTAGCATAATGTTGATTGTGTAAGGAATGCATTTCATCTTTGTCATATGAGAGTTCATTGGCCAGTAAAATATTATCAAACTCTTCAACATCTCTGCCACTAATCTTTGGCATGCAATCAAATTCACGCAAAGCTTTACCATTGACTCGAAGAATCTTGTCTATCTCCATCAAACACAACTGCTTCAAATCTTCTGTAGATATCATGAAGTCTGCAGTCTTGAAAATAAAAATACATAAATGAATTAGTTGTTCGCGTGAAGTTGAAGAACACTCAAAACAATTCAAACCAACTCACCAGGATTCTTGAGAAATAAGAAGTCGTCTTTTAGAGTATAGAATTATATCAGGCAGAAGCTCCCAAGTCTGCTCCCATACCTTAACCGGATTACTCATGGAGTTTCTAACCAACAAATTAGAAAACAACCTTCGTACAAAGGGTCCTGGATTCATAAAACTTAGAACTTTCCAAGTCCTAACAACCCTAACCTTGATTCTCCAAGCCTCTCTTCCAGATTTGATTTCATACAAGTTATCAAAAGCAGATGCCATAACTCTAAAAACTGATGCAACACTCAAGATGTATTCTCAAATCAGTTAAATAAACGTAAAACGGTGTGAGATGAGAGAAGACAATGAGGGTATTTATAGATGAAGAAAAGGAAGCACAAAACAGATCGATTGGGGGGGGGATGGAAAATTTGAATTCATCGTTAGGGCATAGCACCTAGAAGGATACATCAATAGGAAACTACAGATAGAGATGATGATCAGCTCTCTACCTATGACGTCCATATATATAGCACAGGAAAGAGGCGGTTACCTTCTCCAACTGATGATGTATAATTTGATACCTTTTTTTTTGAAGGAGTATAATTTGGTACTTATACATAGCTTTCTTTGAATTTAATAAATAATAAACAATACACCCTCTAGTCACTAATATAAGCAAAAATTCACTTTTTAAAAACATTCAATTAATGATGTATGTGGTCTTTATTATATGTCACATACATCATTACTTGAATATATCTAAAAAGTGGATTTTTTCTTATATTAGTGACCAGAGGGTGTATTAAATAACGAATGATCCCTTTATAACAAATGAATAATTTTTGCTTATCATTGCATTGAAACTAAAAGTGACACTTATTTTAAAACACAATTTTTTTATTAAAATGACACTTATTTTTAAACAGAGATGGTAATCAATAATTTTTTTTAGTAGTGTCAAACCTTTTTTATAGGTAGTGAGTAATCAATAAATTAATATAACTAATGTAAAAAGCAAATAAATAAATCAATAAAACACTCTATGTGCTAGGTTCCAATACACTCCACACGTTTGGCTTGGAGGCAACTAAAAACAAAGATATCACGGAAAGTATTAGCATATAGATAGCACATAGATCATAGATCATATACGTGTGAAAACTTATGGAAGGGATAAAAGATCTCTCATCAGACTTGCCTATCAGATTTACTTTGAAAAGTGCAACTAAACATATTTTATAGCATTATACTTGTACTTATCCTTGCTAAAAGACAAAAACGTCCCATTAGATTGGATGAACAGTGTATGGGAGTGAAAAACATCACGTAGCATTAAATACAGGACCATGAGAAGCCTTAGAGGAAGGTGTGAACAGTTCTCTAAAATTTTACTCAATATTGGGTATATTGATTCGCTTAGAAAAAATGTATATCTCTTATACTTGTGACATGCGATCATGTATTTTTCTTCTTTTTCTTTTTATTTTTTGAACTGATCATGTACTATCTTGTGACAGATCCTCCTTACTTTACATTTTCATGTTGAATAAAATTGCATAATATTAATATCATTTTTTTTCCGTTTCAATATCAGATTTATTTTAATTTCTTAATCAATTTTAAGGTAAACAAATAAGATGTTTTTAAAGAAGGTAAAAAAAAAAGATAATTTGTATATTGTGAACACCATATTTAATTTTTTTTAAAAAATCAATCTTATAAATATGCATGGGCGGTTCTATGGCCCGGTGACCCCAGGCTCCGGCCCAAATTTTTTGCAATTTCTTATGTAAATCCCTATGAATTTCTTGTATAAACCTTTATAAATTGGACAATTTCTTTAATTTCTTTTATTATTTGCTTGCAATTTCTTATGTAAGCCCCTATAAATATGTTGCAAAATTTTTTCGCCCGAACTTTACAATAATCCTGGCTTTGCCACCATGAATATGCTCGTAAAATTTAATGTGAACACCTTTATTATTGATATTTAAGAACTTTATTTTTTACTATTAGAGATGGACACTATAAGAAAGATGCAGCAATACAAGGAATTTTAGCTTTTTACAAATAGATTTTTATAGTATAATATATTTTTGCTTATAATTGTTTAACAAAGAATTTTTTAAAGAAAACTTCAAATGAAAATTTCATTTAAATATCTTATCTAAAAATGTCATTCTAAATATTTCATCATTTTTTATAATTTTTTTCTATGATAGAATTTTAAATGAGTAAATAGTCAATTACCCCCCTGAAATTGTAAGTTTCATCAATTATCCCCCTAAAATTAACAAAACTTCAATTACCCCCTGAAATTGCACAACGTTAATTAATTTACCCCATCCGTTAAATTTTTCTGTTAATGAACATGACGTTTTGCAAATACCCCCTGAAATTTTGCACTTATGTGCAAAATGCCCCCTAAACTTGAAAAATTTTATATTTTTTTCTTATCCTTAAAAGTGATTGCAAAAAATTTATATATTTTTTTCTTATAGTTATGGGTCATTGTTGTTCCAATAACCATCATACAAAAAACTCACATATGGTGTTCCTCTGCACATATCAATTGATGCCTTTTCATCAAAAAAAATCAATTGATGCCAAAATTGATGGTTTTTTTTTTTGGTAAATAGAGAAAACAAAAAGGAGAAAACAAAAAGAAAACTAGACTACGGCCTTAAGAACTGCACTCTAGATGCATCAGCAAGAAGTAAAGCTTCCAAGCTTGGGAGGGGGTTCTCCAAAATTGAAGGTTTGAGCATGAACAATATATTTTAATTGATTTTATCTAATTTAAATTTGTCTCACTCATTAATGTTCTGAGAAAACTATAATAGGTTCACTCAATTTGGCCACACGTGGTAAACAATTTTTATTTTTTTACCAAACGAATCGACGATATTACTTATACATATTAGCATTTGATATTAATATTGGCATAACAATGAGTTACATATTTTAACATGAGTGTGTGATGTATATCCTAATGATTCTTTCAAAATATGTTTATAGTCCATGGTGGCTTTAACCACTAAACTTTAAAATATTTGATCAGACAAGGTTTAAAGAAGTTTGATTGCCATAAACTATGGATTGGAAACATATCTTAGATCACATTTTATGAACAGCTAACATACTTAGCAAGTTTATATAAATTTTCAAATTCAGGGGGCATTTTGCACATAAGTGCAAAACTTCAGGGGGGTATTTGTAAAACGTCCTGTTGACTAACAGAAAAATTTGACGGAGGGGATAAATTGATTAACGTTGTGCAATTTCAGAGGGATAATTGAAGTTTTGTTAATTTCAGGGGGGTAATTGACGAAACTTACAGTTTCAGGGGGGTAATTGACTATTTACTCAATTTTAAATAATCTCTAAAGTAAGAAGCTATTTCAAATAGATTTTCATAAAAATCATTTTTAAAAGATATTTTTTTAAATTTTTTTACGATATAAAATATCTAACAATGAATATTTAAGTTAATGGATATCAAAATCTCTATTTTAACTCATAACAAATAATTTTAAAATAACTTTTACTATTTTTAAGTATATTTCCATAAAATCATTCTTAAATACATAAATAAAATCGACTTTTTTAAATCTATAACAAATGAACTCAGTTTGTAAGCACAAAATTCATCTTCGAATATTGATTTATGGGATAATTTTATCCTCCAGAAACTGTCTTTGAATCATTTAAAATCTCACCGTGTGTGCAGGGAGCTTTTCTCCGTACGCTACGTATGTCTTCACTCTTCAGTACTTGTCAACTGTTGGCGTACTGTACTTCAAACCAAAAAAAAAAGGACAAAATATTTAATATTTTAGTGCATGAGAAAAGGAATGTGGAGTGCGATACAGTGGAAAAACTGATAAATTTGATAATAAATGTAAGTATACAAATATATAAGAAAAATACTACAACTATCAATGGAGAATTCATGCCTAATCAATTTAACCAAAATGGTAAAAAGAGGAGAGAATAATAGATCTATGAAAGACTAGAAATCAGGGCACAATCAATACCACGTTCTTCACTCTAGTCCAATCAACATCAACATAAAATAAGGGGAGAGATGTGTACAAATGAATGAACTGGACATTACAAAACTTGCCATGCAAGACCATCACCTTCCTCTTTACGGTACCAGTATTGTCAAGTGAATGAAAGTGTAAATTTTCAATTGATTGAATAAGAAAGTACATCAAGTATTCATACATTGTTGATATTATACTGCCATCTATCATGTACTATCTTAGATTTGTACTACACTATTGTACTTGTACTACAAGCTACTGCTATTTACATTCTCATTTCCCTTATTTTGCTCATGGTGCAATATCCCTCCACAAGTTGGAGGTTGGCAGATATCTACAATACTCAATTTGGATAGTAGAGCATTGGGTCGAGGAAGCAAAAACTAGGTAAATAATTCAACTAATTAATCTTTGGAGGAAACTGGTAACAATTTAAGAATGTCAGCTTGTAATTTCTCTCTAACATTGTGACAGTTTATTTCAAGATGTCCGGTCCTTTCATGAAAGACAAGGTTGGCAGCTATATGGACAACACTTTGATTGTCATGGTAGAGAACATGAATCTTGGTGCATTGAACTTGTAAGACCTTCAATAGACAGAGATGATATAACATTTAATTTGGTTCAGTGTGCTTGTAAAGTGGAAGCGTAACATAAGCAACTAAAAATTTTAAAGAGATTTTTTTTTAGGAATGGTATTAAATAAAGTTTGAAAAGGAGATTTGTGTTGCAATAGAGGTGTGGTAACTCTATTGATTAAGACCACAACATGAATAACAACATAGAACCAAAATGACTTAGGTAATTTGGATTGAAACATAAGGGTTCTTCCAACATTGAGGATTTGTTGGTATCTCTTCTCAACACGACCATTTTGATGTGGGGTTTTTACACATGATTTTTTTTTTTTATTTTTTTATGAATGAGACATTTAGAAGCATAAAATTTTGGAAGAGAAAGCACTGGGTCATTATTAGATTTGATAGTTTTGGGAGTAATGCGATTTTTTTTAATGTATTTTGGGAGTAATGTGATGTTGAGTTTCAATCATATGGTGACAAATTTTTTGACATGATTGGACACTTTAATTAAAGATTTTAGTAATAAAAGCTAGACAAATCTACTATAGTAGGAAAATGTTGATCACCATGTGTAGATGGAACAAAAATGAATAATGTTTCTTTGACACCCCTTTTTTCAACATTGTTGTTATACATGTGGATGTCATCTTTGTAATTTTGTTAAAAATCAAGGGGTAAAATCAGGATTTCACATACCCATTTTTTCTCACCCTACAAGAACTCTCTCTTATCATTTTCTATGAACTCTCTCCCTCCTCCAGCCCCCCTCTTGCCATCGCCGCCCTCTGATTGCCTTGCCGCCACCGCCTTCTCCTTGCTTGCCTCCATCCTTAGCTTTTGACTCTCCCTCCCCCCCCCCTCTCTCTCTCTCTCTCTCTCTCTCTCTCTCTCTCTCTCAGATTTACCCAAATCAAAAAAAGAAACCTGACCCTACCCTCCACTACCAACCAACATTGCTCTCTGTTTCTCCTCCTCCCTCCACCGCCTCTGTTATGATCTCGTTGTTGTCTCCTCCAAAATGCGAACACCAACAATATTTTGGTATATCAAAGTGTCTTTGACGAAGATCATGACGATGGGCCAGGTTTTGGCGATGACGTTCGGGTGGTGGCACAGATGTGACGAGAGGACGAGAACAAAGGGACAATGGTCGACAAAATAGGCGACGATGAATAGAAATCGAAGCCTATGAAGAGTGACTGTAGATGGCTGAGGGTTAGAGAAGAGAGAAGAACAATGTTTTTGTTTTGCTTTGTTTTTTTTTTTTTTTTTTTTGAGTTGACTTATTTTTAATATTAATTTTGACAAGTAGAGCGTATAAAAGAGAGGGATGATGCCACATGTGGTTGTTCATGTACCAGTCTAAACAAAAATAGGACCCAAAATGTTAAGATCAAACATAACACAACATGAGATATTAATATTATATTAACCGCAAATTATACGAGATGAATTGTTATTTAATACCTTCAATAGATAACAAAGAAGGATCATGGGAGGTGCATGACCGAAGGTGTGACTTGATGGGCTGCTCAGCTTCAGGAGATACTCCCTCCGTCCTAGATTATAAGCAAAAAAAAAAATTCATTTTCTTTGTCCCAAATTATAAGCAAAAAAGACCAACTTTATCATATTTAATTATGTTTTTTCAAAAAATTATCTTTTCCAAAGGAAAATTAAATGTAAAGTGCATCCAATTTGCTCTCTTTTTCATTTTCTCTATAATCAACTACCAATGAAAATTGTTTTTACATCTTCCTATAAAACTTATTTCAAAGATAACACAAAAAACTATGTTACAAACTACTATATTTTAGTTTTCTTAACAAGTGTGATTTATTTTTTTTGCTTATAATATGAGAATGGGACGGAGGGAGTACATGGTTTTAAACATATGCTTCCTATAGCTCCTTAACTATTACCTTTTTCATCCTATAACTTTCTCATGCGCCTTATTTTTTTTTACGAAAATGTTCATTAAAATTTCGAATTCTAATATTCTATAATTCTAAAGAGATTTTCCCCTATTTTGGGGAGAAAAATAATAATTTTTTCATTAATTCGGATTTCATAATCCGTACACCCACAAAAATAGGGCGTGATCCTTGCTTTTTTCTGATTATACAATCCGAAGTCTCTATACACTCCTCTTGTGCCAATAATTTAGTAGAAAATGGTTCAGATTATATAATCTGAACCATATTATCGCAAATACTGAGTGTGTTTGTAACTTGGATAACCAGTTTAAGAACCATATTGAGCGTGTTTATAAAATTTATTAGAAAGAGAAAGTGTGTGTGCAAAAAATATGAATTTATCAGTAGATTAAAATGCAAATATAATTGAAAAAAACCTTAAAAAATCCATTTTCTTAATTCAAGAGTATTATTCTGAAACATTAATAATTAAAAAGAAATAAACGACCATCAAGTAGATTGGAACTCAACAAATAAACTCTAACAACCAAGTTAAAATTGTAAAAAAAATAAATAAATCATACTAATCGATAATTAACGACCATCAAGTAGATTGGAACTCAACAAATAAACTCTAACAACCAAGTTAAAATTGTAAAAAATAAAATAAAATAAATCATACTAATCGATAATTAATTGAAAAAAACCTTAAAAAATCCATTTTCTTAATTCAAGAGTATTATTCTGAAACGATAATAATTAGAAAGAAATAAACGACCATCAAGTAGATTGGAACTCAACAAATAAACTCTAACAACCAAGTTAAAATTGTAAAAAAAATAAAAAATAAATAAATCATACTAATCGATAATTAACGACCATCAAGTAGATTGGAACTCAACAAATAAACTCTAACAACCAAGTTAAAATTGTAAAAAATAAAATAAAATAAATCATACTAATCGATAATTAATTGAAAAAAACCTTAAAAAATCCATTTTCTTAATTCAAGAGTATTATTCTGAAACGATAATAATTAGAAAGAAATAAACGACCATCAAGTAGATTGGAACTCAACAAATAAACTCTAACAACCAAGTTAAAATTGTAAAAAATAAAATAAAATAAATCATACTAATCGATAATTAAAATAATTAATTCGTTATTTTTTTTTTGGGTTTTTTGGGTGGTGGCCGGGGTTCGAACCCCCGACCTTACATATTTTATGCATTGTCCCTACCAACTGAGCTAAGCTCACGAGGACCAAGACTCGTTACTTTGATAAAACTATACGTAAGAAAATATTTTGAGTGTAATTTTTTTATGGATAATGCTCAATACAGCGAAAGTAATTTCACGAGAAAAACACGAATGTGAAAAATCTTGCTTCATTACTCTAATTAAGCCTACCTACTTCACCGTTCAATCTTCATGACACAAGAAAATTTCTACAGGCACTAACCATCACTCATTCTAATTAGAGAAATGATATTTTGACAACTATTTTTTGATAACTTTTAGACAACTTTCTCTCTCATACTCACATGATGTTGTTATCCTCTCTCTTTCTTTTTCTCTCTCCATTGTTTTCGACCAATAAAAAGTGAGAAAAACAAGGTTGTCAACAAAGTTGTCATCAAATGGATGTCAAAATATCATTACTCTTCTAATTAACAAAGTAAGACATCTTGTCCAAACAATATCAACACCTTTAGCTTAAACATATGTTGTGTGTTGTTTGTTACTGTCCTTGACTTTTCCTTTTGAGAAATGATATTCTAACAACCATTTTGTGACAACCTATGTGACAACTTTATCTCTCATACTCACATTATCTTTTTGCTTTCTCTCTCTATTGCTTTGCTTTCCGTGTCACTATCTACTTTTTCTTTGAAAATTGGTGGTTGTCACAAAAGTTGTTGATTTTTTGTTGTTAGAATATCATTGCTCTTTCCTTTTTTATGTTGGTCTTAAATGATCATGTATTGGTTCTATATCATTATATATACACATACTCCCTCCGGTCATATTTATAAGCAAAAAATAACTTTTTAGATTCATTGAATAAATAATGTATTTGGTCTATAAATGTGACCAAATACATTAATTATTGAATAAACCTAAAAAGTTATTTTTTACTTATAAATATGACCGGAGGGAGTATGTAATAAGCTCTCTTGTTATGGTTAAATATGATTGGTTTTAAAAATGAGTAGGTAGAGAAAAGGTTGTTTGATAGAAGTGATAGAGTCGGTTCAATGCTCTGCAGGCAATTGTTCCAATAAAAAGTGGAGAGAGTGGTGTGGCTGTGGCAAGCTGTTACTTGTGCAACTAGTTTTCATAACTTTTACTCCCTCCGTCCTTTAATGTAACCCCCCTTTATATTTTTCACATTTTTTAAGAAAAGTTATCAGTGTAATTAATGTGTCTGTTTTGTGTATTAATATTACCAAATTATCCTTTGTTTGTATGTGTATTAAATTTGACTATTCATATTTCAAGACAAGTTAGTAGTATTAATTAGGGGTATGTTTAGGAAAAAAATAATAATAAATGCATCTAGTAATTTGAAAAGGGTGTTACATTTAGGGACAAAAATAAAATCAAATGGGTGGTTACATTATATGGAATTGTCAATCGTGATACTTTCGCGAGGATTTTCTTCGCGAGAAATAGCACTGCCCTTTTTTTATGGGTCTTGTTATCTTGTGCCCTTAGGGCACAAGTTAAGGAATCCAAAACTAGAAATTTTTTATGGAAAAGAGTAAAACTTTGATTTTAAAAAGTTGAATGCACAACTTTTAAGACAACCATTTCTATTTTAAATTCCTTAACATATGCCTTTGGGCACATGTTAACATTTTCCTTTTTTTATATATTTGAAGTCGGTCGGTCTGTCTTATTTAGAAGGTTTGAAAAAGGGTGGTAGGTAGGAATGAATGAGAGAGAAGTCCGAAGGTTTTGGCGCTCTGCACCGTACACTCAAACAACGAACGGTAACCATTGCCGCCTTCTTTCTTCGCTCTCAACATTTCTGCATTTCATTTCATTTCATTGCTCTCTCTCTCTCTCTCTCTCTCTCTCTCTCTCTCTCTCTCTCTCTCTCTTAACGTTGAGAAGAACCAATCACCAAAATTAACTACAACATTCGCTTCAATCCTGTTTTCATTTTCCCGCCAAATCAAACATGCCTTCAACTTTCCGACGAAGAAGAAGATTAGCACCGTGAATTTCTTCCATATAAAACAAACGGTTTGTTTCTGTATTGCATTTCACATTTCAATCTCATTTTCTAGATTTTCTTTTTATGCTTATTTTCAAATTTTAGAAAATGCCTTAGCAAAAATAGTTTGATTATGTTTTGTTCGCATTGAGATGGCAGAATATACGATCATAAAAATTTAATTAGACGCTTGAATGCTTGAATATACATAAATGAATTGAGCATTGATCCTTGTATGTAAGGCTATAATTTAATTTATAGATAACGCAACACTTTTCCGCGTTTTAAATTTGAAATGTGAAGAACAAATTTTGGATGGTTCGGTGTAGAAATTAGTTAGAAAACTGTTTTTATTCAATTCAATGCGGGATAAATGCTATATAAATAACTTTTTTTTAAGGAATTATATAAATAATGTTGAATGTCACGAAAATTGTTTCGTGATCTTCTCAGAAATGCAATTATGAAAACATGTAACCATATTATTCACTACATGCTCTGTGATTTCTGACAAAGATATTTGTTAATTGGTTAATTCATTATTTGTAAGTGTCTTGTGAAAGATTGAATCATCGGTCTATGAGGTGTGAGCTCAGTGGTAAGAGTTTGTAACCTCCTTGAACGAGTTATATCAGCGTTATTAATAATAATTCCACCTTTCTAATTTAAAAAAAAAAAACATTTCTAATATAATATATTATAATTACAATGTTAGGATGAATATTGCCTGAAATGAATTTAGAAGTCTTGCTATTTGAAAATTGGAAAGCCAATTTTATTACTTATTTTTTAAAATATGTGTAGGTTAAAGCGTGCTTTAAAAGGAGAAGAAAATGGCGACTCTAGCCGACATTGGTGTTTCTGCTGGCATCAATCTGTTTTCCGCAACCATGTTCCTTTTGGCGTTTGCAGTGTTGCGACTTCAGCCTTTTAATGATAGGGTTTACTTCCCAAAATGGTATCTGAAGGGGATAAGAAGCAGCCCAACGAATTCCAGATCAATTGTCAAGAAATTTGTTAACCTTGACTTTGGGACCTACATTAGGTTCCTCAATTGGATGCCTGCAGCATTGCATATGCCTGAACCTGAGCTTATTGATCATGCAGGCCTTGACTCAGCCGTCTTTATTCGGATTTATATTCTTGGGTTAGTTAACGTGCACCCAGTTTCCATTTAATGGTTTAAATTACTGTCAAGATTTGAGTGTTCGTGACTGCAATTTCAAACCTTTCTGTTTTCTAATATTTAGTCATTTAATGTACAGCGTCAAAATATTTGTCCCAACTACCCTACTGGCTTTTATAGTTTTGGTTCCCATTAACTGGACTGGAAAAACTTTGGAAGCACCAGCAGCCAAGGGTTTGACATTTAGCGATATTGACAAGCTTTCAATATCGAACATTCCATTTGGATCAAAGAGGTGCGCTAATCCATTTCACAAAGTTGTTCAAGCTCTATGTAACTCACCTTTTCCCTAACACACCACAAATATTATTGAGAATTGAAGGAGTTATATATTTTGCTCGTAAATAGTACATTGTAAATTTGATTTTTGTCTTTTATTCTAGACAAACCAATTAAGAGTCTGAGATCCGAATAATAACTGAATTGACTTCTTTTGTCATAATAGAGTTTTAGACTCCTTGTATCACGAATCTTGATATATAATCTGGCTGCTTCATACTATATGTTACAAATTTCACATCATTTTGTTCAGGTTTTGGGCGCATATTGGTATGTCGTATGTCTTCTCAGCTTGGACATGCTATAGTCTTTACAAGGAATACATGATTATTGCAACAATGAGATTGCGATTTTTGGCATCTGAACGTCGTCGTCCAGATCAATTTACTGTAAGTCTTTATAAGGAAAACATGATTATTGCAACAATGAGATTGCTTCTCTTCCCTTCATAGGTAAAACATGCATAGCAATGTTAATTAGAATGCTTTGGAGTTTATTAGTTCGGAAAAGATGATTAAGTGATGCTCTTACTGCAGAACATTAAATACATTTGAAACTCTAAGATAGACCAGTTGTATTCGTCAAGCTCTATACGCAAAAGGGAAATATTGAAAGTTCTTTTTTTTTTTTTTTTTTTATGGGATGCGCAAAGGATGTGCCTATATGTGATTGTGTGTGTGTGCCTATATGTGATTGTGTGTGTGTGTGTGTGTACACATATGCAAGGGAAATAGTAGTAATAGCAAATCCTTTTCCGTACTTGTGACAATAATGAGAACAGTTAGACTAGTTATCAGCTTGTGAAACTATTCTATGGTTTTTTATGGGGCCACTTTCCAATGGAGTTTTGGGTTGCGGCTTTCATATCTCAGTTGTATATTAGCATTACTTTCTGTTACTGCAAGAACTGAGCAGATAGCTTCAGCCAATTTTGAGTTGTCCTTGAGCAAGCTGAATGTTGTTTGTTAGTAATCACTTCTTTTCTTTCTTTTATTCCATAGGTCTTGGTTAGGAATGTTCCCCCAGATATGGATGAATCAGTCAGTGAACACATTGAACATTTTTTTTACGTCAACCATCCTGATCACTATCTGATGCATCAAGTATGTTGACACCATCTGTAATTTTATTTAGATTTTCTTTTGCGAATCAAAGACTTTCTGTTATGAATCTTGAACTAGCATTATTTTTGTGATTTCCTGTGGTCTAACATGTGATTAATTTCTTCTGAATTATAGGTTGTTTATAATGCAAACATGCTTGCATCAATAGTTGCAGAGAAGAAGAGATTGCAAAACTGGCATGTTTACTATCATAACAAATATGAAAGAGACCCTTCAAAGAGACCAACTACTCGGGTAGCTTTCTTTTCAGGAAAAGTTCATTTTATTGTATATTTCACAATTTGATATCTTACTATGTATATAGACAGGTATGATGGGTCTCTTGGGGACTAAAGTTGATGCCATTGATTACTATACTGCAGAGATTGAGAAGTTGAGCGAACAAGTAAGTAGTGCCACTTTTGTTAGTATATTTTGTTCAGATTTTATTATCCATTCATTTACATGACCATATAACGCATTGACTTATAGATGTGTGGAACTAAGCAGAATATAATAAATTAAAATTACCATATCATTGTCAAAACATTTTATGATGAAATGGAGTGAATTTTCGATTCTTTTATTTGGGAAGTGAACAAATTGATAAGAGTGGTTCTATAGATATTTGATAGATTACAATATAAAACATTTCATTGGTTTCATCTCATTCCATTTTATTTTAAACCAATCCAAACAATGAGAAATAATTCTATTCCATTTTATTTTGCGACATTCCCTTAATCTAAATATAGCCTTCTAATATTCAGAAGTATAATCAAAATATGGCAGTTTGTTATCATTTTTACTTCATCACTGGATAAAATGGATATGCAGATCAGTTAGGCAAGTAGTTCAAGACATTTTGGGTTTTTTAATTTCATTCTATGCTCTCGTTTTGCACGCTAATTAGGTTGGCTCGTAGTTGATTATTATTTAGGTTGTCTCGCTAGTTATGTTGGTCATCTCCTTGTTCTACAGATTGTAAACGGCCAGTATACTTTACGTTCTCTCTAGCAGTAACTCATAAAGTAAACACATGGCTAGTCTATTAACTGTTATAATCTCAAGAGCGACTGCTACTTGAGCTTTTAGCTGTCATAATATGAATGTTTAAGGGCATGATAATGTGAGGCTACAATTTGGAAAAAAGTGAAGGAGAAGAATAGAAGGATAGCCATTCATGATATCAATAGTTAGTCATAACAGATTAGATACCTGTTGTTAAATTTTCCCATTCGCTTTTACTTGTGTGCCCGCTTATAATATCTTCATTTGTTATAAACGAACAATTTCAGTGTTCATTTTCAACAGGAAGCTGAAGAAAGAGAAAATGTTATAAACGACCCCAATGCTATTATCCCTGCAGCATTTGTTTCATTCAAAACCCGATGGGGGGCGGCTGTATGCGCTCAAACTCAACAAACTAGTGATCCTACCATTTGGCTGACAGAATGGGCTCCAGAGCCTAGGGATGTCTACTGGGAAAATCTTGCAATTCCATATTTTGACCTGAATCTTAGAAGATTGCTCACGACTGTCTCTTTGTTTTTCCTTACTTTCTTCTTTATGATACCTATAGCCTTTGTCCAATCTTTAGCTAACATTGAGTCAATCAAGAAGGTCCTTCCTTTCTTGAAATCAATAATTGAAAAGTAAGTGCTTTCAATCTTATATAGTACAAGTTAATTAGCATACTAATTTTGTACTCTAAATTGCCAATTAATCTCTTCATGACCCCTAAATGCTTACCATCTGAATAATTTGGAAAACGTTGTCTAATTCCCCTCGAACAAAGTAACATAATACATTTTTGCCTTCTTCATATTACTTAAGGGAATTATCATCAACAAGGATAATTACTGTTGTGGTTTCCTTTTTTCATTGCTGAAATGGAATGTACGGCATCTTTATGTCATTCTGTAGAGTAATGGAGTTACTCATTGCAGGCCATCTGTAAAGTCTGTTATTCAAGGATTTCTGCCAGGGCTAGCATTAAAATTATTTCTCATATTGCTTCCAAGTGTCCTCATGGCAATGTCCAAAATAGAAGGTTACTCATCGCTCTCTGTTTTGGAACGGAGATCAGCTTCAAAATACTACTTGTTTGTTCTCGTCAATGTGTTCCTTGGAAGCATTGTAACAGGAACGGCATTTCAGCAACTCGAGCATCTTATCAATGAACCCTCTTCAGAGTAGGCTCTGAGCTTGATGAGTTTAGACAGCTTTCATTTCGGCACTAAGATTGACAACAACTGACATGATGTTTCTATTAACAATATTTGCAGGTTCACAAAAACTGTTGGCAGTACAATCCCCATGAAAGCCACATTTTTCATGACATACATTATGATAGACGGGTGGGCTGGAATAGCTGGAGAAATCCTCAGGTTATCTTCGTTAATCACGTTCCACCTTAAAAACACATTTTTAGTGAAAACGGAGCAAGACAGACAGAATGCTATGGATCCCGGTAGCTTGAATTTTGCTATATCTGAACCTCGAATCCAGTTATATTTCATGCTGGGGCATGTCTATGCTCCAGTCACACCTTTACTTCTTCCCTTCATTGTAGTCTTCTTTGCTTTTTCCTACATGGTCTATCGGCACCAGGTGAGTTCTGAATAGAGTTTGCTACATATTTTGTTCCTTGATAAATGCATATCTAAACAAGAAATAAAGAGGAATCTTATGACCGAACTGACATTTAGTATACTGTTTTATTGCTTCACGTATTGTATTACTATTAAACTATTTCACCACTTTTTTCCACATAAACATACTAACTTATTAAGCAGATATATATCATCATTTTGTTTCTGATTATGCTTGATTAGTGGTTCCTTTTCTTGTCACAAGATTATCAATGTGTATAACCAGCAATACGAGAGTGGAGCAACGTTTTGGCCAGATGTCCACCGTCGAGTAGTTATCGGCTTGATTATATCTCAAATTCTTCTGATGGGATTGCTTAGTACAAGAGGTACAAGTAAGTCGACACTATTACTTATTGCGCAACCTGTCTTGACAATCTGGTTCCACATATATTGCAAAGGGCGCTTCGAATCTGCATTCGTAAAATACCCCCTAGAGGTTGGTTAAGCAGTTACCATTTCCATATATTAAATATTGTGTATGTTAGTTAACTTAAGACCAAAAACAAGGTTTTAAATTGTGTGATTTTTAATATAGAGAAGAACTGGTTGATGTCATGCGGCTTCAATCACCGCTCTATTGAGAGTGAACATAGTTGACATCAGATATTAATGTTAGTCTAGTATTTGACCTCATTAGTCTGATATATGAGATTTGATGACAGGATGCCATGGTGAAAGATACACTTGAACGGGCTATTGAACCAAACTTGAACCTGAGACATTATCTTCAGGATGCATACGTACACCCAGTTTTTAAGGGTGATGAGTTTGAACAACAAGTGAACATTGATGATGAAGAGGAGAATCCTCTTATTCAGACAAAGAGAGCTTGTCGGAGTAGCAAGCCAGAATCTGATAATGAAGCTAGCAGTGCAGCCAGTTCTACAACAGTAGCTATGTGAGATTCCAATAAATGGCCATGGAGTAAAGTATAACATGAAGCAATGCCTACAACCAATTGCATCATTCATACTATTGGATATATTTCCAGCTCCAAGTAACATTTTGTTGCTCTTTAATTGCCAAGGAAAAATGTTGTTTGTTGTATATACACGTCTGTAAGTATTTATTTTATTTTGTTGTTGTAATTAATGTAGAAAATACTGTGTTCAGTGTAGATAAACTTTGAAAAGTATGTATATTTGATTGACCGATATAGCAGAATCAGAATCAACATTTTTTTTTTGGTACAAAGGAAAATCAATATCTTTATGATAAGAAAAAAATGTTATTTGGACAACAAAAATGTTGTTCAACACCGTACATTTATACGGATTGCATACGGAAAACACAATAATAAAATGAAAAATAGTTGTCCCAAAATAATTGTATAAATATTATTTCTCATAGGTCTATTACATCAATCTCTCTATTAAATTATTTTTTCGAAAAAAATATTAAGAGATGTTTGTTGTTTTTTGAGAAAATAATTCAAAATGAAAATCATTTTTGATGGCTTAGCCAACGGTGAGGAAAAAAAGCAAAGAAAGAAAGAAATGTGATTCAGATTCTCCAAACAAAACCAAAAAAAAGTGACCCCTCCTAAACTAAACCCCAAACAATAACACAAACTTAGATACGTTGTGCCTTGTGCGGTCCCATAATTAGATACCAACACAATCTCCAACCACACCCACCCACCCACCCACAACACCATCTTCAATCATTCCATTTCTCTTCAATCCTATTTAGTAATTTTGCATCACTTGAATTCACACTCTAATTATCAACCTCACTAACCCAGATGACAAATCTCTTGCCATCATTTTCATTCTCACTGATTCCACTTAATCACCACAAATATGAAACCAAATGTTCCTTTATCCAAATTAAGCATCACAACCAATTTCTTACTCAAAATTTGCAAGATCTCATTATACCCTTTTCTCATAATCACACTTCAAAATTGTTTGCCACGTCATCAAGGTTGTCTATAGAAGAAACTGAGCTGAAGAAACTCATTCCTTTCACACAATCAGAAGACATCAAAACATCATTGTCTTATTTGTTTAGGACAGAAATTGGTGAAGGTTTGGTTAAGGTTTATGTTAAAAACAAAAAAGATTGTTTTTTTGTTTATATTGAGGTTTCTTCTTTAGAGTTAAGTAATGTTGAAGGTGAAACATTGGTTTTGTGTTGGGGTTTGTATAGGGATGATTCATCAAGTTTGGATGATGGAAAAGGGATGAATGTGAGTACTTTTGTGGAAAATTCTGTTGGAAAGTTTTCAGTCGAATTGGAATTTGATGTTGAACAAGCTCCTTTGTATTTGTCTTTTTTGTTGAGATTTTCTGGGTTGGAAATTAGAACCCATTTGAAAAGGAATTTCTGTGTGCCTGTTGGTTTTCTTCGGGGTCTCCCGGATCCGTTGGGGATCTCATTTTCCCGTGATGGGTCGATCAATTTCGCTGTTTTTTCAAGGCATGCTGAGAGTGTGGTATTGTGTTTGTATGATGATGATGAAGATAGTGGTGTGGAGAAGCCTGCTTTGGAGATTGATCTTGATCCTTATGTCAATAAGTCAGGTGATATTTGGCATATCGCTTTTGAGAGTGCGGGGAATTTTGTGAGCTATGGTTATCGTTTCAGAGGAGCTAACCGGAATAACAGTTTTGCTGAAGGTGTTGTTTTGGACCCTTATGCTAGAATTGTTGGGAATTCTTTTCAGTATGGTATTGGTTCAGCAAAGAACCTTGGATTTTTGAGAAAGGAACCTGCTTTTGATTGGAGTGATGATTATCATCCGAATTTGGAAATGGAGAAACTAGTGGTGTATAGGTTGAATGTGAAGCGTTTTACCGAGCATGAATCGAGTCAACTTTCCGGTGATTTAGCTGGGAAATTTTCTGGTTTGGCTAAAAAATTGCAGCACTTTAAAGATCTGGGGGTCAATGCTGTTTTGTTGGAGCCAGTTTTCACATTTGATGAGAAAAAGGGACCTTATTTTCCTTGTCATTTTTTCTCTCCAATGAACCTTTACGGACCATCTGGTGATCCTGTATCTACTGTAAACTCTACGAAAGAGATGGTGAAAACTATGCATGCCAATGGGATAGAAGTTATAATGGAAGTTGTGTTCACTAATACTGCTGAGACCGGTGCTCTTCAAGGTATTGATGATTTGTCTTATTATTATGCAAATGGGATTGGTGGTTTGAAAGTACACAGTACTTTGAATTGTAACTATCCTATAATGCAAAATTTGATTTTGGATAGCCTTAGGCATTGGGTAACTGAGTTTCACATTGATGGTTTCTCTTTTGTAAATGCTTCACATTTGTTGAGAGGGTTTCATGGAGAATACTTGTCCCGGCCTCCCTTGGTCGAAGCAATTGCTTTTGATCCAGTACTGTGGAAAACTAAAATCATTGCAGATTGCTGGGATCCTAATGACATGGAACCAAAGGAGACTCGCTTTCCTCATTGGATGAGATGGGCTGAAATAAATACAAACTTCCGCAACGATGTGAGGAACTTTCTAAGAGGTGAAAGTCTTCTTAGCAACCTTGCAACAAGACTTTGTGGCAGTGGGGACCTGTATTCTGACGGAAGAGGCCCATCATTCTCTTTTAATTACATTGCCAGGAATTTCGGACTTTCTCTTGTGGACTTAGTCAGCTTCAGCAGTGCTGACCTAGAGGCGGAGTTGAGTTGGAATTGTGGAGAAGAAGGACCTACTAATAACACTGCTGTTCTTGAAAGACGACTCAAACAAATCCGTAATTTCCTATTCATCTTATTTGTGTCATTAGGAGTACCTGTTTTGAACATGGGAGACGAGTGTGGTCACTCTCTTGGTGGTTCTCCTGCATACGGTGACACAAAACCCTTCAATTGGGCTGCTTTGAAAACAGGTTTTGGTAAGCAAACTACACAATTCATTTCCTTTTTGACTTCCTTGAGAACGAGGCGGAGTGATCTTCTTCAGAGTAGGAGTTTCTTAAAAGAAGAAAACATTGAATGGCGAGGAATCGACAAGGCTCCACCAAGATGGGAAGATCCATCCTGCAAGTTCCTGGCCATGACTTTGAAGACTGAACAAAATGAGCTTCAAGAGAGCTCTGCATCTTCTGATATATTAGGAGATTTATTTATTGCTTTCAATGCAGATGATCATCCAGAGACTGTAGTTTTACCCTTGCTTCCAGAAGGGATGTCATGGTACCGCTTAGTTGACACCGCACTTCCATTTCCAGGGTTTTTCTTGACCAATGGTGATTTTGTCCCACCTGACCAAATATCAGGTTTGTCTACCTATGAAATGAAGTCTTACAGCTGCACTTTGTTTGAGGCAAACAATAGTACTATTTAGAAGAAGGGCTTTGCTATTTAGTACGAAAACAAAAAAGAAACAAAAACTGGTGGAATACATGCGGCAATTGAAAATGGGATATGTGGCCAGGATTTCTTTCGTCTAGCAATGCTTCGTGAAAACAAACATTTTCCTTGGAAGAAATACTATCCCCAATCCACCTCCTCCCTCCTTATCCTCTGTAAATTTTGTTATTACTTGAGTTTCCCTCTCAGTTGTAGATTTGTAAATCAATAATTATGATACGATAATAAAAAAAAAATTGATGAGGATGAGCCGTGGACAATATATGGTTGTATTATGTGTAAAGATACTCAATAGTTTCATCATGATTGTTTCTCATTCCCAGTGACTGATGATGCAATCAGCCTTGCATTGACCCATTGTCATCTTTATGAAGATTTCTCTAAAGAAGAGTTGTCTTTAATTTGAGACCGCCAAAACTTTATTCAAAGATAAACATTTTTTCGTTTAATTTAAGACAGACTCTCTTAACCTTTTTCCCTTGTACATTCAGAAATACCCTAGAACAATCCATCATTGAAATGATTATTCCTTACATCAATTCCTTTCTAGGTGTCTACGATTAATTTGACACCTTGTCAAAGATCAAATGACAACAATGTGTGTGCAGCACAAACTAAATTCTCAAATTGGTCCCGACTCTATTAATAACTCAAAATGGTCCCCGTCTTTGTCAAACATTTCTCATATTGGTCCCCGACTCTATTAGTTGTTTTCTATTTTAAGCCATTAACATACCAAATAAGATCCAAAAGACATTATGCCATTAACCACTAAATAATATCCAAAAGACATTGAGCAATTAACACTCAAAATACAAAACAACTAATAGAGTCAGGGATCAATGAGAAACGTTTGACAAAGACAGGGACCATTTTGAGTTATTAATAGAGTCAGGGATCAATTGGAGAATTTGATACAACAACAGGGACCAATTTGATGGTTTACTCATTTCTAAATAGTCAAAAGTTTGAGTACTGATAAAAAATTTAATTGTAATTATATACCAAAGCAACTGCTGTTTACTCTTGTTTCCTTACTCTTTCTCAAATATTGAAGTTGATATTGCTTTGTAACATTACCGAGTTCTAGTACCTCTAAGCAAGTGACTCGACCATATTTAGAGGTGATAAATAAGACAGTATTTCAATGATGTCCTCTATTCGGAATTGATTCTTTAAAGTAATAAATTAGTAAAGTGAAAAAATCAATGGTTGATATTGTAACCACCTATGATATGTTATGCATAATATCAATCTTATAAACGGTTGATAGTACTCATTTTATTCTCTAAAGTGAATTGCTCAATTTAGAGGAGCCTTCACCACACTCTCTTCTGAACAAATCTCTTGCATCGATGCAAAGTCCATCCATAACAGGGTACCATAAATTTCACATGGCACTTAGCTCTGGTCCTTGATGCTGTTAACTGATACCATACAAGATTGAAGAGAAAACTATTGAAAGGGGATTCAACTATATAGTTTTATGCATTTAAGCATTACCATGTTCACATATTTTTTGTTTGAATATATCACTCACAAAATGTATATCACTCCCATAATGGTTACTGAAAAAAAATATTGACAGAAGCAAATTACCGAAAAACACACTGCCTGTATAAAGGCCATCTGATCAGGAGTTTACTGAAATAGGCAAAAAAGTATTTCATCTTGCCAATTTGGAAACAAAATTGTTCTGTTGTCACTTGTAATTGATTAATGTAAACGAAGAACATTGTGACGACCTAGGAAATCATTGCAAGGTATATAAACAGCTGTTTTTTTCTTTCTAAAACTAAAGATTGCTACCTTCATTTACAGTTAAAGCCTAAAAGGTGTTAATAGTTTAGTATTTGCTAGTTCTGATAGAATTACAACATAAGTTCAGATTCTATTATCATTTCAGCTGCTGTACCCATGACACCTATCCCTCCAATTTCCAAAAGGCGAAGAGCCAACTCATCTTCATTCAATTGTCTTAATCCCTTGCTTACTCTCTTCAACAATTCCGCATCAACCTCACGGATCCACATTGGAGTGCAACACACTATCAAGCTCACAAAACCTGACACATAGGCTTGCCAAGTAGCATGATGGCAACTCAGTGCTGTAAACCTCTCCATTGTGTCTGCAAGGAAGTCCAAATGAACTGCAATAACCTTTGCTCGTCGATTTGGTGGAACTGAATAATGGTCAATACCCCATGCAAATGCCACACTAAGCATAACAAAATACGCCAGTGCATAGCCACTAAGCATAGCAACCAGCACTCCAGTTTCTCCATCATCCTGCTCCAACGTATCAGCCGATAAAAACCAGGAAGGAACAGTGCCTCTTATCAATGATTGAACCAACTTTTGTCCACCTGATATCCAAACCAATGAAGCACCAAGTAACGCAGCTTGCTTGACCCGTGCCATGTATCTGACAAGAGAAACTTGTCCACATTTCATTCCATACTTGATTTTATTTAGTTGTTTCTTTACATCGCCTTTAGGTAGCTCACTACTTGCTATGTCTCTAACTGAAAGCAATAGAATAGACATGATTTCTTTGTTCAAAAACGTGATATCTCCAATAAACCGGTACACTCGTAAGTAGAGAATCCCTGGAGCAACAGGAGAGTGGGAAGCAAGGCCATGACCAAGAAGGGCACCAACACCACCATTATTATTCGTACAGGTAGAGCCAAGTCCGAGAGTGGATGTGAAGCAACTTTTTAGCAGCTGAACTACAGCATCTTTGTTGTGGTGGAAGACAGTTCCGGAAGCACGTAGCAAAAAGTAGTCACGCCAACGCTTCACCTTTTGGATCCATAAAGAGGTCAAAATGGGCATGCAGGGCCAGGCGCAATTAGAAGCAACGGTGTTAAGAGTTGGGCCAATCAGAAGGAGGAATCTTCCTTTGCCTTTGTCAAGTTTGTATGTTATTGATAGGCTTACGAAAGCTGCCAAAGGCAAAGGAAGTGTAGCTGGAGAGTCCTCATCTGTTTACAGGGAATTTAGCATACTGTTAATATAATGGACCTTTGTAATAAAATGCAGCTAGTTGATTAATTTGTCAAGGACCAACCCATTGAATATGGGTCTTTGCAATGATGTCATTACAGTTGTTTTTAAAAAAAAAATGTAGTGGTGACTAAGATTAATTACCTATAGCAAGGCTTGGTACATCAACACCTGTGGCTGCTAAAATTTTCTTTATCTGTTGTTCAACAAGCGATAAATTTGCAGCAGGGCTAGGCCAATCAGTTCCATTCATGAAAGCTGGCTTCCATATGCCCCTTGTAACTTCAGCTGAAAAGTAGCTTGCAATGGCAACCAACGATGCTGGAATAAAATCGGCTAAACCTTTGAGGCCTTAAGACAAACAAATAGAAACACAAAGAAGTCAAATTACACAACTAACAATCCAAACAAATATTAGAAGTATCAGTATTAACAATCCAGTATAAGCTTGCCAAACACGTGGTTTCAATATCAAGACAAATTTTAATGAAAAAATTATTCCATTCCATGAAATAATAAAGCATCATGGTGATCTAAGACCAAGTTTGTAATTATGTGAATTATACTCAAAATTCAATTTATTACAGCAGTTTTGTAGATTCAGTAGCTTGTGGGATATATTTAGATTCCCAGCATGCAACTCTCTCTTTCTCTTCCCAACTTGGATTTTTTCAATTAAAATAAATCAAGGGTCGTGAAATAAATAAACCACATCCAATGGCTCATAAACAATTGACTGCAGCGAATCCTGACCCCCAGAAAGCCTGCAGTTCACTACTGTAGTGACATAACTTCAAACATGATAGAGTATTAATATTTATTTAGTTTTTCTAAATATTTTTTAAATTTTTTATAAAATATAATTTATTTTGTCTGAAATATATCAAATACAATACCTTATTTGTTTAGTAATTAGAAATTATTAAAAAAGTGTATGGAAATTTAGAATTGTTATAAAAAATTATTCTACCATGAAATTTGTATTCAACGATCTTGGGTATTCAATCTAAAGAAAAGTATATTTAATTTATCTATAAAAAAGAAAGATATAAAAGTAAAATAAAATTAAATGAATATATTCTGAAAATAATTTTCATAACAATCTTAAAGTAGGTATTCTTCAGTAGAAATATTGAACTAGTCTTCTATAGTTGCAACTTTGAACCTTTTTTTCCATCTTTTTGAAACTAATTAAAAGATATTGTTCCAAACACATTTTTAGTTTTATAATTCTTTAAGAAAGAGAAGTAAATATAGTTAAGTATGCCTCCCTTTTCAACCTACACATTCATTTGGAGATCTGTACTCCAATGTAGATGTCCTCACCCCACATTTTGTAACAATTATACATTTTAAAGCATTAATCCCTCGTTATAATCCTAACCAACTCAATATAACTCGAGTTAAAAATAGAACAAGGCAAACCTGTAGCCAATTCACGGGTAGAAACTCTTCCATAAGCACAAGCGTTCAGAGAAGCATCCAGCACAAAGGGAACGGCTTCCAGGATATCCCAGGCAGGCACTTTTAGTTTCACTAAAGCATCATCCAATGCAGACCCGGATTGAGAAGAGCTGCTGCTTCCTAAGGTCGTAGGTGTCAAAGGCTCAGAACTAACATTTACCTTCCTAAACATCATCCTTAGTAAAGCATCAACAATCTTTTGAACAGGCCATCCAGGCATAAGACGAGAGTGGGTCGAAGCAATGCGTTCTTGATGTTCTCGATGCCAAAAGTTTAGTTTTGGAAAGGAATCCATATATACAGATTCCTTAGAAAAGCGTACAATTTTTGACAATCTTTTGAGCTTTAGACTATCCTTTGCTGATCTTCCAAATGATGCAACTCTACTGTTTCGAACCAATAAAAGGTTTTCAGGACTAAGTAGATTTCCAAGTGGTGGAGTTGCTGCATTGCCCCCTACTTGTTCAATGGGTAAATGATCAAACCTCCAGAATCTAAGCAAAAGAGTAAATGCATTAGAGAACACCTCATGAGGAGAGAGTTTTCCTCCAGTTGCGACAGTCCATGAGACATCAGGAACGCATGAGCCAAAAACCTCACATATTTGCATTAGCCCTGCCGCAAGTAATGGAACCTGAAATGAAAAAACAACAATATGTATCAGCATCAGAAACACAAGCAGGGATGGCCCCAAGTTATAGAGAATGTGGGCATTGGCCCTCACTATCTTTTGGAGAAAAAATTGAATAGTATTTGTATTACTTTCAACACAAATAATGATCTTTGTAATATGACATAATAATAATAATAATAATAATAATAATAATAATAATAATAATAATAATAATAATAATAATAATAATAATAATAATAATAATAATAATAATAATAATGAGAACAACAACAACAACAACAACAACAACAACAACAACAACAATAATAATAATAATAATATTTTGGTTAATATTCATGTAAACAAGTGCTCTAAGGGTGTTATTTAAGGATTTCATAAAAATAAATTTTGTTTTGAAAATACTTAGTAATATTACAGTTTTTTTTATGCAAAAGTTACCACTTTTGTTTGCTTAAAAAATGTCCTAAAGGTGCTTGTTAGTATTTTCTTATTTTATATACATAACAATCTTTCTATAACGTTAGTGGAGACAAGAAAATATGTTGTTCACTCTTGATATATTTCCTATATATGTGTGTGTGTGTGTGCGCGCGCGCGTGCGTGTGCGTGACAACTATAATTGTTGTAAGAGTTTTCTCCACAATGATTATTATTAAGAACCGAACGCGGAATCCAAGAGAACAATTATGAAGTATATTTTTTTTGGAAAGAATTATGATGTATATTTATGTTTTCAAAATTAAAGTAGTGTGTGTGTTTGCTCGTGCGCGCGTGTGGGTGGGTGGGTGCGTGCGTGCGTTGCCCTCACTACTCAAGACTTCTGGGTCCGTCTCTGAACACAAGGCACATGCACCATCAGTTAGTTCTCTGGTAGAACACCCCTTCCTCCATCATCTTTTAAACTATTTTTTTTCCCTTTAAACTAAACTTAATTGATTCAGAGAACGTTCCTAGACTGCAAAACAAACACCTTAAAAATTGAGAAAGGGTAGTTGACAATTACATGTGTAAGTCAAAGACTATTAAATAGAACGTACCAAACCATGTAAGGAGAAAATATGAACACAGTCTGCAGATGAGATTCCAACAAGAAGGACATTTAGAAATTGTGCTTGGCTGATCAAATGACTTTCATTCCCAGTGTTAGGCAAACAAATAGGTGAGAGCAACTTTGTGATAAAAATAATAGTGTGTTCCTGCAAACAAAGATAATAATATAAACTAAAAGAAAATTACAGACAAATTAAAGATGGTTTCCGGAGACACCAAAAAAGCTAAAAAAAATTGCTCGGTCCTACTAGAAGCCTGCTGAACATAATACTTTCTCTTAGTCTTTCTGTTAAAGTTTGTTTACATTTTCTGCTATAGTTAGCACTTAGTTGTAACCAGCCTCTCTTGTATCTTGACCTCTATAATTATAAATACAGAGGCACAACTTCATTGCTATTAATGTTAGAATTAGAAACATGGTTCAGATTAGTCTGAAGTTTGTGTCAAATTCTCATTTTCTCACGTTTTCTCATACTCACCCACCAATTCCAAATAATAATAATATTGTGGCCTAGAGTCTAGCAAAACTTAATCCTTCATTCTTCACTCTTCATCATTCTCAACACTGTCATTTTGTTCTGGTATGTGGATAATATCATTTTCACATACAATTCTATGGATCTAATTGAGCAGTGTATTGCAAACTGAAATATACTTTTGGACTAGATTGTTGTCTTGTTTATGAAGTCAAATGCCTAAAAGATGGTTCATTACTCCTTTCTCAAGCCAATTACATTTGGAATTTGTTAACTCTTAGAACTTGGGTAGGGCCTAACTCAACCCTTACAAAACCAACTTGTATGGTGAAGACTGCCCCCACTTATATAAACTTATGTACAACACTTGTCTCATCCAATGTGAGACTTTTAACACACATCCTACAAATGTATCTGAACCTCTACAAATGTATAGGCACAACTTCATTTTTGTTAATATTTAGAAAGTTAGTCATTTTTTCTTGCTATTGTACAGAAAGATAGTTAAGACTAAACTAAAGTTTCTCTTAAATTCTCAATATTCATTTTCTATTGTTTTTCATCTTTTGTCACACTTTCCCTCTAATTCCAAATTGTAATAGAAACTAAGCAAGAAAACAGTTGTATTCTCTCTGTAGCAAGTGTTAGGATTACCTGTATATTCCATCCACTTGCTAGAGATGCACCACACAGAATGGTAGCAGCAGAAATCTTCTCTTCATCCGAACCATCGATTGCAATTTCATAAACCTTTTCGATATCCGCTAAGCTTTAATCAAATGAATGAGCTTAAATTCAATTGCCTTACCTTGTAAATTTTTAAAAAAGAGCATCTAATATGCCCAGCATTCAGGAGATATAGAAAATCTTTATTTGCAAGAAAGCAAGAAAAGAAACCTTCCAGGTTGGATAGTTTCTTTAATCAATCACCTTCCCCAAATCATTCTCTTCTAAAACCATTTTAAGAGGCAGGTGACAGGGTACAGAGCATAGGAATGATATGAGTCATCAATGGAGCCTACCTGGAAGCGGGAGTTGCTGCTAAGACATCAACTAACCCAGGAGTTAACTTTGATCCCTTCATCAATGAAGACCAGCCATCCACCTGGTTAGAAATGCTGGAAGGAATTTGATTGCTGCAGGCATTCACATAGCCAGGCCAAAAATAAGCCGATGTGTCAATTATATTTCTTGCAATACAGGCCTCAACAATCAGATGCCGTAAATTGCCAACTGCAAGAGAAAAAATCGACAGTGTCACTTGTACACCAAAGAGGCTTGAAACAAACATGAGCAGGCTTTTACGAAATAGAGTTATGATATGAAAGAGGAAGGCCAAAAAAAAATAAAAAAAATTGCTGCCCTTCGTTCTAAAAATTTGTGAACAGTTTATTAGCCCCGCCATATTTTCTCTTTTTCCACAGATCCCTTTTATCATATTTAACATTGATTTACTACAATAATTGATCCTAGCCCTACCTCAGTTAAAACATACCGATAAAAAGGGAACATATTAATCAGAAGCGCAAATTCTTTAACCAACAGGAAATTACAGATTATTACCACAACAAAGAAATTACTCACAACAATTCATGGGCAAGTTGCTCAATGATTTTGAGTGCCCACTACCCACAGGGTTTTCCGATACCAGCATAATAGCCTTGGCAGCAGCTTGATTGGCTTCCATGAGAACAGCTTGAGGTGGAGTAAGCAAACACTGAAAATCACCCAATGACTGTAAGCAAGTTATCAATTCCCCGCGACGCTTCCCCAGAACCTGTTGATTCTTTCCTTGATTTGTAGGGCCACACTCAGCTTCTTCAATCAGTTCACCTTCCTCTTCTTCAATAATATTTGCGACCACATTGGTTGTAATGCTCAATAATATACACATGCAAGTATCAAGACGAGGTACTGGACCTTCACTCAAATTCCTTTCCTAAAATAACACGGGCAATAATATAATTATAAGGAAAATGCTATTTATCTAGAAAAATAGCATCAAGAATTTTTCAAGACACATGTGGCAAGTTTTAATTGCATGATTTAATTGTCTACTTCCTATTTATCAGCCACACCTCCTTGAATTGTGGCAAATAGTGCATTGTGATTGGTTGCTCTTTATTCTTGAAGAATTCTTGATGTTTTTTTTCTAGAAATATAGCATTGCCCTAATTATAATTGTCGTTATGCTGAGATTTTGCTGAGTGTAATTGCATGGAATTTTCCAGGGTCACTGGATTGCATATAAAGAATCAGTTGATCGATTAAATGTAAAACTACATGTGGCTACACTGACAAAGTAAAATTTAAATGACATGCAACCACAACCTTTCCACATTGATGCTTGACTATATCACATAGACAAGATTAAATCAATCATGCAAATTTTGATAAAGAATTCATTAGCTCTCCCTTCCCTTTTGTTGATTAATACCTACCCTTTGAACCAACCGCAGTGCCGCAATCCATAAACCCAAAAACGTATTGTGCCACATAGTGCCATTAACTGCGTGTAGACTTTTTACCAAACCTGCAATAAGAGCATCAAATATATAATCTTGATTTGAAGAGAAGAATTAAAGAAACAAGTAGACAAATTTTTTTTTTTTTTATCTATTTCAAAGTATTATGTGCTAAACCCCCAACCCCCCGCCCCTCAAAAGGTGCCATCTGAATTGTTTTTTCATGTGAGCGTGTAGTATCCTCACTTAGAATACATTTCTGCTTAGCACCAAAGCTAGTGTTAATCCTAAACTCAAACCACAAAGATAAGTGAAAGCTGTCAGCTGATGAAACAGGTCTGGTATACCACAATTTTTACCTGTGGATTTTAAAAAAGGATGTTGGTGGAGAAGTAGGCAACTTAGAAAACAATGCTGTATTGAATTTTTATTTTATGGATTTTTCTTCTTGTGTTTAATTTGATTCTCTGCTTTGTAGAGGAACCTTACCCAACATTATGTTTTAAAATAAATAAAAAAAAAATCAATCATACATTCATACCAGTAATAATTTCAATAGCACTTAAAGCTGCTACGTGCCCTCCATCCAAAGCATCTTCAAGTATTAGATCAATAGGAAGCCAAAGTGAAGACCAACTACTACCTTCACATTGACCACCAAAAGCTATGTGAGAACCAGCCGGTATGACTACATTGGACTCCAGCTTAGATTTTGTATTGCATGATACAACCCCATGGATATTTTCCATCAAAGATAAAAGGGTGTCTGCAGTAATGTGTTTCAAATTCTTCAAAATTGAAGATTTTGATGCAATTAGCTGCATTTGATGATTGAATGATCCCCAGTATGATGGCCTACAAAAGATAACATTCTTCATTGAAGGTTCCAAAATCAAAATTAAGATTGGCTCAATTAAGTATTTAGACATGTTGCATCATTGATGCCAGGTATATCAGAATTAGGTTCTTACATGTTTTGATGAAGTAAGGAAAGAAGCCTTGATGTCATTTTATTTTGTAAAAACTGTACAATGATCTCAATAGCTATCATTGTGTTTTTCCTCTGCATCCCCTCCTTCTGCTCAGTTTTCATTTCATTGATGCAGTCATGCTCAGCAATATCCATATCATGTGATCTGCTTAGCCATCTTGGCTTATTCTCTGGAACATGATCTAATAACCCTTCATCATCCAAAGTTGCTTCAAGTAACTGCCATAAAATTGAGAAGACAAATTCAACAAGAGCAACTCCCGGTTCACACACCTTGTGGCTGTATACTTGCGAAAGCTGAAGAACATTATCAATTGATTCCATTATCCTGTGAAATCATTGGATTAGTAGTGTTTACAAATACACAAGGAACCTTTCCCATCCCCAAAAAGAGAGAGAGACAGGAAAAAGAAAGAAAAAAAACTAAAAAATGGAGAAGCCGCTTGAGAGCAGGTTTCTGTTCTCTTTATAATAAAATGTTCCTTCATGTTTACAGTCAATTAGGATTGCTACAAGCATGTGATTTATTAATGACAAGCATCAAAGCATGTAATTATCACAAGTTAACAAGTAACCCTACGAATATATAATAGCAAATAAAATGTAATCTTTAGAGATAACACTGTAATCTTAAGAAAATCAAAACTTACTTTTGTCAACATTGCACTAGATGCATATTTTTAACATACATCCTTAAGAAAATGCCTAAAATCAATGTCTGTTGCCTATAACCTAGAAAATATACTCTGCCTTTCGAGAAGTAAAAAAGAAAAACTCTGTAATATGTTAAATGAGCAATGCTATATATTGCGAACGATATACTCATGAAGGAATTGCGAACAAAAACGGACCAATAAAAAAATGTTGTGTGACGGAATATATAGAGACTAGCGGAAATCACGGGAGTCAATAAATGATGATCCAATCAAAACATGTCAGTTTTGCTCTCACGACGTGATTTGCGTGCATTCATTCGCAATAAATAGCATTTTTCACATTAAATCTCTAAAATTTTATCCAAGTTCATGAGGTGAACGGATAGACAGTGACAGCAACATGATAAGGAGCTAATAAAAATTGTTATAAACAGAATATCCCAAACATTTGGTATCAAAAATCATTGAAATATTAAGGAGCTAATAAAAAAGTTCTTCAGTAGCAAAATTCGTTGAAATTGTTATATTCAACTGCTATGCAAACACACCTAATTTACCCTAACCTTGAATACACCTTCAATTTAGTCCTTAAACTATTACCCTCTCTCCAGTTTAGTCCTCAAACTATAAAAATATACTGAGTAGTATATAAAAATCAGGCAAATCAGTCAATCATATCTAAATAACAAGGACTAAATTGACGAATTTTATACACCCTCCAGTCACTATTATAAGCAAAAATATACTTTTTAAATTCATTCAATAAATAATGTATGTGGCCTATAATATAGGTCACATACATCATATATTGAATGAACATAAAATGTGGATTTTTGCTTATAACAGTGACCAGAGGGTGTATACTTAGGGACTACTTATTATATTTAGATAACTAAATTGGAGAGATGGTGATAGTTTAGGGGTTAGATTGATGGTTTACTCCCTAACCGTGTGCTGAAATTGAACTCAACTTTTACTCGTAAGGATAATTACCCTAAAAAATGAGTTTTTTTTTTTTTTAAGATTAAACATTAGAGTTTATACAACTTGATCAACACGTGAATAATAATTTCATAACCATATTAACGAGAGTTGAACCTCACATTTCATAGTTAGGAGAATTGTTACGAAATTGAAGCATTAACACATTTTGCTTCACGAGTTCCAGATAAAGTCTATAAGCTTCTGGATGAACTTTTCTCATCGGAACAATCCTGAAATCATTCAAAAAAAAATAATATTAATAAAAAAAATTTGGATTAAAAATTTACAATGCAATTGAATCATGAAAGAAAGAAGAAAAACCTAATTCGAGTAAATTGCAAAGAAAAAGTCAAAAAAGAAAAAAGTAACGGAAATGTGGAAGAACCTGGTGGAGAGAAGAGCGACAAGGAGCAACGGAGGAAGAAGGTTGAGTGAAGAAGCAATGTCTAGAAGCTTCCAAGCGGTGGGAGAGTGATGGTTCCAGAACAAATGAGAGACTAAACGGTGAGCGAGGTCGACGGAAGGGAGAGTGACGGCGGTGGAACGGAGTGATGAGGTGATTTGCGACGCCCATACGTTAGGATCGGTGTTGTTCATCAAAGCTGAGTTGGTCTGGCGAAGAATCGCGTCCCATGGGAAACGATCGTCGCCGGCGATGGTTTGGGCGGGAACGGCCATAGCCATCAAACAAAACGAGAGAAATGTGAGAGAGTGTTGAGAGAGTGAGTGTTCAGAGGTGAATGACAATGCATGGGGTTGTTTGTGTTTTGTAATAATTTTTAATTTTTTTTTTTCACATATTAAAAAATTAGAGTCAAACATTTTAATCCATGTGGTTTGCTACACCACCACTTCTACTATCTTTACCCCCGAGTCCTGGTAGTTTCATATTAAAATATTCATGGCGTTTTTTTTTTTTTTGAGCAAAATATTCATGGCGTTTTAGAGTTTGGTTTTCTCGATAAAAAATAATATGAATTTGAGTCTTGAATTGAGGGAGATGACGAACATCCTCCATAGGAGTGTTTAAAGTTCGGGGTGTGAGTGGCAGAGTTAGAGAGAGATTGTTCGTTGACATTATTTCCTATTACTTTTATGATTGGAATGAGGTCGTCGATGAATTATGGATGTATATACTTATGATTACTCGCAATTAAGTTAGCATTTAAATTGTCCTCATCATTACTGAAAAATTAAGTTAGCATTAAGTTTGCAACCTGAAAAATGGAAGTCTCTTTATGGATTTATTGTGCCGGTAAATGTGGAGTTTTTAGGATATCGACAAAATGTGACCGTTTTGGAAATTTGTTGCTAAGTCATTAAAGATTTTATGATACTAGTATTGAATGCACCATCAAAAGTTGTGTCTCTAGTTACGTTGAAAAATATGGATTCACAGGGTGGTTGTGATCTTGTAGTCGTCAACTGCTTCCACCCCTAGCCTCGACATATGAGTACTAGGACCCCATGCTTGGACACCGTCATTTGATGCGTGAGAAAATAGTAGCTCACAATAATCTTTGATGTGACCAAATTTGCCACAATAGTAGCAGAAAAATCCTTGGACATTCATATCTGAACTTCACTTCTTTGGCCTCGGTCCCCGACCGGTGTGTTTTCTTCATTTTCTTCGAAAGGTCTTGAGAAAGTTGAGGACATGGATTTGCATAAAGGTATTGAGAGAGTTAGAATTGTTTTTCTCATCCTATACTAGAAAAAACACTGATGAAACCACATAGGCTTTTACCCTTTGCTCAGACATGAAATCAACATGAAGATGGTGAACTTGGACACAAAAGGGCATTTTTATTAGTTTAGTCATTGGTGAAATTTTAAAATATCATTAACTTAATAATTTAGTTGTTTAATGTTTAATTCATAATTTTTATTAATATGTTGTTACGAATATAAAATGCAAGTGTGCAAATATACACCGTTATGACGAGTAATAAACTAAAAGTAGAGTATTACACTTGCGAGGTTCATACGTCAAAATATTTCCAATTTTGTAAGACTAACTATTCAAGATTCCAAGTGACAGGTAAATATAATATTTTAGGTTTTTAACATGTAAAATAAAATTTAGAAGCAAACAATGCAAGTAATAATGAGAGAAGGTTTGCCTAGAGGCTAGAGTTCAGGTGGTAAATAGTAGTAGTTAAGGACGCGACTTAGTTATGAAATCGGTTTACAATGCGCTTAGGATGCTGCAAAACGGCAAATTGGCAACATGGGATCATTTGGCCTTATAAATTTTTCGACTCAATTATCATGACTCTCATAGGAGTACTACTTAGTGGGTTCATACTTCATATATCAAATCAAAGTATGCAAGAATAACACTATGAAGCTTCTCTAAAAACTTAAACATTATTTTTAGATGTTGAACATCATTCTCTCTATCAAGCATAATAACTTAGTCCATGTTAAATCAACCAGTTTTCATCTTTATCCTCTTTTGATCTCAAAAGACTATCGATGAAACTTTATCATTTTTTTTGTCAAGTAACCTAGTGGCTTGAGCTCACACAATTTAAATGTGAAGAAGTGAAGTGTCCGGGGTTCGAACCCCGACCCCTACATATAATATTTGCACTTAGTTAGACCATCTGAAGATACGTAGTGTGTTCAGGCGTACCTAGTGGCCAAAATAAATTTTGAAGATCAAAGTTAAAACAACTTGTTTAAAAGGAGCTAAATACACTACAATATACTATAATGCAATTTCAATTATAACATCACTGATCTTTAACTACAAAAGGTTTTAACTCACATTGAGCTTAAGAAATAACATGAAAATGAATGCTCACATAAAGGAGTTCATTACAACAATGTTTGAGTTTCGGAAAGTATTACTCCCTCCGTTCCTTTTTAAGTGTCACTTTTGGAGAAATTTTTTGTTCCTATTTAACTGTCACTTTCAAAGTTCAATGCAACAATAAATGTTGTTTTACCAACATTACCCTTAATTATTTATTGTGGAGAGAGAAATATATGAAATAAGATACTACCTCCGTTCCTTTTTAATTGTCACATTTTGACATTTTACACAAACCAAGACAATCAATAAATATTGCTACTTTTGATACAATAATTTCTATTTTTTACTATAATAACCTTATTTACTTAATATCCCATTACATATATTTCTCTCTCCACAATAATAAATAAGGGTAATATTAGTAAAATAACATTTAATGTTGCATTGAACTATGTAAAGTGACACTTAAATAGGAACAAAAAAATTCTCCAAAAGTGACACTTAAAAAGGAACGGAGGGAGTATTAAATGACTAAGGCTATTATAGTAAAAGTATAGATTATTGTATAAGAAAAAATAACATTTATTGAGTGTCTTGGTTTGTGTAAAATATTAAAAAGTGACACTTAAAAAGGAACGGAGGTAGTATTAATTAGGAAAGTATCATGTGGGTCCGATCCTTTTTACTAAATTACATCATTTATCATGTAATAAAGTACTTCATCCAGTCACATTTATAAGCAAAAAAACAACTTTTTAGGCACATCTAATGATTAATGTATCTAATCCATAAATATGATCGGATACAATAATTATTCAATGTATCTAAAAAGTCATTTTTTTGCTTATAAATGTGACCGGAGGGAGTGTGTAATCACCGTTATCATGCACAGCGGAATATATTGACTTATATTGATTTTGAGTTTATGATTATAGTATTAATTATAGGATAAATTGGGAAATAAGTAATTAATAAATGTCTTAAAATCAAATGGATAATTTATTTTAATTTTTTTTATTTGATAAATGGATCACTCATTATAAGACGGATGAAGTATTTTAAAAGAAGTTGGAAAAAAGAGTGATCGGAAGAAGATTATGTATTTTGTTTGTTTCTTGCATGACCATCTTTGAAAAAAAAAATTGTCTAGGTAAGTGCGTAATTGGACCAATCAATTGTGACCTATTTCATTGCATGTGATGAATTTATGGGTGTTTAAATCCAAACCGATTCAAAATAAAACCGTAAACCGGTAAAAGAACCAAAAATCACAAAAAACCAAATTATTTTGGATGCGTTTGGATGTTGTTTTTGTAAAAACCGATAAGATTGGATTGGATTGAATTTTGGATCACTTTTTCAAAACCAAATTAAACTGAACCGAACCGCAAAATTAAATTTTAACACTTATTTATTATTGGGTTAAATATGTTATTAGTCCCTACATTTTACGCTACTTTGAATAATAGTCCTTACATTTCTATAAATGTTTTTAAAATCCCTGCATTTTACTTCCGTTAATACAATTGGTCCTTACCGTCAATTTTTACATAATAACTAAACAGAATGCTGATGTGGCATTATTTTATTATTATTTTTTTGTCAAAATTAAAACCGGGTTTGGGCCAAATGACACTATTTGACCCGGTTCACATGAATATGACCCGTCTTCATCATTTTTCCACCGTGTGCTGCAACTTTGAAGTTCCATTCCAAAATCCATAACCATTTCGTAGGCATTCATCATTCACCATCCCACTCTTACCTCTTCAATCGTCCTAGAATCATCATCGTCTACTCTTTCAAAAATTAGGGATTTAAAATTCCAAACAACACAGATTTGAAGAACCCCAATTTTGGTCTCTAACCGGAGCACCGCCGTCACCGCTATCTAACGCCAACGTACCACCGCTCTCAACTCTCACTAGTGACGAACCGCTCTTCAGCTCTCTCTTGTAACCACCCTCATGGCGGTTGTCTGTCCCTTGGCCTGCGGATTTTCTGGTGGGCAGCAACACCTGTTTTGGAATTAAATTAATAAGCTTTTTAAAAAGCTCAAGCTTGACTCATTTATTAAACGAGCTAGGCCGAGCCGGACTTTTAGTAGGCCGAGCCATAGGCCCCTGACGGGCGGTCTGGCCTATTCCCACCCCTAATGATCTTTTCACTTCATTTTATGATAATGATTTAGCCTTTTTTCTTTCTTTTTATTGCATTTTTGGCCCTTTTTTTATCGTTTGCATATATATTCAAGCTTCAAATTCATGATTTTTTTTAATAATCTTTCAATCTTTAAATCCATATGTTTTATCTATGTTTGCATATAAATTTTAGATTTAAAGGCTTGTCAGACAAAGCATATGGTTCGTCCAAAGAGTAACGACAATTTAAAAGTCTCACATGACTGAGCTGGCAACTCTCCCAACAAAGAAACAATTGGCGAGACGATTTAAGAGCATATACATATTCAAGATATTCAATTTGGTGGCATAACTGAATCCCACTTAATATTTTTTATTACTCCAAACTTATCTGTTCTTTAAACAAGTAAACTACATTTTTTAAATACTTATAGTACCCATCAAAAACCGTAAAATAGGTCCCATTGAACGCACAATATACCCATATTAATATATTTTACATTAATATATAACACATTTTAAGATCAGATTTTAATTTAAAATCCAGCAAATCACAAAAGCACCGATGCTTTGCAAGGGAAGCATTGCTATTGCAAGAAACTGCCAAAATGTGAATTATAATGCTTGTTCTGACCTATAGTGTCTTTGGCTCGGTAAAGACACGGTAGAAAACTTTCAGATGTGCACTTGGCTAACATGACATAATTTTATTGGGGAAGAAACAATTATTAGTCCGACAAACAACACACTCAACATACGAAAAATTCAATTTTGGAAACTATGATAGAGGTTTGCAACCTCATTCTTAGACATTCAATCTTTTAGCAAGTTTAGAGGGGAGGTATGTGAGAGAGAGGGGGTAGAAACGAGGTAGGAATGTCGAAGGCTTGTAGGTATATGCGATTGATGCAACACCTCGTCATCCTTTCGTACGTCTTCAATGTTATTTATTAGAGTATCACTTTTCTCACTCTGCTGCCTTCTCGCGCGTCCTGCAAAATTTCCAAAAATACCCCTGGTCCGGATTATATAATCCGAAGCAGATTGTTAGTGATATCCGAAAAACGAAATCCGAACCAGATGTTATGTGCTTTTTTGTGTCTTTCTTTGATGTCAAGGGTCTCTGTTAACCGTTATATGAACCCCACACAAGCTGCAATGCAATTGCAGGGTTCATATGAACGGTCAACAATGATCATGACACCACCGACACCCCTAAAAAACTAATTTTTTTTTTAAGAGAATGGAAGAAAAGAGGTGAAGTGAAGAATGAAGGTGTTTGTTGAAGATGGAAGTCTATTTATAGCCTAAAACAAGTCATAGGTCATTAGTACAGTCAATGAAAACGTGTTAGTGGTTGTAACCGTCCAAACCTACATTAATGGCTCCACACAAAAGAATCCAATGATGAAGCTTTCCGAATTATACATTCCGGAACTTCCTTAACCCTAGAAGAAGTGCCAACTTTTCCCTCGTTCACCAGTATCGTATTAATCCGGAAAATATATTCCGGAAAACAAAGGTGTATTCCATATTTTATTTTTCGGAATGCATCAGTGTCATGTCGGTGGTTTGCACCACATGTTTTTGTCGGTCGTCAAGAAAACATGTTTTACCACGTTTTTTGACTACATTTATGACCTCCCAACCGTTTTTTTACTCACCCTCCCTATAAATAGCCTTCCAAACCCCACCATTTCTCACACCATCCTCTCCCACTTTCTCCTCCTCTTCTTCCTTCTACAACCATGGTTTTCCATCGTTGGCCTTTCATAGATAAGGGCCTCGTTGAAAACTTTCAGGGTTTGTATGAACGGTCAATGAGGATGGAACTGCACTGCAAAGAAGTGCGGTTCATCTGGGGGTCATGTGGGTCAGTGTGGTTCTTAGCTTGGCCTGTCTGGGCGTAAGTTTGAGCACCCCTACCTCCCTCAGGGGCATTGTTTTCTTCTTCCCGCCCTCCTCTTCCCTCCTCCCCTGGTTGCCCTCCAACAGGGAAGCTACTGATATGTCTCATCACATACCAGTGGTTAGGCTCTTAGGAGATTAGAAATAAATTTAGGTTCTTATGTAATAAGCTTAAAAAGCTTCAACATTATTGTAATGTATTGTTCATATGTTAATAAAATGAGTTGTTTTTATCTTTTTGTCTTTTTATTTCTGGTTTATATGTTTATTTGCATTTATTTTACGAATTTCAAAGCTTAAAATTCTGGTAAAAGACATTTCCGGATTTTATTATCCGGATTAATCTGCAAAATTCTAACAATCCATTTCGGAAAACATAATCCGGATAAGGGGTAAAATGGGAAAAAATAGGGCGCGCAAGGAAAGGCATAGGGTTGGAAAAGTAATACTCTATTTATTATGTCTAGCTAATCTCTGTGTTGGGATTGAGTATATATGTTGTTATAAATCTAATGAAATATTTTCTTTATCTAATTACATATAAAATTCTATTTCGTTATATCAATGTCTTTATTTTTACACTTAATATTTTTTCGATGTGCAATTTTAGATTGATCTTTTGATTTAGGAAGTGTTAAATATAGATTTTTTGTTTTTGTAAGAGATATGTATATAGGCATTTGTATATGATAGTTGCGAGACATCAGACTAAATTTGCAATCGCATGCATTGTCAGAGCTTAAGGCAACTATATTAGCTAACTAAGCGAGACATTGGAGGTTAGAGAATCGAGTGGACCTATCGTTATTTCTGAGACATGGAGATCATGGTATGTATGTAGGGCGATAGACGAAGGTTGAGATATGAGGGGTATATAGTTGATCAAAGAAAGACATTAATGCAATGTTTCGTGCTTGTTCAGTAAGTTAACGGTCACATCATCGTCTTTTAAACAGATACTGATAAATTTATAAACTAAGGACTTACTAATTAAAATGTATAAAACTTAAATGACTAACTCACGAAAATCACAAAACTTTAAGGCCGGATACATTAGACCTATAAAGTGCTTTCTCCGATCACATTTATAAGTCAAACATAACTTTTAGATTCATTGAATAACTAGTGTATTGAGTCTATATTGGACCAAATGCATTAATTATTCAATATTCTAAATATATTAATTATTTAATTAACCTAAAATTTAATCTAAATTTTTTTTTTCTCTCTTATAAATGTGTTACACTAAACCAACCAAAACCACAAGTACTAAATACAGAGAAAAGCGATATCAGTTAAGAACCACACATGGCTTCGCTACCGCTTAAAGACCGAGTTGCAATTGTCACCGGTTCCTCCCGCGGAATCGGTAAAGAGATCGCCCTCCACCTTGCTTCACTCGGCGCAAGACTCGTCATCAACTACACCTCCAACTCCAACCATGCTGATTCCGTCGCCGCCGAGATCAACACCAACCAAACCACTTTACGAGCCATCACCGTCCGCGCTGACGTGTCCGATCCCGCCGGTGTAAAATCTCTCTTCGACTCCGCCGAAGAAGCCTTCAAATCGCCTGTTCACATCCTGGTTAACTCAGCCGGCGTCCTCGACGCCAAGTACCCTACCATTGCAAACACAACCGTTGAAAGCTTCGATCGTATCATGAACATAAACTTAAAAGGAGCGTTTCTCTGCGCGAAGGAAGCATCGAATCGTTTGAAGCGAGGCGGAGGAGGGAGAATCATACTTCTGACATCGTCGTTGGTGGCAGCGTTGAAGATTTACATGGGAGCTTACACGGCGTCAAAGGCGGCTGTGGAAGCGATGACGAAGATTCTGGCGAAGGAGTTGAAGGGAACGGGGATTACTGCGAATTGCGTGGCACCGGGACCGATTGCGACGGAGATGTTTTTTGATGGGAAAACGGAGGAGATGGTGAAGAAAACTGAAGAAGAGAGTCCGTTTGGAAGACTTGGTGAAACTAAAGATGTTGCTCCTGTTGTTGGTTTTTTGGCTACCGATGCTTCTGAATGGGTTAATGGTCAAATTATTCGTGTTAATGGTGGCTATGTTTAGTTAAGTTTAGTTCATTCACAAATAATGATTATTGCTTTAATATCTTGTTTAGCTTTTTTGATTAATCTTAGAACTTACAATAGTCTAAGAACTCTTTCTGTGCATTGGATAAAATAACAATAGAGAAAACAGTGAATTTGTTGAATCTGCTGCAATTTGTTATGCCATTGATAAATGAGCATTGTGTGAAATCTTGCAATTAATTGTTGTGCCCATTTATAATTGTTACAGTGCTGATTGTTGTAGGACATCAATATTAACCTGCTACAAAGGAAAATTAAACCCAATTGATGATCAAGGTTTAGTAGGTATTACGCTACCATTATGTATCCTAAAATCAAGCTTGTTGATCACAGAGCTATACTTTTTGAAACATTGATTTTTTTTGAAATTATGAAAGCTTTGGAACTTTTTTTTGACTTGGTGAATCTTTGGAACTTTTTGAAATTATGAAAGAACCTTTGGAACTTCAAAAGTGGTTTATTAATGTGTTGTGTGATTCTTTGTAATACACAATTTCAAGAAATGACATTGTCAATTTCAAAATGAAACTTGAAATAAAAGTCCGACTACTAATGTTAGTGCTTAAGAGCTTCACTTTCAGTCCATAGTATTGACATGTCAATATGTATCTTTATTCCTAGTGCACTTCAGGTATCCTCCTGGAGCATTGCAATTTGCTTATCAGTATTTGCAGCCAATTTAGACACATCTTAGCAGTAGCCCCCTCAATGAAAAACAAAATAATCTCCCCAACAGCTTAGCAGCCACACCCCCCTCAGCACAAAACATAACAATATGTTAATTGTTAAGTGATTCGGAATGAAAGTGAAGCGTGCTAAGTAATTTGGAATGACAGTGAAGCGCGTTGGAGGATGAAAATACCATAAAAAATCTTAATTTTGAAAACAATATTTAGCAGAGGTTGGTCGCTCTATTTTTTGTCAATTTGAATTGAGCACAACTCCAATCCCTTCAACCTGCAAAGGGACACACATAACTTTCACTCTCCACTTGACAATTAAAAGAGATGTATACAATGTGAGGAGATTGGAAATGTAAAAGAAAAGCAAACACACTTTTTCATTGACGATATTTCCTTTTGCTGCTAGAAGGGGCTAGAACTTCAAAATGATCAAATTTCTGCACTTTCCTTTAGAGTTTAGAGCATAACATTCCCAAATTTTTTTTTTTTTTTCAAACAAGCCTTCCGAAAGTTAATTATTTCGACAAAAGTTAAAAATATAAAAGAAAGATGGTAAAGTTTAGCTCAACTAGCAATGTACATATTGCTATGTTGGATACTTTCACAAGAATTCGAACCCAACGTCATAGTTATATGTGTGAGTTTCAGATGGTGTTTGTCACTTTGTCTACCGGCCAAACTTAATAAATATATAAGACATAAATTAAAAAACATTTTCCAATTTACCACAGGTTGATTGCGAAATACTCTCTCCGGTCACTATTATAAGCAAAATTTCACTTTTAAGATACATTGAATAATTAATGTATGTAGTCTATAATAAAGACTAGATACATTGATTATTCAATGTACCTAGAAAGTTGAGTTTTGCTTATAATAGTGACCAGAGGGAGTATCAAATCCTCTAGGTAACAAGATTAATTGTAGTTTTGAAATTCAACAAATAGTTGTAGATTACTCTTTGTCAACAAATTATAAAGTAAAAACATTAAGACCTAGAAAAATATATTGGACAAACTTGCACTCACTTGTAACTCTACCGTGATCTAAAGGCTCTTGATTCAAAGAATACGCAGAACAATGAGGGAAATCTACTAAATATGGGAAAGAAAAAACTGATTATTAGAAGTAAAATATACAGATCTACAACAGAAACGAAGCTTCCAGCGAAGCAGCGTGAGGTGATGGTGGAAGATGATTTTCTTAGGTTTTAAGCTTTCAAAATGTGACAAGGAAAGACTAAATTTTTTGGTGGTGGTCGAAGTTTGAACCTCGGATGTTGCATATATCATGCATTGTCCCTACCAACTAAGCTAATCTCACGAGGACAAAGCAAATACTAACTAATATCTAACATTCATTTCCATTTACTTTGAACTTTTACATTCAAACTTTAAAAGTGTTAACTGTTAATTACTAATATAATTCAAGCATTTTTAGAAAAATTATCCAAAACAAAAATATTTTTAAAACAAGTAATAAATAAAGGTAAAGAAATTTGAATCTGTAAACAAACTAATTGTTCTCATCATTTAAACCAACCATAAAAAGAAGCTTCATCAAGCAGTATATCTGCTGCACAAGTCACTTACTAAATAAAAGGGGTTCGATGCGTTGCATCTGGGTAGACAACGCAATTTTGAACAACAAATATGTCATGAAAATCATCACTTCAGATATTCATACAAAAACACTGCATATGTTGTGCATAATACTTGGCTTGCATAATTCCATATACGTTTTGACATTTCTTTTAATAGATGCATAAGGGGAAGGGAAACGCAGGGTGATTACGCTAGTCACTAGTATCAATTTGTCACAGTAAAACAGAGTGATGCTCAAGTTACATAGTCTTGACATTCGTAATAGTTTCTTCTCTTAAGCAGGAATGATAACATCTATGATATTCCAGCCTATAGAATTCTCATACGATGATACATTACAAGATTAACAAAATCAACCACCCCGGGCTTCTCTCCTTGTGGCATCATGCAACAGTTCAATGTCCACACCTTCCGGAGGCAATTGTACGTATCTCACCACTGATCCTCTGATGAAGCAGTTCCTTACAGAAAGCTGAAAGCAAACAATAACATTTACAGATTAACGAATAATCAAAATACAATCAAATCTGAAGCAAGCTAGGTCTGGTAAATCAAATAAAGAGAGCCAAATATAACAACCATCCAGAAAATAGCATACAATTGTACTCTTTGCATGCAAAAGGTGATGATGAGGTGATTTGAGAAATTTGTTAAAAATTTAGCTAATTATATTGTTCAGTTCCCTCGAAAACAAAGGTAAATTCTGAAAACCTTGTGCAAATACCCTTGTAAAATCTCTCATTTATCTATTTTATCATAGCAGCATGCACAGGCATTTAACCTATATATACTCTGATTCTACAGTGTAAAAATACAACATATTAAACTATGTTTTATATCTTCTTTTAATGGCCTACCAGAAAACCTAAAATTCAGGGCCACAATTATTGTGGGGCATCCCATTCAAACACAAAGCTATTATTCGAATATAAACAAATTCACGAACAAGGTTTGTCAAAATCACTTGTTTACTTGTATAATTGTGCAATCCTACAGAGTAGATTGCTACATAGAAAAGATCAGCTGGAATTGCCATCGAAATTTGAAGGAGCAGTGAAATTGTAATAGTTTAGTAAGCCTAATGAAGGTTAACTGCACTAAAACTTCCGATGATGACACACAGCCAGCAACAACATCCAGCTACACATGCCAGCAACAACAATCCTTCATCTGACTCTTTTTCTCATATCTCAACCCCTCTGTCTGTCTCTCGGCCCTCAACCTCTCTGTTCATGCCTCTCGACTCATTGTCTTTCTCTTTTCCCTCAGCCTCTCTTACTCCGTTTCATTGATCTGAAACTCATGTTTTTCTTCTTTTCTCACCGAACTCTTTTTTTAGACACTTGAGACTTTTCTCCAGGCCTTCCAACTACCTTCCCTCTTAGCTTCTCTTGTGAACTACACTATTCTTGTAGTGCTCATTTTTATCTTTTAATAACCATTGTCAAATATAATATATATAAAAATATTCATAATACCATAAGTATAAAATAAATTTCTAAATTCTTGAGTTTCATTTGTGTAATTACATGTACTGATAAGTTATATTAATTATTGTTAAAATAATTATATGATCTTACTACCCATGTTACGCTACCTTCATTTATGATATTTTACATTCCTTCTGATCCTACATAGGATCAAAATCACAATTTTGACATCCAAAATCCCAACATAGTTCCCAAATTCCAAGCCCTCGGGATATGTTATAACTGTTTCTATCTCTTTTAAATTCATGAACAATTCGCATAACAAAAATAGAAAAAGATGAACATCAGTAGCCCCACTCAAAACACAAATACCCCCTACTGTTGCTATAATTGTGCCAATTTACGGATGGTCCACTCTGATTAAATGTGGATGAAGTAAAAAATGGCATCTCATTGAATAAATTGTCGCCGTAACTTGTAGCATAGATCAAACTAAGGAAAACAACTTATCAGTGAAAAACAATCCCACACATGACATACATAAACATTCAATGCACATTCATTTCTTATTAACAGACGAGGAGGCATACATAAGAAGAGTAACAAAGTGACACACTAACCATGAAAACGTGGAACCTAATGCTGACACAAAATAAGAACCAAAAGATGCATGGTTCTATTAAGAACCCAATACACCAACGAATTTCAACATCTTTTGTGATTTGATTAATATCTAGAGTACAGATTACACAAATATGCATTTTTAATTGCATAAAAACCTCATAATCAACAAACGACACTAAAACAGATTCTAAATTTAAGAATACAAAATATACAACTTTTTTTTCTTCATATACTTAGCTAAAACACCTTCAAAATGGAGTGGAAAAGGTATCCTAATATCACCATATTGGCCTCAGACCTCCAGCATCACACCACAAATGTTAATGACACAAATTTGAAATACCTAATGTCCATATATCATTATTTTAACCTGTGAAATTACACAGATAACATAACATAAGAAGGAAAGGACAAGACTTCACCTTTGGAATGGACGGATAAAACTCTCACAAAGATAAACAAAGCAACGAGAGCAGTTTTGTTGTGTACCACTAGCGTTCACTTACAAATTTTCACTAACTAATGGTAACACTACTAGATACTCCCTCCGGTCTCATGTATAAGCAAAAGTTCTTTCCTTAGATTCATTGAATAACTGATGTATCTATATGCTCTATAATATATTATAGACCAGACACCTCAATTGAATATGAAAAAACGAATTTTTTTCTTAAATACGAGACCTAAGAGGGTAGTTATAACAGCAAAAATCATATACCACATATAATCATAAAGCCAAAATCACAATCAGATGAAATAATGTCCCAAATTCCGAATTGAATTTTAATACACCATCCGGTACTTGAAATTCATTGGATAAAAGCGAAGCTGAAATGATTAAAAATAATAATAAACCCTAGAGAGAGAGAGAGAGAGAGAGAGATACCATGTGAGGGTATCTGTCTTGATCAACAACGCGAGTGTTTTCGAGCTTGATGTTAAGGTATTGGTCAACAGAATGCAAGGTTCCTCTGATGGCTAAATCGTTCTTGAGTTCAACCGTCACTTCTCTTCCCACCAAATCTTTGAAGTACGAGAAAAACAACTTCATAGAAAAACAATAAAAGCAAAAATCAAATTACTGTAACGAAAAAAAATGAGAAATCAAAAAGGAGAAGAAAAGGATCGTTACCATTTTGGATATGGCTGAGAACTAGCAGGGAGAGAGTCAGAGAGAGAGAGAGAGAGAGAGAGAGAGAACTAGCAGGGAGAAACCAAAGGGTTCAACGATTTAACCTTTTTGTTTTCTTGATTAATTAATGTTTTCAATTTCAACAATTTAACCTAGCAATTTTTAGTTTTTTTTTAAAAAAAAAAAATTAATGATATTTTTTTTTTCGCCAGATAGCCACTAGAAATTCATCTAACAATTTAAAAGAATATTTACAAGGATTCAAGTTGATAATCAATTTTCTATAAATATTTTTTATTTATAAATTTTTGTAATTGTTTTTATCGTATACGCTACTAATTCAAAATCATGTATCATGATTCATATGTTTTGTTTCAATCATTTTTTATTTATTTACAAAACTAAAAGCTATTTTGTAGTCGGTGAAGTTTGATTGAAGTAACAATATTGACATTGATCTTTCAAAAAAATATTGAATTGTTAAACTGAACGTATTCATCCGAGTTTCATTTGAGACATCACAGTTATGTGTGTGATTTTTAGTTTGTGTTTGTCATCTATATAAACCAACCAAAAAAAGTACTATTTTGTCAGAAACATTAAAAGCACTCGTTAATTATAAATATAATATAATAATATATCCTTCAAAAAATAATTATAAATATAATATAATACGTCAGTCAAAAAATTATAAATATAATACTGTACAAAAAAAGTACGTAATAAATTATAATTCTTCTTAAATCCTTCATTGTATCTTTTTTATCTTTCTTTTCAACTTATAATAAATTCAAAACAAGTTTAGCAAAAAAAGTAATAAATTATAAATTTGCACTAGCAAAAAAAGTAATAAATTATAAATTTGCACTGTACAGCAAGGTGGATTGTTGATCCTCCGCCGTTACAGCAGGGAATTTAACATAACTTTCACTGTATCCCTCTCTCCCACGTTTTACTCTCCATTATCTTCTCATGTGTCTCGTGTATTTTCTTTATATAAAGGAGAGACTGAAGTCACCGTCACTTATCCATTTACCACCAAGGGGTTCTGAAGATTCAATTACTGTTCTAACCTTAACCAAACTAAAGGCTGCTTAACAAACATCGGAAGTTAAACAATAATGAAATAAAAGGGATCCCTATGACAGGATGTCTCAATTATTTTAAAGATGATTTGCGCTGCTAGATTGAAGAAACATAAGATAAAAGAATACAAAAACAAGAGTAGCAGCAATCCATACTTTCAAACAGATGTTTTTATCCAAATAAAAAAGTAACACGAAGATATAACAGAAACCTAACAGAACAGTAACAGCACCAACACAAATTACATTTACACATCTCTTACACAAGAATATAGCTAAGAAAATTAAAAGTTGTCTCTAATCCTATAAACGATCATCATCCTCCCTCTAACTAAGGCTCTCACTGTCATTTAAAAAGGAGAGTTGACGAGGGTTGTACAGAAAGCTGCTCAGAGTCCACTTCAAACTAAAGCCTTTGCTTCACCCGCCTCCCATTTATGTCGCTACCATCAAGTATTGCTTCATTCCTGTGCTTGCATAAAAAGTCCGAATGCTCAGTAAATCTAGCCACGTACTCCAGTAGCTCAGTCAGAACAGATGGGCAACTTTCCTTCAAGTACTCAAATCCATCAGTTTGCATCACAGCTGAAGAACCAAAATAATAAAAATAGTTCAGTAGATATAAATGTTCTTGGATGAAGAATAAAAAAAGGTTGGGAATATCAACAAATTAGCTCAAGTTAGGCCAGATAAATTTCTAATGGAATCGTGGTGATATCCATCAATAGCTTATGCAATTAGATGTGTTGACAGCATAGATGTTTCAACATATCCTGGAAGATCGACATACTAATTGTTCTATAACAAGTGCATCATCTGTCATCTTTTCTGTTGTGATAATAAAGTTTAAGAATACTATAAAAGTACAAGAGTATTTTGCTGGTACAAATCAACTGGTTATACACAAGACTTTAGGGTAAACTTGGAACAATCACTGAACTTGCAGGACAAATTAGTAGTAAATGGAAAAGGATGACAAAAAAAGCAAAACCATATGAATCATACAAAGCTTATCATTTTTTCATTCAGCAAGTCCAAACTGGAGGCTATAGCAGTGACAGGCTGACAAAGGACAACATTCAGCAACTAATTTAACTTTGAATAATGGTTACCGAGTTGATATCAACTTTCAGAATTTAGACCTTTCGGTGTCAATTTTACTCACTTATATCACACTCCTTTATCAGTGAGCGATTAAGTATAATAAGTTTAGAGAAAAAATGCATACCTCTGAGATTTTCAGAGGTGGCAATAAACTTGAGACAGACTGCTTTCAGCTGGAAACAGTGGTGTTGCTCTGCCAAGGCTAAAGTTGTAGCCACGGTATTAATGGCGACATCTTCACATAGACTCGCTTCACATATAAGCCTGAGCCTCTCTAAGGCATAACGATCAGCAGCCGCTAGAAGATGTTGGGCCATCAAGGTTGTTGCCCATTTTGTGTTCATCCCAGTAAGCTCTTGCATGTCAGGCAGTGAGTCCCAGTACATAAAATGAAGCAATGCCTGCAAACAAGATAAAAGGAACAATGAAAGGTCATTCAACATGCATTTTGCCCTGCATAGTTATCATGCTCAATATTGCCTCATTCTCATTCAACACAAGTCTCACAACTTGCAATTGTATGGAAACCAAATAGTCGTTGTGTAATTATTTACAAAAGGCAAAACAATGGCATATCCTCCTCATCAAATCAATAAAAAGAACCATCTTCGGATATTATGATTAACGATCAATTTCCTGTACATATTTAAGATATTAAGTAAAATATTAAATAAAACCTTAAAAACTGGAGCCTCCATGTCTTCAACTTTAATAGACTGGATACTTTGATCTCTCATAGGACCAAAAAGCTGGGCTCTGAAAACAGGTGAACGAGCTGCTAGCACCAATTTATGAGCAGTGAAAACTTCCCCATCCACTTCAAAGCTCACATCACTTCCTTTACCATTTTCCAGCAGTTGACCAAATTGGTGACCAATGTTAGAAGGTGGTATTGCAATGGAATATATCTTTGGGCCTTCCGTGCGTGACCTCACAACACCAACACTACAATTAACAGAAAGGCAATCATCTTTAAGGTAGTCAGATGTCTCTAAAGCTGTCCTCTTAAAAAACCGCTTGTAACCCCTGAAACACAAGATATCAAATAATCAGCATCAGATATGTGAATGTGTGCAAAAACAGCACAAGTAAGACTGCACACACATACATTCACACACACTATAAGCTGTTCTTTTGAGAGCCAATAGACACCAATCAAACGACATTATCCCTTCCTCAACCATTCTCAATATTCCATTCATCCCATTTCAACAGCACCTCCCAACCACACAACACATTGAGGAGCAGCCAAGCAAGCTATGAAGCAGACACGGACATGAACACTGGTCACGGCACAAACACCGATAATAATTCGATAAAATGACACAATTCAATGTTATCATATGTGTAGGTGTCATGCCTAAATCCAAGGAGTGTCTTGCTTCATTGCAAGCAAGAGACAAAACATTTCATCACTTGAATCATTCAACAAAACTACTCCATCAGACAAATAGTAGAATCACACAACACCTATGAAGCATGGACACAAACACGACACTAACATGTTGACACGAGTAGTATTGTATGAAAACGACATAACTGAATGTAATCACATGTGCCAGTATCGTGTTAGTATCGGACACACCTTCAATCAAAAGTGTTGGTGCTAAAGCATAAGATATGACAACCCTATAATAGCTAGCTTACAAGTACTTCATTAGAAAATGATCAGAAAACTATATCATCAACAACATGTAAGATCTAACAATCAAAACTCTATCACACAATGTAACATGACAAAATCAATTCAACGAAATACCCCATATGGAAAACATAATCCAACCAAAATAAAAATGAAATCTTTAAATTAAAAATAAAATAATTAAGAGCTTACCACATACTACCGCGGTATTTCAAGGTATAAGGTCCACTTTCAAGAGTCCTCTCAAAATGGCTATGAACCTTATGCCTCTCTTTCCCACTCTGATCCAAAAGGGTCAACTCAAAAAGAGCTCTAACATCAGTCCCATCACTCGCAAGCGCAATGAAAAGCGACACATAGGTAGCATTATCCTCAACACTCTTTCCATCAGGGTAGAAATAAATGGCCCAGTCGTACCCACCAACCGAAAAGATATCCGACGCTATGTATTTCCCAATCCCGATCCCCTTTGAAAGCGAGTACCCAGTGATCTTGAACTGGTGCGAGCCTTTCACTGTTTCGGTGATGGATGTCGACGAAGTTGTCGCCGGTTCGGATGAGGAAGATGGCGATGATGGATTTGAAGATGGTTTCGCGGTTTCTCGGAGAATCTTACCCATGCGAGAGCCACTGTAAAGAAATCGAGAGTTTTTTTCAATTCAATCGCGAAAAACTTCGTCGATTGAAGTATTTGTTGAAATGAAGGAATTCGATCGATGCGGGAAATTAGGTTATGATTTGGGGTATTGATTTAAGGGAATGGGGGTTTGATTAAGAAATCTAGGGTTGTGATAACGAAATCTGTCAGATTCTGGAAGATGAAATTCTAGGGTTTGGTACGATTTTGGGGGGAGAGAGAGAGGGGGGGGAATGAATGACGAAGAAAACACAGAAAATGAAATGACGGAAAAAGGCTTATTGTAAGAACATGAGCATGTCTTTAAATACTGGTAAGTTTTTTAATTAAATGTTTTTTTTTTAAGGGAAAGTTTTTTGATTAATTGTATTAAGTTTAAAAAAATGTTTGTGCGGACATGAGAAAATAGTGTAATTTGTACGAAAAAAATAAAGTATATTAATTGTATTGATGTGACGTGCATCTACCTGTCGTGGACCACTACCTTCCTCTATAACAAACACGTGTACATAACGGTAAATAAAAATGTTTTTTTTTAAACAAAGTAAATAAAAATGAGAAAAAATATATATACATCCAATAGAAATACATTTCACTCTCCCCCAATTACTATTTTAAATTATAAATTCCCTTTGACAAAAAAAAAATATAAATTCCCTTAAAAAAACATTATTATAAATTATAAATGAATATTAATATCACGTATTCATTAAATGATTAATGTACACGATTTATAATATGAATCCAATACATTAATGTGTTTTTTTTTTCAAAAAATTAAACATAACAAGATTCAAAGAATCTGATAAAATAATCTTTGTTCACAAAGAAGATCGGAAGAAGTGTTTGAAAGTTATATTTAGTTCAGATTTTGTTCACAAAAGAAGATCGGAAGAAGTGTTTGAAAGTTATTTTTTTTTTTTTTGGTTACAAAAAAGTTTAGGTGGGTTCGGCTCCGGTCACCACCAGGGTCAGGGCACGCCTCCGGGCCCAAAGGGTACTTATAGAGGTACTTATAGATCACCCACCAACACTGCCCTCACATCGGCAGAGGGAATCGAACACACAACCTTCTGCAAGGAAGTGACCCGTTCCATTCTTATATTTAGTTCATATATATTTTCAGTTTTTCTTCAGAAAAATAAAGTTTTGATCCTTGTATTTCACTTTTTTTTTGTTTGAAATTTGATCTCACGTCTCGTTTTATTTTTATGATGTGTTTTATTCATTTATGATGCGACAACACTTATTAAGTCACACAGAATAATCATATCTGCAAAAATATGTCTAATGAATGTTACTATATCATAAATAAATCGACTAATCCTTGAAAAAATGAATCGACTGCATCATTAAAAAAAATCAAATGACTACAAAATAAAACTACATGACAAGATGATGGATTCTATCCCTCAAAAAAAAATGATGGATTCTCTTCCCCTAAAAAGGTGATGCATTCTCATTGGACGATGGTGTAAATATATTTACATCGTTGATGCATAACCATTACACTCAAACAATATGATTTCATATACTGATATAAATAATCAATTGTGTAAATCATGTTTACACTCTTAAACTATCCACAATGCAATGCCTCATTTGAATACTTAAACATAATCTATGTACATGTCAATCATTTTGTAATTAAAACTTAATAAACACCATTTCTTCAACCAAACACCTCAAAAAAAAAAATGATCAGCATGCACCAACAATAGTTCAATATCATTGAATTGTAAAAATAATTTATCTATCATTCGAAATTATCTAACTTTTGAAATATTAAATTAATTAATTCATATAAAAAGTGTTAAGTAAGGGATTAAGTTTCATTTTGGGGTCTAATTTGACATTTAAAGAATCTATATCTACGATAGCATATTTAAATTCTATTATACGAGATGTACAAAATCTAAAATAATAATAATAGAAGAAATAAAAAAAATAGAAATATCATCATGATAGATGCCTCTACCTCTAGTATTTGGCATGAGCATAGACATAGAGTTTTTCAAAAAGCATAAATAAAGGGTTCTAATACTATAGTTTTGAATGTATAAATGATATGAAATCACACATTTCCTTATGACAATCATGGGCTCATTCTTATTTTGCATCCTTTGAATGGTGAGAAACCATGAATCCTGGCGATGGCTCTCTTTAGAAGGAACAACCTTGGAATAAGGATTTACTAATGGCTCAATTGTAGAAGAAATAATAATAATAATAATAATAATAGTCTCCTGGATCCTTGATTTTTATCCAAGAGAGTTGAAACTTAAGAGAGTTGAAGCTTATGATGAGATATACACCATCCGGTCACTAATATAAGCAAAAATCCACTTTCTAGGTTCATTCAATAAATGATGTATGTAGTCTATAATTAAGACTGCATACATCATTAATTGAATGAATCTATGAAGTGGATTTTTGCTTATATTAGTTACCGGAGGGTGTAGAACAATATCTACACATGAGATTCCACCAAAACAATTGTCCAAAGGTTTTCCAATTCAAGAGTTACTTAGTGTGAACGTTTTATTACAATTATGAACATAGTGCACTTCATTATTGGTTCAACTATAATTTAATATTAATAAAGTAATGGCAGTTTGAAAGAGGAGTCTGGACAATTAAATGTGCAAGAATCAGGATTCTTCTCCATGTAGAACAATATCTACACATGAGATTCCACCAAAACAATTGTCCTAAATCCTAAACCCTAAACCCTAAACCATAAACTTGAGGAGACAAAATAGAACAAATTCAGAGACTGGATATTCAAGGAGAAAAGATAGAAATGAGTTTGATTTCATTTGAACATGTGATGTCATAGTGTTCACAACACCAATGCTACAATTCATAGAGAGGCAATCATCTCTAAGGTAGTCTGATGTCTCAAGATCTATTTTCTTGATAAACTTCTTTTAAACCCCTGCATCACCCATATCAAATAACTAATAGTAGCATTTGCTTAGTTGAAAATTCATATTGGTTGATGCGTAATGTATGCTAATGTTATAAACTCCAAGACCTAAGTAGTGAGTTTGATTGCTACTCAATTTTTTTTTAAAAAAAAAAAATACTACTACTAGTATTTAACTAATCTAAAATATGAGTTTCTTTTGTCCTCGTGAGCATAGCACAGTTGGTAAGGACAATGCATAAAATATGCAAGATCCGGGGTTCAAACCTCGACCACTCGACCACTACAAAAAAAAAAAATCTAAAATAAAACATCCCCATTTTTCTTTCGCGTGCTTACATGAGAATATGAGTATTTTTTTTTTGTCAAGTAGCCTAGTGATAGGTCCGCAAGTGCACGAAAATATGGGTTTTAGTATAAAAGATGTTGAATCTCACAGAGACCAATGTCAAGTATTGTTGTCTATTGTCACGTTGTTTATCTAAGGCGATGCAGATTAATTTGGTTGCAAAATTGGGAAAAATAACTTGTTTTTAATTACTTTTAAATGATGAGAGCCCGAAATATAATTCGTGTCGATCGTTGATGCTTGCTAAATTGTATTTTATTATTGTAACAAGAAAATATTTTCGAGCGTTAAAAGGATTAAATTTCGCGTGCACGACACCGAATTTTGAGTTTGTAATTTATTCGACCGCTTTCGCGCGTACTCCTTACAACTTCAAAACTCTCTTTGAAAAAATAATCAATTTACGTTTGAAAAGTTATTTTTAGTAGAAATTTTAATTTAAAGGTCCTGTTAGCTTTCGCATAACCGGTATCGTATTTTAAACTCACAGGCGCCAGCTTTCGCGTGTACGGCCAAAAGTTTAAAATAGCTCGAGGGATACAAGTAACAGGAAAGCAATCGAATTGGAATAAGAAAAAGGGGTAATAATAAACTGGAATTTGGGATTTTATAACAATGAGGAAACCGCAATTGTAATCAAATAAAATAATCACTACTGAATTAAAGTTGCAATGAAATAAAGGTTTTTGTATCCGGACTGCTTTGAATGAAAAAGAAACTAAAAACGTAGACTCCAATAAGCCAATAGGTTGTTTCTAAATCACTAAATTTTTCTTTAAAAAGCTTTGGTGCCTTCAACTGAGTTTTTCAGGTTTATTTATAGGCAAAAATCTCATCTGAAGTGCTTCTGATCATGTTCCAAGTAGTGGAGGATATGGAGGAAGTGAGAAAACTGATTCTGAAACATTGGTCTGACTTTGACTTCCCACTTGACTAGTGACTTTTTAACCTCTTTTTTTCTTTTTTACCCTTTTTTTCCTTTTTTCACCGTATTTCATCATTTTGACGCGTGGCGACCTTTAACCGATAAATACCTGAAATAGACACACAATACTAGCATAGCATTGCAAAAATTTATAAAATCAAAATAAAAAAATGTGTAAGACGAGTCAAAATAATAGTGCATTTTACGTGTTATCACCTAGTGGCTAGAGCTCACACAATTAAATGTGGAGAAGTGGGGTGTCCGGGGTTTGAACCCCGGCCCTTGCATAAAATATGCATTGTCCCGGACAAAGAGTTTTATTTTAATGTATCGCTAATGTAACCAGTTTTATGCTATCATTTAATAAATAACTGTTCATAGACCTGGCTAACAATAAATTAAGTTCAACTAGCTAGATGTAGAAAGTAGAAACTCTACTGATAAGATTGTTCTTTTTAAAAAATTATTATTGAAATTGGGTTTGCGCTGCATGAACATAAATTCTAATTAGATTTTCCTATGTTTATATATATATATATATATATATATTTTTTTTGGTACAAACCTATGTTTATATTTTAAGTACAACAAATGCAACCTACTTTTTTTTTTTTTTTGAGAGAAAATGCGACCTACTTTAAATCTTTTAATTTTGAGCTTTTCTCTTACTCTTAATGAAAAAAACTTAAATCTCACATGTAATAAAAATAAGATCTTGAAGGAGTTTAAACGAATGACATTCCTTACCTTACAAATACAAATTAACTTTGTAGAAAAGAGTTAGACCAATATAAAAACCTAATAACTAAACTATTTCCAACTTCTGTCAAGTGTTGTGCGTTGTTTGAGATAATACACGTATCTTTTATGAAAATTGTTAGTTATACTCATTTCAAAGAAAAATGGTCTTTGTTGATTAAAATACCCCGTATTATAAGAGGAGTGAAGTGGAAAAACTTATACTATTAGGGAGCGTTTGTTTCAAGTGTACAAAATATAATCTTTGGAATAATTTTTCTGGGAATATAAGGATGAAAATTTTATTTCCGGGTTTATTCAGAAAATGTGTTTGGTTTGTATTTACGACTCGTTTGGTGCACATGATATGATAGACACATGATAGGATAAAAAAATGGATAAGGATATGATATGATAGTGACATGATAACATTTATCCTATCACATGTTTGGTGCACACATGATAAGAAGCATGATGATATTATTTTATCCTTTCATGATTTGATACACACTTCATATTGATGTTGACATGATAAAATATACATCTAATAACAAAATTTTCGTTGTAAAAGAAATTCATTTTTTTTTAAAGTTACATTATTAATGTTTTTACGGGAAAATATAATATAATTACCAAGCAAAATTCATTGACATTTACATAAGCCATGGCAAAAAGTATTATAATAAATGCAAATATATTAATAAAAAACACAGCAGGTACCACCGCAACTTCGAGCTAAAAAAGAAGGGAAAACAAGCAAAAACACAACACCGAAGCTACAGAGAAGAGGAATCAATTGATATTGAAAAGCAATAGCAATCGCAAATTGAATCCATTGAAATATCTCAATTTTCAGCTATTTTCATTCTTCATAGGTTCTGGCTCCGTAAAATAAGGGTCGCCGGAAAAAGAAAAGAGGTTGGAGTTGGCTCCGGCAAGGGAAAAATGAACCAGAGACGGGTGGCAGTCACAGAGAAAGTGGGAGAGAAGCAGGAGTAGATCACAAAGAGAAGCAAACATGGACATTAAAAAATAAAAAGTGGGAGTCACAAGGAGTCGAAGAGGATTACACGCTAATGATTTTGCTATCCTATTCCTAACCCAACCAAAAGAAAGGATTAAAATAATGAAGGATGAATAGGATAGGATAAGCAATGAGATAATTTTATCCTTTCCTATTGGTGCACCAAACAAAAGATTTAGGTGGGATATGATAATTTTATCATATCCTGTTTTCTTATCATGTGCACCAAACAGACCCTTAAAGTATTCATATGAATGACTAATAAAGCGATAATTATAGATAGTAATTAATGATTTTATTCATATCTTTATGTGAACGTTATTCCTCCCAATTATATATCTTTCATGCTATCATATTTCTAAAAATCTTCAAATATGACTTGAAACAAATGCCCCCTAGTATAACATAGTTGAGCTATCCCCCGATAATTTTATTGTTGGAAATAACTAAAGAGAAATTAATACTACACTCTCTTGCCATTTTCTTTTAAGAAAATAGTTATTGCTATTATAAAATGACAAAGACAAACCAATTAGTATTTCAAACTACACTTTTTTAATTAAGTTTATTGTTGGATTAAATATTTAATGATTTTCTATGTTTAAACCTAGAGTCTTCAACTCCTTTACCCTTGGTTCAAATTAGATGAGTTAATCATCAAACATACACTTAATCAATATCCACTAAGATTCATCCATTAATCATCAAAATAAATTAGCTAGTAATAAATTATAAATTCAACAAACATATATTTTGAATTAGGAATATGAAATTGTAACCAAAAAAAGAATTAGGAATATGAAAACTTGATTAGCCCAATAAATTTGAGATCAAAATCAATGAAACTTGAAAGAAAAAAAAAACACAAATTAAACATATACTTACCACATACTCCCACAACATATCAACGTGTAAGCTTCACTTGGTAGCATCCCTTGAAATTGGCTATGCACCATATGCTTCTCATTTTCTGTCTGATCCAACAAAACCAATTCAAAAAGAGCTTTGACATCTTTGCTGGTGTCACTGATCAACACGATGAAGACTGATACGTAGGCACCGTTCTCATCTTCGTTCTTGCCATCTGGGTAAAAATAAATGGCCCAATCGTGTCCACCTACAGAAAATGGTTGTGATGTTATGTATTTTCCGCTACCAATTCCTTTTAGCAATGAGAAATTTGTGATCTTTAATTGTTCAGAGCCTTTTATGATCAGTGGGATTGATGACATAGTTCATGATTCCCCTGTGTTACTATTTTCCATTTGCTATGTTACACGGGTCAATAGAATCAACCATCTTAAATAAGTCTTGAGTAAGTTGAGTTTGTTTGGTGGTATTGGTTTGGAATTGGCGAGTGTGTTTTATTTTTTAGAAGATCTAAGCGTAACGTTAATTTAGGTGGGTTGATTTAACTTTTTCTAAATATTAATAAATTAACTTTTTACTTTTGCATATTTTAGTTGCACACAACATCTATTAATATATTTTCAACAAACAAGATCATGTTCATATAAATATGAAGAAAAAAAGAATGTAAGATACATATAATCAAGGGTTAATATGTCTTTACCCCCCTGTAATATAGGCGAGTTCCGGTTTTCCCCCCTGTAAAAAAGATTCTTTCGATTCCAACCCTGTAATATAAAGATTCCGTCGAAAACCCCCCTGAGCACATTTGAGACCCCCCCAGCTGATGACGTGGCATGACGTGGCGCGCTGAGTCACCTTTTCTGCTGACGTGGCGTGCTGACTGTATAATTAATTTTATTTTTTATTTTTTTTAAGGGTACACGTGGCATTTGTCATTTTTTTTATGTCTTTACCCCCCTGTAATTTAGGCGAGTTCCAGTTTTTCCCCCTGTAAAAATTTTAAAAATAAAAACTAAAATCTGGAAAATTTAAAAAAATAATTATTTTTTTAAAAAAATTCTGGAAAATTAATAAAAATTGAAAATAATGAAAAAATTCCAAAAAAAAAATTAAAAAATTAATAAAAATGAAAAAGTAGATTTTTTTAGAAATTTTAAAAATTATAAAAAAGTTCGGATTTTTTTTTAAATTTAGAAGATATTTAAAAATATTGGAATTTAATTTTCAAAATAAAAAAGTTTAGATTTTTTTTGCGAAGTTCAAAAGACATTGGAAGAGCAACTTGAGGTACTCACTTTTTAAATTTTAATGTCTCTTAAATAAGACGCTTTTTAAAAAAAAATTAAGCAAAAAGAAAAATACATTAAAAAAAAGAGAGAGATACAAAGACTGGGGGGGGGGGGGGGGGGACATAAAACCTAACCCAGGTAAAACCCAAAACGGGAATACATCGTTATAAATCAGACCAAGCAAAACAGTCCTAAAATATCCTAACAAAAATTCACTAATCATGAGCATAACCCAGCGAACCCGCGTACGGGGACGAAACCAGATTACAAAAAAAATATGAACAGTGAACATTTGTCAAAAACAATTAGGATTTAATTTTAGCGAATGGATTGACTGCCAACACAATAACAAACCCAAGTGCCAACAACTCCCTGCTCAAGCAGCAAGCATAAAGCTCTTTCGAGCTCGATGAACCTGAGTGTAAGCGGACACTTTTTAAAATTTTACACGCATTAATAATTCTTTTTACAAAAATATTCCTATGTAATTCAAGCTTCTCAGATTTTTTTCCTAAATTTTTAATTAAACTAAAATCAAATTTTTTTTCTTCAGATTATATGATTTTTAAAATTTAATTTTCATATTATAATTGGATTTAAAAAAAATATATATCCAGATTTTAAAAATTTTAAATATTTTCCAGTTTTTTTATTTCGCAAAAAAATCTAAACTTTTTTATTTTGAAAACTAAATTTCAGTATTTTTAAATATCTTCTAAATTTAAAAAAAAATCCGAACTTTTTTCCAATTTTTTAAATTTCGATAAAAATCTAAATGTCTTTTCTGCTTTTTTATTTTATTTTTCGAAAAAATAATCTGATTTAATGATGTGGTATGTATATACACATATGTCATGTGAATTTTTTTTCCAGACTTTTAATTTTTTTAAATTTTTTTTGTATTTTTTTCATTGTTTTCAATTTTTATTAATTTTCCAGCATTTTTTAAAAAATAATTATTTTTTTAAATTTTCCAGATTTTAGTTTTTATTTTTAAAATTTTTACAGGGGGGAAAACTGGAACTCGCCTAAATTACAGGGGGGTAAAGACATAAAAAAAATGACAAATGCCACGTGTACCCTTAAAAAAAATAAAAAATAAAAATAATTATACAGTCAGCACGCCACGTCAGCAGAAAAGGTGACTCAGCGCGCCACGTCATGCCACGTCATCAGCTGGGGGGGTCTCAAATGTGCTCAGGGGGGTTTTCGACGGAATCTTTATATTACAGGGTTGGAATCGAAAGAATCTTTTTTACAGGGGGGAAAACCGGAACTCGCCTATATTACAGGGGGGTAAAGACATATTAACCCTATAATCAATAAAGTAGATACCTTTGAGATTAAACTTGTAAGATGAACTAAAAGTCTACAACTCTCTATATAACTAATAACCGAGTTAGGTGCGAAAATTTTTAAAAATTTTGAATTACAAAAATATATTTCAAGCGAGAAAAATATTCAGGACCTAATATGAGGGCTAAAAAATTTGGAGGTTTAAAACCAATGCTTTAATGGCCGCCCCTTGAGCCAGCCCTGATCATTTTAATTGATTGATATGTAATAATGATAATGAAAAGTGGTAAAAACGTTAAGAAAAAGAAAAATTGGAAGAGAAACTATTAGGGGCAATAGTCATTTTGATCCTGAATATAGAACGAGTAGACACAGTAGTCTTTGAATGTATCAAAATTATAAAATTGTGTTTGAATGCGCACTCTGTTAGTCAAAATAACCCGTGATATTAAATAGTATCTCAATATTGACAATAACTATTTTCTTATAGAGACTGATGTAAGTACTCGTAGAGATTGACATGACATTAAATAAGTATAGTGAAAGACTGATACGACAATATTAACAGAACTTTTTAATGTGAGTGACTATTTTAATTAACGAAATGCATAATCAGAGATTGTTTTTGAATTTCGATACATTGATATAATACAGTGGCTACTCGTTACACATTTACTTCCAAAACATTACATCAATAATAAATAAGACTAGTTTAACATAATTGTGATGTCTTTTGACATCATTATTATATTTTTTAATTTATATGTAAAAACTTTAGTCAAACATTTTGAAACGGAGGGAGTATGATATTTATTCCATCCGTTCCATAATAAGTGAACTATTTGCAACAAAAAAAAGATCAATTTTACTTTTCAATACAATATTAATTACTTTTATCCAATTATAACTCTAATTAATACACTAATTTCACCCCTCCCACTCCAATATACTCCCTCCGTCCCTTAATGTAACCACTCTTTACTTTTTTCACATTTCTTAAGAAAAGCTGTCAGTGTAGTTATTATGTCTGTTTTATGTGTTAATATTACCACATTGTCCTTTGTTTGTATATGTACTCCCTCCGGTCCTATTTACAAGAGACAATTTACTTTTTAGATACATTAAATAATTTATGTATTTGGTTTAGGTTCTTGACTATATACATACATTATTCAATGTATCTAAAAAGTCAACTTTCTCTTGTAAATAGGACCGGAGGGAGTATTAAATTTGACTTTTTAAATTTCAAGATAAATTAGTAGTATTAATTAGGGGGTATGTTTAGGAAAATAATAATAAATGCATCTAGTAATTTGAATTTAGAAGATATTTAAAAATATTGGAATTTAATTTTCAAAATAAAAAAGTTTAGATTTTTTTTGCGAAGTTCAAAAGACATTGGAAGAGCAACTTGAGGTACTCACTTTTTAAATTTTAATGTCTCTTAAATAAGACGCTTTTTAAAAAAAAATTAAGCAAAAAGAAAAATACATTAAAAAAAAAGAGAGAGATACAAAGACTGGGGGGGGGGGGGGGGACATAAAACCTAACCCAGGTAAAACCCAAAACGGGAATACATCGTTATAAATCAGACCAAGCAAAACAGTCCTAAAATATCCTAACAAAAATTCACTAATCATGAGCATAACCCAGCGAACCCGCGTACGGGGACGAAACCAGATTACAAAAAAAATATGAACAGTGAACATTTGTCAAAAACAATTAGGATTTAATTTTAGCGAATGGATTGACTGCCAACACAATAACAAACCCAAGTGCCAACAACTCCCTGCTCAAGCAGCAAGCATAAAGCTCTTTCGAGCTCGATGAACCTGAGTGTAAGCGGACACTTTTTAAAATTTTACACGCATTAATAATTCTTTTTACAAAAATATTCCTATGTAATTCAAGCTTCTCAGATTTTTTTCCTAAATTTTTAATTAAACTAAAATCAAATTTTTTTTCTTCAGATTATATGATTTTTAAAATTTAATTTTCATATTATAATTGGATTTTAAAAAAATATATATCCAGATTTTAAAAATTTTAAATATTTTCCAGTTTTTTTATTTCGCAAAAAAATCTAAACTTTTTTATTTTGAAAACTAAATTTCAGTATTTTTAAATATCTTCTAAATTTAAAAAAAAATCCGAACTTTTTTCCAATTTTTTAAATTTCGATAAAAATCTAAATGTCTTTTCTGCTTTTTTATTTTATTTTTCGAAAAAATAATCTGATTTAATGATGTGGTATGTATATACACATATGTCATGTGAATTTTTTTTCCAGACTTTTAATTTTTTTAAATTTTTTTTGTATTTTTTTCATTGTTTTCAATTTTTATTAATTTTCCAGCATTTTTTAAAAAATAATTATTTTTTTAAATTTTCCAGATTTTAGTTTTTATTTTTAAAATTTTTACAGGGGGGAAAACTGGAACTCGCCTAAATTACAGGGGGGTAAAGACATAAAAAAAATGACAAATGCCACGTGTACCCTTAAAAAAAATAAAAAATAAAAATAATTATACAGTCAGCACGCCACGTCAGCAGAAAAGGTGACTCAGCGCGCCACGTCATGCCACGTCATCAGCTGGGGGGGTCTCAAATGTGCTCAGGGGGGTTTTCGACGGAATCTTTATATTACAGGGTTGGAATCGAAAGAATCTTTTTTACAGGGGGGAAAACCGGAACTCGCCTATATTACAGGGGGGTAAAGACATATTAACCCTATAATCAATAAAGTAGATACCTTTGAGATTAAACTTGTAAGATGAACTAAAAGTCTACAACTCTCTATATAACTAATAACCGAGTTAGGTGCGAAAATTTTTAAAAATTTTGAATTACAAAAATATATTTCAAGCGAGAAAAATATTCAGGACCTAATATGAGGGCTAAAAAATTTGGAGGTTTAAAACCAATGCTTTAATGGCCGCCCCTTGAGCCAGCCCTGATCATTTTAATTGATTGATATGTAATAATGATAATGAAAAGTGGTAAAAACGTTAAGAAAAAGAAAAATTGGAAGAGAAACTATTAGGGGCAATAGTCATTTTGATCCTGAATATAGAACGAGTAGACACAGTAGTCTTTGAATGTATCAAAATTATAAAATTGTGTTTGAATGCGCACTCTGTTAGTCAAAATAACCCGTGATATTAAATAGTATCTCAATATTGACAATAACTATTTTCTTATAGAGACTGATGTAAGTACTCGTAGAGATTGACATGACATTAAATAAGTATAGTGAAAGACTGATACGACAATATTAACAGAACTTTTTAATGTGAGTGACTATTTTAATTAACGAAATGCATAATCAGAGATTGTTTTTGAATTTCGATACATTGATATAATACAGTGGCTACTCGTTACACATTTACTTCCAAAACATTACATCAATAATAAATAAGACTAGTTTAACATAATTGTGATGTCTTTTGACATCATTATTATATTTTTTAATTTATATGTAAAAACTTTAGTCAAACATTTTGAAACGGAGGGAGTATGATATTTATTCCATCCGTTCCATAATAAGTGAACTATTTGCAACAAAAAAAAGATCAATTTTACTTTTCAATACAATATTAATTACTTTTATCCAATTATAACTCTAATTAATACACTAATTTCACCCCTCCCACTCCAATATACTCCCTCCGTCCCTTAATGTAACCACTCTTTACTTTTTTCACATTTCTTAAGAAAAGCTGTCAGTGTAGTTATTATGTCTGTTTTATGTGTTAATATTACCACATTGTCCTTTGTTTGTATATGTACTCCCTCCGGTCCTATTTACAAGAGACAATTTACTTTTTAGATACATTAAATAATTTATGTATTTGGTTTAGGTTCTGGACTATATACATACATTATTCAATGTATCTAAAAAGTCAACTTTCTCTTGTAAATAGGACCGGAGGGAGTATTAAATTTGACTTTTTAAATTTCAAGATAAATTAGTAGTATTAATTAGGGGGTATGTTTAGGAAAATAATAATAAATGCATCTAGTAATTTGAAAATGAGTTTAGATTTAGGGACAAAAATAAAGTCAAATGGGTGGTTACATATAGGGACGGAGGGAGTATTTTACTCTGCATTTATGACAAAGAGGAATGCACCAATACTTGACAAGGACACTCAAAATCATTTTGTTTCGTTCTTTCACTTATACATTTTTTTAATAGATGTGAATGAACAAAATACTCACTTATTTTTTTTTAATAGGTGTGAAATGAACAAAATAATCATTTAAAATGAGACTGAGGGAGTAGTAATTAAAAAAAAAAACGTACTACACGTCGGTATGCCTCTCTCAACTACTACTAATCGTGAAATCTGAAAATGTATGGAGACATATGCAGCTGGTTTTGTCGTTTAGTATGGGATTCCGATTCAGGCTCATGCCCGCCATTGGTTGAACGACTTTGGAAGTTTCTTGAATATTAAACAAACAAAACAAGTGGGTCATATAAAAATCTTAATCGTATTATTTTATGTCTGCCACACAAATATTAATAATATTATCGAACTTTACTTAACAAAATCTTCATCTCGATTTCCTTCAGAAGATGGTGCAGAGACTGTGTCCGATGGCCTCTCATACCTACCCTCCAGGCCTTGTCTTACAACAACAACAACAACTTCATCTCAAGGTAACATATCTAAATCTCTTCATGTTTTCTAATTGTTTATGGTTGTTGTTGTTGTTGTTGTCGTATTATTAGCAACATCCTTTCATAAATGTTTAACTTTCGGGGGAAAGTTTGGGGAGGTTAGTTTCTAAGTTTCTTAATTTGCACAATTCAAAGGTTGCATAACAAATTCCGTTACAAACTCTTCCTTGTATTCACAGCGTTAGTTTTTGAAACATTTTGCTACTTATTGTCTATATGGTTGCTACTATATTGCTAGTTTTGCTTCATAGTCTGGACAATTGTGCATACATAACTTTTGAATTGCTTGTTATTCATTTTTAATATTTTCCATGACAGGACTATCAAACGTTTTTTCCTTCTTCTTTGGCAAAACCAGACGTGCTCAGTTACCAGTGTCCTTTTCTTAAGCCAAGTCTATCTGCCGAGTCGATGGAAACCCAAAATAAATGGTTTGATGACAATCACTTTGTCAATGTTAATTCCTCACCTCAATGGCCTGTATCAGTTGACACCCAAGGTATGTTTCATCTAACCATTTTATCGTTTATTTTTCTATAACGCTTGATTATCATTCAACCATTATCATATATTAGAACTAGTGAATGTTGACTTTCTCTCTCAGATGTTGTATACTATGTAGCACCGATATTGCATATTGAATGCGTGTTAGTGGCGCACATTGACACGATGACAATGCATGTGTCATGTATTTACATTCAATTTCTTCCATTTTTCAAATTTTTATCAGTGTCGATGTGTCAGTGTCGTGTATGTTTCAGTGCTTCATAAATTATAGTATATTACCAATTTGTTTCATTGACACGGAAACATGAGAGCAGATGAATGCATGAGATGATTTATGTTGCTAGTTCCTATGTTTTTATGTTGTATCTAATTCTGGCTTGAGTAACATTATTTACTTTTGATTATTACAGAATCCTGCTCAAATGCTGTACTTTTAGGCTTTGGCATTGTTGAACAATGCACTAAGCATGATAAAATTTCAAAGCACCTAAAGTCTGGAACCGCTGAATCGCGTAAAGATAGTGCAAACATATCCTTGATGTTAGACTTGATGAAATTGCAGTTGTCAGGCATTGATGAACCTCAACAACCATTTTCATCATCTCTTTTATACCCTGATGACAAATTTGACCTCAAGAAGCCTTTGCTGTATTTTCTTCAAGATTCAGCCTTTTCTTCAAAGATTACAGTTGATCTTGATGGTCAAATCACATTTATGGGTACTGAGATTCAGATGAAAGATCTTCTTTCTGTAGTTGCTGAGTCATACATGTCAAAGAGCTTACATAAGGTTGAAAAGCACTCAATGCTTGTTCCATACTTCAGCAGGTAAAAACAGAATTATCATCTAATTTTCTTTATAATCTACGTTGATATTTGGATCAGCATCAACCATTCTATGTTTATAAGATTTTCAACATCTAATTAAGAATTGCATTATGTTTGCAAATGATACATCTCTTCTCTAGTATATTGTCAAAATTTTATCCTTTTAGATGTTTTGTAAATATTAGAGTCGTATTTCGGCAGGTGAGGTAAGGGAGGCTATAGGAGTTCTAACCAAGAGGCTCAGGGTTCAAACCTTAGAAACTAACATTACTAATAATTATTAACAACTAACATTTGCGTATAAAAAACATGTCTTAATGATGAAGGCTTAATAGTGTATTATGCCATCATTTGATACATGTTGCTGATCTCACCTAGTAGAAAATGAAGTTGTGCATAATTGATAGCGGATGCCTGCTGTAGGGTAAAGGAACTTAGGTTTAAACTTGTAGCGGTGCAAAGGAAGTTAGGGAGAGAAATAATGGGAAAGCAGGTCTAATGCTCAGCCAAAAGAAGACGGTCCTCCGGTAAGAAACCAGAGAAAATAGAAGACAACTCATATCTGACTATCTGGATTTTTTTAACTTAAAATAACCCCGTTTTAATAACTTTTTGCGGTTATAACAAACTTTGAGAACCATATTTCAGTTGTAACCGTCCCTGGTTTATTTTGCATTAACCCCTGCGCATATTTTGTGTATTCACGTGAGCCGCATGATCAGAAAGAATGAAGTATACACTTCTGTGACGTCAAGAAATTACCCACCTCTTGTTTTACTTGTTTTGATAGGACTGTAATGTTACTTTTAGTTAGTCTGAATTAAATTTTCGGTACTTATTCTTGACAATCGTTTTAAATTTGATCTATATATGATAAAAAAAACATTTTAGTTCAGCTCCAGCATACACACGCACAGACACATACAAGCCACACACACACACACACACATACACTCATTTTCATTTTGTTTCCTATTCGTTACACTAATTTTATGTCGGTCTATCTCACTGTATTATGTTGGCAACTGAGGGATGGCATTAAACAGGAATGCGTAAGAACTTAATTGATAACCTTTCTCTAATAGAGGGGCTCATGTATGAAGACCAGCTATAGATTTTAACCTTTTATTCATGATAGTTGAATCAGCTTTCTTCTAGAGCTGTTCGCCTTGAACTATTCAATACATTTGTTACATTGTGATCCTTTCATTATGTTCTTCGGTAATAGATATCATATACCACTTTTTAGTCTCTTGATTTGGCATTCTATTATTGTTAGTTTTGTATCAAGTACATGTGCTGAGATTCTATATGGACAGAATGGATATCAATGAAGCAGAAGGACAGAGTCGTCCATCTACAGTGAAGATGCAATCAACCTTAATTGCTCCTTTAAGGAGGTATGCACTATGAAAATTTTACTATTCCTGATTGTTGACCTTTTTTTACTGTGATATGCTCTGATATTTTGGTCTTCCAGCCTTGTTTAGCATATAAATGTTGTGCATTTGCATCTTTCTGTTGTTTAAGTTTTAAAAGTCTATTTAAGAAAAAAAACTTATGTATTCACCACAGAAAGAAGAATGTGGGCTGCAGATAAATCTTATTTTCTGGTGTTTTAGGTGTTATCGAATGCTTTGAGGGTTGTTTGAGTTGACAATAGTCAAATTGAGACTTATTGTTATGTGTAGTTTGGCGGTTTAAAATTTAAACATATTTCTTGTTCCTGTGTTTCAGTGAGCTTCACAGAGCACTATCATATGCTAGAGGAAATAACTGTTATTGTATTTAGGCTTAATTTGTGTTTGAATAATGCAAAAGTACTGCTTTCTAAGTTTGGTATGGAAAGCAATGAGAAAAAATTCCAGTCAATGAAAATAACTCGTAATCTTTTAAAGAATGAGAATCCATTCTCAAGAACAAAGCAGACACAAATTATATATTTTGGTTTCTATGTATCTGTTTTAATTGACTTTTTTTTCTTCTTCTGATTAACCAATTTTTATTGTAAATGTTTCTTTTGGAAGCTACTTTTTATTCAAAAATTTGGACAATCACGCTATTCTTTGCAAGACAAATGGATGTTTTCTGTAAAGGCTTTTCATTTAATGAGAGATTGAACATATGCATAACTGTCTTGCATTTTTTATTTCATGAATACCTGAGATTATGAGGATTGTCCATCTAAACTGATTCTTTGAATACCTGTCCGATGAGAAAGGATTATCTTCTTTTAGAGTTTCTTTTAATACTACCATTAGACAAGGGTATGAAAGTATGGAACCACAGATAAATTTTCAACATGATGAACTACACTTTTCAGCTTCAATTGTTTGGCCACATTAGTGCTTTCATTTAAGTTGAATGCATCTACCAAGTTGTTCGTAGTCTGACCTACATACCTACTGAAATATACAATGCCTAATTGCTTACAGTAATTTTTAGCTCAACAGATATAAAGTTAATGTACTTTCTCTTTGCTCTGCAGTCCTAAGAAAGTGAAACTCAAACCATCACAAAAGAAGAACAAGAAAATTGACAGAGAAAGGGATCTCTACAAAAACTATTCACATGCATGTGAGAGCCTTTTGTCCTTGATGGTCAACAAGAAAAAAAGTTGGAAAACGATGATTCCTTCGCTGAAGAAATCCGGTCCCGAGCTTTCTGAGTTTCTTACACAAATTTCTGCAGGCATTGCTGGGACAGGCCTTGCTGTTCTTCTATCTGTAATCTGTAAACTAGCTTGTGGAAGGGTTCTTCTTTCTGCGTCCAGCTTGTTCAATACCGGGTTAGGATTTGGGTTAGTTTGGCTTTCTTGGGCAGTAAGTAAGCTAAGGGCCACAATTGTCAGCATCAGCAAGAATGCAGGGAAGTTGGGTTTGAAAGAAGAGGAAATGGTTCAGAAACTCGATAAAAGGATTAGAGATATTTACGTCGGCTCTGCGGCATTGCTAGCAGTTGCAGTGCTAAGTATTGCTTGAGTAACATCTCCAAAGATGTAGTTTGTTGAACTGTAAATTTGGATCTCTAAAGTGATGATGGCTAAACAATTCCAGTTCCACTAAGAAATCTTTAAGACAACAATTGGTCAAGAATCATATGCTGTTGTTAATAGTAATATCATAGTTTGATGTAGGAAGCATTGCTTGGTATTGTAGTTTGTAATATAGAATTTTGTTATGGAATCAAGCAACTGACTTTCTTTAGTAGTTAAGCCAATAATAATTATTATAAAATAAGAACTCATGTCAAGAATACATCGCCAAAATCAATCACATACTCCACTAAAAGCTCTTTTTTCGCTTTTAACTTGAATCGTAGGTGCAATGGACACTTGTGCAGCACACTAAGGAAAGGAACAAAGAAGCTAGAAATTGTGCCTACATTATTCCCCATCACACAATATATCATTTTAACCCAAAAAATTGTTACAATATAAATGAAATTTTCCTATAATACACTTTGGTATTTATTACTATTTTTTTTCCATTCATTTACTTTTTTTTGTCGATATCATTACTAAAGAATAATTCTATAAAAGAACTTATAATTTCTTTTTCTTAATTTGTGTGAACTTATCAAAGTAACATATAATTTGATAATTTGAGATGGCATCAATGAATGTGCACCAGCACTATATGAGAAAGTTACTTTTAGAGTGAAGGAAAATATATAAATACTATATGAGCAATGCTATGGTCACTCACTCAAACACTCTCCAACTAACACTCTCCATGTGTATGGTGCCACGTTTCCACTTATTTATCTCTTTACCTTGTTTACCGGCATTTAAAGAATGAAATGTTTTTATTACTTTTTTATTTTTATTTTTTATTATTGGCATCTCAAAAGCCATCTCTGCACTTGTCAAAACAAAAAAAAACCATCTCTGCAAACGGACCGCTGCTGCCATGGAGAAAAGATTACACAACTGCCATGTTCAAATCTTCAATTATTAATTGTATAAAGCAAAGCATTCAATCGATTTTCTATTGAAATATTAGCTAACATTCAAACATTGCATAAAAAAAACATTGCATCACTCCAAATTTTCTGGGTTGCATAAATAAAACATCCTTATTGTGTTTGAAACATATCTCTACCTGCTGAGCCGGTTGGAAGTAAAAAATTGAAAAGGTGGGACACGTGGAACCATACACCAAGAGAGTGTGTAAAAGAGAGTGTGTGAGCAAGTGTTCCTAGCATTTCCCATACTATATTGATAAACTTCATTAATTTTTAAGTGATAAACTTCATTATTAAATTACATAATGCACTACGTAAAAAAAGCAAAAAAAAAAAAAAAAACCAACCACAATTGTAGTTGCAAATGAACATCCATAAATCAAGTGAAGAACAAAAACATGAATTGTTAAAAAGATTAAAAAAATAATAATGTTGAGCATACGTTAAAGTTGAAAAACATGAATTGTTATCACGATCCGTGATGGAACAAACGAGAGAAACAATTGATTTCATTCATTTTATTTTTGAAGAGATTCATTCATTTTATTTAAATAATTGATTTCTGACTAAATAATAAAAATGCCCGTATAGATGTAATTCCCTTAAACTAGTGCGATATCAATTGATATCTGCAACCTTGTATAACCAATTAATTTATCCTATAGAAGAAATAAATGACAGATATATAGACATGCTAGAGTTTTGTCTACACTAAATAATTTGGGTGCTAATATCGCAATGCTGGAGTTCAGACACAAGATATCATAAGCACAAGTAACAATCATGCTTCAACCTATCAATATCGGAAACAAACAACCGAAATGAGCAATGCTTAAAAAAACAATGAAGTTTGAAACAAAATGAGGAATGTTTAAAATATAAAAGATTTGCAAAACCCAACAATTACGATTCAGACTGTTAACGTATAAAGAGAGGATTCATTCACATATTATTTTTCATAAAGCAGGAAAAGTCTGCAGCTATCAAAAGCATGTTTTTTTTAGGCTTGATCAAGAGCAAGTTGACAATTTATGAACTACAAAAATGAACCTTCTCTAAAATTTACTCAGTTCATCCAATTACCGCTGAATATCACAGGGTTTGTGTTTTCAATAGAATAGTCAGGTCCTGGGGCTTCTAACCCCTTGTTGTGAATGTGTCTAAAATTTCACTTAGAGCGCTTTTCAGCTAATCACTTTCGACACCACACCTGCACCAACTGTTCTGCCACCCTCTCTCAAGGCAAATCTTTGCCCTGTAAAATAAAATAACAAGTGGTGAGCTTTCCACACTCTAGCATAAAGTGCATAATAAATTCAACCTATGATGAGGATAACATTGCAACATATGAAAAAATGGGAGTTGATTGAGTAACATGCAAAAACAACATCCTTATTGTCCTTTTTAATAAAAGAAAAAAAAATGAATGACATCCTCATTAAATTATATACCAACCTGGTTCAAGTGGAACAGGCACGATCAATTCAAACACAGCAGTAACATTGTCTCCAGGCATAACCATTTTAACATTTTCTGGCAACTCTACTTTTCCGGTGACATCAGCAGTCCTCAAGTAAAACTGAGGTCTATAGTTAGAGAAGAAAGCAGTGTGTCGCCCACCCTCATCCTTTGTGAGTACATATATCTCTGCTTCAAATCTCTTGGATGCTTTTGTAGCACCGGGTTTAGCAATGACCTTTTCAAAACAAGACAACGTCAGTAAAGTGGTATATCGATTCTAGCATTTTAATTTGAGAACTCTACAAATTTCTACTGAAACAAGAACAGATTAATATAAAGTTCTCTTCAATCTTGCAACAGTAACTAACAAAGAGGAAAAGCTTGTTCATTTCTTCTAACCTGACCACGTTGAATGTCTTCACGTTTCAGACCACGGAGAAGAAGACCAACATTATCACCGGCCTACAAAATGTGAAAATCCATATTAGTTTAATATACACTATGTAAATATCTCTCAATATGAAGATAACAGTAACTTACCTGTCCTTGATCCAACATCTTCTTGAACATCTCAACTCCAGTAACTGTTGTTTTCAGAGGACCACCCTACCAGGAAAAACTTAGTTTTAGGAAACACCATTGCAATGCAAGGAATTTATCAAAACTCTGATAATAAAAAACTGACCAATGTCCAAACAAGAATAAAACATTAATCATCACCAACAGCAAATAAAATATATAATTAAAATAAATCAGCTTTCAGTATATTAAGCACGAGGAATGACGAGAATTCAAGGGCAGCCATAAATCCAGTAAATGACTCAATCAACATACCTGTGTCATACCCAAAACCTCAACTTCATCACCAATTTTGATGATTCCTTGTTCAACACGACCAGTAGCAACTGTTCCTCGTCCCTTAAAAAAAATAATTAAAAATGTAAAGCAGCAGACATGACATTCTGGATATGAAATCAAGGTAGATTGTGATACTTTGATATTCTCTCTCTCTCTCTCTTTTTTTTTTTTTTTTAAATAAAAAAATTGAACAAAAGAGACAACAATGTTTGTCAAGGTATCGCATCCAACTGATATTGAATAGATGCTGCATTGGGCCGTGTCAATTTCAAGGCTAAACAACAAATGATTAAAAATACCCCAAGACTAACATGTACTGTAAGAATACAATAACCGAGCTCGTATTTAATTCAATGAGTTTGCATTCTTCAAAAATTTAAGATAACAAAAAAAGAACCCATGGCCTTTTACCTGAATTGAGAATACATCTTCAATGGGCATCAAGAAAGGCTTTTCAAGCTGGCGAACAGGGTCAGGAATGTATTCATCAACGGCATCCATTAATTTTAAAATGGCATTTCTTCCAATCTCCTCATTTGTACCTTGTAAAGCAGACAATGCTGAACCTCTAATGATAGGGATATCATCCCCTGGAAACTTGTAGAAGGTCAAAAGCTCTGCCAGATAGATGATTAACAAAAATCAACTTCAAAATTTAACAATTACGAAGACGACTACAGGAAGCTACGAAGGTTCATTCTTATCATGAAGAGGGAAAAGGGTGGGAAGGTGAAATCTTAGAGAAAAACCCACCACGGAGCTCCATTTCTACAAGCTCTAACAACTCTGGATCATCTACAGCATCAACTTTATTTAAAAAGCACACAAGAGATGGCACACCAACCTGCACAATTCATGTACAAATAAAATGAATGATGACCTTAGAAGCAAGGAAGTAACGGTAGACCTAAAAGAATACCTACTTGGCGAGCTAGAAGAATGTGCTCTTTAGTTTGAGGCATTGGTCCATCAGGTGCAGATACAACAAGGATACCACCGTCCATTTGGGCAGCTCCAGTAATCATATTCTGCAAAAACAAACAATTATTTGATAAATGCATAGCGGAACAAACGCAAAACCGCAGAAGCATTCCTCATCAAATAGTGTTGATGGCTGAAAAAAAATCATTTTGTGATTTACATAAAAGAAGACAAATATAAAAACACCCGATAAGACATTAAGGCATGCTGTAATACTTAAGCTGCGCAACACAAATCTGTCATCTGAGACACAGCAAAACGATGACAAACTTTTAAGTGACCTTTTTATTTTTTTAATACCTTACATATTATGGTTAGAATTAGAATTAGAAATAGATACATACTAATTTGAATTCTCCTTTGCATTTTCAATTTTAATAGAGGATGGAGTTACACAAACACCCAAATTGACAATATTGAGAATTCTGTTAAAACATACAACAACAACGAACAACCGATTCTTATCCCACCAACAATAAGTATGATGGCTACATGGATCAAACGACGCCATAATGTTCGGTGTGTGTGTGTGTGTGTATGTATATATATATATATATATATATATATATATATATATATATATATATATATATATATATATTAAAAACTCATTAATTTTTAGGTCTTTCTTAATAATTTCTCTTATAGATTTTCAACATCCCTTCATCTTATCTACTCTCCTTACTCTACGGGTATTTTCTCCACAAGCCCAGACCACCTAAGCTGAGTTTCCATCAGCTTTTCTACGATAGGTCGATCCTAATCCTATCTTGTCAAGTCTTGCTACATATTCAATGCAACATTCTCATATCCGCTATGCTCATTTTATTTCCATATTAGTTTTTTACCGCCCCAAGGCTCCGTCCCAAGCGAGGATAAAAGGAGAGGATTGTGTTAGGAAGCCGACGACCAAAATAAAACTTAATCAAATCTCTATGACATGGATCAAATACATAATTGTGTTAAAGCCTAAATTATTTGAGCTCATTCCACCACCTTTAATTATAAATAATCCTTGGGTAAAAAAATATTCAACCGCTTCATAAATCTTAAAAACATAGCCATCTTGCGTCATTAAGCTAATTAATTAGCAAGTATATATAAAAACAGATAGTGTAAAGCACAATATCCAATCATATTTTAACATCAAAACATCACTTCTCAATACCTATTTCCAATAGGTCAAAAAACAGTTAAACATATATATAAAGTACTGTATAGAAATTAAATCATAAACAATACATTTATTGGAGATATTTTTCCAAATGTAAACCTTACTTTAACATAATCGGCGTGTCCAGGGCAGTCAACATGAGCATAATGCCTTTTCGCAGTCTCATACTCAACATGTGCCTGAAAATTAAACAAACAATTAGTTACATTGCCATAAAAAAACAAACAAGGATGCACCGACAGTGTAAAACTTTTTGTTACACATATATCCAATCAAACCCCTTTACAGTGCTACGTTTATAAGAGAGTTCCACAAATATCTATGTGGCATGATTTGATTAAATGCATGTGCGTATAAAATTAATCTCAAAACGCAAAACACAAAACAAACAAAATGCAACAAAAAACAAAATCCGAACCGTAGCAATTGTAATCCCTCTTTTCTTCTCTTCAGGAGCCTTATCAATTTCATCAAACGCCACAGCTTTTGCTTTCCCTTCATCAGCAAGCACCTACAAAATAAAATCAATCAATTTCGTCACCTCTAAACCCTGATTAACCAAACACCAAATCCTCACTTCACTTAAAATTTCAATTAACATCAAAACAATAAATCGGAGAAATCAAATACTTACTCTGGTGATTGCAGCAGTTAGTGTGGTTTTTCCGTGATCCACGTGTCCAATAGTTCCGACGTTAACATGAGGCTTTCTGCAAACAAAAAACAATAACAAATTCAATAGTTCAGATTTCGAAAAATTGAATAGAGAGAAAGTGTTAGAGAGAGAATTACGTTCTGGTGAAAGTAGCCATGGATCTCCACCAAGGAATGGAGGAGGAAGAATGGGTAGCGTCATCGGTGAGAGGTGATTGAGAAATCGGTGAACGAGTGAGAGAAGTGTGGAATTGAGAGGAGAAGAGGAAAGGAGAAAGACGTTTAGAAGAAGAGTTTCTGAGAGCGAGTGAGGTAGCCATTGAAGCGAATCGTAGAAATGAGGTTTGGGGGCGATGAGGGTTTTAGGTTCAGAGATGGAAGAAATGTGAAATGAAACGAGATTTAGAGAAGGGTTTTAGAATGGGCGCCCGATTCTGACCCGGAATATTTGTAAGGCCCAACAAGATTTTTCATTATTTTGTGTATATCTCTAAAAATTTTAAATAAGACTTAATCTAAAAAAATTGTGATAAAAAATTAATAATACACATAAATAAACTTCATTAATATTTCTATATTTTAAAGATCATATTCAAAAATTAATACAATCTCAAAAAATGAATTAGTATTATTTGTCCTACATTACTTTACTTTTCACTAAAACTACGAATTGTCAGAGCTTATTTTTCTTAAAAATCGGAGGATTAACACCAAACAAAAAAGAATAAGATTGTATTTACTCTTCATCCGACTATGTAGTTACACAAATTACTACTACACTAATTCCAAGGATATAAAGTTGACTTAGTGATTGACGTTGAGATTTAACGATCAGAATACTAAGGAGGTTAATAGTTTGAATTTCATTTCCAACATATAATAATAACAATTATTAACATTGACCGTATAAAAAACACCCACAAATTTTTAAATATAGATAAAAATTTGATAGATAACCAAATGAAGTCAAAGATTGCATAGAAGAGAACAACATTAGAGTCTCATGATAAACAAATGCACAACATAAATAAATTTATATTGGAGATCTTTAACGAGAAAAACAAACATTTTTTCCTAACAAAATATGCGTTCAAATCAGTGGAGTAGATAAAAAATAAAAATAAAATTCAATTAAAACAAAAAAAGAGTGAAAAACTTGAATATGCAACAAAAGTGATAACACACTTGTGTTAGAAAATACTTGGTGTAAACCTTATACGAGTGTATAAAAAAAAGATACAAAAGATAAAGTGTTAAATGAGTGTAAAAAAAAATAAAGTGTCTAAATATCTTGATTGCTGCCGTGTTAATAACATAAAATTGTAAAATGTTATCACACAAAAGTGAGAGATTCAAAATAATGTAAATGTCAAAATGATGAATATTTAAAGAATCAAAATTGATCTACAAACAACATGAAATCACAAAAAAACAAAAACAAAAAACACAAATGGCAGAAAACCGGTTATTATTAAAATGAAGAGAAAAAGAGATGCATGAGGAGTGATTCCCTTAAAAGAAAAAAATCATTCAAATGCCCATTAATTTTTTCCTATATTCAAATGCTGATTCTCAATGTTAAACATCAGCCAAATTTCCTCTTGTATCCCCTTGATCATTTTTGCTACAGTCTTACAGATAAGATCCAGCTAGGTTCTAGATGTTAAAAATCTTTGAAGTATTAAGGGATTTCCAAAGTAATCAAACCTAAATAAATTACCTTCCTTCTATAGCAATACTTGCATTTGTTAAAGGTTAGTGGTTCAAATCTGAGAACATTTTATGTGAAATCCATGTTTATCACGAATGTATTTATTTGAGTACGTGTTCATCACTACGCCAATAATATAAAAACATGTTTATCACGAATGTATTTATTTGAGTACGTGTTCATCACTACACCAATAATATAAAAAAAATAGCAGCATTCATTGCAGTGTTTCCAATATATAGACACTGTCACTACCATAATCATCAATACTACCAACTAACAAAGGACCTAAAATTGTACTACGCACACAGATAGGAACAGAAATGGAAATCAAAGAGGAAATGGAGGATGGTAAGCATAATGGAATGAGAGAACCATTGATAGGGGAACACAAAAACCAACTTGTTCATGCAAACAAAGATCATCATTATCCATGGATGCTTTATTTCACCACATTCATTGCAGTTTGTGGTTCTTATGAATTTGGTGCTTGTGTAAGTCTTTACTACTCTGTAAATCAGCAATTATTTTATACAATTTCAAGAGTTTTATAGAATTTTTGTTATTTTTGTTATTTTTGTTTTTCTAGACTGGATATTCATCTCCAGCTCAAGATGCTATCAGGAGGGATCTTAATCTGTCTTTGGAAGAGGTAAGCCAGCAGCTATTGAAAATTTAATTTAATTACATAATCTTTTGGCCTAATGAAAACATAGAGAATAAACTACTAATTTGGTCCTAAACTATGACCCCCTCTCCAACTTGATCCCGGCAGAACTATAGAAATATAATAAGTAGTTCCCTAAACAATTTTTAATTCATCAAGTTTCTCCTAGTTTATTAAGCAATTTGCAGCAAGAAATTAATATAATGTTCTTAAATTATAAACCTTGACTTATCAAAACTAAAATGAATGTTAGTGATGTAAAAAACTTAGACGTAAACATTGGCAACACAATTTTAATTTTTAGTGTCAAAATCATGAACCATGATTATCATGTACTCAACATATTGATCAGAATGTCAAAATCATGAACCATGATTATCATGTACTCAACATGTTTGTATAATTTTTTTTTGGTGGTGGCCGGGGTTCGAACCCCGGACCTTGCATATTTTACGCATTGTCCATACCAACTGAGCTAATTTGATCCCAGTGCTGGAAAATCAGACCTGGATTTAATTTATTTTCTTTGCTTTTCGTTGAATGAATGTATGCACAATGCAGTACTCCTTATTTGGCTCCATCTTGACTTTTGGTGCGATGATTGGTGCAATAACAAGTGGACCTATTGCCGAATTCGTTGGACGAAAGGGGGTAATTTCAGGAAACATAAGATGGTTGTTTTGGAATTAACTTCCAAATGTTTAATTATATTATTATTTGGAGGTATTCAAGGTAAATAAAAAGTTGGTTTTGCAACATATATGCAGGCAATGAGAGTGTCAAGCGCTTTCAGTATTGCAGGGTGGCTTGTTATTTACTTTTCTGAGGTTCTTACCACAAAACTTTTGTGATGTTTTTTGTCATAACTCATAACCGTTCTCGAAGGATTAACCGAACCTTTTTTTACCTCTTATATATATAGGGTATAGTTCCTTTGGATATTGGGAGACTACTAACAGGATATGGAATGGGAGTTTTTTCATTTGTGGTTAGTTTTAGTTCTAGTTTTTCAATGAAATGATTCTGAAAAATCCATTTTAAGACACTTGCATATGTTCAAGTTATTAAAGTGACCTTACATTTGATGTATTATATATATAAGGTTCCTATCTTCGTAGCAGAAATTGCACCAAAAGAACGCAGAGGAGCCTTGACTACCTTAAATCAGGTATGTTTTTGCTACACATTGTAACTTCATGTTCATGATAATAAGTTAATAACTTATGTATAAGTATCTAAATCAATATGAAATAAGACAGCAATGACATAGAAATTTGTTTTTCTTCTTCTTCATCTTCTTTTGTAGTTCATGATTGTTTGTGGGGCATCTGGGTCATTCATAATTGGAACAGTACTTTCATGGAGGGCTTTAGCTATAATCGGTCAGTTTTCTTCGCAATTTGAATATAATTCCACTAAGAAGAAGACTATATGGAGAAAATACAAATTTATAATATTATAAATTAATTGAAACTTTTCAGTATCTGATAAGTGTCTGCAATTGCAGGCCTTGTTCCCACTGCTGTGTTGCTTTTAGGTCTGTTCTTCATTCCGGAGTCTCCTAGATGGCTGGTAAGTAATAAATTTTCATATATTTAGAGTAAAGTATGAAGTGATTATCATATCAAGAGTGCTGAGTACTGACCAAATAATGACTGCAGGCAAAGAGAGGACGTGCGAAAGATTCTGTGGAAGCATTGCAAATACTTCGTGGAAAAGATGCTGATGTATCTCAAGAAGCAGAAGAAATTCAGGTTAACATGTGTTATTGTTGGATATATTTTTGTGACCTTGCCTTCAGGCTTCATGCACAATGTCAAAGACAGAATTCCAAATATAATGCCGTTTTAAGTTGGTGTATTTTTCACTGCCACACAGGATTATATAACTAGTTTAGAACGGCTCGCAAAACCGAATCGGCTGGATTTGCTTCAGCAAAGATATTTGCGCTCACTCACGGTAGGTAATTATAATTCCACTTTTGATATTAGTTCGTTTTCTTTAAGGCTTTTGTGTGGAAAATGATAGTTTATTTTCCACCTTCTCATATTGTTGTATTAAGCAAATCTCATGTGATTTCCAATCAAAATTTTCATCTTCGTATATTTTTTCAGTCCAAGCAAGTACAGAGTTAAGACATAGAGATAACTAATTTTGATCTATTCATGACAAGATTGGGGTAGGGCTTATGGTCTGCCAGCAATTAGGGGGAATCAATGGTGTTTGCTTTTATACAAGCAGTATTTTTGATCTAGCAGGTACTTAATTCTGTAATTGTAACTCTTCATTCGAAGTTTAACACCATCATACTTTCTTGCATATCACTTTTTGCATGTAACGTATAGCTCCAAATTAAATCATGTTTTAAAACTTCAATAACCTTCATGAAGAACTCAGATTTTTATTTTGTTTTGGTTTATTGGTGTATTTTTATGGTAGGATTTCCTTCTGCGATGGGGAGTATAATATACGCTATCCTTCAGGTTCTTATTTTTAAATTAACCAATAATTCTTGGAAAATCTGATCTGTGTTTCCTCCAAATCCAACTCAATCATGATTTTTATTTTCAGATTGTGATCACAGGTGTTGGAGCAGCCCTCATAGATAGAGCAGGCCGGAAGCCCCTACTTTTGGTAAATTAAAAGCACAAACAACTTAATTTTATTTTCATTTGCTTATCTCCGCTTCATGTATGATACTCTTATTATTATTTTTGGGTTTCAATTAGGTATCTGGATCAGGATTGGTTGCAGGATGTATATTTACTGCAGTTGCATTCTATCTCAAGGTACATCCCAACTAAGAACATTACAGCTTCAAGTTTTTATTCCTAATATTTATGTAAAATTGATATCCTTGTGTGAGTAACAGGTTCATGATGTGGCTGTGGGAGCAGTCCCAGCACTTGCCGTAACCGGCATATTGGTATGGCTACATTATCTTTTTCTGCTGATGCGTTTTTTATATGTATCTCATAAATATGAATTCATGTAACATTGCTCTTTCTACTGCTGATATTAGGTCTACATAGGATCGTTTTCAACAGGAATGGGAGCAATTCCATGGGTTGTGATGTCTGAGGTACGCCCTCATCCAGTCCCTTCTTTGCTTATCTTTTACTTAGATTTCGGGAGGAGCTATATAAGCCTGTTATAAAACGTGTATGCTTTATCAGGTTTATTAGAATTAGTATGATTCTACTTTTTTTTTTTTTGAGCAATAGTATGATTCTACTTGGTAAAACGGTGGCACCAATTTTGCTCAAATATTACCTTTTGTTTCAGATATTTCCTGCCAATATTAAAGGGCAGGCCGGAAGTATAGCCACATTAGTGAACTGGTTTGGTGCATGGTTATGCTCCTATACTTTCAACTTTCTCATGGGTTGGAGCTCCTATGGTAAATACATTTTTTCCAGCTTTATTTCATTTAAACAAGTAATGATAAGCATTATAATATGATAATTATTTTTCCATTTAAGTTCAAGAAACCTATAGAACATGCAACTTACTTGAATTAATGATTTTCAGGTACCTTCATTCTTTATGCTGCAATCTAGGGGTGTTCATGGCTCTAAACTGCATTGGAACTGAACCACATTAATGGATACAATTCAGTTTTTAAAACCACTTTAAAAAAATCTGGTTAATTTTTCAAACCAGTTCCAGTTCGGTTTAGAACCGGTTCAGAACCGGTTTACAGTTTTAAACCGGTTTATTTATTTCGAACCGGTTTCGAACCGGTTTACAGTTTTAAACCGGTTTGCTCATTTTTAACCAATTTTTGAACCAGATTATTCTTGATGTGGTTTTCACCACACACACCTCACACTTATTTCACATTTCCACCTAACCCTTCAATCATCTATCTCTTCTTCCTTCATATAATAAAAAAAAAAAAAAAACTTTTTCACACTCTCTCTCTCTAAATAGCCTAACATCCAGCTCCGCCTCCCAACACCGTCCCCTTCGCCGTCGAACCCAACAACCACCCTCTTCCACCACCACAACAACTTTCTCCTCCTTCTTCTTTCAACCACCCACCTTATGCTGAGGTAATCTTCTCTCTCTTTAAACCCTATGTTTCTCTCTCTTAAATCTTGATAAATAATTATAATTATGAACTAACTAACAAGATTCACTATCTTTGTTTTGTTTGTTGCAGATGATATACACAGCAATTGAAGCATTGAAGGAGAAAGACGGTTCAAGCAAAAGAGCAATATCAAAATACATAGAACATGTTTACAGAGACCAGCTTCCAAATTCAGAATCTCATCAAAATGCCAAAATGTGAAATAAGTGAATTGATTTTGTGAATTTGTGATTTGGGATCGATTTGGGGCTAGGGTTCGATCTTCATCATCGATTTTGCAATCGCTTTTGCCATGGGTTCCATTTTGGCATTTTGTGAATTTGGGCTTCAGAGGTTGTTTTTGTGATATTTAGAAAAAACGGTTCATAAACTTAAACCGGTTCAGAAACTGGTTTTAAACTGAACTTAAATTGGTATTTAAAAAATGGTTCAGTTCAAAACTTTATTAAGTGGTTCAGTTAAAATATGGTTCAATACAGTTCAGTTAGTAGTTTGGTTCAGTTAACTGAATATTTTGAACACCCCTACTGCAATCAATGCACTAGCTATATTATTTATAGTCTTAGTAGTTCCAGAAACCAAAGGTAAAAGCCTTGAACAATTACAGTCAGCCATCAACGCGTAGGAAGTTTGTGATTTGCAGTGTTTGATGAAACAACAAAGGATGCAAGTTGATGAATCAACATCCATATTTTTTGTTGTCTGTTTGTTTCTATATTTGATGATTGAATTCAGTATTGTTTAATGTTAATTGTTTATAATTCACATTGGTTGTCTTGATTTCATTGGTTCATGAAATATACTCCTAAAGCAGCCTAAAAACTATTATTTTTCATCCATTGATACTGTAATTGAGTTTTATCCCTCTGCACCTTGCAAAATGCTCCTAAATTAAACCACTCTCAAGAGAGGAAAGACAACTTTTAAACATCTTATCCTCCAAAAATTTTAGATTCCTCTTGAACTTCTACTTCAATAACTACCTTCAACTGCTTCATCGTTGATTCGTGAACCAAGAAACTCACATATTCAACAATTCCAATTGAGTCATCTCCCATAGCACCTTTAAGTGAAGAAATCAAGTCTTTCTCTTTGAAAAGCTCGGCTGAAGACTTAACCAACCCTCATCACAATTCCACTTGAGGCGACGAATTATGAAAACCAATAACTCTGTTTGTTCACCTACAACCTTCATCATTCTCATTCATCTCAAACAGAAGAAACTCAAAGTAGGCAAAGGTAGGAAGTATTATGAACCCTTAGGACGGTTGCGTTCTGCCAAAATTTAAACCCACGCAACACTGTGAAGTTAGCTTACCACTTTGTAACGGGTGTGTTGCCATAACCATTAAGCCACTTTTAGCTGTAGTAGTAATTTTGTCCTGGGAGGAAACAGTCTGTATGGTGGGTTCAAATTTAGACTCCTAGTTAATCAAACAATAGATCTCTCAAATTTTTGGGTGGAACTTTTAAAGAAATTATTTTGATTAATTTTGTTTACCTTTGAAGAACAGTGATACTGCCCCGATGACCAAAATTTTGTAATTATACATTGAATGATTTGATACTAAAAAAATTTCAAACTAATCTTTGAAATTAATCTTTTTGGGAGTTTCTGAAATAATTCCTTACAATTTTATAGACTTAATAATTGGTGATTCGGAAAATATTCAAAAGTACAACAATCACAACAAAGAAACAAAATTTGGGGTAAGAAGTAGTGGAGTGTAAATTATAAGTTTGTGTGTATTGCCAATAACAATAAGATTGAAAAAAATTGTGTTTCATTTTTAAAGCTAAGATTCATTCTTCAAAGGAAAATAAAAATAAGGTAAAAACTAACCGTAAATAAAAGGAAACATCCCAGTATATACAAAATATATCATTTATTTTATTTGAAATTAAATCAAACATAAAAATAAGCTAAATATATACAAGCAAAGTAATTAATGTGAGTTTCATTAGGAGACAAGCCAATGGTGCTGCTCATAGTTTAGCTAAGGAAGCACTATACAATGCTAGTCTCCATGTTCATCTTAACATCCCACATTGTATTTCTACTTTGATTAATAATGAAAAGCTATAAGCTTCTTTCTGTCAAAAAAAAAAAATATACAAGCAAAGTAACGGCGTCAAAAAACAACTAAGTTTGGCAAGTGCATCAAACTATTTCCAAGTAATAAAGTAGTAAGTAAAGTCGTCTCCAGATGGATTGTAGTTTCAACGAGGCAGTTAGGGGAAGTTTATAAGTTTCTAAGTATGATTTAATTGCGCAAATTAGTTGGATTGATTACAGAAAATCAGAAGGGCTGGTTCATAGTTTTAGCGGCGATTAGGGTTGTTTGAATCACCTTAAATGTCATGTTGGAACTAATTGCAAATATATTTTCCAGTTATGAATAAGGTTTTAGATCTAAGTGGTTCATTCGGTGGGATTTAGTGTCCCTCCAGATCTCATGTTGCTCCTCAATCACCTTAAATGTCATACATGCAATATGGGATAAACTTCGTCAATCCTCTAGACTCTGATGAAAGAGTTGCTAAAGTAAACCGTTGGACATTCTTCACAAACGACTGTAATTTCGTGCATATTTGAGATCTAGCGAAGATATCATAACCATACTCAGACGAAGCAGACTTTAGGCCAATGCAATATATATTGATTGCATTTTTCAAAAGAATAGTACTATTATTGAGAATAAAAATAGTTTTCCATCATTTTTCTCTTAAAGAACAATAGTTTCATCATAGACTTCAAAGAGCAACAATTTTTGGTGGGAACGATTCTTGGGCAGACTTTACTTACATCTCGGCCGAACTCTGGATTACTAGAGTGCGTTTCATTTCCTGTATGAATTGGAGGGTTAACAAAAAAAAACAAATAAGTAGTGTAGATCCAATATAAAACTAAATTCAATTAAAACTAAAAAATGAAAAAGATGAATATGCATTAAAAGTTAAAACACACCTGTGTTCGGAAAATATTTGGTGTACACATTATACTAGCTAATAAATTTGCGATGTGATAAATTTGTGATGTGATAAGAAGAGAGAGTTAAATAAAAAATAAAATGTTGAATGAGTAGGAAATGATATGGTGTCCAAATATCATGATTGTTCGTGTTAATTGTATAAAATTGTTATACCTCGAGAAAAGTGATAACACTAAAGTAACCTAAATATCAAAATGATTGAATGTGCAATGAATCTAAAATAACCTGTAAATCTAAACTAAGCAAACATCGCAACAAGATATAGAATCAAACAATGCCGCATCAAGATGAAAAAGACAGAAATACCAGAAAACCGCTTATTTAAAATGAAGAGAAAAAGAGATGCATAAGGTGTGAGTCCTAAAATAGAAAACCATTCAAATACCCATTGATTTTTTTTCCTACATTCAAATGGCCATTCTCTATGTTAAAGATCTGTCAATTTCCTCTTGTATCTTCCCCTTTATCATTTTTTCTAACAGGTAAGATCCAGCCAGGTCTAGATGTTAAAAGTCTTTGAATTATTAAGAGATTTCCAAAGTAATAAACTTAAATAAATTGTCTTCCTTTTATAGCAATACTTGCATTTGTTATAGATTAGTGGTTCGAATCTGAGGACATTTTATGTGGAATTCCAATTTCGAACCGGTCATAACATTCTCCCTTCTGTATTTATTTGAGTATCTGTGTTTGCCATTAGGCCAATAAAAACAAATAGCAGCATTCATTACAGTTTTTCCTGTATAGACAGTCACTATCATAGTCACTAGTACTACAAGGAACTAAGACTATACACACACAAGTAATTAGGAGTGAATATGGAAATCAAAGAGGATGTGGAAGGTGGTAAGCAGAAAGGAATGAGAGAACCATTGATAGGGGAACACAACAACCAACATGTCCATGCCAACAATGATCATCATCATCCATGGATGCTTTATTTCACCACATTCATTGCAGTTTGTGGTTCTCATGAATTTGGCGCTTGTGTAAGTCTTTACTCTGATCTATACATGAAAAATCAACAAAAACAAAAAAGCAATTATTTTATACAATTTCAAGAGTTTTATAGAATTTTTGTTATTTTTGTTTTTCTAGACTGGATTTTCATCTCCAACTCAAGATGCTATCAGGAAGGATCTTAATCTTTCTTTGGCAGAGGTAAGCCAGTAGCTATTGAAATTTTAATTTAATTGCGCAACCCTTTGGACTAATGAAAACACATGGAATAAATCATCAATTTGGACCCTAAGCGATCAACCTCTCTCCAATTTAAGCCCTGAACTATAGAGATATAATAAGTAGTTCCTAATATTTATTTTTTTAAAATTCATCAAGAATCAAGATAGTCTCTGAGTTATCATTCTCTCCCCGGTTTTTAAAGGTATCTATTAGATGCATTAATAATAGTTTAGGGAGTATTTAATATATTTCTGTAGTTCAGGAACCAAATTGGAGAGAATGTGATAGTATAGGGATCAAATTGATGGTTTATTCAAAACATAGGAAATTGACTGAAAATGATTAATATACAGTTGAACCTTGGCTCCTAGTCTTTTATTAAGAAATAACCGCAAGAAATTAATACTATGTTCTTAAAGTATAAATGCATGTTAGTGATGTAGAGAACATACACAAAAACATTGACAGTGCAATTTTTAGTGGCAAACTCATGAATCATGATTATCATTTGCTCAACATGTTTGTATAACTTTTATATAATGGATTTGAAACCAGTGCGGGAAAATCAGACCTGGATTTGATGTAACTTTCTTTGCTTTTCGCTGAATGAATGTATGCAGTACTCCTTGTTTGGCTCCATCTTGACTTTCGGTGCGATGATTGGCTCAATAACAAGTGGACCTATAGCCGATTTCGTTGGACGAAAGGGGGTAATTTCAGGAAAATTATTATGGTTGTTCAGGGATTAACCTCCAAATTGTTAATTATTTTTATTTGGTGTATTCAAGGTAAATAAAATGTTGGTTTTGCAATATATATGCAGGCAATGAGAGTGTCAAGCGCTTTCTGTATTGTAGGGTGGCTTGTTATTTACTTTTCTGAGGTTCTTACTAAACTTTTGTGATGTTTTTTGTCATAACTCATAACTGTTCTACAAGGATTAACCAAACTTTTTTTTCTTCCTCTTATATATATAGGGTATAGTTCCTTTGGATATTGGGAGACTAGCAACAGGATATGGAATGGGAGTTTTTCCATTTGTGGTTGGTTTTAGTTCTAGTTTTGATTCAGAAAAATCCATTTTGAGACACTTCCATATATTCAAGTTATTAAACTGACATTACATTTGATGAATAATATATACAAGGTTCCTATCTTCGTAGCAGAAATTGCGCCAAAAGAACACCGAGGAGCCTTGACTACCTTAAATCAGGTATGTTTTTTCTACACATTGTAATTCATGATAATAAGTTAATAACTTATATATAGGTATCCAAATCAATATGCAATAAGGTATCAATGATTTATAAATTTGGTTTTCTTCTTCTTCGTCTTCTTTTGTAGTTCATGATTGCTATCGGGGCATCTACGTCATTTATAATTGGAACTGTACTTTCATGGAGGGCTTTATCTATAATCGGTAAGTTCTCTTCGCAATTTAACGACTATATGGAGAACATACAAATTTAGAATACTATAAATTAATTGAAACTTTTTAATATTTGATAAGTGTCTGCAATTGCAGGCCTTATTCCCACTGCTGTGTTGCTTTTGGGTCTGTTCTTCATTCCAGAGTCTCCTAGATGGTTGGTAAGTAATAAATTTTCATATAAATGTATTTAGAGTAAAGTATGAAGCTAGTAGCACAACACCAAACACCAAGAGTGCTAAGTACCGACCAAATAATGACTGCAGGCAAAGAGAGGATGCACAAAAGATTTTGTGGCAGCATTGCAAATACTTCGCGGTAAAGTTGCTGATATATCTCAAGAAGCAGAAGAAATTCAGGTTAACATGTGTTATTGTTGGATATATTTTTGTGACATTGTCATCAGGCTTCATGCACAATGCCAAAGACAGAATTCCAAATATAATGCCATTTTAAGTTGGTGTATCTTTCACTGCCACACAGGATTATATAACTAGTTTAGAACAGCTCGCAAAACCGAAAGGGCTGGATTTATTTCAGAAAAGATATTTGCGCTCACTCACGGTAGGTAATTATAATACCACTTTTGATATTAGTTCTTTTTCTTTAAGGCTTTTGTGTGGAAAATGATAGTTTATTTTCCACCTTCTCATATTGTTGTATTAAGCAAATCTCATGTGATTTTCGATCAAAATTTTCATCTTCCTATATTTTGTCAATCCAAGCAAGTACAGAGTTAAGACATAGAGCTAACTAATTTTGATCTATTCATGACAAGATTGGAGTAGGGCTTATGGTCTGCCAACAATTGGGTGGAATCAATGGAATTTGCTTTTATGCTAGCAGTATTTTTGACCTAGCAGGTATTTCTTTAATTGTAACCCTTCATTCAAAGTCTGACAATTGCATATAACCTATAATTCCCAATGAAATCATGTTTTAAAACATAACTTCATGAAGAACTCAGATTTTTATTTTATTCTGGGGTATTTGTGTATTTTTGTCGTAGGATTTCCTTCCACAACCGGGAGCATACTTTTTGCTATCTTCCAGGTCCTTATTTTTTAATTTCACAGATTGTGATCACAGGTGCTGGAGCAGCCTTCATAGATAGAGCCGGAAGGAAGCCTCTAATTTTGGTAATTCGAAAGCACAAACAAAGCTTATCTTCAAACATTCATTTGCTTGTCCTTTTCATATATAACATTATTATTGTTATTTCTTTGTTTCCATTAGGTATCTGGATTGGGATTAGTTGTGGGATGTATATTGACAGCAGTTGCATTCTATCTCAAGGTACATATCCGAAATAAGAACATTACAGCTTCCAGTTTTTAATCATAATATTTATGCAAAATTGATATCCTTGTGCGAGTATCAGGTTCATGATGTGGCAGTGGGAGCAGTCCCAGCACTTGCCTTAAGCGGTTTACTGGTATAGCTACTACACTTTCTCTGTTGATGCCTTTTTATTGTGTCCCAGAATTATGAATTCATTCTACATGTGACATTACTCTTTGTATTGCTGATATTAGGTATACATAGGATCATTTTCAATAGGAATGGGAGCGATTCCATGGGTTTTGATGTCTGAGGTACGTCCCCATCCAATCCTTTCTTTGCTTATCTTTTACTTAGATTTTGGGAGGAGCTATACATGCCTGTTATAAAAAACGTGTATGCTTTATCAGGTTCATTAGAATTAGTATGATTCTACTTGTAAAAAGATGGCACCGATTTTGCTCAAATATTACCTTATGTTTCAGATATTTCCTGCCAATATTAAAGGGCAGGCAGGAAGTATAGCCACGTTAGTGAACTGGTTTGGTGCATGGTTATGCTCCTATACTTTCAACTTTCTCATGGGTTGGAGCTCCTATGGTAAATACATTTTTTCCAGCTTTATTTCATTTAAAAATGTAATGATAAGCATTATTATATGGCAACTATTTTTCCATTTAAGTTCAAGAATCCTATAGAACATGCAATTTACTTGTATTAATGATTTTCAGGAACCTTCATTCTTTATGCCGCAATCAATGCACTAGCTATATTATTTATAGTCTTAGTAGTTCCAGAAACCAAAGGTAAAAGCCTTGAACAATTGCAGTCAGCCATCAACGCGTAGGAAGTTTGCGATTTGCAGTGTTTGGTGAAACAACAAAGGATGCAAGTTGATGATATCCATATCTTTTGTACTGTTTGTTTCTATATTTGATGATTGAATTCACTATTGTTTAATGTTTATTGTTTATAATTCACAATTGGTTCATGAAATATACTCCTAAAGCAGCCTAAAAACTATTATATTTCATCCATTGATACTATAACTGAGCTTTATCCCTCTGCACCTAGCAAAATGTTCCTAAACCACTCTCAACTCTCAAGAGAGGAAAGACAATTTTTAAACATCTTATCCTCCCAAAGTTTTCGATTCCTCTTGAACTTCTACTTCAATAACTACCTTCAACTGCTTCATCGTTGATTCCTGAACCAAGAAACTCGCATATTCAACAATTCCGATTGAGTCAACTCCAATAGCACCTTTAAGTGCAAGCTGACAATTTTCAACTGAGGAAATCAAGTCTTTCTCTTTGAGAAGCCCAGCTGAAGACTTAACCAACCCTCGTCACAATTCCACTTGACGCGATGAATTATGAAAACCAATAACTCTGTTTGTTCACCTACAACACCTTCATCATTCTCATTCATCTCAAAACAGAAGAAACTCGAAGTAGGCAAAGGTAGGAAGTATTATGAACCCTTCGGACGGTTGCGTTATGTCAAAATTTAAACCCACACAACAATGTAAAGTTAGCTTACACTTTGTAACGGGTGTGAAGAGGTTGGCCATAACCATTAAGCCACTTTTAGCTGTAGTAGTAATTTTGTCCCGGGAGGAAACAGCTGTATGGTGGTTTCAAATTTTGACTCATTGTTAATCAAACAATAGATCTCTCAAATTTTTGGGTGGAACTTTTAAAGAAATTATTTTGATTAATTTTGTTTACCTTTGAAGAACAGTGATACTGCCCCGGTGACCAAAATTTTGTAATTATACATTGAATGATTTGATACTAAAAAAATTTCAAACTAATCTTTGAAATTAATCTTTTTGGGAGTTTCTGAAATAATTCCTTACAATTTTATAGACTTAATAATTGGTGATTCTGGAAAATATTGAAAAGTACAACAATCACAACAAAGAAACAAAATTTGGGGTAAGAAGTAGTGGAGTGTAAATTATACAATAAGATTGAAAAAAATTGTGTTTCATTTTTAAAGCTAAGATTCATTCTTCAAAGGAAAATAAAAATAGGTGGATTCTAAGGTGAGGGATCAATCAAGTCCCTCATCGGTGGACCACCAACAAGATACCATCAGATATAATCAATGGTCTAAATTTATTAAAATTAAAAAGAAGAATATCTATACTTTCCCACACATAATCTTGCTTCTATCTTTTCCATTGGGACTTCTCTAACTTGTCAAAAATCTCCAGAAATTGGTTGGCGAAAAGAAAAAATTGTGACAATAATTTTGCAAGCACGCAATTTAAGAGTACCCATTAATGTATTTGAACAAGGAGTTTCAAACTACATCATCTTTGCCCTCTAATTGTTATTTATTATTTTGATCAGTGTGGTGTTGATGAGTGAAAATTAAAATAGAAGTTGTTGTTATTGCCGCAAAAGAATTTATAAAATTCAAATTGAAGAAGGACCATTCTCACCTAGATGAGCGATTGTAGAACCAAATTACCATAAAAATCTAAAACCGTAGTTATTAGATTATCAGAGATTAAGAAATTAATTTATTGGATAAATTATCTACGATGTTTTTGTTTTGCAGGTGACTGATTTTGCTTATGTTTTCTATATTTCATTGCCAACTTGTGATTAAGGCTTGAAAGTCTATGCTGGAATGTTTCTTGTTTAAAATAATCTACCATAATTTGTAGTATGATGCTTCAAGCACTCTTTTGTCAGTTTCCTGTCATTTCTAGCAACCCATCTCGTGCAGATTTTTATTGAGAAGAAGAGGTCCAAGATGGAAATGAGATAGAGGTTTGGTTGTATGTGGTAAAGTATAGATGTTCTCCTATTTAATTTTAATCAATCTTAGACGTTCATTAAATTTAATGGTATTTTGTTTGTGGTCCACCGGTGAGGGACTTAATTGATCCCTCACCCTAGAATCCACCATAAAAATAAGGTAAAAACTAACTGTAAATAAAAGGAAACGTACATCCCAGTATATACAAAATATATTATTTATTTTATTTGAAATAAAATCAAACATAAAAATAAGCTAAATATATACAAGCAAAGAGAATTGCTTTGTTGAAATATAAAAAATCCCAGTAATGGCGTCAAAAAACAACTAAGTTTGGCAAGTGCATCAAACTATTTCCAAGTAATAAAGTAGTAAGTAACTAACTAAGTTTGGCAAGTGCATCAAACTATTTCTAAGTAATAAAGTAGTAAGTAAAATCGTCTCCAGATGGATTGTAGTTTCGACGAGGCAGTTAGGTGAAGTTTTCTAAGTATGATTTAATTGCGCAAATTAGTTGGATTGATTACAGAAAATCAGAAGGGTTGGTTTCACAGTTTTAGTGGCGATTAGGGTTGTTTGAATCACCTGAAATGTCATGTTGGAACTAATGCAAATATATTTTCCAGTTCTGAATAAGGTTTTAGATCTACGTGGTTCATTCGGTGGGATTTAGTGTCCCTCCAAATGTCATGTTGCTCCTCAATCACCTTAAATGTCTTACATGCAATATGGGATACACTTCGTCAATCCTCTAGAGAATCTGATGAAAGAGTTGCTAAAGTAAACCGTTGGACATTCATCACAAAGGACTGTAATTTCGTGCATATTTGAGATCTAGCAAAGATATCATAACCATACTTGGACGCAGCAGACTTTGGCCAATGCAATATATGTTGATTGCATTTCCCAAAAGAATAGTACAATTATTGAGAATAAAAATAGCAACAATTTTTGGTGGGAACGATTCTTGGGCAGATTTTACTTACCTCTCGGCTGAACTCTGGATTGCTAGAGTGCGTTTCATTTCCTGTATGAATTGGAGGGTTAACAAAAAAAAAAAAATAAGTAGTGTAGATCCAAAATAAAACTAAATTCAATTAAAACTAAAAAATGAAAAAGATGAATATGCATTAAAAGTTAAAACACACCTGTGTTCGGAAAATATTTGGTGTACACATTATACTAGCTAATAAATTTGCGATGTGATAAATTTGTGATGTGATAAGAAGAGAGAGTTAAATAAAAAATAAAATGTTGAATGAGTAGGAAATGATGTGGTGTCCAAATATCATGATTGTTCGTGTTAATTGTATAAAATTGTTATACCTCGAGAAAAGTGATAACACTAAAGTAACCTAAATATCAAAAATGATTGAATGTGCAATGAATCTAAAATAACCTGTAAATCTAAACTAAGCAAACATCGCAACAAGATATAGAATCAAACAATGCCGCATCAAGATGAAAAAATCAGAAATACCAAAAAACCGCTTTTTTAAAATGAAGAGAATAAGAGATGCATAAGGTGTGATTCTTAAAGAAGAAAACCATTCAAATGCCCATTGATTTTTTTCCTACATTCAAATGTCCATTCTCAATGTTAAAGATCTGTCAATCTTCCCCTTTACCATTTTTTCTAACAGGTAAGATCCAGCCAGGTCCTAGATGTTAAATGTCTTTGAATTATTAAGAGATTTCCAAAGTAATATACCTAAATAAATTGCCTTCCTTTTATAGCAATACTTGCATTTGTTATAGATTAGTGGTTCGAATCTGAGGACATTTTATGTGGAATTCCAATTTCGAACCGGTCATAACATTCTCCCTTCTGTATTTATTTGAGTATCTGTGTTTGCCATTAGGCCAATAAAAACAAATAGCAGCATTCATTACAGTTTTTCCTGTATAGACAGTCACTATCATAGCCACTAATACTACAAGGAACTAAGATTATACACACAAGTAATTAGGAGTGAAGATGGAAATCAAAGAGGATGTGGAAGGTGGCAAGCAGAAAGGAATGAGAGAACCATTGATAGGGGAACACAACAACCAACTTGTCCATGCAAACAATGATCATCATCATCCATGGATGCTTTATTTCACCATGTTCGTTGCAGTTTGTGGTTCTTATGAATTTGGTGCTTGTGTAAGTCTTTACTTCTCTCTGCATACATGAAAATCAACAAAAACAAAAAAGCAATTAATTTATACAATTTCAAGAGTTTTATAGAATTTTTGTTTTTCTAGACTGGATTTTCATCTCCAACTCAAGATGCTATCAGGAAGGATCTTAATCTTTCTTTGGCAGAGGTAAGCCAGTAGCTATTGAAATTTTAATTTAATTGCACAACTCTTTGGACTAACGAAAACACGTGGAATAAACCATCACTTTGACCCTAAACGATTAACCTCTCTCCAATTTAAGCCCTGAACTATAGAGATATAATAAGTAGTTCCTAATATATATATTTTTTTAAATTCATCTAGTCTCTGAGTTATCATTCTCTCCCCGGTGTTTAAAGGTATCTAATGACTAGATGGGTTAATAATAGTTTAGGGAGTATTTAATATATTTCTGTAGTTCAGGAACCAAATTGGAGAGAATGTGATAGTATAGGGATCAAATTGATGGTTTATTCAAAACATAGGAAATTGACTGAAATTAAGAAATAGCAGCAAGAAATTAATACAATGTACTTAAAGTATAAAGTTTGATTTATCAAAACTTAAATGCATGTTAGTGATGTAGAGAACATACACAAACATTGACAACGCAATATTTAGTGGCAAACTCATGAATCATGATTATCATTTGCTCAACATGTTTGTATAACTTTTACTTAATGGAATTGATTCCAGTGCAGGAAAATCAGACCTGGATTTGATGTAACTTTCTTTGCTTTTCGCTGAATGAATGTATGCAGTACTCCTTGTTTGGCTCCATCTTGACTTTCGGTGCGATGATTGGCACAATAACAAGTGGACCTATAGCCGATTTCGTTGGACGAAAGGGGGTAATTTCAGGAAAATTATTATGGTTGTTCAGGGATTAACCTCCAAATTGTTAATTATTTTTATTTGGTGTATTCAAGGTAAATAAAAAGTTGGTTTTGCAATATATATGCAGGCAATGAGAGTGTCAAGCACTTTCTGTATTGTAGGGTGGCTTGTTATTTACTTTTCTGAGGTTCTTACTAAACTTTTGTGATGTTTTTTGTCATAACTCATAACTGTTCTACAAGGATTAACCAAACTTTTTTTTCTTCCTCTTATATATATAGGGTATAGTTCCTTTGGATATTGGGAGACTAGCAACAGGATATGGAATGGGAGTTTTTTCATTTGTGGTTGGTTTTAGTTCTAGTTTTGATTCAGAAAAATCCATTTTGAGACACTTCCATATATTCAAGTTATTAAACTGACATTACATTTGATGAATAATATATACAAGGTTCCTATCTTTGTAGCAGAAATTGCGCCAAAAGAACACCGAGGAGCCTTGACTACCTTAAATCAGGTATGTTTTTTCTACACATTGTAATTCATGGTAATAAGTTAATAACTTATATATAGGTATCCAAATCAATATGCAATAAGGTATCAATGATTTATAAATTTGGTTTTCTTCTTCTTCGTCTTCTTTTGTAGTTCATGATTGCTATCGGGGCATCTACGTCATTTATAATTGGAACAGTACTTTCATGGAGGGCTTTATCTATAATCGGTCAGTTCTCTTCGCAATTTGACGACTATATGGAGAACATACAAATTTAGAATACTATAAATTAATTGAAACTTTTTAATATTTGATAAGTGTCTGCAATTGCAGGCCTTATTCCCATTGCTGTGTTGCTTTTGGGTCTGTTCTTCATTCCAGAGTCTCCTAGATGGTTGGTAAGTAATAAATTTTCATATAAATGTGTTTAGAGTGAAGTATGAAGCTAGTAGCACAACACCAAACACCAAGAGTGCTACATACCGACCAAATAATGACTGCAGGCAAAGAGAGGACGCACAAAAGATTTTGTGGCAGCATTGCAAATACTTCGCGGTAAAGGTGCTGATATATCTCAAGAAGCAGAAGAAATTCAGGTTAACATGTGTTATTGTTGGATATATTTTTTTTGTGACTTTGCCTTCATGCACAATATTAAAGACGGAACTCTAAATATAATGCCATTTTAAGTTTGTGTATCTGTCACTGCCACACAGGATTATATAACTAGTTTAGAACAGCTAGCGAAACCGAAGGTGCTGGATTTGTTTCAAAAAAGATATTTGCGCTCAGTCACGGTAGGTAACTAAAATTCCACTTTTGATATCAGTTCATTTTCTTCAACGCGTGTGTGGAAAATGATAGTATATTTTTCACTTTCGCATATTGTTGTATTAAGCAAATTTCATGATTTCCAATCAAAATTTTAATCTTCCTATTTTTCTTCAATCCAACAAAGTGCAGAGTAAAGGCATAGAGATAATTATTTTTGATCTATTCATGACCAGATTGGAGTAGGGCTTATGGCTTGCCAGCAATTGGGTGGAATCAATGGGATTAGCTTTTATGCTAGCAGTATTTTTGACCTAGCAGGTACGTCTCTAATTGTAACTCTTTATTCAAAGTCTTACATTTGCATATAATCTATAATTCCCAATGAAATCATGTTTTAAAACTTAATTTCATGAAATTTTTATTTTGTTCTGGTGTATTTGTGTATTTTTGTCATAGGTTTTCCTTCCACGACCGGGAGCATACTTTTTGCTATCCTTCAGGTTCTTATTTTTAACTCGTCCAATAGTTCATGGAAAATCTGATTTTTTCCGCCCTTCAAACCAACTCAATTATGTTTTTTAATTTCACAGATTGTGATCACAGGTGTTGGAGCAGTCCTCATAGATAAAGCAGGCAGGAAGCCCCTAGTTTTGGTAAACTCGAAGCAAAAAAAACTTATCTTAAAACTTTCATTTTCTTAACCTCTTCATGTATATTGTTATTGCTATTTCTTGGTTTCAATTAGGTATCTGGATCAGGATTGGTAGCAGGATGTATATTTACAGCAGTTGCATTCTATCTCAAGGTACATCCCAACTAAGAACATTACAGCTTCAAGTTTTTAATCCTAATATTTATGTAAAATGGATATCCATATGTGAGTAACAGGTTCATGATGTGGCTATGGGAGCAGTCTCAGTACTTGCTGTAACCGGTATACTGGTATGGTCACTACTCTTTCTCTGTTGATGCCTTTTTATTATGTGTCTCAGAAATATGAATTCATTCTACATTAGGTCTACGTAGGATCATTTTCAATAGGAATGGGAGCAATTCCATGGGTTTTGATGTCCGAGGTACGCCTCCGTACTTTCTTTTTCCTTGATTTCGGGAGGAGCTATATACGCCTGTCCTAAAACGTGCATGCTTTATCAGGTTTATCTGAATCAGTATGGTTTTGCTCAAATATTACCTTATGTTTCAGATATTTCCTGCCAATATTAAAGGGCAGGCCGGAAGTATAGCCACATTAGTGAACTGGTTTGGTGCATGGTTATGTTCCTATACTTTCAACTTTCTCATGGGTTGGAGCTCCTATGGTAAATACATTTTTTTCCCAGCTTTATTTCATTTAAAGGAGCAATTATCATTATTATATGGCAACTATTTTTCGATTTAAGTTCAAGAATTCTATAGAACATGCAATTTACTTATTTAATGATTTTCAGGTACCTTCATTCTTTATGCTGCAAACAACGCACTAGCTATATTATTTATAGTTTTAGTAGTTCCAGAAACCAAAGGTAAAAGCCTTGAACAACTGCAGTCAGCCATTAACGCGTAGGAAGTTTGTGATTTGCGGTGTTTGGTGGAACAACAAAGGAATATGCAAGTGATTGTTTATAATTCACATCAGTTGTGTTGATTTCATTGGTTCATGAAATATACTCCAAAAGTAGCCAAAAAAGTCCTATTATATTTCATTGGTTACGTTATGTCTAAATTTAACCTACACAACACTCTGAAGCAAAGTAACCTCCTAAAATAGGTACATCTTCTTCTGGATAAAGCTTATGCTTTTTCTTCTTTGTAGTACTGCTTCATACTTCCGGTCGTAACATATCTCATAAAACAAACAATTGTGAAAGATCTACGTGCAATTCAACCCAATTCATACACCTTCACAAACTAATCTTATTCTAATTGACAATTCACATTGAGGACCGCCGATAGTGTTGATTACCCCTCACCTCATTGCTAAATCTGAAATTTCTTGATTTGGAAAACGGCCATCAAGATCAGCACACAGTTGCTCAAATTTTTAATACAAAAGACCAAATGATTTGATCAAACCTTTGGCATAAGGAGTACTAATTCCATCTATAACATCAAGATTCCTAAGTCCACAAAGAATGTGGTAATACATTTGATGGTTCACATTTGATCCAAGAATAACTTCGAGGGGACTAGAGAACATGGCAAGTTTGTGTGTATTGGCAATAACAATAAGATTGAAAAAAATTGTGTTTCACTTTTAAAGCAAAGATTCAAGCTATGAGGATCTAAGTATGCTTTCTAATGTCTTTAATTTCCTTTAAACTTCCACCAATTGCTATTTTCAATCAAAACTTTTATGTTTCTTTGCAATTTATTTTCAAGTAATCTAATTTCAAGTCTTTTAACTTTCAAGCATTTCTATTTTGAGTCCTTTACTTTCCAACAAAGTTTAAGCTTTCATGCAATTTATTTCGTGTCATCAACATGAACAAGCTACAATGTCATTTATTGTGACACATTAGTACCCGTAATAGTGTTAATTAACAAAGAAAACTTTTTGACCGACATCATTCAATTGAGGGAGTAATTAACTATTTAGTAAATTTGGAATCTGTAACAGTACTAAAATTGATATAAGGAAATCTCAATTAATTGATAATGTTTCACTTGAAAACACAATGAGAGAGTACAATGGTAGGAAATAAAATTGCAGGAAAATAAGGATAGTAAACAAGAGAAGAGGTTAGGAGAAGAATGTTGACATCACAATTTCCATGCCTTTTTCTCTTGGCTTTCTCTTATTTATAAGAGTCCACATTCACATTTCCTATAATGCCCCTTTCAACTCTTTGACTCATTACATTACCATCCCCATTAAAAATCAACCTTGTCCTCAAGGTTGACTCAATGTTTGTTGAGTGATAGTAATTTCTTTCCTTTGCTTCCAAGTCAGATGGACCTTCCCATGAACAAGAGAACATCCACCCGGATCCCATTGATGAAATTGTAGAGACCATTCGGTATAGAAAAAATAGCCATTACCACCCGGATCCCATTGTTTGAAATAGCAGCAACCTTTTGTATGTGAACAGTGCAGAATTTCATTGTATATATTCTCATCAAAATAGGCTACTGTGACAAAAGGAACCATGAAGCATTTTTTGGCAATAATAGAACCTTGGTACTGAATGTCTTTCATTGCTTCATTCAGTGTCCGAAGTGTAGAGCCCCCAAATCTAAGACCAAAGTCTACTGCAGAAAACAATAGAGAACTCTCAAGTTGCCCCATCATTGCATACCAATCACCACATGACATGAACCTAGAACACAAACCACACCAATTGTTGATATCACTCTCCCTGCCATCGTATGGTACTTGAGAAGGAAAACCTTGATATTGTATCTGCTCAAATATGGACAGGGACAGAAACCAAAAATTCTGATAGAACCAATCAACAATCAAGTACAATGCAGAATTCATATTAACTTCAGGACACATCCTTGCAAGAGCCACTTGATCAGAATAAGAGACCCAAGAAAATTCTTCAAAAACTACTAAAAGATCTTGTATATAACTACCAACATAGACAAGCAATGAGGTAGGATTAGTATTAACATGATATTTGATATTGGGAACCTTGCGAATAAGAGAAGCATACATGTTCCTATGAACATAAAAGTGGTCATTTCCAACACTACTCTTCTTTTTACCTCTACAATCAAGCATCAACATACTATTCAAAAGTGGCAAAAAGAAACTGATTGGAGCCTCCTGCTTCTCAATAGGTAAAATGATAACCATAGGGTCAACTATAAGCTTTGTATGCACAGTATCATCTGAATCACCTTTAATCACACATGTAATAAACTCTTCTACATATAATGATGCCTCTGACAAGTCAAAATGCACCGAAATGAAAATAGTTGTGGCAAAATGCAATTCATAAGTGGGTATCATATGAACACAATCAAAGACCTTAATTCCAAGACATGTGCATATATCCTTGATAAGAGATGCAACAATGTGTGCACAAATGGGGACAACACAAATTTTTCTACTTGGAAATGGTGTGGTAATTGGATTTAATGTATGATGAAAAAGATCAAAAAATCCAAATTGGCCATAATCACTCGGAAGACCCATATTGCTAATGTTAACTATGTGAATGAAACCAACCCCTTTTTGTTTATAAACCAAGGAACCAGAACATATAGAAAATTTCACCATACATATTGTATACTTGGTAGAAGAAAGATCCACAACAGAAAAATAATCAGCTCTAGGATTGAAGGATTGGCTTACACTTTGAAGCCTGATCACAATATGAAAATTACTCTGCAATACGGGAACACTACCATGAGATAAAACAGCCCAAGCATAGTCTGCATTTTCCGATGATTTCATCCAAAACCTAGCAGGCACAACCTTACTATGTACACTCACACAAAGCAAAACATGAATCCATGGCACCATATCATTTTGTATAAAAAATACATGGATGTGCATTCTAATTAGCAAGCTTGTAAGAGGACCCCAAGAGAAATTAGTTTTCAGTGGCATTTTAACAAACACATTGTGTGCTTCACATGAGGACATATAATTGTTGGATGCATCAATTGCACATGTTCCATACCCAAAATAACCACCAGCACTAAGCATATGAATCACAATAGGACACAGAGAAGTTGGAATAAGAAGTGAACCAGTAGCAACTCTTGCACAGTTTGTTTTCCACAAGATGGTAATAGTTTGAGGATGAATTTCTTTGTCAAAGTGAGACAGGGTTTGTGACATTACCTCTTGTTCAAATAGTAAGGAATCGCGAGGGTTGCTTACTTTGGGTATTGCCGCCGGTGTGTCGAATGATCCTGGGTCATATGGGAAGTTATGTATGGTTAACGCATGAGTGGTGAAATAGTAAGTCGCATCATGTAGAAGTGGTATAATTACGACATCGTCTTCCAGTTTCTTTTGATCCGTAGCTTGCACATTAATTACGTATGAAATTGGATTGTTCGACGATTCTGAAATTTGTGTGACTTGTACCTTTTGAAGTTGTTCCGTTGAGGGAAGCAAAACCGTCGGTACCAAAAGAGCATCCGCCGTCTCCGTCGTTATCGTCAAACCAACATAATCTTCTCCGGTGATAGAATGTCGCTCAATTGGTTCAACGACAGAAAAGTTGTTGTTCAAAGTTGGTAGAGAATCCTTCGCTGATTCAGATGCATCGATCTCTTCTTGCAACAAATTGATCATTCTTGTATAAGATTGCTTGATTTGTCGCGACAATTCCGCCGAACGGAGATTAATTTCTCTTGACGATTCAACAACAGGGGATATGTAATTGAAATGTAATGGTTGTTGTAGGGTTTCCTGACACGAGTTCATCGCACCACGGGAAGAGCTACAAATTTCCTTGGATGAGTTCTCAACACCATGGGAAGAGACTGGTGGTAAACCCTGTCGCTGCAATAATGTGTCCAATACAGCAAAAATTCGATCGAATGTCTTATTGCGGCGTTCCTCCATTTCTGCATATTCAGCATCAGTCATCAATCTATGCTCTGCCATGGTGAAAATGAAAGCACCAATGAAAGCACCAATTGTTAGGACTTAAGCCCATGAGGAGAGCCCAACCCAAAAGACTAGTCCAATAGGTGGGAGAACCTCATGGCTTAAGTACCACATCAAGCACTTTGATATACTTGATGTGGGACTCCTAACATTGCCACGCCCTTTAAGAGCTGACGTCCACGGCGGCTTTCACTCTATCGGCACTGACCCGATGGTAGCCCTTTCCTTTTTGGCGGCTTCACTCACCTATCAGTATTCGGTGGAACACCTTAATCCAGCCTATAGGTAGCCCTTTCCGTGGTCCAACTCTCAATGAAAGCACCAATGTAACAGTACTAAAATTGATATAAGGAAATCTCAATTAATTGATAATGTTTCACTTGAAAACACAATGAGAGAGTACAATGGTAGGAAATAAAATTGCAGGAAAATAAGGATAGTAAACAAGAGAAGAGGTTAGGAGAAGAATGTTGACATCACAATTTCCATGCCCTTTTCTCTTGGCTTTCTCTTATTTATAAGAGTCCACATTCACATTTCCTATAATGCCCCTTTCAACTCTTTGACTCATTACAGAATCCCGAATTGTCCGACACTCACAATTTCGATTCTCAATTTGTTAAGAAAACACCATAGGCAGTCACGAGTAATTCAATTTGATAGCCTGAAAATGATGAATTGTACCAGCCATGTAACCATGTCATCAATATTTCAAAATGATCTATTAATGTTAATTAGTTTCCTCCATCAATTGATATTTACCGTGACTATAATTACATCAATCGTTAATTACTAAACACTACAAATTCAATATGGTAGCTTATCTGCTATATATGACCTGACGACTAGCTTATCTAGTATATTCTCATCAGCTATCAATTAACTTATCTTCTATGTACTATTTTTTTTTTATTAAACATAACCTTTTTTGAGAGGTTATTAAACATAACCTAAGCAAATAATATCATAGATGCATTTGATAACAAATCTACACATAGAGATGAATTTGATTAATATTTTGCTATTTTCAAGATCTTATTGAAAAGTTAATAACATGAGGACTAAGTTAACAATTTTAAAGAATAATTTGAGTGTTTACTCTTCCTTCAACTAAGCAGTTACACAAATGAACACTACCCTAATTCCAACTGCAGCAAAAAGATTTGATCAAAATAAAGTGAAGGATTGCATAAGAACAGACAACCGAACCTTTCTCTACTTGCACTAGAATAAAATTCTCTTTTTGACACAACAGTATGTATAGATATAGCTAGATGTACCCAAGGTACTGATTATTTTCCGATCTACAAAAAATAGTATCTTATTAGTACATGTAAAAACATCACTATGTTATCGATGGGAGTTGCGTCTAATAAAAGATATTAAACTCCCACAATGTGATAAATCATTGTTAAAAGAGATGTTCATATCTTTAGTATCGTACATATTGTTGAGGTAGAAAAAAGGTGACAACGACATTATCCATCAATAAAAGGTGAGTAGAGTTACCATGCGTACCAATCAAAATCAACATGGGTAAATAAGAATTTCTTCTAGGGCCCTCTCTTATAGTTAGTTTGTTTTCCCTTTACGAACGCAGGCAATATAAGGACAAAAACAAAACAAAAATAACCACAATTATTGATTCCCATGGGTTTTCCGCGGGACGAGCTGCCTCCTCTTCCTTTGGCTTTGGACTGAAGTTATTCTGACCGTTCAAAGTCTTGCGAATTTCCTCAGGTGTTGTCTTCCCTTTGATCATGCTGGCTTCCTTTGGACGCAAGTCATTATGAATGTTAAAAGTCTTGGGAATCTCCTCCGGTGTCTTCCCCTTGATCATGTCCGCCACAGCCTGGCAGGTAAGCTTCAACAGGCTCTTGATGTTCAAGTAGTTTGCAGCCAGAATGAGTTCGAAAAGCATAGCCTGATCAATCTGCTTCATGAATTCAGCGTCCCAAGTCTTCAGATCATCCAAACTCGCCGCAGCGTCCCAACCTGCATCCTCATTCTCCTGAACCTCAAGCATGGCCTTATGAACCTTAACAAAATCAGCATCCCAACCCTTAAGATCATCCAAACTCGCATGCTCCGGAAGCATAGCGTTATCAACCTTAACGAAATCATCATCCCAACAATTAAGATCATCAGAAGTCGCCTCTGCAGCAGCCTCCACATGCTTCTTACAATATTCAATAACCTTAGCCAGGATCTTGCTGTTGACGTTTGGAATAGTGATTACATTGTCGGCACAATTCTCCTCAATCATATGCTTGACCGTGTGTGATTCAAGTGCCACTGCCTCGGAAACCTCAAAGGTTTTGCCGTCGGAACTCTTCAGAGTGATCACCTTTTTCGTTGTTGAAGACATGATGGTCGTTTGAGATTTTTCAGAAAGGTGTGAAATCATTAACCCTAACCTTCCAATGGTATTTCTCTTGTTCATAGGCGTTTTTGTATACATATTTTTTAAGATGATATTCTTAGATTCTGTCCAAAAATAGATGACAGAGTAAATCTATTTTTTTTTGGTAAGAATGAGTCACATATTCCTTAAAATCTATTTAATAAATATAATATAATTTTGGTAAGATTCTTTTCTTGGAAATAAAAATTGATAAATGATTCTTGGTCAACAAGTATCAAACCCTGCATTTAGTAATGTTAATCATCAGGTTGCTAAAGATGATGTTGGCATGGCACCATTTGGATTCAACCTTACATGCGTCTACTTTATGTCTCTCCTAATACAATTGATCAGCTTATAATTGCAAATCAAGGGAATTTGGTCAGGTTGCTTTAAGAATTGATAGATTCTTAAAATGAATTTCGGATTGGACCATCTTTATATATTTTAGCGGATCTAACAGAGATATCCCTGTTAGGTGGTTTTCGTATGCGTCCGTAGACCTAACAATATTTTGTGCTAACATAATAGCTAAGTATGCTATTATAAGCTGATCAATTCGGTGTTGTGCAATATTTGCCATGATGGATTCCGGTGGCAGATTTTTCGACAACCGCCATGGCTAATTCATGAAGTATGGCAGCGCCATGGATGATACTGCGGCTCTATATGGCGGGTTTTTTGCTTTCTGCCATGGTCTGCCATCCGCCATCAATAACACTGGTGAAAGTATTTGGATTATGATTCTACACCTGTCAACATTCTAAATACACCTCTTTGCATTATGAAAAAAGTACTTAATATCTTTTTGTGCAGGGTACTTGATGCATCTGCAGAGAAGTCAGTACAATTACTTGAAGGTAAATTGCTAATGATCTATGTTATTAATTTTGTAAAGATTGTTTCAATATGTGTTAAGAAATTGTGACTATTTATTAGGTGAAATGGATCGCAACTTCTCAATAGGTGGTCAAAGAGACATCTTACTGCCTTGATCAGAAATATAATTCTGTTTTTGTTCCGTTAGCCACCAGTCCTATTCACATTTTTGTGATATAAAATGTCTCCAAGTTAATGTGAATTCTTGTGAACTAATTCAAACAAATGGCATCATGATGTAATTTGATCTAAATAGTTTGTTTGGTCATAGTTTATAGTGATGTGGTTAATAATCATAATTTGTTATTTGATATACTTCTCAATATAACACTAAAGTTTATCCTGCAATTTTTCCCGCTTGATCTTTATTTTTATTTTTTTAAAAATACCTGCTTGATCTTTATTGAATTTATTAACCACGATGGCATGAATACGCAAGATTTGCCAAATGACGCACACATTATATTTATGGTATCTATATTTAAATCCACGATTTGATCGTGCTTATATGATGCTATGTTATGAGTTTCGAGTTTCAAAGCTTTCGATTTGCTTTTTCACTCTTAAGCTATTTCTTTATATTGTCATCCATGTCGTTCATGAACTGTGGTGTTTTGTTTTTTGATAAATTTACTTTGATACTAGTTTTTCTGAGGGTTTGTGACAATTTTCGATGGTGCCGAGTGAAAACAAATTTTTCAGTTTCATGCAGCATAATGGAATTTTAACCAATCGTTAATGTTCTGTGATGGTTCACGACAAAATGTAGTCAAACGGCGTCTGTAACAGCGCTATAGCACTCTAGCGTAGCAGAATTTGAGCAAACTGATAGTTACTTAGTTTTGAACATGTTTTACTGCTACAAAGTGAAATCTTCAGGTACTGATTATGTGTTATGATGTGCAGATATTCTCGATGATTAATACTTAGAGCTTGTGCCATATATTAGCTGCTTTGTTCATTTTTTAGCAAATGTGCTAAATATCCTTTGTGCTATGAGAATCTCGACTTGAGAACACTTGTTCCCACGGTTAACAATGCAGTGGTTGCCACTATGATGATTCAGAGAGTTGGAAAGGCACTAAGATATGAAATTTTGGATTGTGCTGATTCCTTTTACTTCAATGTTACATTTAATGTTACCTAGGAAACTTCAAGTAACTGCATAATCATTTTGTGGTCATAATTGGTGACAATGTTCAAATGAATACTACCTGCCAGATCATTTCCTTATTATACTTAACCATTCCCTGTAATGCTGAAAAGGTCAAATACTACATGTTATTTTTTTATGGTCAATTTAGTCCCTCCGTACATCCATGAAAAAAAAGACAACACCAGAATAAAACGAGGGGTAACAACTCTAACATATCAGCAAGAACCCAACCGACTGACTAATAACTGTCGGACATGACTCATAAAAAGTCAACGCAAAAAAAAAGTAACCGCTTTTCGCTGCAGTTAAATATGATTACCTTTTTTTTGATTTGTGTTGAGGATTACACCTTTATTGGAATTTAGTTTCATAGAGACCCTGATAGTAGTAGTAGTAGTAGTGTTAATGTTTCAGCTTCCGCTACAAAATGAAGAATTCAAACTTGTTTTCGGAACCAACTATATTTAGATTTTAGATAACTCAGACTACCAAGATTCAGTGACCTACCAACCTCTAGATCAATTTGTAGTATACGGCAGGGACTCCAAATCCATCTGTGTTGCCATACTCTTGCATGAATCAACAACTTAACATTTTATCGTATGCCCCTACCCTGCATTTTAGCATAGTCGCACTTTTAACTACAATGCCATCACCCCTATCCGTTTTCAAGATAGATGCCATCATGATCACACTTACTAACAAAATTAGCTTTGTCTCACTCAGAGAATAACAAATACAACTTAAGTTCTTTTCAGTTCACCACTTTTATTTCAAACAAAGGGAGTGATTCAAGTTACACAACTCTTATCTATCAGGATACTTCGGTATTGCAATTAAGATTAAATCAGATTCTACTGCAGAAGTCACTGATTGTATCCATGTGAGAAATACTGTACGATTTTAGCTAGTGTTGAAAATTCAATTGCTGAAAATCATCCCAAGTAAAAATAAACATTATACAGTTCAAGATAAAACAAAAAGAACAAAAGTCAAATTCTTAATATGAAATGCAAAAGTCGAAGACCCAATGTTATCAATAGTGTATGACTTCTCAACTTCTATGGTGATTGTCTTCATGACAAGGGTCGCCAACGGCGGCAGACAATGAGGTGGATGGTTGCATGCTCTTGGATGTAGTAATCGGGGGATTGTGCGGTGGTCATCTAATCCCCCATGATGCGGAGGACTAATTTGACGGTTGACTTCTCTTGGATGTTGTAATTGGCAAGGGTCAGGCTGTTATCTAGTTCCTTACCGGCAAAGATCAGACGCTGCATATGCATTGGGATCTCTTCCTTGTCAAGAATCTTCTCCTTCACACTGGCTATCGTGTCTGAACTCTTAACCCTCAGGGCGATCCTCTTTCCAGAGATGGTCAATATGTATATTAGCATCTGCAAGACATTTGCCAACACATGAATCAATGATAAAAGCAACAGAAAGAAAACAAAATCCATTGCAAAATTTATTACAGCACAACAGGGAAAAGAAATTCATGATAAAATGAATAAAAGAAAATTTGAGTTGAGACTGATATTTCAAGAACTAATCCAAAAAATAGAAAAACAGTAACATTCTTTTTTTGGCATTTGAAAAACTGATGAATTTGAGATTAAATGCTAGGGTATAAATTCAAAACAAAAGAAAATAATAAGATTTTGATAGGAAAAAAAACAAGCAAAGAAAAGGATATAGGAGGTACCATGGGGGTTATGCAAATTTCTAGCTCGAGAGGTTCAGAAGAACCAAATGGAATCACAAGGAACTCTAATGAAAGAGTTGATAAAGTAAACCGTTGCACATTATTCGCACACGACTGAAATTTCGGTTTGCATGCTTGAGATCTAGCCAATATATCATAACCATACTCGGACTGAGAAGACTTTGGACCAATGCAACAAATATTGATTGCATTTCCAAAAAGCATAGTACTATTATTGAGAATAAATAGTTTGCCATCACTTTTCTCTTGAAGAACAATAGTTTCATCATTAGACTTCAAGGAGACAATGAAGGACTGACCATAAGAAAATTTGGTATTAGAATCCCTGTGTTTATGGCTGAAATGCTTAGACAACACTTCTGATGATGCAACAAAAATCTGGCAGAGGGCAGTAGCACGGCTCATGGATGCATTGTTCTTCATGATTCCTCTTTCCAATGTAACTTATTCTCTCTCTGCAACCATATTTTGCATTCGAACATGACAATTCAATAGATAGCAATAGATTCTCAATGGCTTTACAACGTTTTGAGCTAATGCGCAATGAGCACTTGGGACACTTGTTCCTAAGTTTAGGATAGCAGGTAGAGCAAGCAATATGACCATTATCACACTGAATTGCAACAAAAAAGAAAATCGTCAAATTAGACTTTGAACCACTTGCTAAAACAAAATAAAATAAGAGAATTCTTTATAAGGGTTGTTAGCAAGTTCTGCAATCAAAAGTATAACCAACATATATGTATCCAACAACGGATTGCGTCTGGCCCCGAAAACGCTTTATCAAAGTCTAGGGAAACAATACAAGATGTTAATACCATACACATAAAAGCTCAAAAGTAGAAGGATGTATAAAACTGTAGGCATTCATAATTATTATTCAAAGTTCATTGTTACTGATATTCAAACCAAATGTAAAGCAAATAGGCCTCAAGCCTCTCTGAGGCTTAAAATAACTCATTCAAGAAATTAAAAGAAATAAAAGTGATTCCTTAAATAGAATCACTATCTCTAATCACTTATTCACTATGAAGCACGAACACTCCTCGGATTAGGCGTGTCCCAGTGTCGGACACGTGTTGTGTCTGACACCGACACTTGTAATTACACTGAATTATGTGATTTTTTCAAATTATTAAATGTGTCGGCGTGTCAGTGTCCGTGTCGTGTCCGGTGTCCATGTCCGTGCTTCATAGCTTATTCATCGTCACCATCATGCTCACTCTCTTCACTACTAGACATAATTTGTTATGCATCTTTCTCCTTTTTTGTCCAAGTATTTTGTGTCACCATATGGACAACTTGGTCCTCCTTTCTTTTCTACTGCCTAGAAAGCCGCATAAGATGTGGAGGAATTTGCCTCTTCTGAAGTGAGAAAATTAAGTATCGTTAAATTATAAACTCTTGATTGCAACGAAGTACCTCTAATATTCATCCTTAATTTTCTAATAAATGGTTGATATTAATTACTTTACCCTCTAAAGTGAAATACTTGTTAAGACTCCCACATTGTATGAGATAAAGCCTAAATATGAGTCTATAAGCAGGGATATTCCTTACCTTAAAAACCAGTTTTGTAAGGTTGAATTACATTCAACCTAAAAGATAATATCAAAGTCCATCTAAAATCTGTTGAACTACATACCATTAGTTTACCGTTGTCGATAGATATCAAATCTATAGCGTAAAGGGTGTGTTTAGAGTCCTACACCCTTGGTGCTATAACCACACTACTCAAAACCACAACACAACGGAGTTTCACGTTGCACTTGAGAGTCATGGGCGGACCTATCCTATGGCTTGGTGTGGCTATACCAAAATTTTCCCTATTTTTTTTTTTTTTTTACATATGAAAGATGTCTTTAAAAATGAAATGTTAGAGGAAGTTGGTTGTTTATTTTGTTTCAATTAATAAATTTGAACTAATAAAACTAGCCTACATAAAACTACTAAAACTATTATTTTAGGTGAAATAGTACAGTCTTAAATTTTATTTTTTACACTATTATTTTAGTCACACCAAAAACTTAATAGATCCGCTCCCTAGAGTAAAGATACACTAGAAAAGAGTGAACAAAAAATAAAAAATAAAATGGATACGTACCTGAAAGACGGGAATGCTTAAGGGTTGAAAACAAATGTAGCAATCAAGCACTTTAGGGTTGGAAATCACCACAGGAATGGGGCTATTCTTACCATCATCTTTTTCGGGATCAACAGGCTCCCGTGCACGTGCACGTGCACGTGCACCTTTTGACTAAATAGTGATCACAATCAAAATCAAGTTTTTGAGTTAAGCCTAATCACGTTGTTATAGTAAACAAAAGAGAAATGATATTTTGACAACTACTTTTTAACAATTTTTGGACAACTTTCTCTCTCATACTCACATGATGTTGTTATCCTCTCTCTTCCTTTTTCTCTCTCCATTGTTTTTGATCAATAAGAAGTGAGAAAAACAAAATTGTCAACAAAGTTGTCATCAAATGGATGTCAAAATATCATTACTCTAAACAAAAATATGAAGGTGTTAAAAATTACATTTAGCAAAACACTTACAAAAAAACAACGAAGCATAGTGACGTTTTGCTAACGATTCGTCCTTTGGTGCTTTTGGCCGCCGCCGATTTCTCCAAATCCCTATCGATTGAATGTAACGCAAAATAATGAAATATGCCCACACTAGGGCTTAGGGCACTCTTGCTGTCTAAAAATAACATGTCAGAAAAATATAAAAATGAGTATATACATTTTTCCATATGTTTTGCGTTTATTACGTGTTTTTAGGGTAGATAGACTTTAATACACGTGTATCCAATGCTATTCTATTTTTATTGTTGAATTCACTGATATTTATTTTTATTAATAGGGATGATTTTTTTTTTTTTGAAATAAGTAGGAAATAAATTTGTTACCCTGAAAATTACAATACTTTCATATATTTGTCAAAAAAATAAATTATGCTAGATTATGTGGTTATTCTTTTTTTGTCAAGAATCGATTACTATGTCATTCTGGCCCGTTTATTTTTAGGTTTTTTTTTTTAAATAGATTTTTATAGTGTAACATATTTTTGTTAAATTTTTTTAACAAAGAATTAAAAAAAAAAAACTTCAAATGAGATTTATCAGATACACGCTAACTCTTCATCCGCCTTGAGATTTTGACAAAAACGATCCAAGGTCATCAGTTTGAAGACACATCGTTTTTTTTTTTGACAGACACTCATCATTTCCTTGTTCCATTGTTTTTTTTTATTTTTAAATTCCTTTTAAAAAGATTATTTTAAAAGTTGATGTGGTATATTATGACCCATAAAAAGTAAGTTAAGCAACTCTTCTATATTGATTCTTGCATAGCTTCCTCTAAAGAAATTTATAACTTAGAAGTGCATAATATTTTAAAATATAAATTTTAGAGATATTTTAATTTATTGGTTAGAAAACTGTATATCCGACTCAATAACTGACTCATTCGGAGGATTAACCTTACCATCCACTAGCGGATGGTTCAATTGAAGTTGGAACAAAACTTTGTATTAACTGACCATCCAACATGAGATTTATAGAGAGAAACACACTTCTAGGTCTCAAATCTTCATTACTGCTAACTCTTTAATTGAAATCAAGTTTATCAAAATCAATTCTCGTCACCGTAAAACACACTAAACCGAGTTTAATTCGTATATCAAAATCGAAGGAAAGTGTAAAGGTCGTAGATGCAACAATATCTATAATAACGATGAATAAAAAGGATAAGTTGTTGATAATTGTAAATAGTTTGATAAAGAACTTGAGTAAAAAAAAAGTAGAAGACAACACATCATAGAGTACTAGTCTCATCCATCTATGTTTAGTAAACATAGTCAACACAAATAATCCAAATAATCCGAAAGATAAAGAAAACAAAAACAAACATAAAAGCATAATAGACATTAGTCTCATCTAGTGAACATAGCAAAATAAAACCATAGCAAAAGCAAACCAAAAGCAAACTTAAAAATTATCCTTTCCCTACGTGCGTGATCCGGTACAGCCCGGCAGGTAAGAACCAGCAGACCCCTGATGTTCAAGTAATTGGCAGCCAGCAAGAGATCACAAAGCGTATTCATATCAAGCTGCTTCACGAATTTAGCATCCCATGCTTTAAGATCATTGAAATTCGCGGCGTCAGCATCGACTTGCTTCTCACAGTAATCAATTCCCTTCGCCAATGTCTTGCCTATGACGCCCCAAGCCTTAAGATCATTGACATGCTTCTTACAGTATTCAGCAACCTTAACCTTAAGATAATCAGAATGATCAACGTTAACGAATTCAGCATCTAATGTATGTCAGTATTGTTAGTATAATATTAATGTATGTCAGTATTGTTAGTATAATATTAATTATTAATATTAATATTAATAATATTAATATTGACAAGCATTATATACGGCACACTTTTCCTTTGTATGTTCTTACTTAAGTCTCCTAGTCAAGCATTCCTTATGCTTGCTAGGATTCTTTGCGTTTTGAATAAATTTCATTTTAGCTTCTTCAAAAAAATAAAATAATATTAATTATTAAAAAGTTATATATTTAGGGTAAAATGCACAAGTTCCAAAACAAACTTACAAATTCAAAATTCTTAACATGTGTAAATTTGCGCATGATAGAAAAACATAATCATACATATATTTGATAACAAATCTTCACCTAAATAGGAATTTGATTATATTTTGCTATTGTGAATATCTTACTGAAAAGTTAATTAATAATATGAGAACTAAGTTAATTTGTTTCTACCGTTTAAAAGAATAAGGGTTAATATACGTTTACTTTCTGTAATATTAGTGGTTTCTGATTTACCCCCGTAAAAAAAAGGATTACAACCTTGTAATTTGAAGATTTTTTGGTTTTGGACCTTCATGAATTTTGACAATACAAAATCGATGATATGAGAGGGGGGTAAACCAAAATTCTCTCAAATTACAAGTGTGAAAGTACCTTAATTTTTGAAATTTTATGTCATGAAGGTCCAAAATCAAATAATCTTCAAATTATAAGGTTAATTTAAAAAAATAATTTTACAGAAGTAAACCAGAAACCGCTAATATTACAAAGGTAAATATATATATATTAATCCAAAGAATAATAGCATGAGTATTTACTCCTCCTTCAACTAAGCAGTTAAAGAATTTAACACCACACTATTTCCAAATGCAGCTAAAACATTTGACATGAATCCAAAAAGTGCAAAATTTCTTAGAGGAGATAACCAAACCTCTCTGTAATCACACTAGAATCTGTATGGTTTCTTCATTGACACAGGAGTATGTATATTTATTAGGAAGAAATACTCCAATATCAATATGATTGTTTTTCGATGTTAAAAAAAAAATACTACTTTAGTAATAAATGTAAAACATTTTGTCAAAAAAGAGAATGTTGAAATTTGGGATCTAACTTACAAAACCAATTTATAAGGTGAGGAGTGCTTTCTCTTTATAAACTATTATCATGAGCAGGGACAGACCCACGTGTAGGGTCCTGTGGGCCTGAGCCCTCACTAGTTTTAAAGAACCAAAATAAATACTAGTATACTACCCATACACTTCCTAATGATCATATAGTAGTGTGATCAACAACTTTGATAAGGCAATAATGACTCACACCAAGTTATAAACTAAATAAACCAATTAATAGTAAGACTACTTTGTACCAAATCCCCAAATCGAAATAAACATGAAAGCAACTCTAATTTTATACCGTGAGAGCGAGAAGAAGCATTAACAACAAGAACAGGCATAGAAAAATTAGAAAGTGAGAAAATAAGAGATATTTTAATTGACAATCAAAATGAGAAAATAATTCAATGTTTTTAAAATATGAGAAAACTGTAGAGAAAAATTGTGATGTACTTCCTCATGTCACATTTATAAATAAAGAATAACTTTTTAGATTCATTAAATAATCAATGTATTGGGTCTATAAATGTGTTTAGATACATTAATTATTCAATGAGCATAAAAAGTTTTTGCTTATAATTGTGATCGGATGAAGTAATAAAGTCTTAGGTTTCTTTCTGATGATGTCTTCGTCTAATCCCCCTTTTTTTATCCTTGATTTTTTTATTGAATATATTTTGGAATATGTAGCTTCGTTGCTACCTCTCGGTTGGCCTACACTACTAAAAATTCCTGGGTCCGTCCCTGATCATGAGTCTTATATATCCGATGTTGGTTTTGGGTTTTTCCCAATACATCCCTTCCACCCAACACTCTTTTTGGGCTTGGTGCGTAGATAGGTAGATGACCCTTAAATTCGACAAACTCTGATACCAAGTTGAAATTGGGGCCTGATGATCGATTAATATTCTGAATGAAAGAGATGTTTATATATTTGAATATGATTATTTAAGTGAAAAAGAAAAACTATGATGCAAGAATATAAACATGAATATTCTATAAACGGAGATCAAACTGTTGCAGCAATCATATAAACTTTTAAGTTAAACTTTATATGTTTCTTTCATGTGATATTCTTGATTCTTAAGCACTGACTTGTTAACTGTATTGTTTTGGCCCCATTAGAAACGTTTGTGGTTGTAATCACTGATCAAGTGGACCAAATTGATTAGCCAATCATATACAAAGAAGTGATAAATGTGCCTTTCATGATTGATACGTGCATAGAATTTTCAAACATGTGCTTAAGACTCATATAATTCTCTTGTGAACTCAGCTTTGAAACCAAATCCATGGAACATGGAGAGGGACATGTAAAGAATCCTCCAAGTTGAACCAAAACAGGTAAATAGTTGTTCCCTAAAGAAAAAGGTAAATAGTTGTTGCCAAAACATGGGACATTAATATATGAGTCAGAACTAGAGTTTGTTGAACAATATTTCAAATTAGATCAGTCTGACTAGAGCTTGTTGAAATCAAATTAATAGATGCAGTCAATCATAATTGAAACCAACTATAGAACATAAAGTATAAATCAATTACAATTTCATAGACTCGTCTAATGAACATAATCAATAATAAAAAAGATAAGGAAAACATAAACAAACATAAATAAATCATAATAGATACTAGTCTCATCTAGTGAACATAGTCCCTCAACCCAATCTACCGGAAAAAAATCCAAAACAAAACCAAAGCAATAGCAAACTTAAAAAATATCTGTTCCTTTTCCCTACGAGCGTGATCCGGTACAGCCCGGCAGGTAAGATCCAGCAGACCCTTGATGTTCAAGTAATTCGCAGCCAGCATGAGATCGCAAAGCGTATCCATATCAACATGCCTCACGAATTTAGCATCCCAAACTTTAAGATCACTGGAACTCGCGTTGGCGGCTGCATCATCGACATGCTTCTCACAGTAATCAATTCCCTTAGCCAAAACGTTTCCTGTGACTCCCCAAGCCTCATTCACTTCATTGAAGAGCTTCTTAGAGCACTCAATAGCCTTAACCGTAAGATAATCAGAATAGTTGACCTTAACGAATTCAGCATCCAAATCTGCCTCGACATGCATCTTACAGTATTCAATCACCATCGCCAATATCTTGCTCTTCACGTTCAGAATAAGGATTTCGTTGTCGCCACAATTCTCCTCCATCATGCGCTTGATTGTCTGCGATTCCATAGCCACAGCCTTCGAAACCTCGAAGCTTTTGCCGTCGGAACTCTTCAGAGTGATCTTCTTGGTTGTTGAAGACATGGTGATCGACTGAGCTTCAACCGTTCAATCGTATTTCTCTTATATCTGATGGCGTTTTCATATACATATTTTTTAACAAGATATTTTGTAGATTCCGTCAAAAAATAAAAGATATAGCATATACTAAAAAAAACATTTTTTTTTTTCTAAATCTAGAAAAAAAAAATGTAAGACATAGTACTTCATATATAAAAAATTTACACATTCATCTAATGTTATAAAATTAGATGACATAATTTTTTTTAATCCAAGACGGCTTTAAGTATTGTAGACTGACCTCATAAACCAACACAAGTCTTTTCATCGAGTTATGTCGTCACTTGCTCGTTTTCTAAGATACTTTCCAGAAGTTCACCCATCCCCCACTGACACGCTTTATGAGTAACTTTCCAAAAAAAAAAGATGCATCTTGTTGATATAGGTAGTACTAAATAATTCTTATAAGTTTGTGATTCAGTTTGCCTATAAGCTGCACATTGTCATGCCTTATGCACAGGCGACCACTCTTCGCCCTCATCAGCCTTTGTGCACGACTTTAAGTATTGTCGATTGACCTAACAAAAACACAGGTCTTTTCGGCGTGCTTGTCCTCACTCGCATGGTTTTTGAGAAACTTTCCAGAAGGTCATCCATCTCATAATTTCTCCAAGTCAAGCACGCTTAACGTGGACTTCTTATGGAACGAGCTACCAGAAAGACGATGTATCTTGTTGATATAGATAATGCCGAACAATTCTTATAAGTCTTCCTTCAACTATGCAGTCACATACTTGTACATCGTCAAGATCCCTATCATTCTGATGTGATACGGTTTGCCTATAAATTGCCAGAAGCCGCACATTGTCATGCCTTGTGCACCGGCGAACACTCCCCGCCTTCGTCAGCCTTGGGCGTTACAATTGAGTCACATATTCCTTAAAATCTTATTTAAAAATAACTAATAATGTAATACTATACAACTTTTCTTCTTCTTGATCTACCAATTAAGGGTGATTTAAGGTCAATTTTAACCTACAATCACCTCTCCGAATTGTTTCTATTTCTCTTTTAGTAAAATATGTGATTTTCACATATTTTCAGTATTCTTTCGTTTATTTTGGTGATTTCATCGTCTATCACAAATTTGTTTATTTTGATTTCCCGTTTTTATGTGGTGTGTTTTTTTATTTCCTATCCTATAGTGTGGTGTTTATTTGATTCAGGTTGAAATATTAGCTTTTATAAAGCGTAGATTCAATCAATGACGTTTGCGTCGTCAACGTTGCAGATCTGTCGTTTATGCTATTAACATGGATGTTGTGAGTTTGTTCGTAAATTCATCCTTTTTGTTTTTAGCGACTTTGGATTTATATTATATCGATGTACTTTATCAATTTGAATGAATGAATATTCGTTTATTTTTGTAAAAAAAAAGTAATACTATAATGTAATATAATTGTTTTGGTTATTAAATATAATATAATTGGTAACTGATTCTTGGTCAACAAGTATCAAATCATGCATTGGACATGACACTATTAGATATTTCTAAATTGACATACATGGAAAAGAGTGTTCTGTACAAGATTGGGAGATCGTGGTGTGATTTGGAAAATCGTGGTGCGATTTGTCTAGATCTAAAATATTATATAAGCTGTCTTTGACCTATTTGTTGAAGGGGATTAGTGAAACTCATGAAACCAAAGGAGGAAAATTTAGGGATCTTAGAAGGTTGAGGGATCTTTGGGTAAAGGGATCTTAGAGACTAAGGGTTGAGGGGGTCTTTGGGTAAGATTCAAAAGTTTAAGAAGTGAATCTTGTAGAACCAAAAGAGGGAACTCTTGGGAAAGGGTTGGTGTCTTTTTGGGGAGAGATTCATGGGATGGGAAACACATGAGAGGTTGAGTCATTGTGAGCAACTTGGGTGAATCTTAGGAGACCAAAATCAAAGGCGGGGTTGGTGCATTATGGGGTTAGATTCTAGAGTTGGGGAACAATTGAGGGAACACATTGGATAGTGAAATCATTGAGTCTTGATCACGGGAAAAGATTTGGGGAAAAGGGAAGAAATTAGGATTGCTCTAGGAGAGCTTGTTGAAGTTAATTTGTTGTAAATCTTTGTATCTCTTTAAAAAGGAACTCTTTGAAAGTGAAGTGGAGATATCTCTCCTCCAGATGTAGGTGATTGTTGGGTCAAACTGGGTGAACAAATCCTTGGTGTGTTGTTCTCTATTCTCTACTCTTTTTCTTGTTGTTCTTTGGTTCCGTTGTATTTTCGCTTCACACTTAATTTATAGATTATATCTAAATATGTCACTATTGCTTTCAATTGTCTCTGTTATTGGTTGTATACTTGTTCCGCACATCTAAGTTAATAGGTGCGAGTCTTGGAGTCCCTAATTCGCAACACTATAATATAATTGTTATTTTATAAATATAATATAATTGTTAAATGATTCTTTCCTCTGAAAAAGTTGGTAATTGATTCTTGGTCAACAAGTATCAAACCCTGCATTGGACATGACAATATTAGATATTGCTCAATTGACATACAGAGTGGCAACATAACAAAAATGTCTAAAGGTGGAACTTTATCATTTTTAATTAAATATGAATTTTATCACCGTAGCCTGCCCCATCGATACTTTTTACCAAAACACTTTTACAAGGAAGATAACGAGATGTAGGTATAGAGTGCGACACAACTCATTTGATGTTATAGTAGTTCTCATTTTTCACGATAGATATTAGTTCTCACCGGATACGCTCCCTATATAAATGAAGATTGCTTAAATAGTAGCATGATTATTTCATTATAAATGAGGATTGCTTAGAGAGTTGCACGATTTCTCACAAATGATATGGCATTGTAAAACCACGTAGGAGTAGTCTATGAATCTCAATATGAATTCCTTAAAGAATAGTTGTTGATAGATGAGTTGTTTGGTGGACCATCTTTGTAAGTGGTCCATCATGGAACATTTTAAAATTACAAAAAATTGAGTATTTGGAAGGGAAAAAAAAAAAAAGACCTATATCATATTTACGGTTAAGAAAGTGATTTGATTGATATTGATTCAAAAGCAAACATATTTCATTAATTGGAAGTTTTAAATATTTTGTTAAGTATTAGTCGGACCACTTATGAATGATCCATAATAGTTTGGAAAAGAAATTTATAATAGTTTGAAAGGAAAAAAAAAAAAATAGTAAAGCAAAAACAAAATGTAAACACAAAACCAGATTCTCAACTAGTAAATGATAGTGAACAGTCACTCAACACAAATAATCTTAAAAACATAACACTCCACAGAAATAACCCTAAACACAGAAATTAAAAACAAACATAAAAGAAAGGATAATGAAACCAAATTGAAATATGAATATTCATTCATTCACTCAAATGCCCATGCGTTTTCGTTTCGAACTTCTGCTTCTTCCTCTGGAGTGTAATCATTCACGATGTTAAATGTCTTGCGAACTTCCTCCACTGTCTTTTCCTTGATCATGTCCGCCGTAGTTTGGCAGCAGAGTTCCGTCAAGTTCTTGATATCCAAGTAGTTTGAAGCAAGGAGGATTTCGAAAAGCGTAGGCTGATCAACCTGCTTCGCAAAATCAGCATCCCAGTTCTTAAGATCATCCTCCGAACCTTTTTCATCAGAATTCACCTTAGTGTCAGCCTCGACATGCTTCTTACAGTATTCAATCACCTTCGCCAATATCTTGCCGGTGACGTTAGAAACAGGGATTGCGTTGTTGGCACAATCATCCTCGATCATGTGCCTGATCGTCTGCGATTTGAGTGCCACCGCTTCAGAAACCTCAAACGTTTCGCCGTCTTTACTCGTGAGAGTGATCGTCTTCTTTGTTGTTGAAGACATGGTGATTGGTGAAAGCCGAAAGGTGTGAAATCGCTAACCCTAACTTTTTTTTTCGTAATTAGAAAATTTGTGAGCTTAAACCTTTTCAATCGTATTCTCTTATTTATAGGCTATTTTGTTACATATTTTTAAACGAAATATACGATTTTTCCGATTATTTTTCCGATTTTTCAGATTACGGTTCCAATTGAAAAGGATATGCTTCGGATTTAAAATTAATTGATTATTTCCGTGACATGCAAAAATAAGTGGCAAAATACCTCTTAGTCTTTTTTTTTTAAGGACCTCTTAGTCTTTTACTAGTTTGAAAAATACCGGATTAGTTTTTAAGTTTTTCAAGTTTTAAATAAGTCTTTATTACCGTTTTAAGGACCCATTTAAAGCTTAATTTTTTTGAATACGAGCATTAAATTAACAACATAAATGATCTATTTGAAACTTTAAAAAATTTAAAGGACCTATTACTGTTTTAAGGACCTATTTGATACTTAAAAACTTAAAAAAACTTTAAATAGGTGCATTAAATTAACAAGTTAAAAAAACTTAAAATACCTATTTGAAACTTAAAAGAGTTAAAGACTAAGGCGGTATTTTTGTCAAACTTAAATGACCAAAAAAGCTATTTTGCTAAAATAATTTTTACTATTACATTTTCATTCATACTTTACAACATATATATGTCGAGTCCTTAAAAAAACATATTTTAGGATTTTTTTTTTTTTTGGTAGTGATATTTTAGGATTTAAAATAGGGTCAAAAGTTAGGATTTCATTTGGGTGTCATTGTATTTATCTCTTTTTTAATCGATCATTCTCTTTTATATGTAGAAAGTATGACAGTCAGCAATGCATGAATGTGTGGATTCACTTAATACACTAAGTCCATAGGATCCATTTTACATATATTTTATTTTATGTATTTGTTAAAATCTACTTTAAAATTAGATTGAAGACCCAAATCACTCTTCACTATTTTTTTCGCGGATCAATTCACTCCTTGATAAAAGTAAACTTAAATTAGTTCACGACAATTTTATATTGGGGACAAATTAGTCCATCTAACACAATGAGTTAGGGACTAATATTTCACATATGCAAATACCATGGACTAATTTGGATTTTTTTTTTCACCGATCGAATGATTGTTGGATTTTCACTCTTAAAATAATTATTTTTTTGTGGTGCCCGAAGTTCGAACCCCAGACCTTGCATATATTATGCATTGTTCCTACAACTGAGCTAAGTTCTCGTGAGGACACTCTTAAAATAATTAATAATGTAATATGGTTTATTGATAATTTCCTTAAAAATAAAAAAAAATGATAATTCTTGGTCAACAAGTATAAACCCTACGCTTTGTTTTTTTTTTTTTTTTAAAAAAAAAAGTATAAACCCTACGCTTTGCCAAACAAAAAGAAAGTAAAAACCCTGGATTGAAAATGACACCATTCTTGCTCAATTAACATGCACAAACAGTCACACACGTTAATATCTGCTGCAAACCCTTGTAAGTTTTTCTCTCACTTTAATCTTGGGGGTGGGAATGGGAGGTTAATTTTATATTTTTTGATGGTTTTGGAATGATTTTGCATGTTGGTGATTGAAAGTATGATCACCATTGAAGCTGGATGATAATGATTCCTTGGGACGGAATCGGTTGTTACTTTAGTGGAATTGCTCTATACTATCTTGGAATAACCATTTGCAAGTAAGTATTTTGCTGCTGTTTTTTCTTCAATGAAAACTGTTACATTAGAACCTATGCATAAGACTCGTTAAAAATAGTTAAAGGAACTATGTATGTGTCTTTTTCATGACTGGTGGGCAGGGATGCGGAAATTCTTAAATCTGTGACCCGGGTCAATCGGTTAAAGGAGCTAGGTATGTGTCTTTTTCATAAACTCAAAGTAGCCTAGTTTATACTATTATTGCAATTTTTTTTTTTTCTTTTCTTGTTATACTTGCTGAAAGTGTGAGGCTATGACATGCTTGTTATGGCATTATAATTACATTACCTTCACTGTCCAGAAACTTAGATAAACAAATGGTTTGAATAAAATAATTGAGCCAAAGCTTAATTGATCCAACACACCGCAGAACTGAACCACAACTCCCCAACCTATATCAACTACGGCAAAAATCAGCAGATTATCACTACAAAAATAAGGAAAATTGCAGCAGAAAATCAGCCCCTACCACAGCCATATCATCCAACTAAACTGAAGATACACGGTTGAGTCCGATGCCTCAGCCACAATAAATGGGCATACATACATGCTAGTGAGCAACCAAGCATGTAAACCGCCTTCCAAACTGCTACTTCAGGACTAAAGCAATTTAGTTTTGTATCTTGTTTACTCCTAAGACATGAGTTAGTTTCACTTTCCCCTTATGAGAAAAATCCATCAACACATCTATGAGTTAACTCTTTCCAAACCAACCAAGATGCAATATGAAGAATTGCAAAAAAGAAACTGTACTGATCCCTGTTAGCAGCCAACACTCACTGGGTGGATTTCGTCCCGCATCGGATAGATAGGATTCTTGAGAAGAGTTTATAAAGAGGAGGCACTCCTCAACTTACAAGCTAGTTTTGCAAGGATGAGTTAGGCTCCGATATTTTCGTGACAATCCCGTCCATATTACCTACTTGAGAAACTTGATAAACCTGCACCAAATACATATCAGTTAAACAACCAGATACATCAGCTCCGACGCCAATCAATTTGGTTCGCTCCGAATGAATTAGATTGTTGTTGGTACTTTGATTTTATTCTTTTATGATTGGTAGCTACCAGGACTAAGTTTTGGTAGCATTTCATTGAAAAGTGCTAGTAGGCCTTGAGATAACTATTTGGATTGCTTGCCAATAATTAGTTGTGATCATGTTGTTTTTGCTGAGCTTTATGTCAGAAGCTATTTTTCTGTCATTAATTATTCATTTTAGTTTATTTTTTTACAAAGTTAATTACAAAGCAAAACCTCACTTCAAAAGTATCTCATCTTCTTATTAACAAATTAAAATGAAATCAAAAAATGTTTTCACGGAGTAAATAGGTCCATTTGCAAATCGGAGATCTTGTTAATATCTAGTCCTACAAATACTTATTGTTAATGCAAAACTTATGCCTATTTCTATAGTGCATAGAATCAAAACTTTTAATTCTTTATTTTTGCATTTAACTTAACTATAAATAAATGAATAAGTGAATTGCTTTACTTTGTACTCTTAGACTTGTAGTTATTCAAGTTGTGTTGTTGCCGCGACTAATCACGCTTTCAATTACACTTCACATTGCAGAGAAACTACTAGATACTCAAAATTCACCGTTGGTCGTTGCAATTTCTGGAAGAGTTGCATCTGAAAGCACAATTGAATGTGAACTAAGTGGATTAAAGTGTGTAATTGTGGAAGAAGCGGTACATATGGACATATAGTATTCTTAAAATCATGATAATTGTTTCTAATCTTTACAATTATTGCTAACTCATTGTATAATTTTTTTAAAAGGTAGAACAACATTTTCTCAAACACAAACACAATGATTCCTGGATAAAAGATTCTGCTTTAACATCGTTCACGAGTAAAGAGGTTCCTTGGTATCTGGTGTGACTTTTTCTTTCTCCGTCTAGTTGATTCTTCTTTCGATTTGTTGTTTCTGTTGTTCAATATAATTTCATCACTTTTATTTATAGGAAGATACAACTGATCGTGTGGATGTAGTTGGAGCTCAGTCGGCCAAAGATTTTGTGTTACCTGTTAAACATGAAGTATTTAAACCGTCAAATCCAAGGCTTATAAGTAAAGCGTTGCATTATATCCGAGGTCTCAAGGTGGGAATGTTACTCTTTCCTCCCCCATTATCTCTTCTTCCGTCATCATCCCCAAAAATATTTTGCAAAACTAATATAATTGAAACCATGTTTTTAGGAGCTTGGTTTCAATATAACTGAACGAACACTTCCTATTGGCACTACCTTGACAGTTGTTGGTGAGGTAAGTTGTTCTAAACTTGTTGTTTGTTGTCTACTAATCAATCATTTTTTAATATTTCTTTGGAAATAATTTTGAACTTTACGATCAGGTTGCTAAAGATGATGCTGGCACCGTTCGGATTCAACAACCCCGCACAGGACCATTTTATGTCTCTCCCAAAACAATTGATCAGCTTATAATTGCAAATCATGGGAATTTGTCGAGGTTGCTTTAAAAATTGGTAGATTCTTACGATACGTTTTGGATTGAAGTGCCTTTATCTTTTTTTAGTGTCTCTTACTGCGATGTCCTTGTTAGGTGGTTTAAGTATGCATCCATTGGCTTAGCAATAGTTGGTTCGTGTCTAATAGCTAACCGTACTATTCAATACTTCTTGTTAAGGCGACGACAATGTAAACTACTAAAAAGGTACACAATGCTGAACATTCTTCTTATTAATGGTTAAAAACCACATACTATTGAAAGATGCTGTACCAGAAAAAGTTATACAATGTTGTTCTCTTAGGAATCTCACCCGAGTTTAAGTGAAAGTATATGCTTTACGATTCTACGCCAGTCAACATTCCAATACACCTCTTTTGCTTATTCTTGATCATTCTAAACAAAGTACTTGATAATCTTATGCAGGGTACTAGATGCAGCTGCTAAGAAGTCAAAACAAGGTATTGAAGGTAAATTGCTAAAAGTCTATTAACTTTGTAATGATCGTTTCGATAGGTGTAAGAATTTGTGACCATTTCTAAGGTGAAATGGATGACAACTTGTCAGCAGGTGGTCAAGGAGACTTGCCAGATTTGTGTGTGATATGCCTTGATGAGAAATATAATGCTGCTTTTCTCCCGTAAGTCACTAATCTTATTCTCGTTTGATGCTTATACTCCCCATAGCTTTCAATCTGCGATTGAGTCACAAATTCAAATTTATTTTGCTTATATGGTAGTAGGCTAGTAGCATGCTATGTTGCTTTAAATACAACCCCCTGTCACCTATACAACACAATCATAAACTGCACAAAGCATTGCCAATATTTGTTCGTAGTTTATAGTAATGTCGTTAAATCAATATGTCATGTGATACTTCGTCAACAACTTTAAAATTTCTCATGCAGTTTTTCAGCTTGATCTTTATTGATTGTTATTTAACCATGACATGGAAATGTATGTTTGCCAAATGATGCACAAACATTATATGTATGATAGTAATTTTTAATCTTCAATTCATTAAACTGGCAATGGTGGACCATCTCAGCTAGGTTAGGTAATGTAACATTCAACTTCACTTTATAATATAGTATCATACTCGAATCTTGTCATCTAATATTGTATGCTACAGTCACCCAGCTATGCAGTATTTTTGTTTCTTAAAACAATATCTTTATGTGAATACAATTCATAATCCCTAAGGTCTATCTTTAAATTTCAGGTGCGGGCATATGTGTTGCTGTACAACTTGCTCCTCGCGCTTAAAAAGTTGCCCTCTTTGCCGTGGACGGATAAACCAAGTTGCGAAAATTTTCCGTAACGAACTATGAAAGCTTAACTAGACATAAGTCATGGAATCTTGAATATGCATGCCTTAAGAATCCAAGAGTAACATGTGTTTTGATTGGCATTTTAACTAGGTCGAAGTTGTAATTGTGTTGTGGTTGCAGAGACAACAAAGATCTTGATGTCACATATCGCGATCAAGAATTCTTTTTGAAAAAACCTTGGCCCTCATGGACATGATACTATGGTTAATATTATGATTCAACAAAAACTAGAACTCTAGTATTTTGAATTTGACACAAAAGAAGTGGTTGCCAAATTTTGTTTACGTTCCAATTTTGCCTGAGAACATAGCAAAGAAAATTGAAATGTTTGATCACATATTTCTTGGGTTTTATTAAACCGTAACAATATATAAACATTCACTTTTTGTACACCCGCGGGGCACTTGTTTAATTTAGTTTAAGACAAAAATTATGGTTAGTTCAAATCAACCTCAATTTTTTATGTGAATTGCATTGCTTTTCTATTTAACTGAATTAACCATATTTTTGCTCGTAATTAAACATGTACCGCGAGTGTATGCAAAAGTCTCCATAAATCAATTTTTTTTATGAAAGGGTTAAATATGTTATTGGTCCCTACAAAATTGGGAACTTCTAAGTTCAGTCCTTTCTTAATTTTAATAGGTTTTTTAGTCCCTACAAAAAAAATTACTTTCAATTTTAGTCCCTGCTAAAACAAAGTTTGTTTAATTATCCTTAAACTCTTAAATTTTTGAACGATTTTTTTGAGACAAGTTTAGAACATTATGAAATGTTCATTTACTAAAATTTTGAATTTAAATGTTCATTTACTAAAATTTTGAATTTTTTAACTTGAAAGGAATTAAATATGAATTTTTTAAAACGACAAAAGTTAAAAGATAAAACTAACAAAATCAGGACGTAGAAATCAAATTTTGTGACAAATTTTTGCAAAAGACCTTTTAGTAATTTTCTTAACATGTATGCAAAAAATTGTTCAAAAACTCAAGAGTTAACACATAAATTAAACAAGTTTGAATTGAGCAGGGACTAATACTGAGTGCATAAATTTTTTTTTAGGGACTAAAAAAACTATTAAAATTAAGTAAGGACTAAACGTAAAAGGTTTCAATTTTATAGGGACCAAAAACATAATTAACCATTTATGAAATGAGGTGCCTCGTTTATTTCTTTCATCTTCTTTTGAAGAGACAAAACAAGTTGAAATTCTATTATTTGATATGTCTTGGCTATTCTATTCTACATGAGAATCCTTGTTTAGATGAGAGAGAATAATAGATGAATAATTTAAATAAATTATTTATACACCTGTTTTTCCGCTTTTTTTATTGCGTTAAAGCGTGTAGATTATCAACGATATTTTATAAAAAAAAGTAATTGCATGTAAATTACAAACGATATTTTATATAAAAAAATTATATATATTAAAATTATAAGTAAAGATATTTACAACTTTCAAATGTAACAAATTCAACAAACCATATTTATATTTTTCAATGACAACAATAATATAACTAAAATTCTTATCATTTTTAATAACAACAACAATATATCATTATTATAGAAAAATTTGTTTAACAATATCATTGTAATAACAAAAAGACTAGCCCAAAATACTCTATTCTCTTTGTATATAACTAGCGAAAAGACGGACACTCACGTGCACGTCTTTCCGTTTTTTTATTGCGCTAACGTGTGTAAATTACAAACAACTAGACTTTTGACCAGTGCGTCGCACAAGTTTTTTCAACTATAATAGAGACCAATAAATAATCTTTAACCCGTAAGATCATTGATATGGTAGAAAATATTTTCTTCAAAAAAAAAGAGGCAAGAGGATAAGAATAAAATTGGTGCGCAATGCATTTTTTTAGAAAGAATTTGTTAGGTTAAATAATTGCAAACCTAATAAAGCAAATGAGCGGGAAAAAATTAGATTAAGTTGCTGCAGACGTAACAAAATTAATAAATAAGGATATTTATATAATTTTTTTGATATAGATTAAAATTATAAGTATAGATATTTGTGGCTTTCAAATGTAACAAGCTCAACAAACCATATTTATATTTTCATATTGACAACAATAATATAATAAAAATTCTTATATTTTTTTAATAACATCAATAACATTATTATAGGAAAATATGGTTAAGGGTATACTTGAAATAACAAAAAAGTCAGCCTAAAAGAGTCGAAATACTGTTTTCTTTTATATATATACTAGTATTTGGACCCGTGCGATGCACCGGAAGTTGATTATATCATTGACTAATAAATGTGGTAGTTGATCATGAAATGAAATAATAGTTGTTGTTGAGCATGAGTTAATACTTCCAAAAGACGACGACAACAACAACCAAACATTATCCCACTAAATGGGGTTGACTACATGGATCGAAATATGTTATATTTATCATAAACAATATTTACATCCAACTCATTAATCTATAAATCTTTCCAAATAGTTTCTCTTAGGGGGCGTTTGTTTTGGGGAAACACAAATTATTCCCAAGAATAACATACCTGGGAATGAAAATATGAAAATTTGATTCCCGGGTATTTGTTAAAAAAAGTGTTTGGCAAATAACTTGACATTCCTGGGAAAATTGGAAGTTACAATTTTTTTTTTCAAATCAATGCAAAATATCATGGGAATGCACATTCCCATCTCTTTAGATGGGAATAATGGAAGTTATGGGAAGTTACTTCATTCCCAGGAACCTTTATACACATTAATATTTTTTTCTCAACCTCATAACAAACATGAGTATAATCATTCCCTATAGCCATGTTTTCCCGAGACTATCATCCTTAACCTTGAAACAAACACCCCCTTATGGTTCTTCTAGGTTTTCCTATACCTCTTGTAATATGACTATCCTCTATTTGATCTACTCTTCTTACTATTGAATCTACAGGTTTTCTCTCTAATTGTCCAAACCACCTAAACCTATTTTCCACAATATTTATAATATAGGTGCTACCCCAACTATCTCTATAATGTTGCCATTTCTAATATTATCACATCTAGTCTTACCACACATCCAACACAACATTCCCATCTCCGCACACTTGCTTTATTCTCGTGTTGGTTCTTAACCGCCAATACTATGTTCCATAAAACATCGTTGTTCTAACAACTTTCTGGTATTTTTGCACTTCAACTTAAACGGCACGTTTGTATCACAAAAACACAGATGACGCTCTTCTCCATTTCAACCACCCAACTTGAATACAATAATTTACAGTTTCTTTTATTTCTCCGTCATTTTGTACTATGAACCAAATATTTTTTTGTTGAAAGAATGAACCCAAGATATTTAAACTGTGTAACTTGAATGATATGATCTCTAACTCTCACCTCTAAGGTCAAACTACTTCGTCTTTTGCTAAAATTACATTACATATATTATGTCTTGCTTCTACTCAAATGAAATTCTTACGCTTCTAAAACTTGTCTCCAAGTCTCCAACATCCCATTCAACCCCTCCCTCGACTCTCCAATTAAGACTATATCATGTACAAAATCCATACATCTTGGTGCAAGCTATTGAATATGTTTTGTAAGTACATCATAAACTAATGTAAAAAAGTATAGGATTAGGGTTGACCCTTGGTCCAATCCTTGTTATGAAAAAATCATTCATATGCATTAGGGTTGACCCTTGGCCCAATCCTTGTTATGAAAAAACCATTGACAATGCTTCCAAAAGACAAATAACTAATCCCCCGAAGTACTTTAGACTTCAACAACATTTTTGGCTACAAAAAGTTGTCTAAGAGACTTAAGAACTTTTACAAATAAGATATAAGATACACAATCATTTTCTAAAAAATAGAGAAACGGCAAAAAATTAGAAAGGAAACGTGCATCTAAAAAAATAAGATATTTAAACTGTGTAACTTGAATGATATGATCTCTAACTCTCACCTCTAAGGTCAAACTACTTCGTCTTTTGATAAAATTACATTACATATACTATGTCTTGCTTCTACTCAAATGAAATTCTTACGCTTCTAAAACTTGTCTCAAGTCTCCAACATCCCATTCAATCCCTCCCTCGACTCTCCAATTAAGACTACATCATGTACCAAATCCATACATCTTGGTGCAAGCTATTGAATATGTTTTGTAAGTACATCATAAACTAATGTAAAAAAATATAGGATTGGGGTTGACCCTTGGTGCAATCCTTGTTATGAAAAAATCATTCATATGCATTATGGTTGACCCTTGGTCCAATCCTTGTTATGAAAAAACCACTGACAATCCTTCCAAAAGACAAATAACTAATCCCCCGAAGTAATTTAGACTTCAACAACATTTTTGGTAAAAAGTTGTCTAAGAGACTTAAGAACTTTTACAAATAAGATATAAGATACGCGATCATTTTCTAAAAAATAGAGAAACGGTAAAAAATTAGAAAGGAAATGTGCAACAACATTTTTGGCTCCCAAAAGTTGTCCAAGAGACATAAGAACTTTTATAAATAAGATAAGATATGCGATCATTTTCAAAAAATATAAAGAAACAGTAAAAAATTAGGAAGGAAATGTGCAACAACTTTTTTGCCTCCAAAAAGATATCTAAGCGACTTAAGAACTTTTATAAATAAGATACGCTATCATTTTCTAAATAAAAAAAACAATTAGGAAGGAAATTTGCAAAACATTTTTTGGATCCAAAAGTTACGTAAGAGACTTAAGAACCTTTATAAATAAGATAAGCGATCATTTTCTAAAGAAATAAAGAAACAACAAAAAATTAGAAAGCAAATACGAAACAACTTTTTTGGCTCCAAAAAAGTTGTCTAATAAACTTAAGAACTTTTATAAACAAGATAAGATACGCGATCATTTTCTAAAAATATAGAAAAACAGCAAAAAAAATTAGGAAGGAAATGTGAAACAACTTTTTTGGCTCTAAAAAAGTTGTCTAAGAGACTTAAGAACTTTTATAAATAAGATAAGAAAAGATACGCGATCATTTTTTAAAAATATAAATAAACAGCAAAAAATTAGGAAGGAAAAGTGCAACAACATTTTTGGCTCCAAAAAGTTGTCCAAAAGACTTAAGACCTTTTATAAATAAGATTATAGATATAGATCCCATAAAAAAAAAAAAAAAGATAAGAACAAAAGTACCAATAAAACCCAATGAAATCGTATTGCTTTCAACTAAAATAATAACTAAGGGAATGCATCTACGTTTTGTTTGAATCCTAAAATACCTCAACAAATATTTTTTGTGGTCTCAACAAATATATGTTGTAAAGCATGAATGAAAATATTAAAGTATAAAATTATTTTTGAATGTCTTTTTTTACGGAAATAATCAACTAATTTAAATATATTTGAAATTAATCAAAATTTTAAATCCAAGCGTATATTTTTCAATTGGAAATATATATCTATAATCGGAAAAATCGTATATTTCGTTAAAAAAATATGTATACAAAATAGCCTATAAATAAGAGAATACGATTGAAAAGGTTTAAGCTCACAAATTCTCTAATTAAGAAAAAAAATTAGGGTTAGCGATTTCACACCTTTCGGCTTTTCGCCAATCACCATGTCTTCAACAACAAAGAAGATGATCACTCTCACGAGTAAAGACGGCGAAACCTTTGAGGTTTCTGAAGCGGTGGCACTCAAATCGCAGACGATCAAGCACATGATCGAGGATGATTGTGCCAACAACGCAATCCCTGTTCCTAACGTCACCGGCAAGATATTGGCGAAGGTGATTGAATACTGTAAGAAGCATGTCGAGGCTGACACTAAGGTGAATTCTGATGAAAAAGGTTCGGAGGATGATCTTAAGAACTGGGATGCTGATTTTGCGAAGCAGGTTGATCAGCCTACACTTTTCGAAATCCTCCTTGCTTCAAACTACTTGGATATCAAGAACTTGACGGAACTCTGCTGCCAGACTGTGGCGGACGATGTCAAAGATAAGACACCAGAGGAAATTCGCAAGATATTTCACATCGTGAATGATTACACTCCGGAGGAAGAAGCAAAAGTTCGAAACGAAAACGCATGGGCATTTGAGTGAATGAATGAATATTCATAATTCAATCTGGTTTCATTATCCTTTCTTTTATGTTTGTTTTTGTTTTCTTTATGTTTGTGTTGAGTGTTATGTTAAGATTATTTGTTGTGTCGAGTGACTGTTCACTATCATTTACTAGAATCTGATTTAGTGTTTTCCTTATGTTTTTGCTTTACTAAATTTCTCTTCCAAACTATTATGGATCATTCATAAGTGGTCCGACCTCCAGTTGACTTCTAAACCGACATCAATCAAATCACAGTCTTAACCATAAACACGGTATAGCTCATGAATTATTTTTCTTATACTCGATATTTTATAATTTTAAGTAATGTTCCATGGTGGACCAAACAACTCATCTATCAACAACTATTCTTTTATTAATCATTATCATTATTTTTTAAAGGAATTCATATTGAATTTTATATACTTTCCGTAGGTGGTCTCACAATCCCACATCATACTTGTGTTACTCATAAACATTTTGCTTTAATCGTAAGTAATAAAATAACCGTGCAACTCTTTAAGCAATCCTCATTTTTTATATATTTTTTTGTTTCTACTCGATGTTGTCTCAAATTTAAATAAAAATTAAGATATGGATTTCGTCAACTTATGGAACCTTTTATGACATTTCATGCTCAAACATATGAAGCTTATTTGATGGCTAACACAAATTGGATTTAATCTATAAAATGTCCATGTGTTTGGATCGACGTGAATCTAACTTGTTACATTGTAGACTCTTGTCTCTTTCGGTAAACTCAACTCCCTTTAAGGTTAAATGAAATTAAAGACATTGGAAGATTACTTGACTGTATTCTGATGTAAAATTTTGACTTAAAAAATGTAAATTAGTGACGGTTTAAAGGAAAATAAAGACATTGGAAGATGTACTTAGAGGATTTTATCGATACAAATAGGGCGAGAGTTGTTGGTCTCCATAATTCATCGCCTCATGTGGAATATATGTGATGACTGATGAGGGTGCTAATGTCTTCATCTGAGATTCTCACCGAGAAAGATTTGATTTCAGCGCTTGAAAATTTTCAACTTGAAGGTGCTACGGGAGTTGATCAATTGAGATTATTGAGTATGCAAGTTTTTTGGTTCTCGAATCACCGAGGAAGCAGTTAAAGGTATGTATCGAAGTAGAAATTCAAGAGGAATCTAAATTTAGGAGGATAATAACATGGAGGAATGGGTTGAGTTGTTTAAAAGTTTTGTTTCATCTCGAGAGTGGTATGTGAGCATGAGAAATGCTAGCAACATTTTCTTTTTAACACTCTCAAACATTTACTCTTCTATTGGATGAAATCAATATATGTCACGTCACACCACTTTATGTGAGTTCTATTTTCAAAACGTATGATCCACATTGATTTAAGCCAATTAGAGAGTGGGTGTTAGAGAGAGTCATATGCTTGAAAGTTTTATTTCATCTCTTATTTTAATCATTTATCTAACATTCTCTCTTATTTTGAATTTGACACAAAAGAAGTGGTTGCCAAATTTTGTTTACGTTCGAATTTCGCCTGAGAACATATCTAAGAAAATTGAAATCTTTGATCACATTTCTTAGATTTTATTAAACCGTAACGATATATAAACATTCACTTTTTGTACACCCGCGGGGTACTTGTTTAATTTAGTTTACGACAAAAATTATGGTTAGTTCAACTACATGAATCGACCTCAATTTTTTATGTGAATTGAATTGTTTTTTAATTCAACTGAATTAACCATATTTTTACACGTAATTAAACAAGTATTGCGAGTGTATGCAAAAGTCTCCATAAATCATTTTTTCTATGAAATGAGATGGTCTCAAATTTAAATATTAACTCCAATGGATTGAAAAATCAAGATACGAATTCGTCAACTTATGGAACCCTCTATGACATTTCCATTAGAGATGTTCACTTTCCTTCAAAACATATAGGTTTATTTCCTCTAAAATAAAGAAAATATAGGCTAACACAAATTGGATTAAATGTTCATGTGTTTGGATCGACGTGAATCTAATTTGTTACATTGTAGACTCTGGTCTCTTTCGGTAGACTCAACTCCATTTGAGTTTAAGGGAAAATAAAGACATTGGAAGATGTACTTAAAGGATTTTATCGATACAAATAGGGCTAAAGTTGTTGGTCTTCATTATTCATCGCCTCAAGAGGAATATGTGATGAGGGTGCCAAAGTCTTCAGCTGAGATTCTCACTGAGAAAGACTTGATTTCAGCGCTTGAAAATTTTCAACTTGAACTTATCAATTGAGATTGTTGAGTATGCAAGTTTTTTGGTTCTGGAATCATCGAGGAAGCAGTTAAAGGTATGTATCGAAGTAGAAATTCAAGAGGAATCTAAATTTAGGAGGATAATAACATGCAGGAATGGGTTAAGCTGTTTAAAAGTTTTGTTTCATCGCGAGAGTGGTTTGTGAGCATTACAATAAGTTGTGTGTGTGATTTTAACTATAGTTATGATAAAAATCAAATGTAAATAGGTTATGATTGATTGATGGTGTAACAATGTATATTAAAATTCAAACTATATTCACAAAATTTGAAATTTTCGAGACCAAATTAATGCTTTTTATATCTAGCCGCTATATATATTTTCTACTTGAAGACTAATTTGGACCTTTAGTTCCTTAAAAAAAATAAAATAATTTGGACCTTTAGTCATAAGAAACGTGCAAGTAACTCAATCAAGAATGCTAAATTCGTATAAGGTTTATATCAATTGAGCTAAATTTATGGAGACCAAGCGACCAACAACGGACTCTTTAACACGCATTTTTTCAACACCTTCTTTTTGATTGATTACATTTTACATAAATTCCAAATTTATTTGGAAGCCACATATTTTAGTAGAATTCATGTGAACTTTAATCAATCAAGTAGAATAATGTGATAGAAAGTGTGTTGCTACGGGAAGCTGTTTGTAGAAGAAGAAAAAATTAATTAATGTACAAATAGGAATAAGGACTCTGTTTATTCATATTCAAGCACAATATTCGAGCAAAAATAAAAGTCTAGCAAAGTGCTGCAGGATGAATTATTTTTCTTTCTTGATATGGTGTGTGTAACTTACATTCTGGAAGTATTGCGAGTTGTATTCCACCATAAAGACATTAATTAACAATAATATGACATTCCCATACAAAAAAATTGAACCATGGTTCCTAGCTCCTACATAGGAAACTAGCATGATGTGATTGTGAATTGCAAGTTGTAAATGAACTTTGTATATTTCTACAAGTCTTTAAAGAATCCGATACCATCTACCTGTTCCTTTGAAAACCTTCATCTCTCAATGCTTTTCTTTTATTAAGCCGCCGTATTTGGCAATTAAAAAGCCATCATATTGTATTAGTTATAAATATGCTTGTTAATTAATTTAGAAAAAATCTCATTATAAAACTTAAGTTCTACCTAATGTAGCATAGCATCTTCTAATACAATTCAAAACACCTTTTTTATATTTCTTTCTAGTAGTTCATGGTTTTTCCATCTTTCCATTTATACCCCTCCTTCATAAACAAACACTATAAAGCAAGTTTATTGCATCTCTTTCAAATTGCACTTAACCACATAATCTTCTTAGCTTAAACCTTTTTGTGAACCATTATAAAAATTTCAAATTCTTTATCTTGCAAAACCAAATCTCTGTCTCCATCCATGGGTAACAAAAACTCATCAAACTCAAAAGTACAATATGGCAAGACAACAAAGGTTGTTTCACTAGAACAACATGTTCCAAGACAAAAACTGATGAATTTTCCAACAAAAAAAGGCCATAGAATCAAAGGTAATACAAGTACAACATTAAGAGATGATGAATATATAGGGAAATCCAAGTTAGAGACACCGCTTGATAACGATGAAACATTCAACAATTTCATTAAACGTACTACATATAAAATCAAAACCGTCACAATGTCCAAGTCCAACATTGATAGGGAGCAGAGTAACAACACTGCACCTGCTGTAGCTGATCATGAAGCTAATGGTAACAACAGTTATAAGGAAAAATACCAAAGGGACCAGTTTGATGATTTCATTCAGATTGCTAAGAAAAAAATGAGAGCTTCATCAAGCATTCGAAACAACAGTTTCTTGAAGAAGCCATGATAATTGTTGAGCCTCAAAGATTATGAGTTAGCAACGTTTGGTATTGACTTGGCGTTGACTATGTTCTATGCTTTTGATCTTCAGTATTGAGAGTACTGTAACATGAAATAAGGTCCCAGTATTGGGGCATGGTTTGATTCTTTTTTATTTGAAGTATATGATATGAAATGCAGCTAGGGGAATAATTTGGGTTTTATGGCTGTAAGATTATAATTTATATTGATTTGTATAAAATATGAATATATATATATATATATATATATATATATATATATATATATATATATATATATATATATATATATATAGAGGACATATCAAATAAGAGGAGTGTTATTATGAGAGATGAGAGGGTTTAATTATGACCCTTAGATGAATATTAAGGGTTCAGATTAAATTTATTTTATCATAGGCACACACGATTCTTCTTTGGTTTGTCTTCTCGGTAGGCGCAATATTCACCCATCTTCCTTTCTTCTCTCTCTAAGTTATGTTCTTCCTTTTTCTAAATTGCCTTCTCCGATTCCAGCACAGCCATTTTTGTGGCATCACCTCTACTCCTTTTCTTTTCTTTTCTTTCTGTCTAAAAATCCATGACTTTTCAACCAATCCACTGCTGCCAAAAAAAAACAAAAAATTGAATTTGGGATAGATTATGAAATTCAATGAAAAAACTATGAAATCATGTGTTCTTTAAATTGATGACATGAACATTGAACAAATGCAGCACAAACGAAATCCATGAAGATTTACAATTAAATTGGATTATCATCAACGGTTGAGATAATAAACAATGCATATGCTGATCTTTCATCTTCTCTCTCGCCACAATTATGTGTTTTGGTTTCTGAAACCATTTCATGGTTTGGTCCATTTTTTTTTTCTTCAGAATTTGTTCAATGTTTTAATTGTTTGTTCAATGTTTTAATTGTTTTCTCCTGAACAATTAAATCTTCTTGTTTTTTTGGTGTTGAAGAAAATGATTGTTGCTGATTGAAAGAAAGAACAAACGCTACAGGGAGAAGATGCAGGAGTTTTTGTTTTCGTTTAAGGAAGAAAGGAAAAGGGGAGGGGATTAATGTTACGCTACATTTATTAAAATTAATGATCATAGTAAAGATTAATCTAATGGCTAGCATTGAATCCTCTCACCTCTCATTTTAAGAAGTGCTCTTACTTGATATGCCCTATATATATATATATATATATATATATATATATATATATATATATATATATAGACACACACACATTGAGGTTTTAATTAAAATTGATTTACGTATAATTATATTTTCGCTAATGTCTGAGGACACTTTGGGCAAAAGAAATTAAATAACAGTGACATGAAAACTAGTACTAATGATTATGTGATGCTGTTTCTATTGGGTTAAATGTGATTGTTTGAAAAGGACAAGTATGAGACCGACCTAATCAGCAATGGTTCAACAAAACTTTTGGTTTAAACATCCACTTTTTCACTTCCCAACACTCCACATCATTTTCTCTCTCTTCCACCTAAACATTAAGGGTGTGTTTGGATCACCAAAGAAAGTGAGAGGAAAGATTGTAAGAGGAAAGATTGTTGAAGGAAAGAAAGTATGAGGAAAGTGAGTGGAAAGTGAGATGATTGTTTGAGTGTTTGGTATGAGTGAAAGTGAAAGAGGAAAGAAAGAGATGAGTTTAATAAATGACATAAATAACCCTATGCTATGTTATTGTGTTATTTAATTAATTTTCATTGTAAATATATTTGTAATAATAATTAACATATTTAATACACAAAATTTAAGCACGATATTAACTAATTCATTAAGTAACATTGTATTCAAGTATTTCTTTAAGAACATATGATTTAAGTTAGTCTAAAAGCATGCAGGTTGCAAATAAGAGAAATGTACATTAGTGCATGCACGTGGATCAAAGCAAGGGCAGGATTGGCATTTTATAAAGAGATGCATGTTCTCACTACTTTCTCCTGGTTTCAGCGCGGAAACAAATCTGTGGTAGGACCCACCAAAAAACAATCTTTCCTCCCTACTAATCTGTGGTTCCAAACAAAGGAAGCTCAATTCCCCAAAATCTTTCCATCCTTAGTGGTATCTTTCCTTATGCTTTCATCTATTCCAAACAGACCCTAAACAATCATTCAACAAAAACCCTCTCCAATGGTTTTTCCATTAAACAATCTACCCCACCAACACTCTACCCCACCACTTTTTTAATTCATATTCTTATTTAATTTTCTTATTTAATTTTTTATTTTTATTTTTTTAATTACATAAAAATAAAAATATCAATTATAATTAAATTAAAATAATATACACTTAACGATTATAATTAAACAAAATTTATTTAAATATGGGTAATTAGAAGAATTCTGGTTGTTGAAATTGTTATTATTGTTCTCCATTTCACTACAAAAAAAAAAAAGATAACAACTTCACTAAATTTGCTAATTGAAGGATAATAATAAGACTAATATAGTGAAAAATTTGGTTTTTTTTCTTTGTCCAAATCAAATGAACCAAGTCTCTATTTATAGAGAAAAAAAATCATGAATTTTGGTAATTTTTTATTTTTTTTAAATTAATTTTGGACGAAATAATTGAAGTCAAAATATTAAAATGATAAGAATCCGGACAGCCAATAAAACAGAGACACGTGTCCCTATCTATCCAGAAAATCTGTTTCTCTCTCTTCCACCTGCAGCATCACGCGCATCTGTTCCCGCGTGTGCTGCACGCGCCAGTTTCGGCGAATCCGGCATCGCCACGTGGCATTCCGCTGTCAGATTAAACTTTTTTATTCCTTTCATCAAGTTTTTGTCCACGCAAGCAATTAAACAGCCATTGGAGTGCTTTTGTTTGTTTAATTTGTCTTTCAACAAAGAATAAACAACCATTGCACTTGGTCGGATCCAATTGATCTTGACTGGGTTGAAGAATCCAAGAGTTTGTATGTCCGTACATTAAAAAAAAAAAAAAAACCACCATGTAATTTCAACGATAAACTTTATTGGTCAATAATCTAAACATCTCCTACTTATAGTTATATGTCACTTTTATCTGTATGACCAGTATAGTTAATTTTGCATGGAAGAGAGAGGTTGGACTCAAGGTATTTCTTCTCTTGGATTGAGACATCATTTGTCACTTTGTCCCTCTCTATTTACCTTTGTGCTCTTACTATGTGTGACATTGGTTGGTTCATCATTTTGGTGCGATGTTATTTCACATTTTTGTTTTGTTGCGATGTTCGTTCAGTTTAAATTGATATAATAATTATGACTTAGTGTTGTGCAGATTCAATGAATGACTTTGACTTTTTAATGTTATAAATTCATAAGCATAAGAATTCATGTCACTTTAATTTCTTCATATTGGTATAAACCTTGTGATATTTATAGGCATTTTGTCTATTAGCATATAGGTTTTGTGACATCTTTAACACATTTATCTTTTTTCGTTTTTAGCAATTCAAATTTACGCTGTTTGGTGTATTTTATAACCAATTTAAATGAATGAAAGAATGGATGAATGAGTGGCTTTTTAATATATAAAATAAAAAAGAAGGATTTGGGTTGGTTTTTATGCACATCAATCCAAAGTTTAAAAAAATATATAATGGATTCTTCTCTTTATGCGGACAGTAACGTTCTGAGCTTAATTTCAACATTTGAGTTGTTTCCCACCGGATTCATACACAACACGTGATTCATGCAATGCAATGGTGTAATTTTTTACTTCTCTAATACTACAAAGTCATTGTTGAATCCAATACCCTGCCTGTATTTCTCTTTTCTTCTCCGTTCTTTATGTTCTAATTTCTAAATAAATCACCAATCCTTGTAAGTATCCACGAATTTGATATCTAAAAAATTAATAACATTATACTATCATTTTTTTTAAGGGTGATTATACTATATAAGTTAAAAAATATAAAATCTCTAATCACATTAATCCTTTAAACAAAATTATACTATATTTTAAGAAAATTCTCTTTCCACTTTTATCAATATAAAAATAGTAGTAATTGTGAAATTTTTATTCAATTATTTAAAAAAAATTAAGCGATGAAATTGGTAGAACAAAATGTTACACCCAACCGCTAAACTTCTCGTTCTAGGTTTTTGTAACTACTTCCTTCCTTTTTTTTGGTTTGTTAACCATCTGGTTTTGAGATAAAAGGACCTCTAATAATCTATAGTTTGGTCGAAAGGTAAGTAAAGTCCGACCAACAATTGTTTTCACTTAGAATCAAACTTCAGTTCTCCCAAACGACTAATTCTTTCCCTTTAGAATGGTGCTTAAATATAGGGACGGAGGGAGTAATAATTATCTCCATAGGAAGGGTAATATTGGAAAAGTAAAAAACCAATTCAAAAACTTAAATCCATAATATATAGTTATAGATTAAATAAATTAGATTGTCCAAAATAAAAAGAGTAATATAAAAAAAATGTTAGTTATAAACCACTAATTTTATCGAACATCTCAAATTCAAATATTGATTGAAAAAATAAATTAGAGGAAGGGTTATTGTAATTAAATATTGAAATATTGATTAAAAAAATATTTACATAGGAAAATGCTATTTCTATAGTAAAAAATAGCATCAAGAATTTTTCAAGACACAGGTGGCAAGTTTTAATTACATGATTTTAATGTTCACTTCCTATTTTTCAGCAACACCTCTTGAATTGTGGCAAATAGTGCATTGTAATTGGCTGCTTTTTATTCTTGAAAAATTCTTGATGTTATTTTTCTGGAGATATAACATTGCTCATTTACATAACATTTTATATTACGAGTTAAACCGATATTTTATCAAACATTTCAAATTCAATCAACAAATTTATCTCTATGGATACTGTCACGTATAAACTCATTCGCGGTCATGTATCTCACGTCATCCACAACTTTTACCAAACATGGCTTAAATTGGTGATTTACTAGTAGTTTCTAGAAAAGGACTAATCAACAAACATATGGGGACAAATCGCTGGAGATCCATACGAAAGTTAAAAGTCATAACGTGAATAACGTGACTTGTTAGTTTCGAGTGTTGTATGGGACAATAAGGAATTGATCCCTGCCATCACATTCCGTAGAAAATTTGAGAAGGAAAAAAAAAAAAAGCTCTCTATAATTAATAGCTGTTTGGAATCTTACCCAATTAATTGCTTCTTCAAATTCAATGATTTCAACCGTTCAAAGCAATGTTCTATTTCTTTCTCCTTTTAAAATCCCCCAAGTCATTTTCACACTCAAATATTTTGCACTATATAAGACAACCCTCTTGCTAATCACACTTAACCAATATAAGTATATAACCAAATAACCCAATAGTACTATTTTTGTGTTCTAAGTTTGAGTCATTTTCAATGGAAAAAAACAACACCACAACCTCAAACTTCTCAATATGTAGAAAATTTCGTCAAGTACTTGCAACCAATCTTACTTTCAAAACCATTCATCGAATGAAGCAACAAACCCAAGAACTTAAGCCTCAACATATCAAGATTGTTAACATAGAAGGAGGAGGTGGAGAAGGATCGATCCCGATTACTTTTGATCATTCAATGCTACATAACAATGCTTCAAAAGTTGCGTCACCCCATGTTGGAATATCGGAAAGAAAGGGCAAATTGGTTACTGATCCGAGGTTGGCCCAGTCCGAAACAGTTGTCAAGGTTGAACCTGACGATGGAAATGTAAGTATAAATCAAGGGATGATAGGTAAAATTTATAATGGGAAACCTATGAAGGTTGGGTTGGTGAACTTGGAGAAACAAGATAAGAAATCATTAGATATTAATGATGCTTTTAGTGAATTCATTGAACGTGAAAAGAACAGAATTAGAACAATGTCAAACGTTGGTAAGGAGCAGAACAACACTGTTCTAGATGAGGCAAATTCTTTTAACAATATGGAAATTCAGAATGACCATTTTTCAGATTTTATTATACATGCTATGAAGAAGATTAGAACTACATCAAATGTTGGAAAAACCAGTTCCTTGAAAAGAGGTTAAGATGTATAGTGTGAACATTCGTTGGTGGTTTTCATTTTCAATGTGTTAGGTGTCTAATATTCGTTTTTGAGTGGATTGGATTGAAAAATAAGGTCTATAATGATATATGTTCTGTTTATATGTATATATTTTTCCTATCAGCTTATCCAATTGAAATTGGAAAGCGTGATGGTAACTATACTAAGGAGAATAATTTGGTTCTATTGGTCATATATATAAAGATTATAATGATTTCTTATGTTGAGATCTTAATATTCTGTTGTTCCCCTGTTCAGTTTTATGGTCATTTTAGTTGTGATGATAAATTGATATATTAACTTCGTAATTAATGATGGAATGAAGCTTTCAATGTCCACTCAAAACAATCTAGCTAACAATAGTTAAAATGTATTCGATCGAAATTCAAATAAAATACATTTTGAATTTTGTTTATATTTAAGATCGCACGGAGTATGTGAGTATGTTTCCTAAAGTAAAGAGCGAGTTATATAATCATGTTATATACTTTTAGATGGTGAACACTTTGGTACATCATTGTTTGAAAATATACTGATACATTATTTATGTCAAGCATCCCGACTAGATGTTATGGTAGATCTTGTGTATCAAATATTCTCCATCTCTTCATCAAAATTGTTCCCCCCAGTCCAACCTATGTCAGCGTCGTCATCGGAGATCACGTGGCAAAACAATTTTCATTCTACCATGGTTGTGAGATCGAGGTCTATGGCGAGGGGAGTTCGACGTAATCATTAAAGAGTTGTTTGGTATGTCTATGAGATCTTCATTTATGGGGTCAAGGAAGTCATTGATAGAGAAAAGAATGGGCATATGGATTAAAGGTGGGTGATTTGGATTGTGATTTCGATTGGAGAAGCGCAATCATGTATCTTGGGTCCTACAAGGCCAATGTCGTAACCTTTTTCGTTTGGGACATGAAATGGCTAATAATGTAAAAGTATGCGAAGATTTCGTTGTCATTAGTAGAAATAAAAAGCATAGATGGTTCGACCATTGCAGCAGTATAGTCGTTTGATTTTGCATCGAATTTTGAAGGTTTTGCATTAGGAATCAGCAATTATAGATCCAAAGGTATCACATCAAGAACTAAGTGACGGAACTTGCCAAAAATGGAATTATAATTGTCGTTGTCCATGGTTGCATAATCCACATTGCTCCACGAGACGATGAAGGAGAAGAGCACAAATAGAAGAAGCTTAAGCTTTGAATCAGTTTGATGGGGAAATAAATTTCATAAACAAATGAAGAATGATTGGTGGTGAGCTTCCACGATAACATTTAGTGAAGATGTGTGACAGATGAGGGCCACGTCAGAATGTACTCACACATTTTCAAAAGATGACGTGTAGAAGAATTCACCTTTTTATATTACATGTAACTCATCATTGCAAAATTGATTTGTAAGGTAATGAATGTCTCTCATGATTTACTTTTTTTTAGACCTTTCTTATTTTAATGTGAGACTTGAATTTCTTCAATACACCCCTACATCCAGCACTATTGAGTTTGGTGCATCGATAATTTAATGAGTGTTCTGAATACATAAACTCGGGTACCATATCAAATTTTACATTGAGCATAAATCATCTTTACAAAAACCAACTTGTAAGATGATAATTATCTCTTTTTATAAACTATTTTTGTATTTTATCCATTTTCAATGTGAACTTTATTTTTTTTCCTTTATAAACTATTTTCATATGCTATAACCCATAGATTCACTTCAACAACGACATTTTAAGTAATTTTTTTTTTGGTAGTGGCCGGGGTTTGAACCCCGGACCTTGCATATTTTTATGCATTGTCCAACCAACTGAGCTAAGCTTACGAGGACTTTAAGTAATTATTTGTTGCCAATGGGGATGTTACCTGAAATTATTAACCAAAATTATAGACATACAGTATATATATACTAGTAAAAAATTAAAATCCGTCACTAATTTCCTCATCACTAAATTTAATAACAAAATTAGAAAGCAAATTTTATATTTTTCATATCTAGATTTCTGAGAATGCTCTGTGCTGTGTTTAATTCAAAGTTCACTTTCGTTTTCATTTTCTCTCGCTTTCTTTGGTGCTTTACTTTAATTTGATTCTCTCACTTGCGCTTTTATCTTCTCTCTCTATTCTATTTTTATTTTTTAACACAACCTTCTCTGTTTGTAACCAAAAAAAACAACCTTCTCTGTTTTTTTTTTCTTTTTCTCTCGTTCTCATATCTCTATCAAGTATCAACCCTCACAAATCCAATGCGACGTCCACGTATATCTTTAGAAGCTCTTAACAATTGTAATGATCTATGGTTTGCATATTTATTATTGTTTGTTACGTGTCTAAAATGGATTCTTTGTTAGGTTTGTCTTAATGTTGAGTTCTTTTTTTTTCCTCATCCTTACTTGATACTTTTTGAGACCCCAAACTTTTCTAAAATGAATTTTACCCGAAGCCCCCCTCCTTCAAAATGGATTCTTTGGAGGACGATTTTAAAGGGATTTTGAAGGGTTTTGGTAAATTCTTTATATTCAGTTTATGTAGCAATAATTTTCGTAAATTTAACTCAGTTGATAGGGACAATGCATAAGATATGCATGAGTTAGTTTAGTTTAATGATTTAGACTCTAATGACATTAAATAATTTTTTGAAAAGCACAACTACTAAAATAGATTTAGAAAAACTAAAAAAGTGTCATCTTTAAATTTGCATTGACTCTTCAAGAGGGATAACATTTGTGTGACATTGTATTGTCAATGTCATGTGACATTGGTCAACCAAAATATGCCATGTGTCACCATTTACTAAAAAAAAAAACAAAAAGCAAACAGTTCTTATGAAAGAGAAAGAAGAAAACCATTTGTCGCATTCTGGTCGGCAAATGTCATATGTCATTGGCACCACAATGTCGCATAAGTGTTGTCCCTCCAACATATAAATTATAAGTCGAACCACTTTTTACAAACATCCATATATGTGTGTATATTTAAAATAGGTTGAAAATGAGTTTTGAAAATACTATATGACATTTCTAGTGTTTTCAAAACTCATTTTCATAAATGATTCACAAAACTTAAGGAGGTAATAAAACACACTTTAAAATCATCCGGAGTCTCATGAAATGAGATGATGAAAGATAATTCAAAAAACTTAAGAACCTACTTCCTTCGGTTACGTTTATAAGCAAAAAACAAATTGTTAGGTACATTTAATAATTAATGTATCTGACCTGTAATTATGACCAGATACATTAGTTATTCAATAAATCTAAAAAGTTGTTTTTTGATTATAAATGTGACCGAAGAATATATCATGTTATATTTGATTTAAGTGTAAGCATAGTTGTGAAATTTGTTAGCGACAAAGGAATATTGTTACATACACACTTATTAGGATGATAATTTTTTGCGTTAATTACCATATTTTTGCTCTTTACTCTATTATCATAAATAAACTTTTAACTAATGAAATGAGTTGAATTTGTTTTTGTCAAAACATTATTATAAAATATTTTAATCTTCAGTTAAACATGAAAGTTCAATTGTTCGTATAATATTAAATGAGTTTAACCAAAAAACTAAAACCCCATTCATTCCTTAAAAAAAAACCATTTACTCATTGCAAAAACAAAAATATTAATCAAAAGTATTCATCGTAAAATGAGTATAACATTGAATTAGTTTTTTTTGTATAATACTCCTAGAACAATTGAAATTTTTATGTTTAATTAACTCAAAGAGTAAAATTTTTAAGTGGTTATTTTTGTTGAACATTAAATGAGCATGATACCGTTGAGTTTGTTTTTGTGCAATATTATTCGTATAACATTAAAAAGTTCAATAATTTATCCATTGGTAACCCATTTTTATATATTAATTCGTCGTAATTAAAATATTTGTAGCTGTTCTAGATTTCTAGAAGGCTAATAAAAAAAAGTATTCCCACAAACATATGTTTTTTTATTTAACTTATATTATTTTTTTTAGGTAAATTTAACTTATATTATTATATTTACCTATTTATTTATTTGTTTGGTAAATATTAATCTCTTAATTCATATAATGAGATAAATAAATCACACAAATCTATTTTTCTAATATAGATATATTTTCCTATTAATTTTGCGAAAATGACATTTCTTACGGAGATCTGACTCACGCAAACATCAAGGATGCAATACTAATTATGTGGCACAATATTAATGGTACACTCAACGTGTTTTCTAGCGAAGAGATGATTTAATTGGTTCATTGAAATTTATAACTCACTTTGTGTGAAATTGTCGTGAAATTTAGCATTGTTCTTCATTTCAATATTTAAATATTATCATTTTTTGACTCAATTAAACTTTACCTAAAGTGTAGAATCCAATACATTGAAATGAGACATCCAACAATGTCCATAAGAATAATGCTAACAACTTAACATTTCTAACACATTCTCTGAATTTTGATAAAATTTGTATGAATCTTAACTAATAAAAAAAAAGTACGAGTAATCAATCTCATGATAAAAACGTTGGAATAAAGAAATTTCTTTAGAAAAAATCATAATTTGACAACTAATTAATAATAATTGAGATTTCTTGAACAACAATTAATAATTGAGATTTGAGCAGCCAAGAGAAATGAGGTGGCAAGGGTGCCACGTTAGAATTTAAAAGAAGAAAAGAACTCAACAATACGGCATTCACTCCAAACGCTCTTTCCTTAATTCCTTAAACCCTTTCTCCATCTATTACAATGCATGTGACTCATTTCTCAAAGGTTTAACCAAAAACACACTAAAACCCCATTCATTCATCACCAAAAAAACAAAAAAATCTCACTTTCTTCTCTCTCGTTTTCTTTTTGTGAAGCTATGGCGGCTATCCATGAATCACGGAAGAAGGATCAACCCAAAACGGCACCGTTTCAACCCACGCCGCCGTTTGTCGTTTCTGATACCTACGCAAAAGATGCAATGCTTGCTTGGTTTCACGGCGAGTTCGCCGCCGCCAACGCGATCATCGACGCTCTCTGTGGTCACCTTGCGCAGATTGCTCCATCCTCCAACGATTACGATTCAGCTTTTGCGGCCGTTCACCGGCGGCGGCTCAACTGGATCCCTGTTATTCAGATGCAGAAGTATCATTCCATTGCTGATGTGACTCTCGAGCTTCGTAAGGTTGTTGAGAAGAAAACTGAATCGGTTGAAGGAACGAAGAAGATCGATGAGGAAGTGGTGGAAAGTGTCGGAAATGGCGGCGTTGATGATCCGGCGGAGGTGACGGTGGAAGATGATTCGCCGGTCAGTGAGATCACTGATTCAGGTAATGAATCATATAACGATCTTCTCTTATTTATTTGTTTTAACTTTTAAGTAGCATCTTGATTGATTCAAGCTTCACTTTTGGTTTTGATATTTTTAATTTGTGATACTGATTTGTAAATTTCTTTTTTCTTCAGGAAAGTTGATTTTTATTTTTATTTTTTTAATGGAGTTATAGCTTGGGTTTGGCACAAGCACATACTTTATGAATTTTTTAATGAGCTTGGAAAATGAATATTTGTTTAAAAGTGTTAACACTCTTGAGCTAGTTATGTATTCAAGGGACACGTTAACATGACCAAAGATTAAACATTAACCTTTTTTTGGTATGCTACTATGAAGCAGAACACTCATCGGATTGGATTAGATGTGTTCTGGTGTCGGATACATGTTATGTCTGTCACTTAGGATATCGGTGTGTCGTATCGTGTCTGGTGTCTATGTCCGTGCTTGATAGCTTCTAGATGAGTTCATTAAAAATAAAAATCTAAAAGAATCATACAGTTTCACGAGGACATTGAACAACAGATTTTTGGCACAAGAAATAATTGTCTAAATTTTTGCTATGAACTTTGAAGTCAAAATCTGTTGCGCAATGGTAGACCGCAGAAGTCGTTCAACGTTTTTGATTAATTTCATTTCCAAGACTCTTTGTAATTTCCAAAATATGAGTAGTTAGGCATCACAAAAACATCACAAAAGGTGTTTGCTTTCATACAAAAAATATTGCACGCAGAAAACATGGTTGATAATTCATTTCAAATGCACATTTGTACAGTATTTTTGTTGGTTAGATTTGGTATTATGGTACGGTTAGTTGGAGGCAGGACCAGGGTCGAATAATACAACGTTGATGTAGTAGAAAACATCTAGAGATGTGTGCATTGATTTTATTACACCGGCGGCGTAAACAACAGAGTCTGATTGCTTGCTGCTATTGTAGTTGACGTCACGTGATTCCCTCTAATGGGATCCCATCACGTGCCGGTTCAAATCTGGGTAAGTGGGTAGTTGGGGGTTTTGACAAATTTGATGCTATTCCCTATGAAACCAACACCCTGCTCAATTTTAATTCAACAGGGTCAACCATGTTTTGCTCCTGCTTTAATGGGTGAAGGATCCAATGAATAAAATGGTTAGGAAATTAGAGAACCCAATTTCGCTACACTAAAAAATGTAGTTTCATGATTTTAAAATTAAAGAAAGAACAGAGAAATGTTTTTAGTAGCTGGATGGATTCACCTACTGGGGGACATGTATTGTTGCTACCATGTTACTTTTTGTTTGTTGCAATGGCCTGCTCAATTTGTCACTGTCTTAACTGGACTGTGGAGTGGGGACATTTGGTATTGGTAAATCAAACTGGTTTTTGCAAGACGGCAATATTTTTTTTCACAATCACACTGCAAAAACATGTGTTAAAATGGTGAAATTTCAATTTAACATCATGGTAATTACGACAATGCATTGGATGAAAATGTGTTGCGTTTTATTGTGATCTGATAAGTCAATCGATCACCCTCTTTGATTGAATAATGAAATTTGCATCGATTGTCTTTGGTCTGGTGTGCAGGATCTCAGGAAGTGCAACATAGTTTTATGAACAATAGTATATGTTCAAATCATGAAGAATGTGAAGGACGTCATTTGCAGTTAAAGTGTATAAAAAATTTCACAGCAAAGGCATTCGTGAAAGGGCATCCGGCAAGTTCTTTTGTTTGTAAACTCAAATGTGATGTTTTCAATAAAGATAGGATTTATAGAGCTGAATTCAGTAGTTTTTTTTTTTTGTAATGAAGACACAGTTGGATATTGTTCATTGATGGGTTATTGCAATTAGCAGGTGAATGCTGTGAAAGGATTGAGGTTGTATGAGGACGTTTTTTCTGAATCACAACTCTGCAAGCTGACTGATTTTGTGAAAGAGATCCATGCTGCTGGCCAGAATGGGGAACTTCCAGGTGAATTTTGCAGGTTTTAATGTAGGGATCAGGAACTTATACAAAGAAAAAAACTTCTTTCAATTTATTTTATAAATCAACAATTTAGTACTACATGCAATGTCAAAACACTGTGTTATCCTTAATATTGGATTGAGAGTTAGAGAGCTTGTATTTGATGATTTTGTTACCGATAACAAGACTATTTCCAGATAATGATTACAAAATCTAATAATGTCCTATATATTGTCTACAGCCATTAACATACTAACAAAATCTTTTTGAATAAAATGCAGGTGAAACTTTTATACTATATAACAAACAGGTGAAGGGGAACAAGAGAGAGATGATTCAGTTAGGTGTTCCCCTATTTGGGCAGATAAAAGACAATACCAAAAGTAAGAAGAAATCATTAAACTGAAGATTTGACAGTTTTCCTTCACCTTAACAAAACTATAATCTGGTTTTCCAATCACATACATCGCAAACAATGACTTTAAATTATGAGAATAGCATAAAATTCTGTTATTTGTCTGTTTCTGTTTACAGGCAATATTGAGCCAATTCCACCACTTCTCGAAGGTGTCATTGATCATCTAATTCAGTGGCAAATAATTTGGGATGATAAAAGGCCAAATGGTTGCATCATCAACTTCTTTGATGAGGTAAATTGTTCACGCTTCTTGATTAGTTGAAACCCAGAAAGTTTCTGTGATAATTGTTTTGTGCAATGAAGTAATTGTCTAGTAATGCCTATACAATTTTGTAATTTGCAGGGGGAGTTTTCTCAGCCATTCTTCAAACCACCACATGTGGATGAACCTCTATCTACCCTTCTGCTCTCAGAATCTACAATGGCTTTTGGGCGTATTCTTATGAGTGAAAATGATGGGAATTACAAAGGTCCACTCATGCTCTCTTTGAAGCAAGGGTATGTATCAAAGAACTTCCACTCATTTTAACACTCATCTTCCATTTTATTTTAAAGATACTAGTAACATTGCTTGATACAAATCAGAATATCTTCATCATTTACTCGACATCATGCAAGTGAATAATCTAAAATTGTGAATTGTAGACACTAGGGAGACAAAAAAAAAAAAATTGTTTTTGTCTAGTAAACATCAGTTGCTCAATAGCAGAAATGACACCTAGTTTCAAGTTTTCAGAATCAGCAGTTGCACAAGGTCATATTAGAATTCTCCACTCTGATATTGGAAAGCTTAATTTTCCTATAAGTATCTTTTTTTCATTTAAGTCACGCTCACATAATGTTTTTAAAGTGGTCAAGCTCTCCCTTTTCAGTAAGCTTTAAGTTCCTCAATGTTGAAAGTCTTAGGTTTATGATAAGTGATTTCAACCCATTTTAGAAGCTTGTGTCAATAAGTAGTGATAGGATTGCCTTAGTTAACATATCTTATTACAGTAGTGACAGTTTTCCATTTGAAGCATTTAACTCTATGGCATCATTGTTGTTTTAGTAAATATAGTTTAAATTATTTTCAATTTTTGTTCCTTCTTTTGTTCAGCAAAAATGGGTATCTTACAGAACATGATTAGTTAATGGAATACCTTGCAGGTCTCTTTTAGTGATGAAAGGAAACAGTGCTGACATGGCAAGCCATGTGATGTGTCCATCCACTAACAAGAGGGTTAGCATCACCTTCTTTAGAGTGAGAGGAGACAACTATCAAGGCCGATCAACAAGTCCTCCAACGACAACGTCTGCAATGACTCTTTGGCAACCCAGCACTCCCAGTCCACTTGCTTTGCCAAATGGAGCACTAAGTTGCTATGAGGCTATGGACATGATGCCCAAATGGGGGTTATTTGGTGCTCCAGTGGTCATGCTAACTCCTATGCACCCTATGACAATGAATCCCAGTAACCTTCCTTGTGGCGGGACTGGAGTTTTCTTGCCTTGGAAGGGGCAACCAAAAAAACAGCCAAGGTATCTTCCACCACGTGCCCATAAAGGACGGGTTATGGCATTACCTTCCCCTGTTGAGTCACACAAGGAAGACTCTACTACTGAACCCACAATTACTGTTGAGGTATGATTTCAGACTCAGAGCAGCCTTGGGTTTAAAGGAATCTGAATCAAGTAAAGGGGCTTTCACAACTCAGTTATGTGCTCTGCGGTAATCTATTTTGTTGTACAAACGTGCCCAGGTGTTGCGCGAACAGTTCCTTTCATCCATTTCATATTTTTCCTTGTAGTTGCTTTTAGATAACATAGACTCGAGTGACAAATAGTTTATTTTGGGTTCCGTTCAGCTTATACGATCTGGAGAGGTTAGTTTCCTAGTTTGGCAAATGTGAATTAATATCAAGGGTAGAGTTTTGTATGAATGGATTGGTTATTGATATTTTCATTTTATAAACTTGTGGTTACATCATTTACATGTGGTTATGTGTGAGGATCAGTTTGATGGAATATTATGATTATTATTATTTTATAAACTTTCTTTTGAAGAAGCCAAACTAGCTCACCGGAATTGGCACCAAGGAAAATCGAACTTGAGACTTGAGAACACTCCAAGGACCCAAGTGGGTGTATTATTATATAAACTTGAGAGCATAAGTTGTCATTTCTAATCTCGATAGTCACCTGCTGTGTCAGTCTCAATCGCAATTAAAATATCCATTTTCTGTTTATTTTGTTTGCAATGAAGTACATATTTCTGGGATAAATGTCGCACTCTACAAAAAACTGGACATCTACTTGCATATTAATGCTATAAGTTTTTTTTTAGTTGTATTATTTGATGCAATAAGAAGCTTAGCTTCATGTATTAAAGTAAACACTTCAATAAAAAGTTATAAACAAATTAGGTTGCAAATGGAATAGATAGCTAAAGCACAAATCTCTGATTCTCATATGATTAACATGTAATTGGCCACCCATAAAAGGATATGATTCATAAGTCGACAAGTTAAAGAAACAAATTGGAAGTTGAAATACCTAGTGTATCAAAAACATTTGACAAAAAATTAAAGAGAAGAGAGATGTCTATAAAGACAATTGTTTTTTCATACAATTACTTGACATCATTCAAGATGTTGAACAATGAGATAACTACTTCTAAGAAATCTATACAAATATATATATAAAAAGAAAATTAAATAATGGAATGTTAAATTTCTGTTGCCAAAAGCACACTTACATGTAGATGTATAATAAATCTCAAGCCTTGGCAGGCTCATCATCATCATCTTCAATATCCCAACTCAAATCTTCTTCTTCTTCTGCTGCAGAACTCAACCGCTTCCGCAAATCAATTTTGCTTGGGCTACCACTCCCCAATCTCATTGCCTTCTTTTCCTCATTGCTACTAAGATCCTCAATCTCATCCCACTCAAGCTCTTTTTTCCCCTCCTGCTCCGAGTTCTGACTTACCTCTGAAGACTTTCCATCCCCGACATTCTTCTCCATTGTCACTTTCTTATCAGAAACAGCCACAGAATCCTTCGCTTTATCCACTTGGCTTCCATCGGCCTTCTCTTGAACAACATCCAAATGCTCATCAACTTTTGATTCCTCCATCATCTTGTTTTGCCATAAACTATTGTTCTTTTCACTCTTAGACTCTTCCCCTCCAAAATCATCCACCTCTTCCACATTACTCAATCTCTTATCATCAAAGCCATCATCTTCATACTCCTCATCTTCAACATCCCAACTCAAGTCCTCATCCTCTTCCCTCGACATTCGTTTCACGAGCTTCGCCCTCACATCCTCAGCTTTCTTAACCTTATAAACCTTATAATAATATCTCAACCAAAAAGTTTCCCTATCAACAACATTAGGAACCAACCTTCTAAATACACTCTCCATTTCATCATTCTCTCTTAACAACTTTTCCATTTCATCCTTTTTCCCTTCCAACGAAAACTCCAACTTCCACTTATTATACCGCTCCAAATCAAAAGGTTCTTCTGTATAAGTATCAGAATCACCTTGAATTGCACGAATTTGAGCATCAAATCTACTATACAGCTTCGAATTCAAACCACTCTGTTTCTTAATCCTCTTCTTCTTCGAATCAGATTCTGATTCAAGGATTGCGTCTTTGCTTTGAGATATGATCTGAGCCGTTCCTTTAATCACGGTGTTTCCGAATTGGTCAATGACGTGTCCAACGGTTTCGAGAGAGTCGTGTGCGACTTCTATCTCCTTCTTCAAACCTGTGCCGAATTCATGAAGATCGCGACGGTATATTTCGATGACGGATTCGGATTTTTCGCCGAAGGTTTTGATTAGGTTGCCGATGTTCTTCCACGTGCCGGTGGGATTGAACGGCACGTTTGGCGAGTCGCTGGAGGAAGCGGTGTTTGTTTCGGATCCTGATGGGTCCGGGTCGTCGGAGAAAACTGTTTTGAAGAAATTCATTGAGAAATGGTGGAAAGAAGAGAAGAGATTGGAATAAGAAATTGAAATAAAAATAAATGATGAAGAGAGTGTTTGTTGAAAAGGATGAGGATGAAGATTATGAGGGTCCCGCAATGATGATTTTCACGTACGTATAGTCGATAATCTACAACTAAATTTTGAAAGTACAACAAATCTTAGATCATTGTTCTCCTTTCTATTTTGAAACTACTAACTACCTGTCAACAAAATTATGGGCAAATAATAATGAATATGACTATGTGAATACGCGATAATTCTTCATTGTGTATGTTAAAATTTTACAAGTCTTTCATGCATTTTGTTAATCAAAATAACTTTTGACATATTTTGATGATATAAGTAAATGTTTATAAGAACCGATATGATAATAAGTAAATATATTAAAAGAGCATTTTAAGAGAGTATTTTAACGGAATATTTTGATGATATAAGTAAATGCTTAACGGAGTATTTTTAACGCAAGATACTATTTTAATTAATATAATGCATAACCATCAACTATTTTAAAATTTTGATATATTAAAAGATTATTGTGGTTATCCCCGTGAACTTAGCTCAGTTGGTAGGGATATTGCATATTTTATGCAGGGGCCGGGGTTCGAACCCCGGACACTTCACTTCTCCACAATTAAATTGTGTGAGCTCTAGCCACTTGACTACTTGACAAAAAAAAAATTATTGCGGTTATTCGTTGCACATTATAAAAGACAAAATTGACTATTTATCCGAAAAAATAGTTATACTACAGGCGATCTCCTTTTTCTAAAAACAAAAATATAAACCATTTCAAAAAAAAAAATAGTCAAAAGTTTTCATATAGTATCAATTGTAATTTTTACCATTTAAAAGTAATTTGATAACATTATTTTTCTTTTATATATACTCCTTCAAAAAAAAAAACATCATTTCATATACATTTTTTTTCTTGCAAATTGTGTAATTTTATTACCATAAAGAGAAAGATTCAATTTGAATATTCATGTCTCCAATATAGGAAGCCTCAAGTCTTAATCATTCTCTTCCCTACAATTAATCCCACCAACCTCCATCCTCCATCCTCCCATTTCCCTCAATCATTCCCAACCTTCTTTTTTTTATCTTCGTTCTCAACCTAGCCTCACAAAAATTAAGAATGCCTCCTCCTTGACTTTACCCTCATTTTTTCAACATTAGGGGGCAGGAAGGATGGAGTTTTGGAACCCGACATGGCAACATGCCAAACTCCCCTTCCTCCTCCTGTCTCTTTTTCCCTTTCTCCTTCTCCTCCTCAACCTTTGCCATGTCAGCGCCACCACCGGCGACATGCCCGTCAACATAATCCTAAAGCCCATCACCTTTAGAGAAGCCCCTTCCTTTCGCAACGGTGATGCATGCAACCAAGAAAGAATACACATTGCCATGACACTTGACTCAAACTATCTAAGAGGTACAATGGGAGCCATTCTCTCCATCTTACAACACTCAACATGTCCTGAAAATGTGGATTTCCATTTTCTTTGGGCAACGTTTGAACCTGAGGTCTATTACGCCATCAAATCCACATTTCCATACCTCAAGTTCAAGATATATCGATTTGAATCAAGTAGGGTACGTGGAAAAATCTCCAAATCCATTCGTCAAGCCTTGGATCAGCCTCTAAACTACGCAAGAATATATATTTCTGATATTATACCGGGTCATGTTAAGCGAGTCTTGTACCTTGACTCTGATCTTGTTGTTGTTGATGACATTGCAAAGCTTTGGGAAGTTGAATTGGGTGGCAAGGTAGTGGCTGCACCAGAATATTGTCATGCGAATTTCACAAGGTATTTCACCGATATGTTTTGGTCGGACCCAGAACTTCCACGCGCATTTCATGGCCGAAATCCTTGTTATTTCAACACAGGTGTTATGGTTGTGGATGTTGAAAAATGGAGGGAAGGAAGGTATACACAAAAGGTAGAAGAGTGGATGAGGGTGCAGAAGCATAGGAGGATTTATCATTTGGGTTCTTTGCCTCCTTTTCTTCTTGTTTTGGCTGGGGAGATAAAGGGTGTGGATCATAGGTGGAATCAACATGGTTTAGGAGGGGATAATATTGAAGGTAAATGTAGGAGTCTTCATCCTGGGCCTGTTAGTTTGCTTCATTGGAGTGGGAAGGGTAAACCTTGGTTAAGGTTGGATTCGAGGAATCCTTGTACCGTTGATCATCTATGGGAACCTTACGATCTCTATCGTCCAACTTCTCATTACTTTGAAGATTGAAAATGATGGTTGAAACTTTGAACACGGTGCAGCAACTGTAAGTCCGCTAAATCTATAACAAAAAAATTGAACTTCAATCTGACGACTTTTTAGTCGCTGCACCCTGTTGCAAAAGATCAAACATAGAGAAAAGTAGTCAAATATGAACGAAAAGAAATCATACATCATATGACTTATGCATGCACATGTTGGTAGCCAAGATTGACAAGGAAATATTGTAGGGGAGGAAAAATTAACTAACCAACATAATTTATTAGAGGTAGATACCAATGGTCATTGGTTTTATGTTTTTTTACTTTTTGTTAGACCAAAATTTGAGAGAAATAAAGTGCTAAATTAGGGTGAAATAATAACTTGATTGGAATTAGTTTACCATGGGAAGGATTAACATTGCATTTTTGCAGTTTGGAAGAACAAGTTCTGGTTTATTATGCAAGGCATTTGAGAAGGCAAGGATAATATAAATGGAACAATATCACTCAGTGTTTACCTTTTTTTTTTTTTTTTTTTTTCTTTCTTTCTGGGTTTTGGGGGTAAGGAAATAAATGGTAGATTTGTTTGTGGATGATAATATCATTTGTATCAGTTATAGATTGCCAGATGGATGGACTGACCAAACTTTTGTCTTCCATATATGATGATACCTATGAATTTAATTATGTTTTAAACATCCTGATATATTTTGTACAAGTTCTTAGCTCAATTGCATTGCCAATGTTAGAATATAAGTATTGTGGCTTTTATCTTGTTTTTTGGTTTGATAGTGCATGTTATTATGTTAATCCACAGTGCAAGCTGTATACAAATTATTACTGTATTTATTATTTTCAAACCTATAATCCAAAATTAACTATTTTCCATGCTTTAAGGGATTAAAGATGGCAATTTAAAAGGGACTCAACTAAGAATATGCCCATTTCAATGAACTAAAATTTAGAAAACAGCTTCTGCACCTCTTCATAAGCAATTTGGTCTCTGATCCTGCTACTTATTTGTAAATGGACTTGTATGAATGAGTTCACTAATTTGCGCAGGTTGCCTTAGTTAACATTTGATGGTCCTTCAATAATTCATGGCCATCACTAATGTCTCTCATTCTCTCTATCTTTCATCTCTCTTCTTGACACTGATCTCTCAGTGTCAAACAATTAAGCAATGGCTCAATATTTAAATGAAAATTAAACAGTGGTGCAATATTAACACTAGCTATTTTTTACTCTTAATATTCATTCATTACAAACAATATGTCTTCTCAATTTTAATTTTCGTCTGGTCAAGCAGATAAGCTACTGCAATCCAAAATCAGTGATACAGATCATATGTACTAAAAACCATGACTAAATTACATTTCATCTTTGGGAGGATGTTGATCTGACTAAATAATTTCAATTTTTCTGAAATGTCATGCACAATAAAATGAAAAACTTATAAAGAACGTATAAGCATTTTCTTCCTTTGACCTCTAACTCCCTAGTAGACACAAAAGCACCTGGAATTTCCACGCCGAATTCTTTCATCCTTGTGTTGATGATTGTGATCTACGGAACGCTTGAACAAATGCTGCATTTCATTTGCTTTGTCAAGTATAATATATAATTGAGATCCTTGAGAAATTCAAGAGTCAACTCGCCTTCAAAGAGTTAACCGCCAGGTTGGGCCAACTAGTCCGTTTTCTGGAGCCATCCAAGCTGCAAGAAAAGGAAGACATCGTCAAATATTGATAACATGGCTCAAAATTAACTCACTTTTTAGTACAAAGTAACAAAATTAAATTGTATAATTGAGATATTTTACTTTAGTTTATTGCTCATTAGAGGAATAAATCCTAAGAAATCGTATGTACCTTCCATGCATACATTCCAAAGAAAGCTATTATATCTGCCGACCAAACAACAGCAAAGGACTTCAAAAAGAATGGGATTACAACATTGAGCAAGGGAACTAGGAGGAAAAGATAGTTGAGAGCTTCTTTCTCATTCTTTGAGCAATCTCGAGCTCGCAAGGAAGGAATTGCTGCATATATATATAAATGAATTGCATTTATCACCAATTTTTTACTCCAAGTAAAGAATCATAGCAATTAGATCTTGCAAGAAGGAGCTGGAACAACTATTGGTCAAAATTACAATCAGTTTCAAAAGCAAAAGCATTGTTCATTTGAGAAAACTAAAGTTCCACACATAAGCTAGATAAAAGGCCTAAGGCAATCCTCGTCTTACAAGTCTGGTTTATGGAATTGAGTTACGAAACAAATCTATGACGCTATTAAAGTCTATCCTAGATATGTTAATTTGTCACCATTGGGTAATACTCAAGTCTAACATTGGCGAAAGATTATGTCTAAATACAACTTTTAAATTCTTGACAATTTTCAATTACAAGCTAAATTCGATGGGTTAAGTTAGACACAAATGTCTCAAAACCTAATATTCTTTCTCATATTTACAAAAGGTTGTGAAATTTTAACTACCGATCAATCAAACATTCAGCAGAATGATAACTGGAAAAGCATGAACTACCATTCCAGCACTTGTTCATTTATGCAAGTTTCAAAATCAAGATAAAAAATGGTAGGTTTTGAACTTACTGAACATCCAAATGGACCACATTCCCATCAATCTCCAAAGATCAGGTTGGTCTGAAGGGAAAATGAGATTAAAAGACAAAGCTCCACCCAACAACATTGATGCATACGCTTGAACTTCAAAAACAGTATACAAGGTACTTCCAGGTACTGCAGGGTTTTTTGATGCCGTTGAAGCCCTCGGTGCAAAGGTTGCAGCTGTCTTCTGAGCCACCTATCAATTCAAAAACAAACATTTCAAATGCAAAAAACACCATTTTTCTCTATCTTTCTAATGCCCTCATTTACTCTCAAGCAACATGCAACAACAAAAACCTTTCTAAGTGAACCCCCCTGTTTCCATAAACAGCTTAATTAAGCACTTATGGCATAAGCCCTTATCATATATATGATTGTGTACAAGTTATTTCTATAACTACATAGAAAATCAGTTGAAAACAGCTTATTATCATGGCATAGACATTTTCCATGGGTTACCCAGATAGTCTGAAAAGTGATTATGTCATTAAATAAGCTCAGATAAATCAATACAAACAGACCCTTAATCAATTTTTAGAAAAGCATAGATTTTTACAAAATGGGTGTCCTTAAAATATGATTTGAAATGAAAATTGAAGGATTATACAAAGATGGTGTGAAGCAACCAACCTTTTTAAGTTCATTGTCTATTGGAGTAGAAAAAGCAGAGGAAGTGCTTTCTTCATTGGTGTTGGATTCAACTACTTTAATCTCTTCTACAACTTCTTCATTTGAAGTGGCACATGCAATGGGATAAGGTGAGCGTCTTAAGGTTGAAAGGTACTTTGGAAGGTTGGTTTTGTTGGTTTGAATTGGAGAGACTAAAGGGTAGGGTACCCTACAAAGGTAATGGTTTGAAGAATGGATTAAAGTGTTCATCTTTTTTCTTTTGGGGGGTTCTGAAATTAAGTTGTCATCGGAAACTCGAGGATGGTGATGAGAAGATGGAAGATAAGGAATGTGAGGTGGAGTAGTGACTAGGAACGCCGCAATGATGTGTCCAAACAATGAGGAACCACCTTAAATTCTTAATTAACGGTGTGGATTTGAACACATTTGGTTTGTTTAGCGGTGTAAACTTGAAAAGATGTCCCACAAGTGAATGGTGAGATTAAATCTTTTGAATTAGTCGAGATTTTTTTGGTTGGATATTGAGTTTAAAAAAAAAGTGATATGGATTTGATTGTTTGAGCAACCAATTGGGTTGTTAGAATTTTCTTAAGATTCAATTCACTCTTCACATTTAATCATGTGATAAATTAGTTTGAGATTAATTTAGGTTTTATTTTTGTTATAGACCGAATTGGTAGTAAGGAAATTATCTATAACTAATGTGAAAATAAATGTCCATTGAATTTACCATTTTACCCCCAGGAGGGGCATTTTGGTAAATTAATTATTGGAAGGTTTTTTTTTAGGGTTGGCGTTTGAATTTCCATTTTTGCCCCTAACCAAATTTTTTTAATTATTTTATAATTTTTATATTTTTAATAACTTTTAATTATTTTTCAATTTTTATATTTTTAACTATTTTTCAATTTTTCCTCCCAAATTCAGTTGCTTCTACATTGCCGTTGTGAGAGATTAAGGTATCGTTTGACCCGACTTTTTTCAAACTTCTCTACATTTTTAAGGAGAAGTTAGGCCGAATACAATATCAATTAAGTACTTACCAAAAACAGTACTTTTTTTGAACGCATAAAATTGAATGGAATAAGCTTTGACCAGAAGCTGTTGAATGTTATTTTAAAAAACTACTTCTCGACAATTTATTTCACAAGCACCTCTTTTCAACTCACGATGGGAACCTTTTCTTTATTTTTTAATATTATATTTCAATATGTTTTTTTCTTCCATTTAACTTTATTTTTTTTAACCGTTCCATTAATTTTTTAAGGAGGTTCCATTTAATTTTATTACCTTTTTTTCAAATGAATTTTATTATCTTTTTATCACTTATATATTTAATTTCAATATCGTTTAATCATCACAATCTCACAAATATTTTTATTCACGCTGTCATTTAATGATCCCAAATCTTTTTATCTCCTTTCTTCAACCTCGTGAATATATACACACATTAACGTTTAGAGTAATATTTTATGTCCGTCTGTCTGTTTTTTTGTTACGCTAATGCATATAATTTTTTTAGTGTTGCTTGGTTGAGTGCTACCTCACCAATTTTTTTAACTATTTTCCAATTTTTATATTTTTAAAAACTTTTAACTATTTTACAATTTTTTATTTTTAACTATTTAAAACTAAGTTGATGGTTCATGGTTTTTAAGGTTTATATTTTTACCATCTATCCTTTCAATGTAATCTTTCAGACTGAATATTACTAAGCATATGTGAAGAGACTGAATATTGCTCAGCTGATATTACTTTTTTGACGTCAAAGAGATTTTTTATTTTTTAACGGTCAAATTATTAATAACCAAATTCCTACACAAGACGCTAAAGAGTTTAATGTGTTTCTTTCGTTCATTTTGTGTCATGTAAATATTGGTGTTAATCCCTTTTTACTAACTCTATGACAGTAGCGCTCACTTTTAAAATTTTAACTAATATGTAATTTATGATGTTTTCCCGCTCTTGATAAAGCTTTAATAAATATTTTAATAAAGATTTATAATTTTTGTGCAATATTCATTAATTGTTCATTTTTCCTTCGGAACAATTTTTTTACAAAATACGTTACTGATGCCTTAGACCATGCATCACAAATATTTGGATTATGCGACCTTCATTCTCAAATTTACGAAGAATGGTAATATTCCGTAATTTGAACATCTCTCCTTTAAAATAATTTTTTTAAAAGTGCCTATAATTCACATGAAAGGACTCGATACTAAATTGCAGTTAATATCTGCCTTTGCTATAGATCATGTGAAATGATTTATATACGTTGAAACTGAAAGGCAAAATGATATAAATCAAGTAGAGAGGCATTCAACTATCTATCTGATTCAGAAGTTTGTTCACCTGAAAGGACTGAATACTAAATTGCAGTTAATATCTACCTTTGTTGTAGATCATGTGAAAGGATTTATATACGTGGTACTAAATTGCAGTTAATATCTGCCTTTGCTAGGGGTGGCAAAAATACCCATGCCCATGGGTACCCGTGGGTAAAATCCGTCACAGGTATGGAGCGGGTAGCTTAACAGATATCCACGGGTATAATAAATGGGTATTTGACTACCCATTATTATATGGACACAGACACGGATTGGATTGTATCCATACCCACGGGTACCCATACCCGATAATAAATTAAGTAAATTACTAATATATATCATATCTAATTACTTAAAGTTGGTACCTTATTGAAGAAAATTTTACCGCCCACCTAAAAATCCTCAATAATAACCTATTTTTATTTTAATTTTTTTTAATTCATCTTATTAAGTTCACCGTTTCCACTTCATTCACATCATAAAACATATAGATTATATAAGAATCATGAATTTTCTATGAATTATGTATGATTTATGACATTTTGAGTGGATTATGTATGGATGTTTAAAAGTTGAAGTTTTTTGGTAATTAAAAAAGTTATTATTTGTACCAAAAAATAAATAAATTCAAAACTCCATGGGTACCCATGGATACCTCAATACCCACGGGTATCCGTATAGTGGGTACCCACGAGGATACGGGGCTGGCACGAGTATCATATTTATCCAACGGCGCGGGGACATGTATCATATTATCCGTACCCATGGGTATCAATTGACATTTGTTGTAGATCATGTGAAAAGATTTATATACGTTGAAGCTAAAACACAAAATGATATAAAGTAGGTAGAGAGGCTTTCAGTTATCTGTCTGATGCAGAAGTTTGTTCACCTGAAAGAATTGGATACTAAATTGCAGTTAATATCTGCCTTTGTTGTAGATCATGTGAAAGGATTTATATATGTTGAAGCTGAAAGTCAAAATGATATAATCAGGTAGCTTTGGTAATAGGGTTTTCATTGGTTTATAGATAGATATCAATTATTACTGGAAAAGTGTTTCTACCGCTGACTAAATATGTTTTCATTTGTTACTCGTGATCAAGCCATTTTGAAGATTTAATTTTGTAATCCGTAATGCAAGAGTACTCTAAATATTATATTATGGTTTATAATTATCTGTCATTTCGCAATCTATCCTTCCAATATAATATTTTGTCAAATATGTTACTGAACCCCCGTGCGAAGCACGGGTTTGTAACTAGTAAGAGATTAAAATAGATCTTTACTCTTATTTTTTTTTTCCTTTTGTTTTGTTTGGTATAGCTTATAAGAATAAGTTCTTGGAGAAATAGTTAGTAAGATATACATGAAAAATTGTATATATTGAAAGTATCATTATCTTTTAAGACTCATAATTTACTCTAAACAATCTTTTAAGAGTCAGATTGGCAAATATAATAAGATAGTTTATACATGATAGTCTATAGTTTATAAACTCGTATGATTAAATAATACATGTTTATTAATAGTCATTTTATTGTAAGTTTATGGTTTATTTTTACTAGCTTATTTTGATAAAATAATTCAAGTAATTTAACACTAAAATTTTATAGTCTATCAATATTCTTTCAATTTTACCATCTTTTCATCTAAATTGAAAAGAAATTAAATATTAATTAAGCAGATTTTTTTATGTTATATCATTTTTATTAGTAATTTTATATCATATTTTTACATTAATTCAACCGTTAATTTTATCAAACAATACAAATTTAGTTAGAGAGTTTGTAAACTAGTTTATTAGTTATATATTATAAACCCATCAACTATAAACTAACTTACTAGTTATACGCTATTTTTTTTATACCAAATAAAATTTAAAACTGATATATGGTTTTAGTCGAAAGAGACTAATATCACGATATAAAAAAATTGTTAATTGGGTTTCTACATAAGAAAATGGTTACTAATTACTATGTTTGTTCCATTATTTATTACTACATGTTAACTTATCTGTTTGATTATATTATATGATGAGAAAGCCAATATTAATTCTAGTAGAACCAGCAGATTATGAAGAAAAATAAAAATGTGCATTAGAAACCATTTTCCTCAATTATGCATAAAGATTTTTTCACAATATTTATCGATACAATCTTAAGCAAATTAATGTTTGTTCTTTGCACTAGATTAGAAGATTTTATTTAACAATTAGTGTTGGTCCAGTATCCAACTATAAATAAAAACGAGAGTGTGTTTAAAGCATCAGATGTCAATATGTCCGAGTGGTTAAGGAGACAGACTTGAAATCTGTTGGGCTTCGCCCGCGCAGGTTCGAACCCTGCTGTTGACGATATTTTTTTTTTGCTTTATACATCAGCTTCGCCCGCGCAGGTTCGAACCCTGCTGTTGACGATATTTTTTTTTTGCTTTATACATCACTTAAAAAATCATAAGTTGTTTCAACCATCGTGATAATCATAACATCCAAAGTTTATCGTGATAATCATGGAAAATACTTGGGTGACATAATGTCACCGTGACATTAAATCTGGGCCACACAAATGTGTTGTGTTGTGTGGCCCAGATGTGTTGTATGTGTTGTGTGGCCCAGATGTTATGTGACAATGTGTGTTGTGTGGCCCAGATTTAATGTCACCCAAGTGCTTCCCGATAAAGTGCTTCCCGATAATCATAACATCCAAAGTTTTTTCTTTAATTTAATTGGCCCAAAATAAGATCCAAAGTTGAAATGGTACTATATTAATATAGGATATAATTGACATATTTCCTGGTATCATTTTTTTTGTTCTAAATTTCCTGGTAATCATTAGAAATTTGTATTAGGAAAAAAGAAAAAATGGACTTAATATTTTAGTATGATACTCATGTTATTGGTGACTGCATTTTTCCACTAAAAAAAATGACTATTTTTCTGCTCAAAACCAATCAAAAAAAAAAAAAAAAGTGACTCTATTTTTCCCCTCAAAAAGAAAAAGGTGACTCTATTTTTTTCGGATGAAATAACATCAGCATGTTTCACTAAACTTTTGCTTATGTTTTAAATTTTTGTTTTGATGTGTCAAATATGAGTTAAAGTCTTACATTGAATATAAAAGAGAAAAAACCTTAAGGTTTCTATGTGAAGCTCTTTAAAAAAAAAAAGTGTGAAGATATGAAGTTTAAACTCACCATTGTGATGGTCCAACTCAGCGTCGATTTTCTCATAAGTCTCAACTATGATATAAAGTTCGAGTCAACTTTGTGGGAGAACGAGAGTGATTTTTGGTGTTGGATCTCAGACGCTGACGTGAAGAGACTCACGTTTGAGGGAGAGAATGTTGTTATGTGTCAAATATGAGTTATAGTCTCATGTTGAAAATAAAAGTTGATATTGAACAATATATAAGTGAGAGGAACCATATATCTATTTTTTTTTTGAACAAGCCAAAATGCAATATATTATATCACCAAGAGTGTTTCATCTCGCACAAGGCGTGCAAAAGATAAACACCCCAAAAATGTACAATACAGTCACTAAAATCTCATGTTGAGCTGCTCAAAATTACAAGGAAAACAAACAAAAATTACAGCATTAGACTCATACAAGATAAAGGAGACCTCCACCAGTCATGATAGTTGAACACGAAATTAATGAGATTCGCCTTCAACCACTGGAAAGATATCATTATTACCTTATCTGTTAATTGAGCTGGAGCCAATGCCTTGTTATTAAAAACTCTGTTATTCATTTCCTTCCAAATGATCCAGACACACACAAGCCATATCAACTTGAGAAAATGATAAGTAGATTGCGGTAACCCGGAAAAATGACTAAACTGATGAAAATGTTCGCCAAGCACTTCAGGAGCTACGAAATTAATGCCTAACCAATGAAGAAGCCGATACCAGATGCTTCCAAAAGTTGTGCAACCAAGAAACAAGTGACATGCATTCTCCTCGCTACCGCACCCTCCAACACAACTGATATCATCATGCTGAAGGACACCGCGACTCAAGAGATTATCTTTTGTCGGAAGACGGTTACGGAGAAGTCGCCAAGCAAAAATTGAAACCTTTAATGGGACGCTTTTATGCCAAACGTCATTGAACAATCCCCTTGCAATAGATTCATCACCATATATCTATTGTTTTGAGGTTTTGAATGAAAATGTGATGTTTAAATTTATTTGTGTGGTTGCTCTTTAGTTCAATGATCTCAACAATTTAGATAACAAAACAAGATTTTTTCTTTTATTGTTATTGTTGTTTATATTCGAGATCGGAGAGAAGATCGTGGTTATAGCTGAACTTAAATTAGACGCTGACCCTTATTCCACATGATTAGTTCAACTGAAATAAGTTTTAAGACTGAGGTTCATAATTCAAATTCATAATTCCAATTCTAGAAATAAAAAATAAAAACTTAATTTCAAATAAAAAAGCATACTGTACTGTAACTTACAAATTTTTTTTTAGCAATTAACTTACAATTATTTATCAATAAATAAACAGGCTTCTGCGTTCCTCTAAAAAATATAAAAAATAGGCTCTGCATTAATGGTCCCTTTTAATAACAATGCATTAATACTAATTGTTCGTGGGCACGGAGCAATTAGCATAACTAGATAGATTATAGATATATATGTTTTCCAACTACAAAAGCCCTGTCCTTTGATTTGGATAGGACTTGTAGCTACCAAAATGAATTCTGTTCAACTACATGTTCGAGATTCAGCTCGAGAAAAATGTGAGAATTTAAGCAAAGAGGAGTATCGACTATTCCCTTTCAAGGCAATCATTGAGGAGTGAGTTCTATGATCTGTCCAATTGATCACCATATCTTGGATACTATTTTATTTTTGATTATTAAAATATGAAAAATTTTAATCACTGCCCTTAAGGCATAAGTTAAGAAGCTAAATGTAAAAGTTTTTTCTTGAAAATTGTACATTCAATGCCTCAAAAGTGCTAAAAGTTATATTTTTAATAAAAAATTTATTTTTAATTTCTATTTTAACCTCCTTAATTTGTGCCTTTAGAGCACAAGTTAGCATAACCCTTGAAATATTTAGATATGGAATTGTATTACGACCAACTTTCAACAAAGAGCTGATAAATGTGCGTCTTTTAAAACCAGATGAAAGATATTATCTACACACAACCATAAAGATTACTATCTTTAAAATATTGTTGAAATTCATCATGTGATCAACTATTTTCATCAACTATCTATCATACTACCACCGATCTTTATTACAAGTAAAAAGTCATTTTTTCCTTAAAAAAAGTTACTTTTTTAAGTTTATTGAATGTCTATATATCTGGTCTATATTATAAGTTCATTGAACATGTCTATATTATTAGTTCATTGAATAACTAATGTATATGATCTATATATAGACCAAATACATAAATATTCAATTAACTTAAAAAATTATTTTTTGTTTATAAATGTGACCGGAAGAGTACATCATGGAAAATTGTTGAAATTGATGCATATTTTTAGAAGACATTCAAGTAAAAAAATGGCAATGTATAAGAAAAAGTCTAAAATTGCTACATATTTCTATAGATTGTTCTAACAATGCCTAGATTAGCATGTAGCCTAGAAATATCTATCTATAACAATGCAATGTAAAAAAGTTAAATAAAACACAGATTAATCTACTTTTTAAAACATTTTCAAGAATCTATAAATAATAGAAAAACAAAAAGTTTAATTCAAGACTTTAAAATTTAACATTTATAATAGTAGGAGAATGCTAACCAGTGCCCCAAAGACATTGGTTAACCATTCAAAACAAGCAAGTTTTCATGAAAAAGTTGTGTAATCATTATTTGGTCAAAAACAATATCTTATATTTCCAAGACGAAATTTCTATTGGTAGAATCTTTAACCAATGCCCTGAGGGCACTGGTTAGCACGACCCATAATAGTATATTGAAGACTTCACCAAACTATATCTCTCCACTTAGAATAAGTTTTTGGGTCATGCTAACTTGAGGGCACGTGTTAAGAATTCTATAAATGGTACTCCCTCTGTTCCATATTATATGACCTTGTTGGCTCCGACACACGTACGAATGCATATGTTTTAACTTTGATATCTTCAATTCTCTACAAAAAAAATTATGAAAATTTAATATTTTAAAAATATTGATCGAGACGAATCCAACAACATCTTACATGATATTATTTATCTTTGTGAATTAGCAAAAAAACTAAGGTCAAAATATGTTAAGTCAATAATGTATATTGTCAAATAGGTCATCTATTGAGGGACGGAGGGAGTAAATATTTATTGAGTACTACAAAACATTAGTTTTCAATCTCAAAAAGAATAGTTTGACACAATTTCATAGACAAAATTTTCACTTAAAAAATCTTTAACATGTGCCCTAAAAATACAAGTTAACATTTTCCAAAGTTTTTTTTTAAGCCTTAATTTTATCATAAATCATAATAAATGCTACTAGTATCTTATTGTACCGATGCTACTAAATATCTTGCAGGTACCAAAAGTCAAAACACTTTTAATCTTAAATATCTTTAATAATTTATTAGAAAAAATTATGAAAATTTGATATCTTGAAAATATTTATCGAGACAAATCCAATATCTTATGCTCCCTCCGTTTCAAAATAAGTGTCAGTTTAGCCAAAAAAAATTGTTTCAAAATGAATGTCACTTTACATTTCCAATACAACTTTAATTTTTTTCTTCCAACTTTACCCCAATAAATACTCCAACTTTTCTCTCACATACTCCCTCCTGTCACTATTATAAGCAAATTTTGACTTTTTAGATTCCTTCAATAAATGATGTATGTGGTCTATAATATAGACCACATACATCATTTATTGAAGGAATCTAAAAAGTCAAAATTTGCTTATAAAAGTGACCGGAGGGAGTAATTTTCAATGCAACTTTAATTTTGTCTTTTTCTTATAAAGTAAAGGCAGTTTAGTAAAAGTGTTATATCCAATGATTATTTCATTCAATTTCTTAATCTGTGTGTCAAAACCTAAATCGACAGTCATTTTAAAACGGAGGGAATACGTTATAATTTGTCTTTGTATATTAATAAAAAAATATGATGAAAAGATGTTATGTGAATAATACACATTTTTAAATTAGATAATTTAAAATGGGACGGAAAAGTAATAAATACTACTAGTATCTTATTGTACAAGTGCTAATTACTGTCTTCCACCGACCAAAAGTCAAAAGCAACGTTGAAAACAAACTAATACTTTTGTATTGACTCATTGGCAGCCGGCAGTGACAAACAACCAACTAGTACATTATAATCCCAAAAGGCAAAGAATCTTTCTTGATGATATCACCAACAAAGAGTTTATATTGTGATCTTGAAAGTGAAACACATATATAGTACAACAATCAAACAAACAAGGACAACAATATTAACCAGAACTAGAACTGTTCTATTCTATCCTATCCAATGATGACAGATGATGAACTTATACAGAAGCTAGAAGAGTTGACAATGGATGCAAAACATCACCAGTTGGAAACTCTTCGCTCAATCCTTCAACATAATGGTTCTGTTAGATATCTTCAATCCTTCAACAATAACAAAAGTGTTGATCCTGCTTCTTTCACAAGTCTTGTTCCTTTGTCTTCCTATGATGATTACGTTGACTTTATCCATCAGATGGCTGATGGAGAACATGATCATCATGATCTTCTTTCTGTTGATCCTCTTCTCTGCTTCTTCTATAGGTGAGTCCACTTTTAACTCTTCATTTCAATTAGTTCTTTTTCTAGGCTCTGTTATAGGAGAATTTATTGGAATAAATCATAAGACACCCTTTTTGATCTAAATCATTGACCTCATCACCTTTGCATTGAAAATGCAATTTCATTAATTTTAGGATCAAATCATTCATTGCCTATAATTTATAAACAAAATTGATGATTTACTCTGATGTGATTGTGATGGATGACTTATGTTGTGCATAACACAATTGTGACTTTGTCTTTCTCAGCTCAGGAACAACCTCCATGAAACCAAAACTGATCCCTTACTTTGATTCAAGCCTTTCAAAAGCTGCCTCCTTTCTTGGTCACCGAGGCTGTATCGCTGTTCTTCAAAGGTAAACTTAAGTGATCAATATAATTTTTAAAAAAATTTGCCAAATTTTGAAAGTTCTTACGTTCGTTTAATTAACAATGAGTTTAAATTTGAAACCTCCATGATGCAGGATGTTTCCTCCAAGGCCAAATGTAAACAAGATCCTATGGTTTCTCTACGCTGACAAAATTACTACTACAACTAAACGTGGCTTAAAGGTTATGGCAGCCTCTTCATACTCTTTACAAACTGGTAAGGTAACTCCTCAACAACTTGCAACGTTCTCTAGTCCCCTGGAAGTTATAATTGGATCTAATGTGGAACAACAAATGTATTGCCACCTTCTCTGTGGCCTTAGGAATCTTGATGTTATAGATGGAATTAGTACTCCTTATGCCATAGGTTTGATTAAAGCATTTAGTTTTTTGGAGTCCAAATGGGAGCAGCTATGTGTAGATCTTGATTGTGGATTTCCAAGTCATGAAATTTCAGATGAGGAAATGAGAGAAGCTGTAATCAACACTATTGGTGGTCCTCAACATGAATTGTCAAATAGAATAAGATTAGTTTGTGAAGGTAAGAATTGGGGTGGAATTGTACATAGATTGTTTCCGAATGTTCGGTTTATCAAGTGCGTTACAACAGGAAGCATGAAGCAGTACTATCAAAAACTTAAGTTTTATGCCGGAGATGTACCGATTGTAGGAGGAGATTACTTTGCTTCTGAGTGTTGTGTAGGTTTAAATTTAGACATAACACAACCACCCGAGACAACACGGTTCGTACTACTTCCTACTTTTGCCTACTTTGAGTTTCTTCCATTTGAGATGAATGAGAATGATGAGGATGTTGTTGGTGAGCAAACAGTGGATCTTTGCGGCGTTGAGGTTGGAAAGATGTATGAAGTGGTTGTTACTACTTACCGCGGATTTTATCGATACAAATTGGGCGATATAGTTAGAGTTGTTGGTTTCCACAATTCATCACCTCAAGTTGAATTTGTTATGAGAGCACCTAAGTCTTCAGCTGAGATTCTCAATGAGAAAGACTTGATTTCAGCAGTTGAAAATTTCCATCTTGCACTAAGAGGTGCTACGGGAATCAATTCAATTGAGATTGTTGAGTTTGCAAGTTTCTTGGATCAGGAACCGATGCCAAAGCAGTTGAAGGTATTTATAGAAGTAGAGGAAGTTCAAGAGGAGTCTAATAACTTGAAGGAATGGGTTAAAGTGTTTAAAAGTTGTATTTCCTCTCTTGAGAATGGTTTAGGAGCATTGTACAAGGTGCAGAGAGAAAAAGGTCATATAAGGAACTTAATGATAATTATCCTAAGGCAAGGAGCTTTCGATCAGTTATCAGATTTGGCTTTTAAGAATGGAACACAAGCTAGTCAATATAAGCCACCAAAGATTATAAGGAATCATGAAGTTGTCAAGTTCTTGGAAAAGTTTTCTTTTGTTAGAGTATCAATGGATGACTAAGAATGTATAGTGAATGGAGTGAATATCTATCACTACCTGAACTTCAATCTTTATCACATTTTTAAACATGATGTGCTTAGTTGCTTTTTAGAACAATAACAATATCTTGTAATTGAAAGATTAATTGTTCATCAAGACTTGGATTGTGTATTATTTATAGAGGTTATTAAACCTTAGCATGAGGGAATGTTTTTCAATACTCTATTAAAGTACAGTTAGGGGAAAAAAGTATTCACATTTGTTCTTCTTGTGGGTAAATTTACCTTGTAAATTATTTTCAATCCAGATCATTTTAATAGATCTGGGTATGTATATTTTCAAATTAAATAATTAAAGGCTTCTTTGGACTATATATTTCATGGATGAATGACATCAAGATAACCAATGTGAATTATAAGCAGCACTGAATTCAATCATCAAATATAGAAAGCAAACATAACATACTATAAAAAGATGGATAGGGATTCATCAACATGCATCGTTTTTATAGATTGCAGTGCAACAGTCATGAATCTTATTGTTGAAATATGATGCACATTTCTTGATATTTCTAAAATACATTAGAAAGATATAGAATAACTCTCGTTAAGTGACAATGCATACTTATAGATCTTTATAGAATATTTGAGTAGCTAGTAGAATAAATTAATACGACATTTTTATAAGGAAATGTCATGAACATTCTAGAATGTAGTATCTAGAATATACATCCCACATCCATAAAAAGGTAAACACATGTTCAATTGTATTTAAGTCTTTGAGAAGTAATTTTCAGTAATTTTCAATAGGGTCTTGTTAACCAGTGGGGCACTGGTTAAGGAATCCAAAAATAGAATTTTGAAAATTGCTGTTGACACATATACAAAGGCTGAGACACACATGTAAAAGACGAAAATACCCCTCGGTAGTTAACTGTCGAGGAACTAAACCGGCTGCAGTTAACTACCGACGAAAACCTCGGTAGTTAACTACCGAGGAAAACCTCGGTAGTTAACTACCGAGGAAAACCTCACTTAACTGCCGAAATTCAGTTTCACAACTTCTTTTGGGTTTGTGAACGAAATGGTTTATAAAACATATTATAGAGCATGGATGATTGCTCCTTTGTTAGCCTCGGTTGTTTTCTACGATCGTTGTTGTTGTTATCAGAATCAGTGCTACACTTTACATTTTTTATAATATTGGTGTCTCTCCAAATTGAATCTTTCACCCTTGTTGTTGTGTACGTTCATAGCTTCTTCTTTTGGACAAAGCTCAAAAGATAGGTCAAAACAAGGTGCAATCACAGGTTTATTCACTAATTTCTGCTTCTTCTCCTTTGTTGCGCCCATTCCAAGACCGAGACATAGACCTGTATTGCATTCTTCATCACTTTTCATGGCTACAATAGTTGGTTGAGAAAAGAGAAAGAAAAGTAGAAAAGAAGGGTGTTGGAAAATGATAGTATGATCTAGTCAAATAAATATTATTGGGATCTTCTTTTGGGTTAACTGGCTGAAACCACGAGCTTTCTTGTGGGTTTGTGAACGAAATGGTTTCCAGGATGGGTGAAACTGAATTTCGGCAGTTTACTGCCGAGGTTTTCCTCGGTAGTTAACTATCGAGGTTTTCCTCGGTAGTTAACTGCAGCCGGTTTAGTTCCTCGGCAGTTAACTACCGAAGGGTATTTTCGTCTTTTACATGTGTGTCCCAGCCTTTGTATATGTGTCAACAGCAATTTTCTAGAATTTTTTGTCTTGGAACTATAAACTGCCACTTTTCATCAAGTAATAATTACATTACTATTCAACAAAAACTTGCTTCTTTTGGTGCTTAACCAATGCCTCTGGGGCACTGGTTAACATTCTCCTTTTCAATAATATCGAAGGCTTTACCATTCTATATCTCTCCTCCTACAATGTGCTCATGACTAAAGTGTTTCCTCTTGTCTCATATTACTAAACACTCCACCACTCTCACACTATACTTTTCGATACCATATCAGAGTTGTGTTCGTTCATTCAATGGGCGTAGCAAAATATGACTTCCTGTCACTAACTATCTATTTTTTAAACAATTTATTCTACCACATGAATTCTACTATCTTACTAAACTAGAAAATCAAGTCTTTGACTTGAACATAAAAGGAGTACAAGTAGCAACACGACCCGACCCTGTTTGAGCTCAAACCCAAAACTAAGAAGGCAAGAGAGGAGATCGGGTACCCTAACAGCCTGATCCTCTTAAGTTCAAGTCCAACTAATGTCGTAAACCTATGACAAATAAGACACAAGTTCAAATAGAGCACTAGCGCCCATACAATAAATAAAAATGGAGACATGCGACCTTTGATGCTCAACTTAATTTGCTTGCATTACTGTTAATGATACCCCATATGTACGCATCAGCAACTCCCTTGTTGGAAGACCTCGTAAGCATATGTCAAACCATAATGACCACCTTCGAGTGTACTAGACTGGACCAAAACTTTTTGCATAGGCTTGCAACGATTGTGTCATGGCTGCATAGATTTCGCTGTGAGATTTAACCATATCCAGCTATCACATTTGATTGGAATTGAACATTTCTCGATATGATTTTTGACTCCCACTCAAATAAATTATGCCTCCAATTTGATAAGTGTTTAAAAGTGATATATTTCGCATAGGAGTTTAGGCGTTTTAGTGACTTGTTTTGCAAGATTCTCTATGGAAAACTCCAAATATTGTGTTAATATGTCATTTATGCTTTTGAGCCTTAGTCTACCCTTTTTGTGCAGGAAATTACAAGCAAGGAGCAAGAAATGTCAAAGTTCAAAGAAGCTACGCCATTAGCGTGTCCTACGCTATTGGCGTGATGAAGAAATGCCAAAGGTCAGAGGGATACGCCATTAGCGCACCTGGGGCGTGGATCTGGAGCACTCTTGAAGAGTACGCTAATAGCGTATTCTGAGCTATTAGCGTACAATGTCCAGAGAGCTACGCTATATGCGTACCTGGAGCGTGGAAGCAGAAGCAGAAGCTGGGTTTGAAGAGCTACGCTATTAGCGTATTTCACGCTATTAGCGTAAATGCTCCAGAGAGCCACGCTATTAGCGTGGCTGGAGCGTAGCAGTAGGGCAAGAACAACGTGGCAGGCTCCCATTGGCCAAATTATAGGCCGCCTTACCACGCTATTAGCGTGAGTTGCGCTATTAGCGCAGGTGCAAAAACACAGGCCTTTTAAATAGCATTTTTACCTCTCTTTTAGGTATTCACTATTCCATTGAAAACATTTTACACATTTCTAGAGAGAGGTTAGAGCTATTTCATAGAGAGAAACACAAAGCAAGTGATTAAGGAGTAGATTCAACCCTAGATTCATTGAGACATCAAGGATCTTGGCATGGAATCTTCATCTTTCCTTCATTCCTTGCATTAGTTTACATGTCTATATGTAACTATCACCTTCTTTGTAGTATTGAGGTAACTATCAAGCTATTATGTAATCTTTTGATCTTTTAATATATAAGGTTCTAGCTTAATGATTCAATATTGTTGTTATTCTTGCTTTTAATGCTTTCAAAGAGATTCAAGATGATTTGGACACAAACTCTTGAATCTAGAACTAGAATAACAATCTATCTTATGTTATATCACTCTTGACAAGTTTGTAAACCTTTGATAATTACTTTTAATCAAGATTTTAATGCTTTCGGATACTTAATCAGGCTGGACACGGTCGATTAAGTTATCCGATCGACTTTGTTATCGTTTAAGGAATTTGGACACGAATGTTTAAACGCTAACTTGGAAATAACGATGTCGCTTTGGACACGAAGGATATTGTAGAAATGATTGTAATAATATTGGTTATAAAGCTAGAGTCTGTTAATCGATCGAGAGATTGCTGCTGTTATGCTTGCTCGTTATCTTATACCGCAAGCGAAATAGTTCGATCCCCTCTCGTTTTTACTTTAGTGTCAAACATGGATATAATGTTACACACAAACAAATTATATCCAAACCCTTAATGTGAACGATTGTGTAAATGCTTATGATTAACGTATCTCCCTGTGGAAACGATCCTATATATACTCACGTGTACATAGTTATATGACATGTAGGAAAAATCTTACATCACAATTCCAACTCTGACTAATGAATCTTATGTATAGATTACATTGTAACAATCATTAATCTTAACATTTAAAAAGTTACGATTTTGGCCCCCTCAAAAAAAATTAAAATTTTTATCCCTAAACTTTATAAAAACAATGCAAAACTGCTTAGAAGACACCACATGTCCGAGAACAGGGGGTTAAAATCGCAACTTTTCTAAAGATAAGTGGCCAAAAGAGCATATTTTTGTAAACATAGAGGGACAAAAGAACATACTTTCCTATTTTTTTTTTTTTGAAAAGGAAAAGATATTAATTCATTAAATCGTGAAAGTACATGATGTCAATTGCTACCGGCACCTCTTCAATCCAAACCTCATTGGGCTTTTCATGACCTAACTGGGCCATATGGTGAGCAATTTTGTTACCAGACCTATGAGTAAAACTGAAGGAACACGTGGCAAACAAACATTGCTGCCTCCGGATTTCATCTATCAAATATCCTAGATAAGATCTATTATGAATCCTATCTTCTTTCACCTTGCGAACGAGAAGCTCACTATCACTTTCAAAAATAATCCTCTGAAAACCACACTCCCTTGCCAAAACCATTGTTCTGAACAAGGCATAAGCTTCAGCCAGTAATGGGTCTTCACTCCTTGGAGATAACCACGTTGCTGCTACCATTACCAATCCTTCTTCATTACGTATAATTGCTCCAAGGCCCCAATGACCGGGGATCTTCATATTCACATCTAAATTGGCTTTAACAAACCCCGGTTCTGGTTTTCTCCACTTGACAACTCGAGGATGAGGATTCACCAGGTTTGACTGATTAGGATACGCGGGCGAGGAGGAAGTAAAGTGGGGGTTCGCGGCGGATATGTCTTTTGGTGATTGAGCATTGAAGAAGTCATGTAAGCTATTCTCAGCCCGACGAATGATCTCTTCCTCAGGTAACCATCGATTCTCAAAAATGCTCAGATTTCTAGCATGCCATATAGAGTAAATAATAGCTCATACTTCAATAATGGTAGGTTCCTTATTATGCAAAATGAAGTCAAAAAGCCAATTAGTGAAACTTGGATTGGGGTAGTCTGGGAATTTTATGGTAAGTCTAGAACCAAACCAAGTTCTGTTTATGTCTGGGCATGTCATAAAAGCATGAGTGATTGTTTCCGTCCTAGTATTGCATCTGGGGAAAAGAATGGAACCAGGAATACCCCTTTTGTTCAATTCATCTCTAACTGGTAAAGATTTTTGTAAAATACGCCAATGCATGACCTTATGTCTAGGAATGGTGTTATGAGCCCAAATTTTCTTCCAAACTGTTCAGAGCTATAGGTAGCATTAGGGGGACTAGATTGAGTCTGCCAATCTTTTATAACCATGTATCCACTTTTAACAGAATAATTTCCATCAATCTCATGCATCCACATGAGCTCATCCTGATTAGAAAGATTAAGGAGGGGAATATAGATAGAGGGTTAAACTTGTTATTTTCTTAGGGGCCAAAATTGCAACTTTTAAAGGTTAAGGGGACAAAAATGAACAGACAGATACGGTGAATGTTGTTTCTTTCTATTTTACGAAAATTCCGCATGATATATCGTATGTAGCTTTGCGTCAAGGATTTGAGGTGTGTGGTATTCTTGAGGACGTATACTGTAACACCCACAACGTGGCTTTCGATATCCCGCCAGTTGGATACGAAAGGTTCCCGCCAGTTGAAACGGGCACTATCCGTAAGGATGACCCCACATTAATAAGAGGAACCGAATCACATCAGAATGAGATGGATCCAGAGGCCGTGTAGGTATGGGACTACATGGTTGAAGGAAGGCTTATAAGAATTGTTAGGTACTACCCATATCAACAAAATGCATCTTCTTTTCGGTAGCTCATTCCATAAGAACTCCACAGTTAAGCGTGCTTGGCTTGGAGTAGTACTAGGATGGGTGACCTACCGGGAAGTTTCCCGGTAAGCATGTGAGTGAGGACAAAGCATGCTGAAAAGACTCGTGTTGGTTTGTGGGGTTAGTCGGCAATCCTGAAAGCAGTCTGGGATGTTACATATACTTGGCACGTAAACGAAATGTCAATGGAGGAGCGTTTGGTTTTGTGTGCTATGCAAAGATGAGAGATATAGAGAAACTTTTGAAGGCTGTGAATAACGTGTGGTTTGGTGATTGGAAAGTGGTGGCGAAGGTTGCATCTTTTGACAGGTCCAACAACAAGAGGAGAGGTGATAGGGAGCGTGGTGAGGGAGAAAAAAACAGTGAGGGAGTTAAAAAATTAGAGGGAGACAAAAGTGAGGTGGGGAGAGAGAAGGAGGACGTGGGAGTGAGTTCAGATGTTGGTGGGAGGAAAGGGGTTGAGGGAGTTGTAGGGAAGGGAGGAGGGGTGGTTCCGACAGTAGGAGGAGGGGGAAGAGTGATGGAGAAGATGAAGGTTGGTAACGGTGTAGTTGGTACGAAGGTGTGTGTTGAGGAGTCTTCGAAGCTTATACCTAAATATTTCTCAAAGGCAGCAGATGTTTTATGGGCTTCAAAGTGTTTGATTGCAACAGTGTTGAATGGAGAAGCTATCCCAGTGTTGCAAAGACGGATTTTTGATGCCGGTTTCGAGAAGCTTGATATAATTCCAATGGGAGCCGACAAGGTTCTCTTGAGAACTGAGGATGATAGTGATGTCAGTGATCTTTTCTCAGAAGCTCCGGATTTTTTTGAAATTTTTTTCTTTAATCCGGTTAAATGGAAGAAAGAGGTGGTTGTCCGTGAAAGAGGTGCATGGGTGAGGATTTATGGGATCCCGTTGCAAGCGTGGAATTTGGATTTTTTCAAATTATGCGTTTATGATTGTGGTCGTTTGTTGAAAGTGGATGAACCGACGTTGGAAAAAATTCGTTTTGATTATGCACGGGTTCTTGTTTCAACCTCTTCTTTGGATTTTATTGACTCGGCTGCTAAGGTAATGGTCGATGGTGTTCTTTATGACTTTAAAATTGTGGAGGAAGGATGGTACTCGTTGGGGGAGGATGCGTGCTTATCGGATGATGAAGTGCCTAAAGAAGTCGATGAGATGGAGGAGGACAGAAACATTGAGGACTGTAATGCTACTGTTGATGTAGAAAACCTGTTGAATCATTTATCGGATGACTGGCAGAAGGAGCAGTTGGACTCTCAGGCATTGATAGATGCGATGGATAAAGAAACAACACAGGTTCATGAAGAATCAGCAGAGACAATAAGGCAGAAAGCCTCGGGTCCAGCAGCGGTTCCCCTTGTGACTCTTAAAAGCAATGATACATTACTGGACCAGCAAGCCATTAGTAGCGCACAGTTTGGTAGAAAAGGCAATGTTACAGAATTAAACAATCCAATATTGAGTGATGTGAAGCTGAAAGTGAAGCGGACTTCCTCATGTCCTCCGGGGAGAGTTCACTCTGTGACGGCGGGTCCTTGGAGCTTGGAATGGGCAAATCGTCATAAGGATGTGGTTATTGGGAATGGTTCGAATTTGGAGTCAAAGGGCAATAGTTCATCATCCAAAGGTAATCATCGAGTGTCACGTAAGAAGGGTGGTGCTTATCTTCGCCATTGTGCTGTAAAATTGAAGCGTATTGCGAGGTTATCGGACTTACTTAAAACATATAGGCGCCGTAAAGTGGCCTCACATTCTTCGAATGACAAGGTAATTTCCAATGATAGCTCTTCTGTTAATGGTTCACAGACTTCCGTTAATAATGAATGTATGAATTGGTTGGTTCTTCATGGAAGTAGTAAGGCTAAGTCAGATGATGTTAGAGGACTGGGTAAGGCGGTGGGGTTGAATTTTCAAGGGGACAAGAATAATAGTTTTGATGTGTTGTCATGTGTGGGTAGGAAAAATAATGAGGGTGGTGGGCAACCGAAGTAAGAAGGAGAGTTGGACGGTGGTGGGGTTGGTGAGGGGGTGTGAGTGGTGGTGATAAAAATTATATCTTGGAATGTGATGGGTTTGGGTGGGTTTGAGAAGAGAAGAGAGGTGAGTCAGATGGTGAAAGAAAAAAATCCGTTTATTTTGTGTTTACAAGAGTCGAAGCTGTCAGTTGTAAATGATTTGGTGTGTCAAGCAATCTGGAATGATATTAATGTTGGGTTTTCGTATCGACCTTCGGTTGGTGCATCCGGAGGTATTATTACTCTTTGGAATAGAAGTGAGGTGGAGGTGTGGACGTCTTTCAATATGGAGCACGTGTTAGGAATACAAGGCCAATTTTTGAAGTCTGGTGAGAAATTTACTCTTCTAAATGTGTATGCTCCGTGTGATTCTCATCGTCAACAAATTCTTTGGCAAAACATTTCCTCTCGGATGACGTTACTTTTGGATGAAAATGTTTGTGTGTGTGGAGATTTCAATGTGGTTCGAAGTCAGGAGGAAAGAAGAAGTGTGGGCAGCGTTGCTAATCAACTAGGTAGCGCTGCTTTCAATAATATGATTGATTCTAATTTCTTTGTCGATTTACCTCTTAGGGGGCGTCGGTTCACTTGGTATCGTGGTGACGGGAGGTCGATGAGTCGGATCGATCGTTTTTTGCTATCAGAAAAATGGTGTCTGACGTGGCCTAACTGTTTTCAATTGGCTTCGTCCAGAGGGTTGTCTGATCATTGTCCTCTTCAGCTGTGTATTGATGTTGCAAATTGGGGGCCTAAACCGGTGCGTATGTTAAAATGTTGGGACAATTTTTCTGGTTATGATTCTTTTGTTCGTGAGACTTGGAATTCTATGCAGCTAGAAGGTTGGGGTGGTTATGTGTTGAAAGAAAAACTAAAGAAGATTAAATTAGCTTTGAAGGAGTGGCATGTGACTCATTATAACAATTTACCGGCTAAAATTTGTACATTGAAAGACAAAATAGAAGCTTTGGAGGTGAAGGCCGAGTCTTCGGTGTTGGTGGAAGAGGAGATCGAATTTTTACATGGGTTCTCAGATGAATTGTTCTCGTTATCTCGGATTAATTCTAGCATTTGTTGGCAACAATCGCGGATGCTTTGGTTACGAGAAGGGGATGCGAATACAAAATTCTTTCATAAGGTTATGTCCAGTAGGAGTCGGCGGAATGCTTTACAGTTTATTCTTGTGAATGGTGTGTTGATTGAAGGGGTGGATAATGTCCGGGCAGCAGTGTTTAGTCATTTCTCTACTCATTTTCAGGCTTCTGGTGTTAACCGTCCTACAATGGAGGGATTGCACTTTAAAACTTTAAATGCTCGTGAAGGTGTCGATTTAATTAAACCTTTTTCTTTGGAGGAAGTGAAGGCCGCAGTTTGGGATTGTGACAGTTTTAAGAGTCCTGGTCCAGATGGCATCTCGTTTGGGTTTTTAATTTTTTTTTGGGATATGCTGAAGAATGATGTTATGCGTTTTTTGGTGGAGTTTCATCGGAATGGAAAGTTGACCAAAGGAATTAATAGTACATTCATCGCTCTTATTCCTAAAGTTGATAGCCCGCAACATCTTAATGATTTTAGGCCTATTTCATTGGTTGGTAGCTTGTATAAAATTTTGGCAAAGGTTCTTGCCAACAGACTTCGTTCGGTGATTGGTTCTGTTGTTTCTAACGCTCAGTCGGCTTTTATCAAAGGTCGTCAGATTCTCGATGGTATTTTGGTTGCGAATGAGGTCTTTGATGATGCCCGGAAGCGCAAAAAGGAATTGTTGATGTTCAAGGTAGACTTCGAGAAAGCCTATGATTCCATTGATTTGAAGTACTTGGAGGAAGTAACGGTGAAGATGGGCTTTCCAACTTTATGGCGGAAGTGGATTAAAGAATGTGTGGGAACGGCTACCGCTTCAGTGTTGGTTAATGGGTCACCAACTGATGAGTTTCCTTTGGGGAGGGGTTTGAGACAAGGGGATCCCCTTTCACCTTTCTTGTTTCTTTTAGCAGCGGAAGGGTTCAATGTGCTGATGGAATCTTTTTTAGATAACAATCTGTTTGGTGGGTTCAAGGTCGGTACCCGAAATCCGGTGGTAGTTTCACACCTTCAGTTTGCAGATGACACCCTAATATTATGTGAAAAATCTTGGGCGAACATTCGTGCTTTGCGGGCCATCTTAATACTTTTTGAAGAACTATCTGGTCTTAAGGTGAATTTCTCTAAAAGCCTTCTGGTAGGGATTAATGTTTATGGTTCTTGGTTGTCAGAAGCGGCATCGGTTTTGAATTGTAAGGTTGGTACTATTCCTTTTATGTATCTTGCCTATTGGTGGGAATGCAAGCCGGTTGACTTTCTGGGAGCCTCTCCTTAATCGTTTGAACTCTAGACTGGCGGGTTGGAATTCGAAACATTTGTCTCTCGGTGGTCGTTTGGTTTTACTGAAGTCTGTCCTATCGTCCCTGCCTGTTTATGCTCTTTCTTTTTTCAAAGCTCCGTCAGGTATTATTTCCTCTATTGAATCTATTTTAAATAATTTTTTTGGGGGGGGTGGGGGGGTGTAGACCACAGGAAAATTATTTGGGTTGACTGGAAATCTGTTTCTCGGTGTCCGGAGGTTGGAGGTTTGGGGGTAAGGAGAATCAAAGAATTTAATTTAGCGTTATTAGGGAAGTGGTGTTGGCGGGTGTTGTTGGAAAAAGATAGTTTGTGGTTTAGGGTGTTGGCGGCGAGGAACGGGTTAGAGGATGGCTATTTGTGTGGTGGGGGCCGTGAGGGGTCTGATTGGTGGCGGAAAATTTCATCATTGCGGTTTGAGGGGTGGTTTTCTAATAATGTTAGTCGTTCTTTAGGTGATGGTAGTGATACTCGGTTTTGGACAGATGTATGGGAGGGTGGGGTGTCTTTTCGGGATAGATTTTGTAGATTGTATGAATTGTCTATGCTGAAAGGGGAAACGGCGGCAGCCATGAGAGCTTTAGGTTGGGAGGAAGAGGGTGAGGCGTGGAGGTGGAGACGTCGGTTGTTTGTGTGGGAGGAGGAGATGTTAGGGGAACTTAGGCTTTTACTTCAAAATGTCTCTTTTCAGGTTAATAAAAAGGATATGTGGAGGTGGAAGGCGGATTCTTCTTCTTCCTATTAGGTTCGAAGTGCATACAATGTTCTTATGGATCAAGATTATGTTGTCGACGCGGTGGCAGCTTCTATTTGGCATAAAGACATCCCTTTGAAGGTAGTGCTTTTTGTGTGGCGTTTGTTTGTGATCGGCTTCCTACGAGGAGTAATCTTTTTAGGCGCAATGTTATAGATATTGATGCTCAAAGTTGTGTCGGTGGATGTGGTCTGGTTGAAACATCGACCCACTTATTTTTTCATTGTAATTTCTTTGCTTCGGTTTGGAATTTCATTCTTCAATGGCTTGGAATTACTTCGGCTTTTTGTCAGGATGTAGCACTGCATTTTGCGCAATTCAGGTCCTTGGGTGGTGTTACTCGATCGTCTCAGTCTATTTTACAGGTTATTTGGTGTGCAACTGTGTGGGAAATTTGGAAGGAAATGAACAACATAATTTTTAATGCAAAATATAGTTCTATTATTCAGGTGGTGGATAGGATTAAATTGCTAACTTATAAGTGGTTGAAGGTGAAGTATGCTACACTTCCTTTCAACTATCATGGTTGGTGGCTTAGTCCGTTCACGATATTAGGCATAGGCTAATCTTCGTTGTTTCTTTTCTGGTGTAGTATGGGGCTGTTCTAATCCTGTAAATATTGTTGTTATACTTTTTTGACTTTGGTGTTTCTTCCTTGACACATCTTGTGCTAGGAAGGCCATTGGTGTGTTAATTCATTCCATTTTAGTCTCTTCAAAAAAAAAAAAAGGGGACAAAAATGCATTTAATCAATTAACAATTATACTGTATTACATTTTTAGTTATTTTTAAATAGATTTTAAGGGATATGTGACTCACTTGTAACAAAAATAAAAAAGTTTTACTTTGTTATTTTTAAATATATTTGAAATCAATCAAATATCAATGAGTTTTGTTATTCCTATTTTTGAAGGAGTTTGTTATTTTTAGATATATCTTAAATCTTCTTTTTTGTTGAGTTTGTTATAACTTTTCGAAAGCAAAAAAAAAAAGAAAAAGAGCTTGCTATATTTTTTGACGGAATCTAAGGAAGATTTTGTTAAAAAAATATGTATCAAAAACGCCTATAAAATACGATTCAAAGTTTCTACCCGTCTTACAAATTTCTAATTGAGAAAAAAAGTTAGGGTTAGCGATTTTACACCTTTCATCATCATGTCTTCAACCACCAAGAAGATCACTCTCAAGAGTTCCGACAACGAAACCTTTCAGTGGCGGAGCCAGCCAAAAATTTTTGGGATGGCCGCTATCAAATAAACTAAAATATATACTCCCTCTACTTCTGAACACAGGATTTAAATTGAGACATTACCAAGACATGCCATAGGGTTTATACACCAGAGAGTTATATTATAGTTAAGAATATTTGAATTAATATGCAACCAGTTCCACGAAGCCACTTTCAATTCTTCAATCAATCTATCAACATAAATTTCCTTATTTTGAAAAAGCTTTCCGTTTCTTAATACACTCCACCTGTAGCAGGTAGAGGATTGGCTTGATGCCAATTGCAAAATACATAAAGAAAGCATAACCAAGTCTACGTACACAAGGAAACCAAAAAGCCACACAAAGGCACCAACATACTCACTTAAAACACCAGCAATTGCTATGCTCACCTAATACACTAAAAAACTCGAAAACCAGAGCCCCTAAAAACAGAAGAAAAAAACCCAATGACATGTTTTCTTAATTGTTTCATTCAAATATATTATTAGCCTTTCTTTTTTATTATTCAGAATTTTCTATAAGGCTCCTGACAGTACTAAATGGTAAGAATAAGCAAGCAGCAGTTCAAAACTATTATAAATCAATGTTACAATTGAGAAGCAAAATAGATTTGAATCAGCATTACACTTTGTGATTTACCTTTTCATTTTCCCCTTTTGTTTTGATTAGGGTTATAGGAAAATTAAAATTTAAAACCAAATCAAAAACCAAATTCATGAACAAACAATAGGAAATCAAAGCAGTATCATTACCAAACAAAAAACAAAAATAATTTACACTTACTCAGTTAGGGTTTATGGGAGAGATGGAGACAAATGAAGAAGAATCAGAGATCGATACAAAGAGAAGAGAAGAAGATGAGTGAGATGAGTGTGGGCTTCAAGTTTGATGGAGAGTTAGAGAAGGCGATGGTCACGGCGTGGCTGACGGTGGGAGATGGATGGAGGTAGCGTAATCGCAAGAGAGGTAGAAGATGTTATCACGTTTCAGTATAGAAAACTAAGAGTGGCATGTCTGTAATTTTTAATTAAGGTAAAGGGTATAATAGTAATTTCCAGAATATAATGGGTAGGCCGTGGCCATCCCCAGTCCTCACGCTCCGCCACTGAAACCTTTGAGGTTCCCGAGGCTGTGGCACTTGAATCGCAGACGATCAAGCACATGATTGAGGACGATTGCACTGACAACGGAATCCCAGTTCCTAACGTGACCGGTCAGATATTGGCGAAGGTGATTGAATACTATAAGAAGCATGTCGATGCCGCGAGTTCCGATGAAAAACCTTCAGAAGACGATCTTAAGAATTGGGATGCTGAATTCGTGAATGTTGATCAGGCTACGCTTTTCGATCTCATTCTTGCTGCAAACTACTTGAATATCAAGAGTCTACTGCCAGACTGTGGCGGACATGATCAAAGGGAAGACACCGGAGCAAATTCGGGAGACATTTAACACCAAGAATGATTTCACTCCAGAGGAAGAAGCAGAAATTCGTAAGGAAAACCAATGGGCATTTGAATGAATCATATTTGTGGCTGCAACGTTGAAGGATTTATTATGCTTTTATATCATTTTTTTTTTTATTTTGAAGACTTTTATGTTTGTTTTCTTTCTGTTTATCTTTAGGGTTTCTTTTTTATCTGTGCTGTTGATTGTGTTGACTATGTTCACACCATAGACGACAATGATGTTTAATGTGTTCTCTTCTAGTTTTTTTTTTGTTTTTTTTTTGTTTTTAGTTTATTTTTTGAGTGACTTTTTAATTTGACCTTCACTAAATTTTCTATTCTTTATTGAATTTCTTTATCAAACAAGTGTATTTACGATTATCAACAACTATTATTCCTTCCGTCAAAAAGAAAACATTTATTCCTCTGGAAAAAAACAACTATTGTTATAATATTGTTATATCTTCGTACTCGTGACCTTAACTGCAAGTACGAGGTTCAAACCCCAGCCACCACAAAAAAAAATATTGTTATATCTTCGACTTATACACTTATGAAGACTATTTTGATGCGTTAAGAGTTTTACTAACAAGAAATGAGTTTAAAAGTGAGTGCAATCATTCTCATCTTTTAAACTGATTTTGTCGTATGAGTTTGACTCAATCCAAATTAATATGATGAGTAATAGAATTTGAACTCAATTTATAGCATAAAGTAATATAGGATGACTAATAGGGGTTGAACTTGATTTATAGAACATTCATATGTATACTTATCCATCGTGGTGTTTTTTTTTTCCTTTTCCTTTTCCACTTGAATAAATATTCAACTATATAAACAACTCTTACATTCAAAATATTGATTTGTCATATTGTGGAAGTCTAACCTCTTGATTTTTCATGTAGTGAGAGTCTAACCAATTTCATTAGATGAGGTGATATTTTTTTGTACAAAGTACATAGTGACGTTTTACATGCACTATTACATACTCTTGCGTCAAAAAAGAGACTATACAAATTATGATTATAGAAAGGTTCGATTTCCTGCTCTATGCAGTCTTGGACTTTATATGGTTTTCTGTCAAATATTTCAGCTGCATTTGGGAATTGGCGCAGTGTTAATTTGTGTAAATGCTTAGATGAAAGACGCAGAACGGAAGCAAGGGTTAGCAAGCGTTAAACCTAAAAGATAAATAGACAGGTTGCAATCGACAAACCTATCAAATAAGGGTTTCCGGAATCCACCAGAATTGAAAGAAAAGTCTCGAATATTTTTATTGAATGAAAAAGTGTTTCTTAGGCTGCATAAGTTCTGTTTAAATACTAAAAGAAATAACAAACACATATGGGCCGAAAAATAACAAACCGAAAAAATAGAAAATTCTAGAATATGCTAAAATATTAAAAGGCGGCTTCGGGTCTTTAGACGACCTCGAATGACTAAAATAATTTGGGTCATTCCGGGGATTTCCGAAAAGGTATAATTCGGGTCATTCCGACAACGGATGCAAAATATGTACCATTCCGAGTGAAACTTTCTTGTAATGTGTACCATTATATTCTTGGGGAGCCACGTGAGGACTGGGGATGGCCACGGCCTACCCATTATATTCTGGAAATTACTATTATACCCTTTACCTTAATTAAAAATACAGACATGCCACTCTTAGTTTTCTATTCTGAAACGTGATAACATCTTCTACCTCTCTTGCGATTACGCTACCTCCATCCATCTCCCACCGTCAGCCACGCCGTGACCATCGCCTTCTCTAACTCTCCATCAAACTTGAAGCCCACACTCATCTCACTCATCTTCTTCTCTTCTCTTTGTATCGATCTCTGATTCTTCTTCATTTGTCTCCATCTCTCCCATAAACCCTAACTGAGTAAGTGTAAATTATTTTTGTTTTTTGTTTGGTAATGATACTGCTTTGATTTCCTATTGTTTGTTCATGAATTTGGTTTTTGATTTGGTTTTAAATTTCAATTTTCCTATAACCCTAATCAAAACAAAAGGGGAAAATGAAAAGGTAAATCACAAAGTGTAATGCTGATTCAAATCTATTTTGCTTCTCAATTGTAACATTGATTTATAATAGTTTTGAACTGCTTGCTTGCTTATTCTTACCATTTAGTACTGTCAGGAGCCTTATAGAAAATTCTGAATAATAAAAAAGAAAGGCTAATAATATATTTGAATGAAACAATTAAGAAAACATGTCATTGGGTTTTTTTCTTCTGTTTTTAGGCTCTAGTTTTCGAGTTTTTTAGTGTATTAGGTGAGCATAGCAATTGCTGGTGTTTTAAGTGAGTATGCTGGTGCCTTTGTGTGGCTTTTTGGTTTCCTTGTGTACCAGTAGACTTGGTTATGCTTTCTTTATGTATTTTGCAATTGGCATCAGTCCAATCCTCTACCTCCTACAGGTGGAGTGTATTAAGAAACGGAAAGCTTTTCCAAAATAAGGAAATTTATGTTGATAGATTGATTGAAGAATTGAAAGTGGCTTCGTGGAACTGGTTGCATATTAATTCAAATATTCTTAACTATAATATAACTCTCTGGTGTATAAACCCTATGGCATGTCTTGGTAATGTCTCAATTTAAATCCTGTGTTCAGAAGTAGAGGGAGTATATATTTTAGTTTATTTGATAGCGGCCATCCCAAAAAAATTTGGCTGGCTCCGCCACTGCTCCCAATCGAATATATTATGCCTCTGATTCCATCTCCAACTAATGAATGTAATGTATAGATTACAACATAATCTATACATTAATCTATACAATGTATAGATTACAAGTGTGTTGATATTTGTTTATCAAGAATCAATTATTAATTTTTTCTCCTTAGGAAAGAATCAATTAACAACTATATTATGAGTAGGGAATATGCCATACCGCCCGATAGGGGCCTATAGCCTAACCTCATGGCTGGACCTTGGGGAGTGCAAGAAGCACTACCGAACCGAACCTCTAAAAACTATGGGCCTAAAAAAAATTATAATACCCACCCCCATTGAAAGAATCACAACAATTATTTCTTTTTCGCATAAACCATTCGTTTTCCCCTTTCCTACGACGTAGGAGTGACATTCCAAACGACACCGTTACGTAAATTTCACTTTATTTTATTTTGTTTTGTTTCGTGTTTAAAAGTTCTTCTGATTCTGATTTTTTAATGAAGCTTAGCTACACAAAAAGAATCGCGTTTTGATTTTACTAGAGCCTATTTTAAAAATAGAACCGAGCCTCCTATTTCATAGGAACGGCCCTGCCTAACCTATTCTTAACAACTTGGAATCTCGAAAAAAGAAATCCAAAAACTGCTTTTAATGAGAAGATGTTTTAGTAGCTTTTCTAAAAATATCAGTTTATACGTATTCCAAAGAAAATAAAAAATCAACTTGTTTGTTTCATTAACATATTTTAGTTTTCTTAAATTACCTTTATTTTATTATTTTTTACATTGTTTTGTCGGTAACTTTTTAAATAATATTCTTTTAACAAATTTGACGGATCAATATAAGCAACCTAAGATTAATAACTATTTTAGTCTCTGATTTTGAGGTCATTGCTCCTTTAATTATGTGGAACTAGACTTTTGACCCGTGCGTCGCACGGGTTTTCTCGACTATAATAGAGACCAATAAATAATCTTTAACCCGTAAGATCATTGATATGCTAGAAAATATTTTCTTCAAAAAAAAAGCAAGCGGATAGGAAAGAAATTGGTGTGCAATGCATTTTTTTAAATGGAATTTGTTAGGTTAAATAATTGCAAACCTAATAAAGCAAATGAGCGGGAAAAAATTAGGTTAAGTTGCTGCAGACGTAACAAAATTAATAAATAAGGAGCGGGAAAAAATTAGGTTAAGTTGCTGCAGACGTAACAAAATTAATAAATAAGGATGTAAAAAAAAAGCATGAAATTAAAAAAAAAATCCAAAAAAAAGTGTAAAATTCTTGACAAAAAAAAAGTATAAAATAGAAGGATCATTGATATGGTAGAAAATATTTTCTTCAAAAAAAAAGGCAAGTGAATAGGAATGAAATTAGTGTGCAATGCATTTTTTTTAGATGGAATTTGTTAGGTTAAATAATTGCAAACCTAATAAGGCAAATGAGCGGGAAAAAAATTAGGTTACGCTGCTGCAGACGTAACAAAATTAATAAATAAGGATGTAAAAAAAAGGCATGAAATTAAAAAAAAAAGTGTAAAATTCTTGACAAAAAAAAAGGATAAAATAGAAGGATCATACGTGATCATTGATATGGTAGAAAATATTTTCTTAAAAAAAAAAGTCACGCGGATAGGAAAGAAATTGGTGTGCAATGCATTTTTTTTAGATGGAATTTGTTAGGTTAAATAATTGCAAACCTAATAAGGCAAATGAGCGGGAAAAAATTAGGTTAAACTGCTGCAGACGTAACAAAATTAATAAATAAGGATATCTGAATTTCTTGTAATAAGTATATTTTTGAAGATATTCAATTGATGAAAGTTTCGCTCATAGCATCTACATTTACTCAGTTGCAAACAGGGATGACAATGGGTACCCTATGGGTAGGGTAATACAGTGCCCTTTCCCGTACCCGCACTTTAATTATGAATCTTATGTATAGATTACATTGTAACAATCATTAATCTTAACATTTTAAAGTTACAATTTCGGCCCCCTAACAAAAAAATAACAATTTTACACCCTAACTTTATAAAACAAGGGAAAACTGCTTAGAAGACACTACGCGTGTCCGAGAACATAGGTTAAAATTGTTAATTCTGTAAAGATAAGTGGCCCAAAGAGCGTATTTATGTAAAGATTGGGGGACAAAAGAACATACTTTCCTATAGAATAGAGGGTCAAAAGATCATATTTAACGAAAGATGGAGGGCAAACTTGTTATTTTTTTAAGGCCAAAACCTTTTTAAAGGTTAAGGGGACAAAAATACATTTAATTCTTTTTTTTTTACAAGAGAGGAAAGAATCAATTAACAATTATATAGTATTACATTTTTTAATTATTATTAAATAGATTTTAAGGAATATATATGTGACTCACTTGTACCAAAAATTAAAAAGATTTACTTTGATATTTTTAAATATATTTGAAATCAATCAAATATTAATGAGGTTTTTTTTAAGGAGTTTGTTATATTATATCTTAAATCTTCTTTTTTGTTGAGTTTGTTATATATCTTTTCGAAAGCAAAAAAAAAAAAAAAAAAAAAAAAGAGCTTGCTATATTTTTTGACGGAATCTAAGGAAGATTTTGTTAAAAAATCAAATATTAATGAGTTTTTTTTTAAGGAGTTTGTTATATTATATCTTAAATCTTCTTTTTTGTTGAGTTTGCTATATATCTTTTCGAAAGCAAAAAAAAAAAAAAAAAAGAGCTTGCTATATTTTTTGACGGAATCTAAGGAAGATTTTGTTAAAAAAATATGTATCAAAAACGCCTATAAATACGATTCAAAGTTTCTACCCGTCTCACAAATTTCTAATTGAGAAAAAAAGTTAGGGTTAGCGATTTTACACCTTTTCATCGTTAAGAAAAAAGTTAGGGTTAGCGATTTTACACCTTTCATCATCATGTCTTCAACCACCAAGAAGATCACTCTCAAGAGTTCCGACAACGAAACCTTTGAGGTTCCCGAGGCTGTTGCACTTGAATCGCAGACGATCAAGCACATGATCGAGGACAATTGCACCGACAACGGAATCCCAGTTCCTAACGTGACCGGTCAGATATTGGCGAAGGTGATTGAATACTGTAAGAAGCATGTTGATGCCGCGAGTTCCGATGAAAAACCTTCAGAAGACGATCTTAAGAATTGGGATGCTGAATTCGTGAAAGTTGATCAGGCTACGCTTTTCGATCTCATTCTTGCTGCAAATTACTTGAATATCAAAAGTCTACTGGATCTTACATGCCAGACTGTGGCAGACATGATCAAAGGGAAGACACCGGAGCAAATTCGTCAGAAATTTAACATCAAGAATGATTTCACTCCAGAGGAAGAAGCAGAAATTCGTAAGGAAAACCAATGGGCTTTTGAATGAATCATATTTGTGGCTGCAACGTTGAAGGATTTATTATGTTTTTACATTTTTTTTTTGAAAGACTTTTATGTTTGTTTTCGTTCTGTTTCTCTTTCTGGTTCCTTTTTTATTTGTGCTGTTGAGTGTGTTGACTATGTTCACACCATAGACGACAATGATGTTTAATGTGTTCTCTTCTAGTTTTTAGGTTTTTTTAGTTTGTTTTTTGAGTGAATTTCTAGTTGGACCTTCACTAAATTTTCTATTTTATTGAATTTCTTTATCAAATAAGAGTATTTACAATTATCAATAACTATTATTCCTATTGTCAAAAAGAAAACATTTATTCCTCTGAAAAAATACAACTATTATTATAAGGGGAAATTATAAAAATCCCCCTCTATTTTTATAAACATCAGCAGCCTCCCCTGCCGTTAAATCTACTAAACTGTCGTTACATATTCTTTAATCTATCTATCTATCTATCTATATATCTTTGAATTAGAAACTTGCTTCATTCTAATGCTTGGATTGTGCCTATGTGGCACCTCTATAAGACAACTCCCTTATATCTTTAAAATTACTCTTATCTCTTTAAAGAATAGTAGTAAAATTAAGTTATTGTCAAATTCATGAGTTATAGAAGGTCAACAACCATAACCAAATAACATAATCAATTTATTTATATTAAAATAAGATACCTTTTTCTACTTAATAAAACATAACTTAACATGTAAAAGATGAAGAATAAAATCCATCTTAGTCCAAAATAAAGGAAAGAAATTCTTTTTTTTTTTTAAGGAAGAGATAAATTCAATTTTAAATATGATAAAGGAAAGGATTTCATGACGTCACAGCATAATCAATAAGTTAATATACAAGTTTTTTTTCTTTAGAAGTTGTTTTGAGAGGTTTACGAATTTGATACATAATGTCTTTTTTTAATATTATAGAACAGCAAAAGTATATATATTAATATTATTAACGCAAATAAATATATTGGAATTACAACCATACAACTAATAAATTGATTAGTTATACTTTTATTAATTATATCTTTAAAAACTAACTTTATCACATTATCCTTTGAACTACTATTTTTTTTTCTATTCCATAACTCATATTTCTTAACAATGACCATTCACTCACTCATTGTATAAGTTATAGTTTGTATTGATGGATTGCTATTCTCCAATTCATCATCTTTGTAAGTATAAATATGTGATTTTTTGCATAATGGTTTTGGAATAAGTTTTGGTTTTTGATTATCATCATTTTCACCAAACAACTCTTTTGTATGGTGATCTTCGTTTCTTTTGTATTGTTTACATAGATATTGACAATTCATTGATTTTTATGGTAGGATAAAGATTCAAAAATACTCTATTATATATAGTGATAAAATATTTAACCACTCTTTTTTTATTGATGTTAATTTGGTAGTCTTTATTAACTTTTTTTTCTTAATGTTGATATGACTATTTTTCATGTGAATGAGGAGAAGAGGATAAAAGGCTTCTATATTTGCTTTCGTTGCATCCTTGATGCTCTTAAAGTCTATGAAATGGCAACTCATGTAAGTGTGTATCTTCAACCATAATTTTTTTATATAAATTAAATTAAAAATTATAGAATTTGTATAGCAATTCTTATATACATTTTTTAAACATTCATCTGTAAATAGAATATTTAAAATAAACAGTTTTAAATACAACCACTAATAACATGATCTCAATATATTTAGTTTCTACTAATGAGACTATTTGTCCTATATTGACAAAGCATTGTGTGTATAAATATGTGAATTTGTGCAGTAAATTTTGGATTTTGTTCATCACCACTTCCAAGCAACTATTGGATTGTTCCTCTTCAATTTTTTATTATTGTTTTTCACAATGTTTTACTCTTCATCTCTTTATTATCCATTGATTTCTATGACATGCTTGGGAGTTAATATAAATATGTGAATTTGTGCAGTAAATTTTGGATTTTGTTCATCACCACTTCCAAGCAACTATTGGATTGTTCCTCTTCAATTTTTTATTATTGTTTTTCACAATGTTTTACTCTTCATCTCTTTATTATCCATTGATTTCTATGACATGCTTGGGAGTTAATTACTCTTAGAATGACCAAATATTTAAACCCTACATTTTTTATGGACATGATGTTTGTTAGTCTATTTTCCCGTCTTTCTTTCATGTTTCTTTTAATCCTTAATGTGTACATGTAATTTTTTTTATGTGAATTAGGAAAAGAGGATAAAGGAGGCTTCTATTTTCATTTTTGTTTCATCATTGTTTCTCAAGAAGTTTATGAAAAATGGTTGTTCATCGTCACTTTCTCCAAGCAACTATTGAATGATACCTCTTCGATTTTGTATTAATAGTTTTTTCTTCTTCTGTTTTTTACGCTTCATCTCTTGGCTACATTCATTGGTTTCTATGACATGATAGAGACTCAAGCTACTTTAAGATTGACCAAATGGTTTAACCCTACTTTTTTCATAGATATAATTTTTCATGAATTTATATCAGGTATGTAAATATCTATAGCAAAAAATATGTATCGCTAAACTTGAGTCATTCTTGAGCAAATAAAGTTCCACATCCTTCTTAATCTATCTATCTATCTACTATATCTAAACTTGATTAAAAGAAAATCTCATATTCTCATTCTCTATCTAAACATTTCTATCATCTCTACTAATAATTAAAAATCTCAAATAATGTCTAATAATCAAGTAAATGTACGTTAAAAAGTACTTAATGGGAAATTAATACTTAAGGGGAAATTACAAAACTTCTTACATTTCTTACTTCGCTGTATAATAGTAACCTTTTTAATTGCAGTTTTTATTTCATGTGAGTTCAGTTTTAAATTTTAATGTCAAAATATTTTCATACAAAATTCCAAATAAATAAATGAATTGATTATAGTTCTATGTGGATGATTTAATGTCCACAACTGGAACAATTCCAACATAAGGTTTAGAAAACCAAAGATATATACAATCATCATATTTATAAAGTTTAACCGAAATTGTATAGCTTTAGATTCTTCATGTATATATTGTGTCTCCAGCAAGATAAATATGTTGGCTCTCTTTCTTAATGTAAAAAAAGCATCATAAAATCCTATTAAAATTCCTTAATTAATCGGTGTCAGAATTTTACTCACCTTAACTAAATAACAAATTTCTATTGTATTAGACATTTCAAAGACAAGCAAAAATATGAAAAATATAACTCTTCAATTTCTCTGAGTTAGGAAGATTTGGGGGAGGTCAATTTGTTTATCCGTGGAAATAGTCCTCCTCCATTAGAAGACTAAGATATATAGCATCTCCTTTTAAGTATCTCTTTGTTATTTTCTATAGCATTAGTTTTTATTATCTTTAAAACAAAATTACTTTTATCATTTTGTTCTTACATCTATATTATGAAGATTATATCGTACAACATATCTCCTACCTCAAAGGGTGTTCAAAAACTAATATTAAGCACTATTGAAGAATCCATTATTAAGAATATTTGAAAACTCATCAGGAAGATTATGTCAAATAGAATATCTCCTATCTTAAAAAAGTTTTCATTGGAATTAAGTTAATTGTGACAACAATGAACTAAGTCCAAGAAATTATATTTTGGAAATCACATTGTTTGGAATATTTAGGAAATTGTGTTTTGTGTCATTTAAGTGTTTTTCGCAGAGAAGATAAGTTTTCTTTAGGTTATAGGACAATAGAAAGTTTTACACATATTTTAAGTTTTTTTTTTTTAATAAATTTCACATGTGGATAAAGAAACACTTTCCCCACTATGAATTTGATTTTTTTTCACATGTATCCATATGACACCGACAATTTTAATTAAAGTAAATACATTTTATGTTTTAAATATTTAATATACTTTTTATTTATTAAATAAAAGAATTGACTTTGTATTTTTCTTTTAAACCAAAATTAAGCGTAATTAAATAAAAATTTATAATAGAGTGGATTATATCAAGATTTTACTTTTTTAATTAATTGTATAAATGTTGTTAATTTTTTTTTATTATTAAGGTTAAATCTATATAGATTTTTTAGTATAACGTGTGGTTGTACAATTTAATTTAAAAACATTTCTTCGATTTAATAAATAAATAATATTCAAGATTTTTAATAATCTTTGATAAGATCAAACAATAGACACATTGTGCGAAAAAATAAACACATTTGGATGAAACCCGTGCAACGCACGGGTTAAATACCTAGTATCTTTTTAATTTTATAGAATAGTTTTCAGAGAAACTGCACGAAACCTGTTATGTTTCTTGTGTCCACCGATTCTCGTAATTCTTCCTTTCTCATTGTCTTGTTATCTCTATCGATTCACCCTTTGCTGTTATTTTATTCAGACACTATTTCATCTTTCCTCACAATCTTATGGTTTCGGCGTAATTGTTTCGGTAGTTTATGGTTAAGCCACTTCTTCTACTATGACCGTGTCACTTCTTCACAAAAAGGTTTTATATAACTATGCAAAACATTAGTTTCCTCACATTACAATTAGATAAATAAATTAGACTATTCTTAGATAATTATCACCCTTTTTTTTTTTAAAGAAGCTAATTATCACTTTTTTGAAAGTTAAAATTTTGATCCGAATTACTTCTTATGACCAATCATAGTTTATTCCTTTATCTCATATTATGTTAAAGAATAAAGCTCAGAAATGTAGAACAATGGCTTTACTCAAATTCATGTGCTATGATGTTGGAAACGAGGTATGTGACATTTTAACGGAGGACTAACAGTGTTAGATTGGAGGGGTGGTGTTTGTCACCCAAAATATAAAGTAGGGGAGGTTTGTGTTATGTTAAAAATTAGAGGGGATATGAGTGACATTTTAGCAAACTTTAAGGGAGGTCTTTATAATTTTCCCTTATTATAATACTGTTATATCTTTGACTTATACAGTTTCTTTGAAAAACATGTAAATATAAATGTTATTTTGATACGTTAAAAGTTTTACTTTAAATAAGATATAACAAGAACATGAGTTTAAAAGTGAGTGCAATCCTCCTCATCTTCTAATCTGATTTTGTCCGATGAGTTTGACTCAATCCAAATTAATATAATGAGTAATAGAACACGAACTTAATTTATAGCATAAAGTAATATAGGATGACTAATAGGGGTTGAACTTGCTTTATAGATGCACTTTCCTTCTTCAAAGTTCCATTAGGTATAATCTCTTCCATTGAATCTTTATTAAATTAATTTTTTTGGGGAGGGGGTGAGGATCATAGGAAAATATCATATATAGGTTGGAGTAATGTGTGCCTTCAGAAGGAGTTTGGAGGGTTGGGGGTTAGACAGTTGAGGGAATTTAATTATACTTTATTAGGGAAGTGGTGTTGGTGGATGCTAGTGGACATGGGTGGTTTTTGGTATAAAATTTTAGTCCCCCATTATGGCGAAGTAGACGGGAGGTTGGAGGATGGGGGCCGGAGTTGTTCTTCTTGTTGGAGGGAGGTGGCGCGGATATGGGATGGGGGTGGTGGTGTTAGAGGAGGATGGTTTCAGGAGTGTGTGTCTAAAAAGGTGGGGGATGGGACTAACACGTTGTTTTGGTTTGATAGATGGTTAGGATTAGTTCCTCTGTGTGTGCGTTTTCGACGGTTGTTTGATTTATATGAGAACAAATTCATTACGGTGGCGAATTTGTTTTCTCTTGGTGTGGAGCGGGGGAGGTGTGGAAGTGGAGGCGGAGATTGTGGGCTTGGGAGGAAGATGAGTTAGAGGAGTGTAGGACTTTACTTGATGTTTCTTTACATGCTAATGTTTCAGATCGGTGGGTGTGGCTGCTAGACCCTTCAGGAGGTTACTCAATTCGAGGTGCATATCAATTGTTAACAGCAAAGGATATTCCTCTTGCGGATTCTGCAGCGGCAATGATTTGGCATATAACCAGGTTCCGATAAAGGTCTCAATTTTCGCTTGGAGGCTGCTTCATGACAGATTGCCTACTAAATCCAACTTGGTAACTAGAGGGGTCATCTCTTCAGAAGTCTCTCTATGTGTGTATCAGACCGTGGTCTGGTAGAAACGGCGCATCATTTATTTTTATCATGCTCTACTTTTTCATCTTTATGGCCTCTTGTGCGTCATTGGCTCGATTTCATGGATGTGGATTCCAATGTTTTGTCCGATCATTTTCTTCATTTTGTTTACTCAACAGGTGGTGGTAAAGCAACACGGTCTTTCCTTCAGCTGACCTGCTAGTCTGTGGTGGACATGATCAAAGGGAAGACATCGGAGGAAATTCGTGAAAAATTTAACATCGAGAATGATTTCACTCCAGACGAAGAAGCAGTAGTTCGTGAAGAAAACAAATGGGCATTTGAATGAATTAAATTTGGGTGCAATCTGGATATATTATTCTTTTATGTTTCTTTTTGTTTTGTTTACCTTTCTGTTTATTTACTTGTGTTGCTTGATAGTGAATGGACTATGTTCACTAGATAGATGACACTAGTCTAGGATGTGTTCACTTCTAGTTTGTGTTTCTGTTTTTTTTAGTGACTTTCTAGTCTAGGATATGTTTCTTCTTGTTTGACCTTCACTAAATTTTCTATTCTTTATCGAATTTCTTTATGTATCAAGTCTAGTTTGACCTTCACCAAAGTTTTTATTCTTTATCGAATTTTTTTTATGAATCAAGTATTTATTATTAGGTGAAATATCTCATAATGTTTTAATAAGTTATCTCATAAAAAAAAGTGTTTTATTAAGTTAGTCATCTAAGTTTTTTTTGCAACAAGTTGATCCTTAATTCATAAAATATGTTCATCCTTAACCATTTTTCAACAAACTCGTTTAAAAATTGCTTTATGTTAAGTTGGTAGATCTAAATTCACTGATCTTAAAATTAGGATTCATATATGTATTATTCATTCACTCTTAATTTGAAACGAAATTGATCAACTACTTGATTTATAATGTTGTTCATGAAACATTTATTTGTAAACAACAATTGAATTTGAAAACAAAAAGAGAAAGTGTATGTTAGTAATCATGTTTAGTTTCATAATAATTTTTGCGCTAATTCAATGTTTAACGGTAATGTAAGCACCTTTTAACGAAGTTAAATGAAAAACGAGTAATAATGTAAAAAATTACGACTTACATGACCAATTTGTTAAAAATATTAATCAAAAGAACGTGGGGAGGTGGTTGGCCTTATTATTATTTTTAAGGGTTTTGGCCTTATTATTATGAAAAACTATTATTACTTCGACAAATACAATTATCTTGAAAAACATATGAAAGTCATTTTATGTGTTATGAGACTTACGTTAGATAAAATATGACAAATATGAGTTTACAAGTGAGTGCAATATTCATCTTATGAGAATACGATTTGATTATGTAAAGCTGAGTTTGGCTAAATTCAAATTTTAATATGATGGCCGATACAACTTGAACTCGATTTATAAAACATTCATGTGCATACTCATGCATCATGGTGTTTTATTTCTTCTTTTTCTCAATTGAAAAATTTATAACTTGAACTCGATTTGATTATTTGACATTTTTTTCATAACAAATTTAGCAAAACTTAACTCATGCTCACCACCTACAAATTTTCAAATTTTACCACTTTGGCATTGGGGGTGTATTTCTTTGATTGATCCTTTTGGAATCTCGCATCATTTTATTCACTTTGTTCACTCGACAGGTGTTTCAAAAGCGCGACAATCTTTAATGCAATTAATTTGGCTCTCTTGTGTGTGCTTGGGTAATTTGAAAACAAATGAATAGCAGGATCTTTAACAATAAGGAAAATTCAACTCATCAACTTCTTCACAACATTAGGTTGCTTTCTTATTGGTGATTGAAGGTAAAATACGTTAATATTGCTTTTGGTTACCATAGTTGGTGGTTTTGCCCTTTTGCTTGTTTGGGCATTAGTTAATAGTTTTCCTTTTGTTGTTTTTTATGACTTGTATTTGTTTGTTAAACTTTGGTGTTCTACTCTGGTATGTCTTGTGCTAGGGAGAATGTTTTTTCGCTGGTAATATATTTCATTTTGCCTAATTCAAAAAAATAATATACAGAAAACAGGTAAAATTGCAAAATTCAGCCGTTCTCCATCAGAATTTATCACCTGATTTGATCAGCAAAAATATGTTAATTCTACATGACTAGGTCCAATCAAGACAATGGAAAATCTCAAACAAATGTTAATACTACATTGCCGCTTAAATCTTTGTTTGAAGTTGATCTTTCAATATAAACTAAACAAACAACACACAAAATGAATTCAACTAGTTTAGGACTAGTTTGTTACATATTTTTTTTAAAAAAAATTGACATTCAACAATTTAGAGGCTTCATAAGATTGTATAATTCATTTTGTGTTTGTTTATCGTAATAAAAAAAAATATGAAAATAGCTTTTAGCTTGTTTGAGTACATCTAAATAAAATTGATTTTTTATTACAAATTACCTCTACCTTCTTTTCACACTTAGAGTTTGTTTATTACAACTTTTTTTTCTAAGAGAATCACTTTTTTTAAACAAACTATTCATTCATGATAGTTTTTGGTACACACTCTTGAAAGTTTTGGTTTGTTTGTTACTAACATTTTTAAAAACTTGGAATCTCGAATAATGTTTGGATCGATACACTAAGGCTTTGTTTGGGAGTTTGGAGGGGAGGGGATGGGAGGGTTTTGGAAAAAAGGAAGGAGCAAGTGGAAGAAATAGAAGACATTGGGAGGAGAGGGCTTTGGAGGTTAATTTTTTACTCATAATAAAAAAATCCCCCTCATTTGGGGGAACTCAAAAATTGTATTGGGGGAGGGTTTTTGGGGGTTATGGATGGTTTATGTGAATTTTTCAAATCCAATCTATGTTGTTATTATATTCTTAAAATTAAAAGTATATTAATCATAAGTATTAGTTTATCATTCTCTAAAAAAACTGTTCTTTCAAAAAATGTGAATTTTTTGTCCATTTTTCTATATATTTCCAACCCCCCAAAACCTTCCCCTCCCTTCCCCTCCAAACTCCCAAACAAAGCCGAGTTAACGTTGTTTGGATAGTTAAAAACAGCAAATTAGAACTTATACATGTTTTGTTGACAACACGGTAACCCCATCACCTAATCCTTCGAAGCTTCCTTTTGCGCCAACATCATTCCTCCATTATTTGCCATAGTGAACCTCAGAATATCACCCTCCTTAACTTTTTTGGCTCTAACAAAATCATTTCAACCTTCAGAAAGAAACTTCTCATGCAAATCTCTACTAGAACTCTTCAAATTGCATTGAAAATGTACACCGAACTCTTGATCAATGACTTTAATGTAAGAAGAATTGTGGATCAAAAACCTCTTAGAAATTCTTCTTGGGAAATTCTACAATGATTTTTCATCAAACATGTGATATAACCAAGCATAACACGAGGCAATAAAAGAAAACATGTACAGATGAGAAAGTATTAATTCCCAGTACACAATCTCCTTTGATCATCGATTCAGTTACTTTAATCCTCCAAGAATTCAATTGGTCACCGTCCATTTCAAAGCGTTTTAAAAATGCAGCGTTTGACGTATTAGAATCTAATGGACCGTACAAAAAAAATAATCCACGTCGGTAGTCATAAATTTATGCATTTTTCTCTTATTCAAAACTACAACTTTCTCAAAGTTAGGAGGTCAAAAGTGCATTTAAACATAGAGCATATTAACGAGATTACCGCATAAATCTAACATACAGCCACCGTAACAAAAGATATGAAAGCAAACCGAGATGAAAAAGAAATCAAGAATAGAAAGGATGGAAGTGATTAGTCTTACACTGTTAAAGGGTTTCCATTGTTGTGCAGATAAATGGTGCCGGGTTGAGCCGGGATGTCGCACATGTACTTGCTGAGGCCAAAACCATATTTATGAATGGCATCTTTGATATCTAGGGGAAGAGAGGAGCCATTTGGGTGATCATCAGCAGCATTCTCATTGAGAAAATGCAGAGAAAGGTCATTTTTGTGAGGAGGCTTAATGGGATAGTTGTCCTTGAACAGTTTGAACCTGTAGCGTTTATGTTCCTCTGAGGAGTATGTTTTGCCATATTTCTTGCACCAAGCTTCGAAGTGTTCATAGAAGTCCGCATCATAAACCTTGAAATAAGTGCAGAAACGGAACACAAAAATGAATGACCCTTGAACATGCAATCCAATCCATTCCATTCCATTCCAAACAATTAATTGTAAGCAGACAGGCAATTAAGGAAATGACCCAAGTATCCAAAAACCAAAACGATAGATCAATTATAGCAAAAAGAACAGACGAAAAAAGAGTGTTTGCCATAAACAATGCATGCAAATTGACACAAGTTGAGTAAAACCTACCCCATTGGTTGTTTCCTTCACATCAGAAGAATTTGGAATTGTTTCATAATCGCCTGTTGGCAACGCTGAAACGGAAAAATAAAAGTCATAGATATGCAAAGGAAGGACAATTATAAAAAGAGTTGGGATCCGTTGACACTAGGTATAGAAAGTATTACAGAAAGTAAAAGATATGTTGTTTATTGTCTAATCAGTGTGTATCTAGCTGTCATTTAATTAGTAGCTGTCTGTAGCTTGCTGTAAAGCTGATCTATAGTTGATCACTTGGTGTAAAGCTGGTCTGTAGTTGATCACTTGCTGTAAAGCTGATTTCTCCTAATTGTTAGGCTAGCTTTCCATTGTTTGTAACTATAATCTCCTCTATATAATGAGGTTGTAATCTGCATATGAATATATTAGTATGAAATATATCTACTATCATTTTTCCACATGGTATCAGTAGCATTCGATCCATTTGTGTGATTTTTTTTTCTTTCTCTTTTCTTTTTCCTTTTGTCAAACTATGGTAGAAAGTCAAATTGCTTCTCCTGGTTTCTCATCCCCCGAAGGTTCTTTGTCATCCAATATGGGGTCAAACAATTCTAATGTGTCTTCTTCTATAGGGGTGGAATTTGAATCCAATCCTAATCAACGATTGAGCTCTGTCATGCTAAACGAGTTCAATTACCTTCCTTGGTCAAGAGCCATAACTCTTGCGCTAGGTGGAAGATCTAAACTCAGTTTTATCGATGAAACATCCTCTTCTCCAGATAAGAAATCTCCAGATTATGAATCTTGGCTATCTAAAGACCAACTGGTGCGATCATGGATTCTGAATTCCATGAATCCACCTCTTGCTGAGATTTTCAGTTATTCAGATTCTGCTGTGCAGCTATGGACTTCAGTTCGTGATATGTATGGTCAACAAAATAATTCCGCTCGCATTTTTGAACTCCAACGAGACATTGTGAATCTGCAACAATCTGGTAAGCCATTTGTTCAATTATTTGGCAGTTTGAAAAGGATGTGGAATGAACTTGAAGTGTACCGTCCACACACTGTCGATGCTGCCATACTTCGTAAACGAGTTGAAGAGGACAAAGTTTTCCAGTTATTAGCAAGCCTTGGTGCTGAATATGAAGATCTTCGTAGTCATATTCTCATGTCATCAGAACTCCCATCCTTATCATCTGATTGTTCAACTATCCAAAGAGAAGAGGTAAGGAAGAAAGTAATGAATGCAGAAAATAAGCATTCATTATCAGAAGCTCATGCCTATTCTGCAAAATCTGACGCTCATGCCCATATCGTCAATCGCCAATCCAAAACAGATTTTTCCTACAGAGGCAAGAGACCAGATTTAAAGTGTCAACATTGTCATCATCTAGGTCATTTAATTGAGCGATGTTGGGTTCTTCATCCAGAACTAAAACCCAAATTTACTAAGGACAAGGGACCCTCAAAGCACAAAGCACATATTGCTGAGACTTTGCAAGGAGACATGGTGAATAATTCTAATCCAATTTCACTCATCAATGAGTTTGCTGCATTTCTTAAACTGAAGGAAGAAAAAGGAGCTTCAAGTTCTGCTAATTCTACAACGCTTCTGGGAAACTTTGCTGGTTTTGCGGATAGGTCGATGAACCCCCTTCATGGAAAAACCGAAGGTATGTCAATTGCACTCTCTACTGCTTTGAGATTTAGTAATGTGCATGATTTTTGGATTGTGGATTCTGGCGCCTCTGATCACATGACAAATAAATTAACCAATCTAGTAGATTTTGAAAAATTTCTAGTCCTTCTCGTGTGTCTGTTGCCAATGGATATTGTGTTCCTGTTATTGGTAAGGGAAAACTAAAGTTATTTCCTAATAATGAGAATGCAGTAGCCTTGTATGTTCCTTCTTTTCCTGTTCAATTGCTCTCTGTTAGCAAACTCACTCAAGCACTTAACTGTCGTGCAATTTTTCTTCCTCGTGTCGTGCTTTTTCAGGACCTTGTTACCAAGAAGACGATTGGTGAAGGATTCTTCTTACAAGGACTATATTACATCTCAGGAAATTTTCTAAACACCAAAAGTTCCCAAGTTGCTACTCTTTCTTCCTCCTTGACAGACCATATTCTCTGGCATCAACGTCTAGCACATCCATCAAATAATGTCCTTACTAGATTAGTTCCTCATTTGGAAAATAAGTCCATTCCTTGTGACACATGTCATTTTTCTAAGTCTACTAGACTACCTTTTGTTTCATCTTTATCTAAAAGTAATAAAATGTTTGAGCTTGTACACTCTGATATTTGGGGTCCTACCATTGAATCCTTTGATGGTTTTAAATATTTTATTACCTTTATTGATGATTTTTCTCGTGTCACTTGGGTTTACATGTTGAAATCTAAAAGTGAAGTTATGACTGTTTTTACGGATTTTCACATGCTTGTTTTAAATCAATTTTCTAGCAAAATTCAAACTCTTCGATCTGATAATGGCGCAGAATACATGTCTAAAAACATGACACAATATTTAAATTCTCACGGTATAGTGCATCAAACAAGTTGTGTTGGCACTCCTCAACAAAATGGAGTAGCCGAACGCAAGAATAGAGACTTGTTGGAAAAGACTCGTTCCTTAATGATACAAATGCATGTTCCAAAAATGTTTTGGTCACAAGGGTTGTTGGCATCAGTTTATATTATTAACCGGTTACCAAGCAGGGTATTATCTTTTAAATCTCCTCTTGAAGTTTTGCAGGGAAAATCTTTTGATTTGTCTTTTTTGAAGGTGTTTGGGTGCATTTGTTTTGTGCATGTGCAGAATACTTTTCGTGATAAATTTGATCCACGAGCTGTTAAGTGTGTTTTTTTGGGGTATTCATCAACAAAGAAAGGATATAAATGTTATCACCCTGATTCAAACAAAATGTTTATTACAAGAGATGTTAAATTTGTAGAAACAACTCCTTACTATACAACCTCTCAAGATTATTTGGAGGATGTTTTCCTTTACCTTTTGTAGGTTATGAGTTATCTGGTAACTTGAATTCATACCCTACTTCAACTGATGCTAGCAATGAAACTTCTCCAACAGAATCTGCCGGTACAAGTTTAGACAAAAATGCAGCCAACTCTGATCGTTCTCAAGCTACATCAGTTGATTTACCACAAGGAGGGCCATTACAAGTTGAGTCTATTCCGCCTGTATGTGAAGATGTTTCACAGCCCCGTCGATATCCTGTCCGAAATCATGCTCCTCCAACAAAGCTCAAAGACTTCGTTACTTATTCAGCATGTCATCCAATATCCAAGTATGTCACATATCATCGATTCTCCTCAAATCATGCAGCTTTTCTCTCTGCCATTTCTAGTGAGCATGAGCCAAAAAACTTCAATGAAGCAAACACTCAACAAACCTGGAAAAAGGCTATGCATGAAGAGCTTCAAGCTCTTGTAGAAAATCAAACTTGGAGTATTGTTAAGCTTCCCAATGGGAAGAAACCTGTTGGAAGTCGTTGGGTGTATAAAACAAAATTCAACTCAGATGGCACAATTAACAGGTATAAAGCCCGACTTGTAGCCCAAGGATTTACTCAAACACTTGGTGTAGACTATAAGGAGACTTTTGCACCTGTTGCTAAAATGAATACTGTTCGTGCTTTGCTTTCGGTTGCCGTAAATTGTGGATGGTCAATGAGCCAGATGGATGTAAAAAATGCTTTTTTACATGGAGATCTTGAAGAAGAAGTATACATGAAATTACCTCCAGGACATCCACAAAGTTCAGATTCATCATTGGTCTGCAAACTTCACAAATCTATTTACGGTTTGAAACAATCTCCTCGTGCTTGGCATGCAAAATTAAGTGCCTCTCTTCAAGAAGTTGGTTTTTTGAGAAGTGCAGCAGATTCTTCATTATTTGTTCGTCATGCCTCAAATGAAACAGTGGTAGTTCTTGTTTATGTCGATGATCTTATTATTGCTGGAAATAGTAATCATGCCATTTCTCAACTCTAGAGCACACTGCAGTCTCGTTTTCCTATCAAAGATCTCGGTCATTTAAATTACTTTCTTGGTATTGAAATGGCAGCTTCTGGTAAAGGTTTATTTCTTAACCAAAGAAAGTACATTCTAGACATTCTTGAAGATGTTGAGATGACGAATTGTAAGCCAGCCCTTACTCCATTGGATAGCAAGATGAATCTTGACACTGCTAGTACACCGTTACAGAATATTAATGACTATCAACGACTGGTGGGTAAGCTTATTTATCTTACCATTACCAGGCCTGACATAACTTATGCAGTAAGTCTTGTAAGCCAGTTTATGCATTCTCCTACAAATTTTCATCTGGGCATCGTTAAGCGCATCTTGCGATATCTTAAAGGGTCAATTGGACGTGGGATTGTCCTAGCCAAGAATGGTCACACACTAATAACTGGTTATAATGATTCTGATTGGGCTGGAAATGCACTTGATCGAAAATCTACTACTGGTTATTGTATGTTTGTCGGTGGTAATGTTGTTTCTTGGCGTAGCAAAAAACAACAGGTTGTTGCTCGTTCTAGTGCTGAAGCAGAGTATCGTGCCATGGCATCTGCAGCTTGTGAAATGATATGGCTCAAGGGTCTTCTTGCTGATCTTGGTTTTCCATGTAGTCTTCCTATGACTCTTTTTTGTGACAATCAGGCAGCTATGCACATCGCGGCAAATCCTGTGTTTCATGAAAGAACGAAACACATTGAAGTTGATTGTCACTTTATTCGTCACCAAGTTCAGAATCATGTTATTCAAACTGCTTATACACGTAGTCATGATCAACTTGCTGATGTATTCACTAAGATGTTGCCAAGCACACAGTTTCATCGCCTGCTGTCCAAGCTTGGATCACTCAATCCTCTTGATCCAGCTTGAGGGGGAGTATAGAAAGTATTACAGAAAGTAAAAGATATGTTGTTTATTGTCTAATCAGTGTGTATCTAGCTGTCATTTAATTAGTAGCTGTCTGTAGCTTGCTGTAAAGCTGATCTATAGTTGATCACTTGGTGTAAAGCTGGTCTGTAGTTGATCACTTGCTGTAAAGCTGATTTCTCCTAATTGTTAGGCTAGCTTTCCATTGTTTGTAACTATAATCTCCTCTATATAATGAGGTTGTAATCTGCATATGAATATATTAGTATGAAATATATCTACTATCATTTTTCCACACTAGGTGTAGTGTCAACGGAATTGTTTGCCTCTTGTCATCAAACATTTTGCCACATGATAACACCAGCGGCCACCACCTATGAATTCTTCCCCAACCACCATCCTCAACATGCAACACCCCTATTATATGATGAATTTAAGGTTATATTGAAGCTATGTATTAAACTCTCCTCGCATGTATATTTATTCCTAGAATATGTTTCTCAGGTTCTCTATAAAATATCAAATTTTAGAATTGGACTCTAATTTTCTTGGACGAATGCGGTAACTGTGTTCTATTTCTGCACCTTCACCGACAGAGAGAGGAAAGGAGGAGCTGAGTATTGAGTTATTCTGTTTAACGGCAGTGTTTTGAGTTGCTAGAGACAATCATGTGATATTTTAAGTGACTGATCACAACCATTGTATTTACAAAAATGAACGGATTAGAATTGGTGTAAATGGTGCAAAAGGATCCTAACTCTTATAAAAAAAATATATAGGAAAGGTTATTAATTACTAAAAGAAAGAAAGTAAAGTAGCATGAACTTCAGATCCCTACTTTCTCTAAGGCATCGAATTGGTAGCATCCGGTAATTCAGATTAACACCGTGTCCAACTGCAATTGTAAAAGGTGAGAAAAGATTACCAAGATAAATCTTAATATGATTTTGTTTAGAAAATGAAAATGAAAGAGGGTGAATATACCTCCTCCTCCTTCGAAAACTCTGGAAAGTCCATAATCCAATGTCCTGTGGAACACTCCTACATCGTGTATCTGAAATTCACCACCGGAGAGATTCATTCTGGAGGAAGAAGGAACCCTCACGCCATTGGGTGGGGTCATTCTGGAGGATGAAAGAAGCCTCACACCGTTGGCGAGATTCATTCCGGAGGAAGCGTTGATTAAGAGATTCATTCCGGACGAAGTGTTGATTAACATTAACATAACCATGAATTGAATTCCAAAACCCTAATCTACAACAAAGGGACGAGCTTGCCTTGCCTTCTTATACCCACAATAATATTGAGCCTGTGTTTTCGGCTAGTTTGTTACAAGTTATACTGGATATTAAATCCCATCATATCCGCTCTATTTTTTTTTTCTTTTCAAAAGACATTTTGTTCGGATTATATAATCTAAAATGTTTTAGATTACAACAAACAAATTGTTTGCACCGGTTTCATGTCTAATATAAAGGATAATGAGGTTATAATTATATCAAATAATCATTATATATATCATTATATCAAAAAAGTTGAAATTATATCATTACACATTTTAACTAATGTAAATCTAAGGTGGCTGGTTATCAAAATCTCTAACCCTAATGACAACCCTAATACCCTATTTCCCTCTCTCCCAAAAAAATTGCAGTCATTATTTAACCATAAATAAATCAAGATCTGTTGAAACACAATAACACAACAGAGATGGAAGCAGCATTAATAAGAGATCAGCAGCAGGAAGAACAAAGTGGTCTTCAGTTACTTGCGCCTCAAAGTTACAGAAACCAAACACTAGTAAAGAGTTAGTTAGATGAAATAACTAACTTCTTGGAATATAGGAAAGTTAGGCAGTGATATAGTGCAGCTAGTACATGTTAGTCTTACAATGTAGTAGCAATAACAAACTATAAAAGAGAACCTTGTAACTAACTTTCATTTTCAATGAGAATTCTACATTTTCTCTTTCACTCTTTCTCTGGTTTTTCTCCTTTTCACTTCAACATTCTTGTTACTCAATAAGATCAAACCTAAAGATTGTTAGAACTTGTGTTAGGGGTTTGCTGCAATAACTTGACCAAGAAGATGATGAAGATGAACATGATGAAATGTGCACATAAATTGCAAAGTGTGTGTGGGACACACTAACCTTTAGGTTTGATTCCCCTCCACCGGTTATGCCAACTGGATGCAAAAGGGTTATACCAGCGAATCACCTTCAGGATACGATGGAATCCTTGATGTGACTTTACGTGGTTTCCTGACTATTCAGACTCATTAATTTAGGAATTAGCGCAGTGTTAATTTGTCTAACTGTTTAGATGAAGGAAGAGTAAATACCCTCAAGTTATGCTTAGTTCCCGAAGATGTAGTCATGTGGTTAAAGGGTCGGGACATTGAAAAAGATTAGGAAGAAAGTCTAGGGTTCGATTCTGACTGCTAACATTTCCCCATCTACCGTAACAAATAATAACAAACTAACATTTGTCTTTCTTCAAAAAAAAACTTCAAAAAAAAAAAAAAACTAACTAACATTTGTCTATAACAAAAACTTTAAAATTGTAGAAACAAATTAATTTGGTCCTCATATCATTAAATTTTCAATAAGGTTTTGAAAATAGCCAAATATTAATCAAACTTTTCAATAAGTTCTTGAAAAACATTTGTCTATAACAAAAACTTTAAAATTGTAGAAACAAATTAATTTGGTCCTCATATCATTAAATTTTCAATAAGGTTTTGAAAATAGCCAAATATCAATCAAACTTTTCAATAAGTTCTTGAAAAACATTTGTCTATAACAAAAACTTTAAAATAACTTTAAAATTGTAGAAACAAATTAATTTGGTCCTCATATCATTAAATTTTCAATAAGGTTTTGAAAATAGCCAAATATTAATCAAACTTTTCAATAAGTTCTTGAAAATATAGCATATATAATATTACGAAATTAGCCTATATTTGTATATTTGATTGGAATTGAACATATCTTAATATCAATTCCGACTCTCAATCAAATAAATTGCGCCTCCAATTCCAACTATCTTATGTACAGATTACTATGTAACAGTCATGAATCTTATGTTGTTACTTGTAGACAAGAATCTATTATTACTATTTTTTCTGAGGGAAGAATCAATTAAAAATTGTACTTCCTCCGCTCTAAGTTACTCCCTTCTTTTCAAAATATATGTTGCAATTTTACAATGTGCATTATTCATATAGGTTACTTTGACCATATTTTTTAACTAATAAGCTCAATTACTCTTTTGGTCCCTTAACTTATTTTTTGGTTTCGTTTTGGTCCCTTAACTATTAAAAGTTTCGTTTTGGTCCCTTAACTTACTTTTTGGTTTTCTTTTGGTCCCTTAACTATTAAAAGTTTCGTTTTGGTCCCTTAACTTATTTTTTGGTTTCGTTTTGGTCCCTTAACTCTTCCTCCGTCAACCACTTTGGTCCTTTACATTAGGATGAATGTATTAGAGTTAAGGCATTATACTATTAAGGCTGCTTTAGAGTATATTTCATGAATCAACGACATTAAGAAAACCAATACAAATTATAATCAAAATCATGGCTAGTGAATTCAATCATCAAATATTGAAGCCAACAGACTATAAAAAACAAGGCTAGTGTTTCAATTCAATCATCAACTTTCATCCTTTGTTGTTCCAATTTCCACCAAACACTACACAAATCGCAAACTTCCTATGCGTTAATGGCTGCCTGTAATTGTTCAAGGCTTTTACCTTTGGTTTCTGGGACTACTACAACTATAAATAATATAGACAGTGCATTGATTGCAGCGTAAAGAACGAAGGTACCTGAAAATCATAAATAAAAGTAAACTTGCATGTTTTTTTTTTTTTGAAGAGAGTAAACTTGCATGTTCTATTGGTTTCTTGAACTAAATGGGAAAATGATTATCATATAATAATTCTGGTCAGTGATCATTAGTCTTTTAAATGAAATAAAGCTGGAAAATAATGTATTAGTATTTACCATAGGAGCTCCAACTCATGAGAAAGTTGAAAGTATAGGAGCATAACCATGCACCAAACCAGTTCACTAATGTTGCTATGCTTCCTGCCTGCCCCTTAATATTGACTGGAAATATCTGCAGCATAAGGTAATTTTTAGCAAACTTTATGCCGTCTTTTTACTAAGAGGACACATTTTGTAACCGGCGAATTCGAAGTTGATTTAGCAAAGTAACACGCATAAATAGATCCTCTCCAGGTCAAAGAAAAAGAAAAACAGTTCCAGTCGGGGATCAACATTTTGCTACTTCTTAAGTGCAACTTGTTTTAGGAAAAGTAACTATTTAACTAATTTGCATCTCTTCTCTTGTTCTCATCTTATTGATATTAAAAACTGAAAGTGGGGAAAGGATGGGGGAGTACCTCGGACATCACAACCCATGGAATTGCTCCCATTCCTATTGAAAACGATCCTATGTAGACCTAATATCAGCAGTAGAAAGAGCAATGTTACATGAATTCATATTTATGAGATACATATAAAAAATGCATCAGCGAAGAAAGATGATGTAGCCATACCAATATGCCGATTACGGCAAGTGCTGGGACTGCTCCCACAGCCACTTCATGAACCTGTTACTCGCACAAGGATATCAATTTTACATAAATATTAGGATTAAAAACTTGAAGCTGTAAAGTTCTTAGTTGGGATGTACCTTGAGATAGAATGCAACTGCTGTAAATATACATCCTGCAACCAATCCTGATCCAGATACCTAATCGAAACCAAGAAATAACAATAAGAGTATCATACATGAAGTGGAGATAAGCAAATGAAAATAAAAATAAGCTGTTTGTGCTTTAAATTTACCAAAAGTAGGGGCTTCCGGCCTGCTCTATCTATGAGGGCTGCTCCAACACCTGTGATCACAATCTGTGAAAATAAAAATCATGGTTGAGTTGGATTCGGGGGAAACACAAATCAGATTTTCCAAGAATTATTGGTTAATTTAAAAATAAGAACCTGAAGGATAGCGTATATTATACTCCCCGTCGCAGAAGGAAATCCTATGACAAAAATACACCAATAAACCAAAACAAAATAAAAATCTGAGTGTCTCATGAAAGTTATTCAAGTTTTAAAACATGCTTTAATTTTGAGCTATAGTTTACATGCAAAACGTGATATGCAAGAAAGTATGATGGTGTTAAACTTGGAATGAAGAGTTACAATTACAGAATTAAGTACCTGCTAGATCAAAAATACTACTAGTATAAAAGCAAACACCATTGATTCCCCCTAATTGCTGGCAAACCATAAGCCCTACTCCAATCTACTCATGAAGAAAAATAGGAAGATGAAAATTTTGAATGGAAATCACTTCAGATTTGCTTAATAGAACAAATATGAGAAGTGAAAAATAAAACATCATATTCAACCAATACTTTATTTTCCACCTCTCAACCTAGTAGTCCACCACACACATTCTTGAAGAAAATGAACTGATATTCAGAGTGGAATTATAGCTACATACCGTGAGTGAGCGTAAATATCTTCTTTGAAACAAATCCAGCACCTTCGGTTTTGCGAGCTGTTCTAAACTAGTTATATAATCCTGTGTGGCAGTGACAGATACGCCAGCTTAATTGCATTATATTTGGAATTCTGTCTTTATTATTGTGCCTGAAGGCAAGGTCACTTAATAATAATATCCAACACTAACACACAGTTACCTGAATTTCTTCTGCCTCTTCAGATATATCAGCATCTTTACCGCGAAGTATTTGTAATGCTGCCACAAAATCTTTTGCGCGTCCTCGCTTTGCCTGCATTCATTATTTGGTTGGTACTTGGTAATCTTGATGTTATGCTAAATAACCACTGCATGTTTTCATCTAAATACATTTATATGAAAATTTATTACTTACCAGCCATCTAGGAGACTCTGGAATGAAAAACAGACCCAGAAGCAACACAGCAGTGGGAATAAGGCCTGCAATTGCAAACACTTACTTAGTACTGAAAAGTTTCAATTAATTTATAATGTTCTAAGTTTTGTACTTCATATGATCTTCTTCTTAGTGGAATTATATTTTAAATTGCAAAGAAAACTGACCGATTATAGCTAAAGCCCTCCATGAAAGTACTGTTCCAATTATGAATGACACTGATACAGCAGTAACAATCATGAACTACAAAAGAAGAAGAAAACAAACTTATATGTCATTGCTAAGTTCAATGCAAATACTTATATATTAGTTATTATTGTGATCATGAAGTTACAATGTGTAAGAAAAATATACCTGATTTAAGGTAGTCAGGGCACCTCGGAGTTCTTTTGGCGCAATTTCTGCTACGAACACAGGAACCTTATATATGAAACACATCAAATTAAAAGTCAACAGTTTAAAAATAAAATTTTGAGAATCATTTCATTGAACAAATAGAACTAAAAACCAACCACAAATGAAAAAACCCCCATTCCATATCCTGTTGCTAGTCTCCCAATATCCAAAGGCACTGGACCCTATAAAAGGGAAGAAAAAAGTTCAGATATTATTTGGAGTATCATTATGGCGGAAAAAAAAAATCACTTAAGTTTTGGAGTATGAAAGTACCTCAGAAAAGTAAATAACAAGCCACCCTGCAATACAAAAAGCACTTGACACTCTCATTGCCTGCATATATATTCCAAAACAAACTTTTTATGGATACCCCACATAATAAAGATAATTAACAATTTGGAAGTTAATTCCAAAATATCTAACATCATTTTCCTGAAATTACCCCCTTTCTTCCAACGAAATCGGCAATAGGTCCACTTGTTATTGCACCAATCATCGCACCAAATGTCAAGATGGAGCCAAACAAGGAGTACTGCATTTAGTCAATCCGCAAAAGGCAAAGAAAATTACATCAAATCTGTTAAGTAAAAGTTATACAAACTTTGAGTACATGATAATCATGAGTTTTTTGCCTCTAAACATTGTTTGTATTTCTTGCTGCAAATTGATTATACTAGCAGCCAAGGTTCAACTGTATAATTACCATTTTCAGTCTATTTCCTATATTTTGATTAATCTAATCCTAAGGTACATGCAATTAAATCAATTTTTCAATCATTACTGTCTTACCTCTGCCAAAGACAGACTAAGATCCTTCCTAATAGCTTCTTGAGTTGGAGATGAATATCCAGCCTGAAAAAACAAAATAACAACAATTCCACAGAGAAATTAAACACATACTCTATAAAACTCTTTAGTCAATTAAACTACCAAGCAATCAAGCATCTTTTAGTACTTCTTCTAACTGATTTTCATCTAAAACAGTGCTTCTTATTGCTGATTTACAGAGAAGTAAAGACTTACACAAGCACCAAATTCATAAGAACCACAAACTGCAATGAATGTGGTGAAGTAAACCATCCATGGATGATGATGATCTTTGCTTGCATGGACAAGTTGATTGTTTTGTTCCCCTATCAATGGTTCTCTTATTCCTTTCTGCTTGCCACCTTCCACATCCTCTTTGATATCCATCTTCACTCTTAACCTGTGTGTGTACAATCTTTTAGTTCCTTGGTAGTATTGATGACTATGATTGTGACTGTGTCTGTATAGGAAATATCTAAATGACTCAAATGCTAAGCATTTGCTTTTATTTATGTAGAAGGAATGTTATTCAATCACTCAAAAAAAATAAGAAGGAATGCAATGTATTTATGTTTAATTACTTTGCAAATCTATGAATTATACAAATATTTTTAAATAATGTCTAAATTAAAAAAATTTCTAAAAAAAAAAATTAAATTAAAAAGTTTTAAACTCCAAATATTTAATATAGTAGTAAAATGACAATTTTTGTACCCAATGGTTACTTTGTACCAAAAGTTTCGAATTGTAGGTCCACTACTGTATGTAAATCCATTGTAATTATTGTTCTCAACAAATGACAAAATTACACGTGTCCCACATTTAACTTTTTTTATTAAACATAACGGAAGGGACCACTTTGGTAAACGGAGAGATACTTAAGGGACCAAATTGAGACAGTTTAAAGTTAAGGGATCAAAATGAAATTCAAAAATAAGTTAAGGGACCAAAGCATGTATTAAGCCATTATTGCTAGTCTTAAGGTATATTTTCTGTTTTGAAACTAGGAGATCATTCTTTCACCTTAAATTTTGTTTAATACGAAGTCTTATGGTTAGATATGAGAAAAAGTTGTACTTAATAATTTATATGTAAAAATATTTTTAATTGGACCCCCAGTTGATTTAAATAATTTGTAACTAGATCAATGATCTTTTAAATAATCTGTAATTGAATCCCTAGTTTTGTTTTTTTTTCCAGCTTAAATATATTTTGTTATGATAAACAATATACAAACAAACAAACCACTGTGAATAAACGTGACACTTACCAATCCAGACATGGCTGGCATTTTTGGTCGCATTCGTGATAAGTTGCCCAACTAGATCTCATGTCTGGACTTTGAGAGGACAAGGAACTAACGTACATTGACAAGTAAAATATGTGGTTTATGAGGGACCATGATTTTTAATTATTAAATTCTTCTCATCCTCACTATCATACAGTGTACCCTCTGCATCGAATTTTCTCCTCTTCTATTCCAAATTTTCATTTTCTCCTTGGGAAGTTTCTCAAACGAGTCCCACGTTAATTTCACATATAAGAAAGTTGGTGTTAGAGAAAATGTTACAGAATGTGTCGCTAACATTTCTCAAGAATCCAAACATGAACACTTCAAGGAATGCCTTAATTGTTGCAATTGAAGTTAAACATAGTAAGGAATTACTTATGACATTATATCAAGTCATTGAAAGAAAATCTCAGGAAATGTTCGACATCAATTCATCCATGGAGTAAAAACAAATCAAATTGTTCAACCTTTGGTTCATTTAAAACCTCTTGATTTATGAAAATATGTATTTTCCTTTCCTTATACTCTAAATATAACCGTTAGACATATGTGTATAAATACACATTGTAACCTTTGTACATAATTAAACAAAAATATTATCAATAAAATTGTCCCTCCATTTTCATTAGTAAGCCTTTGCGGAAAAAATGACATGTGTAAGAACAATTTGAAGTCTAAAGACCCAGTTTGGTCTCTGACAATTTTCTTGCAGCTCAATTTAGTCTTCGACAAAAAATGACTTGTGTAAGAACAAATTAAAGTCTAAAGACCCAATTTGGTTTCTGCAATTTTCTTGCGGCTCAATTTAGTCTTTGATAAAAAGTAATATCAAACTATTCCTTTACATTTTCAAAATGTAGACAAATTAGTCTCTATTATAATGAATCAAGGACTAATTTGCGTATAAAAATGTTATTGACTAATTTGCGTATTATTTTTGGTAAGAGACTAATTAAGCCGTGAGAAAATTATAAAAGACAAAATTGAGTACTTACTTATTCAAAATTAAACTTTTAAGTTGGGAGGAACAAATTGACGAGAAAAAAAACAAGGCACTTTTGCGAAGAACTACTAATTCTGATGGACTGTTGTTGGTCGTGACAATGTGGTAATGATTAACGAACGTTATAATATGACAGTAGAAATATTGACTTCAGTATGAGAATGGATTGTGAAATGGACACTTTCACTAAAACGCATAATTCGTCTTACTTATATCTAAGGGTAGAGAAGAGAAGTAATAAAACTAGCATTGTACAAAAGCTTTGTTGCATCTTATTTGTCTTATTGTCTCGTGTGAGTAATATAATATCACTAACATTAGGAGAGACTTTAGAGCTATTACGCAACAAGTTACACTAGTGTTGTCTATTGTGGCAATGTTCTATGAAGTTACCTCACAATATTCAAGTTTCAACTTTGCTCCACGGGTTTGGTGATGTTCAAAAGTCAAAACTCAAAAGGGCGGCCGCTATAATGTTAATACAAGCATTATTACAGCTTATCTGATTTTTATATTTATGTACGTGAACGTAGTTTAGTTGTTGGATACAATACGATATATAGGAACTGGGGTTCGAATTTTAGATTTTCCATTTACCTCAACCTCATATAGCAAAATTGAATGGCTCTTGTTGACACAGCTTGAGGATTAGGATCTCATAGTGTCCAAAGACTTATTTAGATTAAGAAAGTTAGAAAAAGGAATAGTTAAATGCAACAGTAATGTATTTTTTTCCGCTAAAAAAATCTAATAGTATATTTTTTTTGGTACAACAATTCTTATATAATTTATTATTCAATCTATTGCCTACAAGATCTATCCAATAATAAGACATTATTTTATGTTAACACCACCTATTACAATCCTAATAATCAAACTACGGAATCAGTATATTTGCCTAATAATATTCTTGCCAGCTCTTTAATGTCTATTGTAGCCAATGATGTTGGGAGGTCAAGTTCTATTGTACAAAAAAACCAGTTGGACAAGTAATCAAGAATAAGAATAATCCAACCCATCATCAAACATAGACCACCTGGATTAACCCATAATTATAAAATTTCCTTATCTACATACTAATTATTTTTTAATTTAGTTGTGAACTCATAACGATTGTCTTTTTTAGTTTCTATTTTTATGCTTACTCAAGTGTTATAATAACCTATTTGCACTTTTGCCCTGAAGAAATTGACATTCACTTCTGATGAACAAAATGGAATCAAAGCCCACCAGTAGTCGTTGAAAACTCACACATAAGTGAAAGAATCAGGATTTAAACTCCGATCACGATATCCAGTCTAGCAATTTCGACATGTTTACTAGTTGAGTTAGGACTTGTGAACAATTCTACCCCTCTTTATTAACATGCAAGTTGCTTATACTATTAGAGTCCAGACGGAGTATAAACATCATGGCCTCCAGACAAAAGGGTTGCAAGTTGCAACACACATTTGACAGACATTTATGACAGCCTAATTAAGCTTTACCATTTGACTATCCTAATTAATGTAGTATGAAATTAAGCCGACATACCGGTCAACAAATGAGACGGCATAATAAGCCAAAAACCTTGTTATTGGTCATATTTGGCAAGAATAAGTTCTAAAAGTGTCACCTGATCTGAAATCAAACTATATGCAAAACTTGATAATATTCTATTGCCATCAAATCAATTCTACAAAAAAAAGTGAAAAACAATTTTTGTACATCCTTTTAAAGCTTTACAAGTTACAACAGAAAACACTTCAGAAAACATACAATCTAAAATCTAAATATATAAACAAATCAAGCTGATACAAACTAGTGGAATACAATCTTAATATTTCATCAATCTCAATCTTTACTTACAGACCTGCGTTCTGAGCTACCTTCCTCTTCCTTACAACTAGAAGCACGTTTCGAGTTTCCTTCCTCTTCCTTACAATTAGAAGCACGTTCTGAGTTTTCTTCCTCTTCATTACAAGTAGAAGCACGCCAACTTTGGGATTGCATTGTATATGCTTGATAACCAGTTGGACTGCAGAGCTGACCCGAGTTATTGCTAGCAGATTTCTCGATATCAAGTCTCCCAGCAATAAAAGGGATTGGCCTTTCCACTACTGATGGCACTGCTTCATCATCTGTCTCCAGCATTTTAACGACCTGATCCATCGTTGGCCTCGCATATAACTGTGGATGTGAACATAAAACAGCAACCAACACATACTTCTCAAGAATTTCTGGTGTACCAGGTTCTGGCATGCCATCTTCAATAACATCCAAAGCCCTATTATTTCTAACCAACGACCAAGCCAAGTCACTGAATGCAGTGGGTTGGCCATCCTCATTTGTTTCAAGCGCCTTTCTTCCACTCAAAAGCTCGAGAAGCAAAACACCAAAACTAAACACATCACTCCTCTCTGTCAACTGTCCATACAATGCATACTCAGGAGCAACATACCCCATAGTTCCCGCCACCCTAGTACTCATATGAGTCATCCCCTCCGGATTGAACTTCGCCAACCCAAAATCTGCTACCTTAGCCTCAAACTTCTCATCCAAAAGTATATTACTAGCTTTAATATCCCTATGAATAATCGAAGGCTGAGCCCCATAATGCAAATAAGCCAAACCCCTAGCCGTGCCAAGAGCAATCTTCTGACGAACCGGCCAACTCAACTTCTTCTTCGAAGAACCAAATAAATGATCATAAAGACTCCCATTCTCCATTAAATCGGTAACAATAATCCTCTGATGACCTTCTAAATTAGTAGTAGCAGTACAATAACCTCTTAAAGCAACAAGATTAACATGCCTAACACTAGCAATAACTTCAACTTCATGAGTAAAACTAGCATCACCGGCAACAGAACAATTCTTAAACCTTTTCAATGCAACTTCAGTTCCATCATTCAACAAACCTTTATAAACATTTCCATAACCACCACTCCCAATTATATTATCCCTAGAAAAATTCCTAGTTGCTTTCTTAATTTCATCAAAATTAAACCTAATCAAAGTAGTACTCTGATTCATCGAATCCAAACCCGAACCTAAACGTACAACAATCTCAGTCCTATTATGATTCCCCTTCTCTTTCATACTCTTTCTCCGTTTAAGAAAAATCCAAAATCCAACAAAAAACAACAATCCTAAAAAAGCAAAAACCGTAACAAGAGCAATAATTAACTTTCGATTCTTGTTACTAGATTTCGACGAAGAAGAAAAATCAAGACCAAACAAACAGCTAAGAGTTCCAGCGCTAGTAAGACCAGACTCATCGGAAAGTGAAGCGGCGTAAATGGCGGTGTAAGAACTACAATCGGAGACCTTACTGACGGTAACTCCGGTCAAATAAGTAAGCGCTACAGAGCGTGTAGGGTTGCAGAGAGCACAAGCATCGTTGCTCTCAAAAGAAACGTTACAGCTCAATTGAAGAGAATGAAGTGCAGGTTTAGCAATTTGTTTTTCAAATTGTTCTTTGGTTGTGATGTTCATGCAACCTTGTGAGATCCACGAGGTTTGAAAACCGCAAGAGGAACGGATATCGAAATTAGGCTGAAATTCATCGATGAAAGATTGGAAAGATGACCAACATGCTTCGGAGGCGTTGAGAGGTGGGACGAAGAAGCCGGTGCGGCGGAGGTAGTCGGCTTGGACGAGATGGAGAGCTTGGAGTATGGTTTGGCACTGTGTACCGGTGGAGATGGAAGGGGGTGAACCGTCGCCGATGTGGCGGAGGATGGTTATGTTGAGGGGGCATGTTGTGGCGGAGAAGGAAATGGAGGGGAAAGTGAGGAGAAGGAAAAGGAAGGGAAGGAAATGGAAGAGAAGGGACATTTTAGAATGAAGAAAAGTGGAAATGGAAAGGGTTGGTGAGAGTGAGTGATAAAGGTTTCATGAGTTTTAGCATTTGGAAGGGAAAGGGAAAGAGACAAAAGGATATTTGGTGAATTTTGAGACTTTGACTATGGATGTTGAAGTTTGTTATTGATGTCCCATTGCCTTGATCAATATTCACCCACCAAATAAATGTGCTTTTAATTACAACAAAGTATTTGTGCTTATTGGTGTTAACTATGTTTTCATTACTCCAAGTCAAGGTACTAATTGTGATTTTTTTTTCCGACCCTGTTCCTAAAAAAATTTCCAAATCTGACCCCCTTTGACATTTATATACAGAAATGACCCCCTTTCTGGTATTTTTTTTGTTTTGTCGTTTTCCTCATTACCGCAGTTTCAAATTGCGGTAATGAGCCTCCTTTCTGACACGCATCGCAGACTGGACACAGGTGAACAGGTTTTGTCTATTTTTTATTAAATTTTTTTATTCATTACCGCAGTTTGGAATTGCAGTAATGAATTTTCATTTATTTTTCGTCTTTTCTATTTTTGGCATTATAAAAACAATATAAAATTCATCCAAATTCACAATCATTTTTCCATACATTTCTACTTCTTTTGCATAGTAAAAATAAACATTAAAATCACAAAACTGCTTAATTTTTTTAAATGACGAAATTTGATTAAAGGTAAAAAAAAAACAAAGGTCATAAATACTTATAAAAGATTGGTTGAACACATAATACATAACTATATAAACTACCGATTTTGAATGGTCGGACAATTTCTCCTAATATGACCAGGATGCCGACACAACCCACACAGTCTCGGTGTCGGTGTTCTTTCTTCCACCTCATCGTCCATTTCAGTCCTAATGCGAGTACTATTGGGTCGACCTTTCTTTAGTCTTCGCATGTCTGGATTATGACAAAGCTCGGGACCTTCGTATGGGGGCCAATAACTCTTGTCTTGGACTACTTTGAATGCTTTGTTGTAGATGGCGTAAACATTCTCGTTTTTGAACACGTCTGGAATTAGGGTTGTGTAGTCATGGTGAAAAGAAGAACACGCGGCTATGACATGAGAACAAGGCAAATGCAAGGCTTGATATTTTCCACAATCACACCACCCCGCTTGTAGGTCAACCTTGAAAGTTCCCATTGGCCTTCCCTCCCTGTAGTTGATGGTCTCACGAACAGAGAAGGTATACATCTCTCGGTCAAACTGTTCGACATGATGTGTGTTGGACTTTATAATGTCATCCTTAAGTGCATTCTGGCAATATTCACTGAACACGTCTCCAGAACCTACCCTTGCAAACGCTCCTTGAGCCCTTTCCGCAAAAAGACGCGCCAACCTATAGTATGTTGATTGGATTATAGGTGTAACAGGGAGGTTACGTGTTCCCTTAAACACAGAGTTCCAAGACTCAACTATGTTGCTTGTCATTTGGCCCCATCGTCGACCCTCGTCATATGCTTGAGTCCATTTTTCCTTTGGTATATTGTCCACCCAATCTAATGCATGCTGATTTGCCTTCTGGATTATACCACGATAGTAGTCGAACAAGGGTATGTTTAGGGCATATCTTGTATGTTAAGGAAAAAAAAGTTAGATACTATAGTTAATAATTACTCAAATTAAAAAAGCTGTAAAATAATATTCGTACCCATATTATTGACGATATCCTTAAGATCTGCATCCTTGATTGCCCTCATGAAATTTTGCTTGATGTGTCGGATGCAATACACATGAGTTGAACCAGTTTCTTGCCAACCATTTCGTGGGTCATTGAATGCGCTTTTAATTGATTCATGTCTGTCGGAGACCATGCAGACATGGCGTCCTTGTGTGATGTAACAGCCCGATTTTCGCTAGTTTTATTTTATTATTTATTTATGTGTGGTATATGTGCTCTTATGTGATTATTTGCCTCTGTGTGTATTTTTGGTTGGGAATTGTAGAATTCGGTGTAGAAGGGTATTTTAGTCATTTTGGACTTAGGGGCATTTTGGTCATTTTGAGAGCAGTGGTAATTTTGTAATTTTGGATGAGGATTATTTTTAGTGCTTAGTAAGAGTGTTATTTTACCAAGTTACTAGAGAGGGGGTAGTAATTATTTTAATTACCATTAAGTGACCGTTAGTGTTATAAATTACCATTAAGTGAGTAGTGACACTTTGGGTGTTAGAATAGAAATGGGTTAGGCCCATTAAGGTTTGAGAGATAAGCCCAATTGAGTAGAGTATGTATATAAACTCTAGTTGTTGGTGAAATTAGGTTTTACAACATTATTCATTTCATTTCATTTGGGAAGAGAAGAGATAGAGGCTAGAGAGAAGAACAACAACAAGGGTTAGAAGGCAAAGAGGGGATTCAACATCTAGGAGCAAAATTGAAGCTAAGTGGTGGTTATATGTATACTTTGCATTTTTGTCCAAAAATGGTGATATGAGATGTTGTTGTGATGAATTGTTGATGAATTCATGATGTTTAGTTGCTGTTGTTGTTGATAGATGTTGTTATTGATGATTAAAACATTGGGTAATCATAATTGGAGAGTTTGATATGACTTTGTGTTGTTTTTGAATATTTGATGAAAAATGGGTCAAATGATGATTTTTGTTAAGAGAATGTTTTGGGGCAAATTTTATATGGAATTGAGTGCCTTTTCATGTTTAGAAATGTTTAGACAAACTTTGGGATCAAATTTGGGCATTGGGAAGTCAAAATTGCGGGTTTTGGGGTGAAAATGGGGTTTTTCCCGAGAGGAACTGTCATAACTCGCAATGGCGAGTAAAGTTCACTCGCAATTGCGAGCACTCGCAATGGCGAGCAAAACTACTCGCAGTTGCGAGCTGCACAGGTCAGTGCTCCCTGTTTTTGCGTTTTCGTGTCTTTTCACTCGTTTTTGTTTTGAACTGGTTTTTGGTGCAAACATGAAAATTGTAGAGAATATTTTTATCTTTCTAAGGGCGTTGGTTTGACTTGAATATTAGAGAGATTGTTGCAAACATTACTCTTTTTTATATTTTCATCATTTTATTTTTTTCAACATGAGCATTTGTTTATTTGACAACAATGTGGTCAAAATTATACTCAAGAATTGATACTCCTATTTGTTTGGACCGGAAAGGAAAGGTCCTGACTCTTGAGTTGAATCGAACTTGACTGGTCTTAACTCATTAAAAATTTATTAAGCTTGAAACTCGACCTGATATCAATATCATTTTTTTTAATTCGACTTGTTTCAAGGTTGTGAACACATCAGTTCAACTTGTTAGCATGAATAATTCAAAATATTTAGATCTATAATCTTTGAAATTAATAATTTAATAGTAATTTAAAATTAGTATTTTTTTTTACAACAATAACTAAATGAGTCATGCAGAAGATGTCAAGAGTTGTGAAGATATATTTTTATTTTGAAGAAATTGAATGCACAAATCTTTATATTTGTAGATATTAAAGATAAATTTAGGTGGCAGAAATATTCACAAAAATAATATTTACATGAACAAAATACATGAAAAGGTCATCTTAACTTGTGTCTTAAGGTACATATTAAAGAATACAAAAGTAAAAAATAAATAAAAAATAAAAACTTCAAGAAATTGAATGCACAACTTTTACGATATTATTTATTTATTGAGTTCTTTAACCATGACCGGACCTTGGGGTGTGCAAGGAGCTCAATGGAACCGGGTCTCCCCAAGTTATGGGCCTCAAAAAAAAATTATAGCCCAGTAGTACTACCCCATTAAAAAAAATTCCTTATTCTATTTCTCTCTGATACAACGCATTCCATCACCATCACTCCATCAGACTTTCGTTTTCTTCTTCCCTGATTTGATTTCCTTTTCCTCTTCTGTTGTCTTGTTTTAGGCCTATTAGAATTGAGTCTTCTTGCTTTTGGTGTTAGGTGAGTGTTTTTCTGGGAGGGTGGTTTGAGGTTCCTCATGTATACGGTAGTGATTTTCACCTTTGGGTGTATCGCATATATACGGCACCTTGTATTTATCTTTTAAAAAAATTTAAATAGAACATTGTTCTTTTAAAAAAAAATACGTTTTTATTTTATTACGGACCTCTTTTCATTTACAGAACCGAACCTCCGGATTTGTAGGAACGAACCCTGTCTTTAATGATGCATTTTCGACACAAACTCCTTTATGAAAATTATGAATTGCATAGGGAAGAAAATGGCTTACATGGTTGTATCAAAATTTTGACTATTCTTGGAATATTAGAGTCATGTAAATTATTAGTAGTGTTGATTTTAATGATAAAATATGTCTCATTTGCTAAAACTTCTTTATTAATTTAATTAATAAATTGGTTAGATGATTGAATTGCAAAATATAACTACTATGTTAGCAAAAAAGGTTAATAAATATTATACTAATATCCAGGACCGTCCTTTTGAAACTGAAGGCTCGGCTCTCATAGTAAAAATAGTCCTATAATAAATAAAAAAACGCACAATTTTTTTAAAAGATTAATCTTCTATTTAAATTAAAAATAACACTCGTGTAATGATTATTAGCCACTGAAATCAAAATTAGCAATTATTTTTTACTAAAGACGTGTTTTTTAACTTAGAAATAGAAACATGAAACATGATTTTTTTACTTAGAAATTGAAACATGAAACATGTTTATTTTTCTTTTTTGAGTGGGGGTGGAGATATTGAGCAATAATTTTTTTCTTGTGGCTCATCACTTTAGAAGACCCAGTTCGGTTGAGCTCTTTGCACTTCCCAAAGAACGATCCTCTAATATCATAAAAGAACAAATAATTTAAGACGAAAAAATTGTAAAATGGCTCTAATAAGTGACAGATGAATAATCTGCTTAGATGGTTCAATTAATGTTCACCTGATAATTGTTACATGGTTAACAGAGTTAAAAATAGTACAATGAAAACATCATTTTTGAAACTTTTATAAAGTTGTATTCATCGTTTTCCAACACCATTTCTATATTTACTTTTTAACAAATGTTTTATGTGCACTGTTTAGTATTTTCCATGATTTTTAAACACACACTTGACTGATGACCGATCGAGGCACGTTGCTTTCGGGAGCTACTCAGGCCAACTTCTTTGTAAACTACTGCAGAATTGTGTGATTTTGACCATTGACCCATTTCAAAGTATATATCTATCTTTATTGATTATACTCTTCTTTTTCTTGTGGTCTAATATGTATCATCTAGAAGACACGATAAAAAATATATAGTACTACTTTTAAGTTCTAACAACCCCTTCAATGTTTTATCTGGGTAGTATCATTGTTCTTTTTTTTTTTTTTTTAATCATGGCTTGTTGTTTAATTTGGATTTAAAAAAAAAAAAGAAAGAAAACTACCTCCTCACTTAAACCACCTAGCTAATCCATTTCGGTTCCAAATTCCAGTGACTTGGAAGCCTAACAAACTAATCCAGCGTGTACACAACAAAAACAACAAAGCATGACAGTTGACAACTCACCCTAGATAGATAATGAATACTGTAAGTAGTATGTGAGAAATAATTAACGCAAAATTATATATTTTAATGATCTTTATCTTTATCTTTTTCTTTTATTTCAATTTTGTTCTTTTGGTCTATTTACAATGGATTTTCAAACTTCAAATCTAATATTCATATGCAAATATAGATGAAAAACCATATATTTGAAGATTAAGAGACCATAAAAAAGTAAAAACATAATTTTAAACTTAAAAATCTATATGCAAATGGCTCAAAAGGACAAAATTGAAATAAATAAAAAAGATAAAAGACTAAACTGTAACTTAAAATTAAGTTAATTAAAGGACTAAAAATATAATTTTCCCAATAATTAATTATACTCGATTTGATCCCGACAATTTTCTTATGGTACATTTTAGTCATTTTTAAAAAATGGTACCTAAAATAGTACATAACATTTTTATACATATGATAAGTTAGTCTTTGTCTTATTATAATTGAACAACTAATTGATCTCCAATTTAAAAATGTCACGAACTAGTTTGGTATCATTTTTTATAGAAGACTAAATTGAGTTGATTTTCAAAAACCAAATTGAGTTTTCTCTTTAAAGAAAAAAATATTAACATTCACTTTTCAACGTTTAAATTTTCTTTTTGAAAAGTATTTTGTTGAAAAGTTCATCCAAAGTTCCAAACTAGCTCTATCACAACCCACTTTCATATGCTTGGCTTATTATGTCTTGTATGAGGGCTTGTTCATATATTGTTTGTTAGTGATGCTCTTGACAACTATTCCACTCCCATGTAGGCATATACATGAATTTGGATCACAAAGTGAATAGACACTATGAAAATCATAATGCACCTATGACTTTTTTTAGGACATGATCCATAGCTTTATCATGGGTAAACACCATTTATACACGGATTATCCACGACACGACCAAAGCTCCATGGATAATGTCATTGATGCTATCATCAGTCACGTAATAATTGAAATCAAATAAATTTGTACCGTAAGTTGCACTCCTTTTAAAACAATTATACTGTGAAAGAAACTTTTGAAACATTGTCTTTGAATACAATTGATCATGTGAAAAATATGATTTATTTTTTTGTTATATTATATTGGAAACAAGAAAAAAAAAACTTGTTCGTAAGTACAATTCATTAGGTAAACGAAAGGCTTCAAAAACATGTAATTGGCTCAGAGCCTAGGTTATATATCTCATATACATTTTGTAAAACAAAAAAACAAAAAAAAAAGGATTACCTCAAAATAATCACATACATATATTAATATGACGCTCACCAAAATATGTTATTTGAACTAATTTCGTGAGTATATTTTTGTGTGGATCAAATTAACAAACATCATGACCATATATTTACGTCAGCACAAAAGGAAAAGTTATATTATAACAAAAGATAAAAAGAAAAGCACAACATGCAATAATATACATGCATTAGTCTCCATTTTCCAATAAAAAATTTATGTTTGTAAAAAAAAAAATGTTAATCCTTTCACATCAATTAGAAAATGTCAACTTTAACATGCTCGACTAACCGCACAAACCCCTGCACATGGTTGTTGAAATTTTTAAATTTAGAAAATGGTTCATTGTAAATACATTTACTTAGATAACTAAAACTCAAATTAGGCTGCAAACCTCCTCAGTTTACACAGTTCAATATAATATTGTTCATTCTTTATTCAGACAGAATTAATTTGTTCATATTTTTAATCTATTACACAATATGGGCCACTTTGAATTGATATATTTTAACATTTGTAGGACTGTTTAGGTAATTATGTAAACAATTTATGATGTGTGTAATTAAGTTGTTTTTGGCTTATTTTCATGATAGTTTATGAAGATATGTTTAAATTAAAATAATTTTTGACTTCATATTTTATCTTTTGTCATAAAAAAAAAAAACCTTGTACATGAACATTTATGGTCTATTATAAACCTTTTGCTAGAAGACACACTATTTTTTAAGGTGTGTTTTAGCAACATACATCTCAAGGTGTATTTATTTACTTTTTAGTTATAACTTGTTAAAATATATATAAACTTTGGTTTCTCTGACACTATATCCGACAATTTGCTCAATAAAGTCATCGAACGTGATTATGGTTGAACTTGCTTGGAAGATGGAACCAACAGGTTGACATTTTTTATTACAACAAAATTTAAGAGCACTCTATTTAGAACAAGAATTTTCACGAGTGCAGGTTGAGCAATTTTCTAATGCTTCATCATGTTATCTACATTTGAATTCACTCTCTGATCACCTATCCAACATTAGTATCTTAACTATTAAGCTATATATGTTCAACTAGGGATCATATCCAGAAGAAAATCATCGAGTGACTAGTGAACTCTGACACTCAAATTATACAGACCCCAAACTGAGACATACATATAATTTAAGATATTTTATTTGAGACTGGCTTATAGCTAAAAAAAAAAATTATATCGCCAGGACTGAATCATAATGCATCTTTGATTAGTCAATTGTATTCAAACCAAATGCTTGTGGTCAAATTACTCTGCAGATAGATAAAACAATAAGATAGTGGTATATTCATTGACTGCATAATATTTTTTGCAGGCATGATGGAATTAGGTTCACGACTTTTTCTCAACTCAAAATTTCATAATATAAACAGTGAAACTTTGTAATTTTTATAGTTGGAATAACAAAATTATATATAGTGTCTTAAGAAAATATGTATCGTTTTTTTTAGAGAAGAAAATATATATCTCGTTGACATCTTTCTAACGGAAAAATGAACAAAGAGTATTGTAAAACAAAATTAAAAAATATGAACAAAGAATAGAGTAATTCCGTACGCTGTGTACGTATGTAGCTGAAGAAAAATACAAGTTTTTTTTCTTGACGCATACTTATTACAAGTCTTTTTTTCTTCTTTTTCTTTAGGCATATTCTCTAAATAAGTGCACATGTATACCAGTCAAAAAAGAAGAGCACATGTACAATTATTAAATGTATTTAAGGAATCAAATCAAATATTATTAAATGTATACAGTGAACAGCTCATACGATGTTAATATTGTTTTCAAAATTTGTGTGCAAATAATATTATTCTCCATATTGTTTACCCACTGCATGCATTGTTACTTTTGCCTGCAAGATGTTGTTAATGTCTCTAAAAAAATGTTAATGTGATCAACATGTGACCATGTTGACTAGGGTTACTTATACACAATTATAAGTAAAAAGAAATTTTCTCTTTTCTGGCGTAAGTGGATGAAGGAATGTATTGGTACAACGACAACTTATGTTTTGGTGAATGGTAGTTCTACCGAGAAATTTCCGTTAGAGAGGGGGTTGAGGCAAGAAGACCCTCTTTCTTCTTTCTCGTTTTTGTTGGCTACCGGAGGGCTGAATATTATGACGCATGCTTTGGTGAACAGAAACTTATTTAAAAGTTATCAGGTGGACATGAGTGAGTCCATTTCTATTTCCCATCTTCAAATTGCCGTTGATACTCTTATTTAGGAGGAAAAGTGTTGGACCAATGTAAGGGCTATTCAAGTTGTTTTGTTTCTTTTTGAATTGATTTCTGGCTTCAAAGTTAATTAATTTTAATAAGAGCTTGTGGTGGGAGTTAATGTTAATGACTCGTAGGGGGTGATGCGCGACAATTTGCCGCATATGTTTTGAATTGAATTGACCGTTTGCCTTTTGTGTACTTGAACCTGTCTATAGGGGATTGCGCGACAGTTGAATTTTTGGAACAGTTGTTAAATCGTATTAAGAATGGACTGTTGGGCTGAAAAAATATAAACTTATTTGGGTGTGAAAATGCGTAGTGCCTCCAAGTTCAAAGCATTGTCATTTTTTACTCACATTTTCATAATAATGAAAGTAGTTTAAGAAACTGACTCACGTTTTTAAGCTATAAGCTTATAAAAAATGTTATAAGTTAGTAAAAATAAGTTATAAGCTCGTGAGAAAATAATGGTTACCAAACAATAAATCCTTTTTTAGTTAAATAAGATTATAAAACATAAATTGTAGGCTCAAATATGCGGTTAAAGACTTTCCCGTATTTTGTTTCTTATATAGATTGGAGGAGTTTGTTCAAATTCCACCTTTATATCTTAGAATTAGAAGTTCAGCTTAACTTTTACTCCAAAAACTAGCTCGTGTGGTGAAGCTCAACCCCACTTATAACTACGCTATTTAGGTCTTATCACTAGTAATGTGGTCCAACACATCCTTCTCAATTTAGGTTTAAATTTTGGATTGAGAAGTTTGTTAGATTTGTCATTTTTTTCATAATCAAATGGAGGTGCTTAATGAGTTGGTTGGGTCTCTTAACTAAAACAACTCCCACTAAATCGTTCTCATAAATTATAATCACTATTTTTGGGTCTCTGAAGCTCTCACCATATACTCTGTATATGAAGATATTTGCCTGAATTGGTAATAGATTTCCAATTTTTTTCAAAAAGGTAGTACTATATAAAATACACTTACCTACACCATAGGTACTGTTTTGCAATAAAAATTTACATAACACCTCCTATATATTGCGAAAATTGCTGTTGACACATATGGATTGGCTGAGACACACCAGTAAATTACCCAAATACCCCTCGGCAGTTAACTGCCGAATTCTGAAGAAAACCGGCTGCAGTTAACTACCGAGGAAAACCTCGGCAGTTAACTGCCGAAATTCAGTTTCACCCATCGGCAATCAAGTGCCGTGGAAACTGGAAACCATTTCGTTCAATTAGATCCATGAACGATGCATATAAGTGATGCCAATAGCATATATGGATAATGTCTTTCCACAAATTTTTATATTTTTCTAATATTTAAGTACAATTGTTGCTATATTGCCTCAAAATAAACAAAAGTTATTAGATCCATGAACTACATATAATTCTCTGTGTCGATTTGGTATTATATAGCCATTGTGGAGTAATTAATTTATTTTGGCATGACTCTGAGTTCATAAACATCATAGAGTCAACTTGCATGTATGTCAATTTTAGATTAGATAGTATATGCACTACAATTCCTGAATCATGAGTCACATGATGCGTGTCCATGAAAGAAGATGTGGAGAATTCTTGAATCATGAGTCACATGCTGGTGCTGCGTGTCCATGAAAGACAAGATGTGGAGAATTAGATAGAATAATACTGTCAAAATGGTACAAGCCATGAACTTCTTGTGGGTTTTGTGAACGAAATTGAATTTCGGCAGTTAACTGCCGAGGTTTTCCTCGGTAGTTAACTGCAGCCGGTTTTCTTTAGAATTCGGCAGTTAACTGCCGAGGGGTATTTGGGTAATTTATTGGTGTGTCTTAGCCAATACATATGTGTCAACAGCAATTTTCATATATTGCTGGTATAACTGCTGTTGAAATATGATCTCTAGGTAAGTTTATGTCATTTATAAGTTTTCTTGTATGCATGTGAGAGCTAGTGTTTATGAATATCCAATGCTAATTAAATAGTTGATGTCATATAGCACCTTTTGCTTGTGAAGCACACAGAATCTCTTAACACGATTCACTCTACTCGCTCCTTTAAACAATTCTCTTAAAATTGACACAGTAATTTGCATTTAAGATAGAGCGATGTCGTGTCCTTGTCCTCTTCCCAATTTTCTCTCAAACTAAGGATCTATCTAGCCATAGATTTGTCACAACTAAAGTATTATAGATAGAGTTGTTTTTTTTTTTTTTTTTTGAGAGATTATAGATAGAGTTGTTGATGGCATAAGTTCGGTAGTTAATGCATTTTTACATAACTCCCACCTATGCTAGCTAGTACTTCAACGAAACTAGCTTTAATGCATTGAGTTCTTTGTCTCCTAAGTACATGTTTCTTGCAAACAAGGAATTCATTAAGAAAAATCTAGTACTACACAGGAAAAAAATCCAGCAATGCAATGTAATATTTTTTAGGGTTGTGCCAACATGCGAAGCACATGATGGCATTTGCCTTTTTTTAAAGGAAAATATATATTCTTTATGAAAGCATATTAGGTAAAATCTTTGTAGCAGCTCTCACGTATTGAATATGGGTTTGGTGTTAGATATCTGTTAATGTACAATTCTAAAACGACATTGTAACATGTATTTAATTACATTCAATTATTCTATTTTATCAAATTATTATTGGTCTAAACGTGTCAGCATTGTGTCCGCTCGAGTATATTTCATTTCATAGATTAGAACTTACGATAAATCCAGCATGCAAATGTCATAAGTAGAACTTAATGACTTCTTTACTACATTTATGATATAGACATGGACCCTCTTCTCCTTTTCACTCTATCATTGCAGGCATAGGGTAAATTGGCTATTCTTTCTCTATTCAAGTCCTACTATTATTGCAAATTACTTTGCTTTACTTTGTCATTGATGTTATTGAAGTATGAATCCTTTTACTCAACTACCCCTTTAGAAAATAAGAGTGAAATTCATACTAGTTATCATAGATAAAATATAAATTATTGTCCTTTCCAATTGAGACATTAATCATGATGCTTCATTTCATTAAAGATACTCAAAGAGTGAGGAACCGGGTTTCAAATGCCAGCTTTTTCGTGTATATTTATGCATTCCTGTGACATTCTGTTGCCAAGAAAATGACTTGGCATGCTTGTGAGATGATCCTGTAATATTGTTGCCTTGTTAGGGTTGTTTTATTTCCTCCAACATTATACTTGGTTAAGGTTTACCCCAATACTCGATGGTAACAATTAACAATTTTGTGTATATTTTTAAACATGAACTTTTTCAATTCTCTCTCTTGTCCAATGTATCTATTTTAAGATCAAGGTCCTATGCCAAATGTTATTTTATACAAAGATGTTGTTCGTGAAACTTTCTCAATATTTCCATAAGTGGTATCTAATTCGGTTTCGTGAAGATGTCATGTAAGAATACATTATACCAAGACATACACTTATGACTAACTCAATTTTTAAAAATCCCACCAGTTTTATTGGAAATTTGATCACTTTTCGAAAATCTGTTGATATTTTATGAAATAAACCAATCACTAATAGTGTTTAATGAAGTCTTTAAAATGTATGTTAATATGTTATTAACATTCTTCATGTGTGTATTCGTTTATGCATGAATTGAAAGAGCTATTTTTGTATGTTCACAATCACAAGGCCAAACCTATAGTGTTTAGGCGCACACACAATGATGTACTTATTTTAATAATTTAAAAAAATTGATTTAACTTTTTGAGAAAAAGTGTATCTTAATTTATGTGTGTGCGTCTAAGTATTATATATATTTAGTGATCTTGTGACCAAACAAAAATAACTCTTGAACAAGAGTTCTTATTGATAAATTTACATGAAAATGGTTTTAAATCGTTGTTGCATCTCAAATTGATATATTACAACGAAATGGAGTTAAATAAATGCATATGCAATTGCACACTATTTTTTTAAACGTTGGTTTTAGAAGGGTATTTGAGATTGGCGAAGGACTTGGAAACACAGTGGTACTACAGATACACAAACATTTTAGAGCTACATTTTCGGTGTGTTTGGTTTCTCGTCCATCCTCTTTTTCGCATGTCTTCGATATATGATATAAATTTGATTTCTTAAAAAAAGTGCAAATGTGATAAGTGGGCAGGTACATCAAGTAGATTGAGAGAGACCTGCCCTTTAGTAGGTACTTTTGTAAACTGAACCATACGTGGTATTTATTTATATATAAGTTGTATTTGTAAATCCTAAATTTAAAATCATACATAATACAAATTTGAACTGCAGCCGCTATGTAAGACATAGGTAAAATTGGTCTTTCTTCGTTATCAAACGTCGTGTGTTCTTTTGGGTTATGGAGAATTCTCCATAATCGTGATGCATTTGCAGCCACACAGAAATTGTTCACACTATCTGCTCTCAAAATAATATTGGTATGTTCTGTACCCAAAATGATTATTGAATTGTATCCTCCTTATGAGGGTAAAGAGGGTAAAAAGGAATCCTCTAAATGAAAACAACCCTATTGGCTATTGCTGTTATATTTACTTGTAAAAGGTAAAGAGCAGCACCACTAAACTTTCTTGTCACTTGCATGTTACTCCTATTTTTAGTAAAACCTAGAACGAGATAGTTTTCATTGTTATTTCTTTTTTTTTGTTTAATTGAAGGAAAAAAAAAGTTGAAGCTTAAACTTGCTAGAACATGCTTTCTTGTTACTAAATTGAACTTTAAACATTACCAGGGAAATATGTTAGCTAGGTTATGTCTAAACGATAATAGTGCATTCAATTAGATATTGGGCATGCTTATTTATATATGATCGATGACATAAAAGGAGTAATTGAGTGATATCTATACCTATGTAATCAATTATACAAACATTTTTTATTTTTACTCCCACCCTAAATCTATATTGGATATTTGGCTGGAATAATAATGGGGCCTGAATCATAATCACCATAGAGAAATTAATATACAAGACTAGACGGCGAGGACATTTGATTCTTAGCTTCATGATTAAAAGTGTTGATGTAGGTTGAAAAGTTCTTAGCACAACCATGGTGCACAATTCATCTCATTTGTACATTATCTATCTATGTTAAACAAACTAGTATGGTCCACCACCAAATATTCACTTATTCATACTACAAACCCTAGTAGTTGATACAGAGGATTACTATTGAACGTTCTCGTGAGCTTAGCTCAATTGGTAAGGACAATGCATAATATATTTAAGGTTTGGGGTTCAAACCCCGACCACCACGAAAAAATAAAAAGGATTACTATTGAACAATAGAAAATAGATGAGGTATACATACACGTACCAAACTAGCTATTCAACAATATTCACATTATCAGTCAAAAAAATATTCAGAACATTTTATAAAAAAAAACTACTAATATTCATATCATCACATAATTAAGACGGCAAACACTATTAGAACAAACTTAAATTAATGAGAAATTTAGATTAAAAAAATGTAATTATTGTTGAAATAAAGTAGCATGCATCGATCCCCCACAGAAAAAGAAAAATAAAATCAAGAGAAACACAAACTACTAACTAAATAGTGTTAAAATTAAAATAAGTTTAATATTTTTTGAGAGGAGAAGAAAATATTTTCATCCCAGAAAACTAAAGAATCAATATTTTGACAATATAAATACATGAAAATCGGTTACAAGACAATGTTCATCATTATTATTGTGATTTACATGTGCACTCTTCTATAATCTCTTCCATTAACCTTTGTGAGATATAGAAAAACATGACTCTGTCTATGTGAATCTTGGAAGAAACCAAAAGCTCGGAAGACAAATGAAGCATGCTCACAAACACATCCATTACCTAAACCAAAAGCTGACCAATATATTCAAGATCGAAGATTCATTTACTACATATACTAAAACCTCATCATGCATAAGATTTCACCAAAAAAGAAAAATAGTTATCATCATCAATATTAAATCTAAAATTTCATATACATCTATTAACCAGAAAATACTTATACTGATAAAAAAAATATGCTTCCAAAGTGTAATATATATATATAAAAAAAAAATGAAAGGAAAAAAAAAACGGAAAATAGAGAAAGAGAAATGAAGAGAACATGGATGGGGATTTGTTGTCTCTGCAGATAATAATTAACTTATCTGTTATGTAGAGGATTAGGACCAGTGAAGACTTTCCTCTTGTCATCACCAAAAACTTGATCTCTATTTTTGTTTGCATTGTTTACTAGATGGAATTTAGATGATGATTTCAACTCAGAATTAGCATATGAACCAGCTCTGGATCTCTCAAACCTGTCTTTATCTGTTAATGCTTCACATGTAGCAGTGCTCATCAGCAACAGCATCATCCAAAGAAGCATAAAAATGACAAAAACACACATTTTTTGGTTCTTGCTCTTTACACTAATCATGGGGAAAAAAAGATCAAGTACTAAGACAAAATTTCTTCTTTATATCTTCTATATATACTTTGGATGTAAATTGTGGTGCTGCCTTGTTGCTTGAGAGATAAAGGAACTAGGAATTCCTTTTGGTTTTGGTTATGAAATCAAGAAAAAGATAGACTTTTGAGTTTCTTTTTGTTTAGGAGAGCAGATGAATTTAAAATTGAACAAAGTCAATGGATGGAGAGTCCAAAATGACTTGAACTTGCTGCTTAGCAGTATATAGAAAATATTTGATACAAATTTCAAAGTCAAGTTTGTTTTCTTGTTTGCTGAGGGAAAAAAAACACTGAACTCTCTAGGCAGAGATAGCAACGGTGATAGAAAACACAAACTATTGAGGGAGAGAGAGTAGAGTTGGTTTGGAATAGAGTGGGTAAAAGTGAGAAAGAGGGGTACTAAGAGAAAGAAAAAAAACGAAAAGATAAGTGGGTTTTTATATATATATATATATATATATATATATATATATATATATATATATATATATATATATATATATATATCCATTTTACATCTTGCGAGAGAAATAAAGAAGAAATAAAGAAAGAGAGATGAGAGAGATGCGATATGTTACTAATGTGATGAGAAAAAAGATAGAGAAAAAAGATAGAAAAGAGTGTTGAATTGAGTATATGAAAATCCAAGATGTACATTGTTGTTTTATATATAAGACCGAAGGCTTTTGCTCAAAAAAACTTATTTGATCTAAAGCTCATGTGAAATAAAGGAAAATGGATTGTCATAATGATTTTGATGACTTTAGTATATTTAAAGACATATCAAGGATGAAAATAAATTGAGTAAATAAGCAATTACCTCTCGAAATTGTAAATTTTGTCAATTACCCTCCTCACGTTAACAAAACTTCAATTACCCTCCTGAAATTGCACAACGTTAATCAATTTACACTCTCCGTCAAATCCTTCTATTAGTCAACATCACGTTTTGCAAATATCCCCTGAAGTTTTGCACTTATGTGCAAAATGCTCCCCGAACTTGAAAATTTATATATTTTTTTCTTATACTTGACTCAAAAGATATTAAAGGCAAACAATTAACTTAATGGTTGATATCCTTGTAACAAATGTATAATTATAATATTTTTCAGCTTAGCTACATATTTAAATTGATATGCTTTGTTTTATAAATAAATTAGATGATATTTTTTTAACCAATTATTAAGATGACATTGTTTCTAATGGTTTTAGTCTGCAATACTTATCTGATTATGAAAATTATATAAAGGGACAAAATACACTATTATCAAGTGTCCTTAAAGTAATTTTTATATAGAAATTACTTGTGTATTCATTACTTTGGCAAATGCTTGACTTATATTCTCTGAATAAAAATTATGTACTACATCAGGTCAATTTTATCAATAAAATATTAGTTAACAAAAGTTGATATATTTAATTCAATAAGAGATATATTCTCAAGATAAAATTCTCTGAATAAAAATTTTGTACTACATCAGGTCAATTTTATCAATAAAATATTAGTTAACAAAAGTTGATATATTTAATTCAATAAGAGATATATTCTCAAGATAAAAATTGTGTACTACCTTGAATTTTTATTGACCCATATTCTTTTATAGATGAGTGACACAATGTCCAGACACTCTTTCTAACATGTACTTTTTTTTTTTTTTTTTTTTTTTTGGTACACTAACATGTACTTTTTAATTAGTGAAACTCATGTGATTATTGCATTTTGAAAATGGAATACATATAAACCGGCGAGACTCACCTATGTTTCATCCAATAAAAGGATTGTTTAAAAAAAGGTTAGAAAAAGAGTGTTTTTAAAATTTATCTCTCTTATAAAAATGAACTAGGTAATATTTATTAACGTTTATGAAAATCGATCAATTTAGTTCTAAATATCTGAATACCACGGACTAAATTGATGAAGTTCAATATTTTAAAGACTATTCAGCATAATTTTATAGTTTATGGATTAAATTGATGAATTTCAAATCTAAATACGCTTCAATGAATTTCCTGCTTTTAATTTATGTATTTATTATTTTGCTTTTTTCGCTATTGTATTTATTATTTTTAAAAATTAAAGAGTTTTGTTTTTATTTTTATAAAAGACTAAATACTTCCAACGATCTTTAAAATTAGATGATTATAATAAGTTAGTTATAAAATGTTTTATGTAACGAAATAATTTTTAAGTCATAAAACATTTATATTGTTGCCTTTTTAACATTGAGACGGCTGATACAAACCCTAATTTTACATATAAATATTTTGTCAACGACTTTATAATTTTTTTTATGATAATGTATCTAAATATAAATCAAATTTACACAATCTCACTTTTAAACAAAATTAATTATATCCAAAATCAATTTTCTAAACAAAACACAAATTTAATCAATAATAATAGGGAAATGTTATCTTGTGCCCTCAAGGCACAAGTTAAGAAGCCAAAGATAGAAATATTTTATTGAAAATTGTGCATTCAATATTCTTGAAATTTGAAATCTTATCTTTTCAAGACAAAATTGATTATTTAATTCCATTTTTAGATTCTTAACATGTGCCCTGAGGGCACAAGTTAACACTACCCATGATAATAAAGCAAATCACAAATTGAAGGTGTATCAATCAATCATTTATCAATTTAAAGTCCTAGTTAAAACAACTTCTAGAGTGCGTGAAACGACTATTCTTATTAATGAAAGACTATTCTTATTGATTAAGATAAGATAAGATTAAAAACTAAGGTGTATATCACTTATATTTAAAGAAATAGAATATGATTGTCTAGAAATCCTAGCTCAACTGACAACCTCGGCCACCACAAAAAAAAAATGCCAAAATTGTTGTCCTCGTGAGTTTAACTCAGTTGGTATGAACAATGCAAAAAATATGCAAGGTCTGGAGTTCAAATCCCAGCCACCACAAAAAAAAATGCCAAAATTGCGAGGCTGGACGTCGTGACCGTGTTCGAACCCGGGACATGTGTGAGTTTAATTTCATGTAAGATTAAAAATGGAATAGAATATAAATAAGATTAAAAGCGTTTGTGAAATGACTAAAATACCCTCACCTATATTAAAATTTACAGCACCTATTCTTAAACCCTAACAAACCCTGTTACACGACGGCGCTTGCCGCGCTCTCTACTCCGGCTGCCGCTACTGTGTGTTCATCTCCACTGCGTTGTGCATGTGAGTTCTCCTTTGAATTCAATGTTGAGTTACTGTTAATTGATTTGTTGCTGGTTGGGTACTTGAAATTTGAACTGAATTCCTTCATTCTCTTGTTTAATTGAAATTTGAATTGATTTGTTGCTTACTTTGAATTGAATTGGTTTATTGTTGTTGTGTATGCTGAATTGAATTGAGTTATTTTCAATTTGTTGTTCCTCTTTAAAAATGAAGAGTAGAAAAATTGATTCTTTTTTCAATAGGAAAGAAAACTTCCATTATTATTTATTGTTTTCGCTATGTGGGATATGATAAGCAATGACAACGTTAGAGAGAGTTGGGGTAGTACCTGTAGTAGAAAAGATGGTGGAAAATAGGCTTAGGTAGTTTGAGTACGTAGATAGAAGACTTGTGGATTCTGTAAGGAGTAGATCAGATAGAGAATAGTCAGATTGCGTAATTTGATCCATGTAGCCGACCCTACTATGTGGGACAAGGCTTTGGTTGTTGCATCCCAAATTTTATAGTCAAGCTCCGCCACTGAACCCTAACTCAATGTCTTTTCAATTTTGACCCAAACATCACTTTGGGGCTTTTAAATTTGAACCCAAACTTCACCTTTTTATCGGCATCCTTCTATTCTCTTCATTCGAAAAACAACAAAACTTTCAGGTTTCCTACTTTTAATGTGGCGTATGCTTGGACTACTTCTACCTTTTAATTTTTCACATTCCCGTGCTATAATGCTGTATGGCTGATGCTGCTATTTTTAATCTTCCATGGTTGAACTATATTTTCCACCTTGGTATTTATTTCTGATTTACACTTTTGTTCTTTGCTGCTGTTGCACTGACCATTCATACTAAGTTTCTATTCATGTATCAAGCTACAGGAATCTTTCTGCTACTTATGGGTACCTGTTATATGTCTAGAAAAGAAATCGAGGAAAATTCCCCGTCAAGAAAAGATGGAATTGACTTGAAGAAAGAGACAAGTCTGCGCAAGTCTTACTGCACATTCTTAAAGGATTTAGGCATCAGACTTAAATTGTGAGTTCGTTGCTACTTGCTATTAACTATTACTTGTCTGAGTTACATATTTATTATGTGTGTTGAGTTTTCTTTGATAGAAAAATATCAATATCATGTTGTTGGAATTCGGTTGGAGGTTTTCATATTGATTGTAATTGCATACCGCTGCAGGCCTCAGATAACTATTGCAACAGCCGTATTATTTTGTCAGCGATTCTTTCTTCGACAATCTCTTGCAAAGAACGACCATAGGGTAGGTTGTTGCGCTTTCAAATTGATATTATGTAAGCATTTTACCTCTCAAATTGTTTAGTAAGTTCCATTTTAATTTAGTGTTGTGTGTCACGTCTGTGCTCTTGCCTAATGAGATAGATAACTCGCATATAACATACACATAGAAATACTATAGTACCATCTAGAGGCCGGTTAGTTTTCTGTAAACTTATTTTCTTAATTTAATTTTCAATGCTTTTGGCATGCTTGCTTGGCAGATAATTGGTAGACGGGCTTTAACGGTTAATTTTGGTACTTTATAGCTGCATGATACATGTTTTTTTTTGTTTTGTTTAGTACATATGATTGGGTTTTGCGGGTTTGAACATGCGCTCCCAAATATCTACGCGACACATTTATTTTACCACTTCGCATGTTTGACTTTAGATATCTTTTCTCACAAATAAAAACTCAATTCGGTATTTTTTATTGACTTGTAATGTGAACACCTAATAGGGATAGAACAATCCCCCCCTCCCAAGGTAATTCATTAATACTTGAACATTTCTAATAAGGGTAAATAGTCTTTTTGATCCCCGAGCGTGTGAGGCGCTATCATTATAGTTGCTGAATGTATGGCAATTGCAAATAAGTCCCTAAATGTCTCTTTTGTGAGTAGTTTTATGGACTGAAGCTGACCAACAAAAAACACATTTGAGGATCAAAGTGACTAACAAAAGACACATTTGTGGACTAAAATGACTTGCCAAAGAGACACTTGGTGATGTATTTGCAATTTAGATGCATTCATGAACTATAATGGCAGCACCAACACATTCAGGGACCAAAATGGTTGTTTATCCTTTCTAATAATTATTTTTGCCCCCATCAGAAAAGTTATTTCCCTAAAAGACAAAATCTTTTAAGATGCTTGCAGAAAGTTATTATATAAAAGAGAACATAAATTGGTTCTAATTTAGTCTTTTATTATTCTACTCTTACTGCTCTTGTAACACTAAAAACCCAAGATGACAAAAAAAATGTCATATTTTGAAAATGACACTATCTCGATTAAAGAAAGAGATTAAGAGGCTGATTTTTTTTTTTTTTTTGGTGATTTTTAATCAAGATCGCCAAGAAGAATGTGGAACGAATGGGGAGCATGGAGAGATGAATAGTTGGTTGATTGTTTGATTATATATACGTAGAGAATTTTTTTAGAATTGACTATGAAAAAATCATTGAACATTTTCAACATACGAAAATGAGTAGAGGACAAAAATCATAGAAAATTAAGCATTTTTCTTCTTGAAGTTTTTTGTTCAGCAATGTCAGAATCTTCAACACATTAGTGCTTTATTATTTGAGATTTTAATGTCGAGAGGTTGTAGTTTTGTTCCAGCTTTATATTAGGAAAATGATAGATATAAACTCCTAATGATAGATATAAACTCAAAGATTACTTTATTTGAATTAATAGTCCAATTGTTGAACATTTTTACAGATCATTGCAACAGTGTGCATTTTCCTTGCTAGCAAAGTCAAAGAAAGTCGTTGTCATTTAAGGGATATAATTTTTGTTTCCAATGAGATGATTCATGAGATGGATCCTGCGGCTGCACAGAAGATAAAACAGAAGGTATTTTATTACTGTTTGTGCTTTGTTTAATTCATTCACATACACTGTCGTTCTGATTTCTTAATTTATCTGTTAGCTTATATTTCTGCTTTTATCTCCAGTAATTTTTTCTTGCTCTATTCTTCTCCAATTATTGTCCGAAATTGAGTTTTTTCTAATCTATTTGCTTCAATACTAGGCTGTCCAACTTTTGAGGTCTAGTCAATTCATCTTGGTCATAATATTAATGTCTCAAACATGGTAGATGGTGCCTCAAGATTGAAGTCCTATACAAAGTTTTTCCGGCTTTTAAATTACAAAAAGTCTTCAAATGTCTTTTATTGGATAGTTGCCCTGATTCCACCCATTCTATTAGATAGTTGCTCACAGTCTTTGTTATATTTATGTCTGTTCAACATGGTTTGTAAATGATGCAGGAAGTGTATGAGCAGCAGAGAGAATTAATTTTACTTGGAGAGAGGGTTGTACTTGCCACTTTAGGTTTTGACTTTGATGTTCAAGAACCATATGGGCCCCTTATTGCAGCCATAAAGAAGTTCAATGTTGCAAATAATGCCCTTGCACAAGTTGCATGGAACTTTGTTAATGATGGGTATGATTATGTATCCACTTGTTCTAATTTAATTATGTTGAATTCATTTTTGTAATTTATTTGTTCGCTCTCTGGAAAGTGGCTTTCAGGCTGAGTACATCGCTCTGCCTACAATTTAAGCCAAAGCATATTGCTGCAAGTGCCATTTTCCTTGCTGCCAAGTTCCTGAAGGTGAAGCTTCCGTCAGGTGGTGAGAAGGCTTGGTGGCGAGGGTTTGATGTCACCCCACGGCAATTGGAGGGTTGGTGTTGTCATCCCCTCAATTCATTTGCATGCTAAGAAACTTGTTCCAATTTGGATAGTTTCCTGTGTTCCCATTGCTAAATGCATTATATTAATTTCTACTACTGTTACGTGTCTGAATTGTTTTATCCACGTATCTGATTGAGTTAGACATATTCAACAAACCCACTTTTATGCCATGTGTAGTTTACTGTTAAACAACAGGCTGCATTTTGTGTCTCTTGATACTATTGTATACTGTTCTGAGTTCTTATGGTTATTCTCTTGCAGATATTTGCAACCAACTGTTGGAATTCTACGAGGAGATTGGCATTCCACTATCACAAGGAAGTGAAGCAGAAGTGGCTGTCGGAGGGAGAACAAAGTCTCCTGCCTCAGATGAACAGGCATGGAAACAAATTTCATCCCATCCAGTCCCCCAGCACTCATCTGCAGAAAATAGTGCAATACAATTTAGGGGAACTAAAAACCACAGCACCGATGGGAGTAAAGAAATCGGCAGTGACATTACCGATCGCAAGATGGACTTGAAAACCAAGGATTCGCAGAACTCAAAAAAGTTGCCTAATGTAGTTTCCGGAGACCAAGATAGAATGGTTGGTGGAAATCTGGACCTTCGGGAAAGTCCACTTGGCGACTCACCCAAAGAAGCAGTGAAGATGATTGCAATGAATGAATACATTGCAGAAGAAGGGGAGGTGATAGATGATGATGCTTCATCATTGTTGAACAGTCACAAGAGAAAGATGGATGATCCTCCAGATAGGCAACCAGAGATGAAGAAACAACTTAGTATAGGAAATATATGATCATTGAAATTATTGTTAGGATATGGCACTTGAACTCTTCTTTGGAGTTGTGTATGTTTAGAGTAGTTCAAGGCTATATATAAAATAGAGTTATCCAATTTCTATTACAGGTTTATTACAAAATTAAATATATTTCAAAGTAGCAGCTTGTGTATAGGAAAGGTGAGTGAGTATTTATTTGGCTCAGGAATGGAAATGATAAATTCGAATTGGAAATCCTAGCTTGGGATCATACTTAAACCTCTCAAGACTTGGATCTCTCCACAAACTAATTAGTTCAACCTTCATACACTTAAGTCTCAACAGTTGCATTAAATTTAATTAAACAAAAGAAAAATAGAAGAATGTTTTAGATTGCTTTTGAATGTTTTTTTAATCAAATAATCATGGTAAAAAAATCCAAATCCATCTTAGCACTGTCCAAAGTCCAAACGCAGCCCTCACACAACCCTCTCTTTCTTTGAATACATCGCTTCTAAAAAAAAAACAATATGAATCAATCTATATTTTGAATGACGACAATTTGAATCAATCTCTCCTTTGTTTGTATGTCCTATTTTAATCTCTCATACCTTTGAGTTGGTTAATTTATGATTTGCCATAATTCGTGAATGAGGCAGTGAGATTTAAATTTTGATCTGTAACTTTGAAAAGAGTCATCACAGGCATTGACAAGGTTCCAACAACCACGAAAGTATCGGTACATTTAAAATTGTTCTGGAGATCGTTGTACCAGAATCACCTAATTCCACTTGAAACTTTTAACGGAATTATGCATAGACACACAAAACATTAAAATAAAAACCACACATAAACTATGTAATTATGTTGACACACACACGCACGCGCGTGCGCGCACACAGACTGATGGATAGGATCAAATTTAAAACATTAAAATAAAAACATTAAAAATAAAAACCACACGTAAACCATGGAATTATGAATACACAATAATAAAAATTCAAATTTTCATTCCTTCTACTATGAATTATGAATTTAAGTTGGTTTGAGTAATCAAGAATTGTAAAATTTTCCATGATCAAGAACAAAAAATACCCAAATTCTTATTTCATTTTGTTTTAAATCTTTTTAGATATGTTGAAGATGATGGTAACAAAATTTGTTTGGTTGTTCTTCCTTTAAAGACAAATGTTATCATTAGCTATAGATTCATTTGGTGGTTTTTAGACGTTGAAGTTGAACATGAAAGTGAATTATGAGGGGGAGGAGGTTAATGAAATTGAGAATATGAATGGTGAAGAGTTGGAAGAGAATGACATATATGAAACATTTCATGAATGATCCCTAAAGCTTATAAAATATTTTAGAAATCATGTACCTTTTCACCATGTTATCCTTCATTCATGTTATCCTTCATTTGTCTTCCCATCCCCCTTCAAGGTTAGTCCCAAAGCCTTCACTGCCTTACCACTATGGGAATTACTTTTCCCATCCTATGGCCTTCTCCTGCGCCCTATAAAATTTTCAAAAATGCCCTTATGCATTCCGGATTTTAAAATCCGGATTCATGTTTACTATTTCGGATTTTATAATCCGAACAATTCTTATGTATAATCAGCCATCAGACTCTCACATTTCTGCAGTTTTGAGTTTTGCTTTTAAAAACAACAAAAAAACTAAGTCAAAAATGGTAAAAACATGTCAAATAAAATCATAAAAATATAAAAATAGCACCAAAAAATTCTAAAAATCAAATAAAACTAATGCAAATTTTTCGGATTTTTCTGAGAATATGAAAAATTAAAAAAAAATGAAAAATGGGTCTAAACGATGGAATTTTGGATTTTGAGGGGCGGAGTCCCGTAAGAAGTCCCTTTTATGATAGTCATGGTCTATGAATTTTTTCTGATTTTCTGGATAAGTTTCGGAGCAATCCGATCAAGTAGCCCGAAAACCCGATTTTTGACTAAGAACAGGTAAGAATGACCCAAAAACAGAAGGATGAGAGTTAGGAAGATTAATATTGTCCCTAAAATGACTATCCATATTACAAACATGTTTATAATTTGTGCTGATACAGTTCGGATTATATAATCCGGACTGTTTTACCTTGAAAAAGGGTGTTTCGGGGGTTTCCGGATTATGTAATCCGGAAATATCATGCAACGTGCCCTATTTTTTGAAGTTTCCGGATTCCAAAATCCGGAAAAATCCGTTACTCATTTTTTCACCCTTTAACAAAAGAAAACACCATTCCGGATTATAAAATCCGGAAACTCAAGGGCATTTTTGGAAAAAATAGGGCGTGCGAGGAAACCCATAGGGTGGGAAAAGTAATTCCCTACCACTATTGAGCTCCATTGTACTAATGGGAGCCCACCTCATTTCTTTTTTCTCCATAATGGGAGCCCGGGGACACTTCTTTGAAATCTTATGAAGGTGAAGTTGATGATACCATCGAAGCCGGAATGCATTCCATCATTGGATTTGCATTTACGATATTTCTGGATGCTTTGGTCAGTGAGGCTATCCAACGCAATAGGAAATATATACTCAAAGCAACTTACTATTATCTATGTGGAATGTCTTATATATATTCTTATTTAATGTTTTGTGTAACAATTTATTTAGGGTTTAGGGTTTAGTTAGCAACTTCTTCCTCAACTGGATCAACTTCATCCCACCTCATTTCTTTTTTCTCCATAATGGGAGCCCGAGGACACTTCTTTGAAGAAGATGAACCTCCATTCCGTAGACTATATATGTTTCTCCTCTCTCTTTTTCTAATGCTGTTTCTCTTTCTCTTCTCTACTTAATGAGCAATACTTGCATATATAAATAATAACACGGTTTCTATTCAAGCAAGGCAAAGTGTTTTTCTTTTCTTTTGTTTTAATTTTTTTTACACAATTTTTTTGTTTTAATTTTGTATAATGAATATTACAACGGTTTATAATTTTGAAGGGTATCATATGACAATTCTGTCATTACCAACTTTATTTTTTTAGCAATCAGTCAAGTAGTTAGTTACACTTCATTTTTTTTTACTGTAAATAACTTGATTTTTTCTTTTTATGGCATAGAAAAAAGGTTCATTCATTGTATAATATATTAGGAGTAAAAAAAATATATAAAATTATTAACATTAATTTTAAATCAAATAAATATTGCTTATAAAAAAAAGTAGGATACAAATTATTGGTTACTATTATGAAAACTAAGGAGTACCAAAATATTACCGGATTTTCCTCAAATAAAAAAAAATAAAAATTTGATGAAATAATATTACTTGATCTTCAAAGATAAATTAATATAAAGCAATAACTACTTAAAGATAGTAGTCAGGTAAGGATGGTGTCAACATTTGAAGGATGCTATGACCGGGGGGGGGGGGGGGGGGGGGGGGGGGGGGGGGGGTGGTTTGGAGGCCATGGTCCCCCCATATTTTTAATGATATAAATTAGGCTACGGTCTCCCCAATTAATCTAATTAAAATGTTCAAATGTTATATGTTATTAGGTTAATTGACAACTAATATCGTTAGTTTTATATGTTATATTTAAATTATCTCATATAATCATTTCCACAACATATTTTAAATGGAATAAAACACACCGATATTGCTTTGCAAAATAAAAGACTATTTTAAAGCAAAAAATGAGCAAATTAAAACCTAAAATAAAAACAGGGGATTAAAATATAATTTAGTCCTTAGTGGATTTTATTCTCCTATGACAAAAATCTCATGTCTTTCACACTCGTACAAAAGTTCTTCTATTTAGTCAATTGTCGTCCCTATAAATATACCAAATTTTGATTTTAGTCCCTAAAAAATAAAATGAGATGTTTTCATCCTCACAAAAAATTTTGTTTTATTTTTGGTCCCTAATAGATATAATTTTGACATTTTTTGAACATAATATGAATATATAATAAAGGTTGAACATACTAAGCAAATATAAAGTTGATACAATTTGAACATAAAAGAGTTATAATTTTAACATTCACATGAACATAAAGTGACCATTAAGGACCAAAAACAAAATAATTTTTTTTGTGAGGATGAAAACATTCAGTTTAATTTTTTAGGGACTAAAATCAAAATTCGCTATATTTATAAGGACGAAAAACTTATTTAACCCTTTTTTATATTATAAGTATTATTATTTTATATAAATTCATACTTTTATCGAGATTCGATGAACTTCAGCAATGTTTCATTTGTGATCAACCAAATTGTGAATTATTTTAGGTCCGACCTTTCGTTTGGATCAGATAAACTGTTTTATGGTATTAAACGAAAATTGTCAAGATAAATGTAATATTTCTATTAAATATTTTTGCCTTTTATATGTAAGAAATGTGTTAAATATTTGCATTACGCTCTTTGAGGATTTTATTTGCTTAAATATGTTGATACAAATTTTTCTATATCAAGATGAGAAAGTTAATATGACAATTTTGAAAACTAATAACTATTTTTAAAATATTTAAATTAACATAGTGTTTCTATTAAATATCTTTTTTTATTTTATTTGCAAAACATCGTTAAATAATTGCAGCACACTAGTCACGGAATTTATGTGCTTATATCTGCGGAAATATAATTTTATGTCAATGCGTAAAATTTTCAAAACTATGTTGAGGCAAAATCCCTAAAATGTTTTAAAGATAAACAAATCATGATGATTAACGGATTAATGGACTTTGATAGTTTCTTCATATTTAATATGTATTCTTGAGTGATTAACTAAGACATGAACAACGTGTAAATCAAACCAAGAATCAAGTGATCAAAGAACATTAAAGATTATGAACCCGGTCAGAGTTCAGAAGGTTGATCAGAAGATAGTTCAGAAAGTTGGTCGTATGGTTTAATAAGTACAAACCCAAAAATTAATGATCATACAAAGAACATTCATGGCACACGGGACATAAACAAAAAGCACAAAAAAGGACTATGACCTTGAACCAAACAAGTAACAAAGGTATTTATATGAATAAAGGTCAAAAGCACATTCTTTGATCATTAAAATAGATAAAGACGGTTAATTTGGTTTTGTAAGTTACAAACATTTATATTTATACTTTTAATCAAAATCAAAATTTCATAAAAAAAAAAAAAAAAAAACACACCGTTCATAATTTTCAAATGTTAGTGCACTTACGTGCTCGTCTTTTCGCTAGTAGTAAATAAAATACTTTAAATGAAGGATAAAATTGGAAAGAGAAAAAACCAACCCAAATATGTGTACCTTATTTATACTAGTGGAAAGACGGACACTCACGTGCCCGTCTTTTTTCTGTTTTTATTGCGCTAATGCGTGTATATTATAAACGTCATTTTATATGAAATTTTGGTTTGATTAAAATTACAAGTGTGTGTGTGTGTGTGTGTCTATATATATATATATATATATATATATATATATATATATATATTAATGACCTTTAAATTAGAACATACCCAACAATAAATCATGTTTCTCTTTTTCTATGACAAAAATAATATAACAAATATAATTTATATCCTTATCTTTTTTTAATACATCAATAATATAACATCTATGTACTATTAGCGAAAAGACGGGCACGTGATGGGCAAAAGCTAAACTAACTTTGTTTACGATTAGAATAAACGTAATTTGCAGTCGTAGCTTTCTTTCTAAAAGTGAGATTGCAATTTCCATTGAAATAGTGTGATCTTAGCCTTCCTCTTTGACAAGGGTTTCAGCACCGTCTTTATTCTTCACAAGCCTGCAATGGAGACTATTGTTTTTTCAGCGACACAAACACCAGTTAGACCACCAGAACCGCTTGACAACGGTGGAAACGGCAAGATCCCTGTGATTAGAGCCCTTTCTTTTAGGGATAAACTCTTGAGGAACAAGAGGGCCATGCAGCCAAAAGAGAGAATGGATTTGATACAGCAAGGCTTAGTCAAGGAGCTGGAAACCACCTCCTAAGGGTCTCATCAAAATTAACATGGATGGAAGCTTTCTTGAAGACAGTTCCCGTCTAGGAGCTCGTAGAGTTATTTGTGGTCATGATGGTAGCTAGATAGCAGGGTTCACTCACTTTGAAAATGGCGGTTATGCACTCAAGGCGGAACTTCGTGCTATTCAACTTGGGGTTGCTGCTTGTTATGATCTTGGATATACAAGGATCATTTGTGAGAGTGATTGTTTAGAAGCAGTGAATCTTATTCACAACTTCAAAAATTCAAGTTTGCATGTGTATGCATCTGTGTTGCTAGAAATCTCGAATACCTTACATCATTGGACTGTAAATTTAGTTCATATTTTAAGGGAGCAGAACATTAGAGCTGACTTTATGGCTAAGGAGGCTTCCTATTTCGCTTGCTCAGCTCACTGGACTCGTCCTCCAGCTGGCTTAGAGGCTCTCCTTCTAAGAGACAGTCTAGCTAGTTAGTTTTTATTGTTTTCCTTTTCTTTTTGCTTGTTACAATGTAACACCACAAAAAAAAAAAAACTAACTTTGTTTATCTATTTTAATGATACCAACAATATAAAAAATATATATAATCTAAATTCTTATCTTTTTAATGACATCGACAACAATCATTATTATACAAAAAATTGTTTTAAAGTATAATTGGGATAATGAAAACGTCAGCCCAAAATATTATATATATACTCGATCTAGTTTGTTGCACTTTTTAAAGTATAACAAAAATAAATAAATAAATAAACTGGGCATATATTCATATTGTGATTGTTACATTTTTTTAAAATTTTGAATTCACTCCCATCAATTATCTTTTTTAAAGAATAAATTATTAGAAAAAAATTGATATATCGTGGATAATAAAGATTGAATTTGTTACACTTTTATTTTAATATTTGAATTTACTCTTATCTATTTGTTATATGTGCTATGAGTGTTGAAAGTTAAGGGTAATTTGAGAAAGAGAAAAAGTCAACCCAAAAGTAGCTAGTCTTTTTTTGTTATATTGTTTGTGTCATTGAAAAATATAAACATGGTTGGTTTGGTTTGATATATTTTGAAAGGAACAAACACTTATATTTATACTTTTGATCAAAATCAAAATTTTATAAAAAAATACCGTCCATATATTTTAAACTTTAGTGCAATAAAATTTGTGGAAAAATGGGTATGTCACTAGTTATTATAAAAAAAAATCAAGGGTATAATCAAAATACTCTATTTTCTTATATATATATATATATATATATATATATATATATATATATATATATAGATATAGAACATATACTATGAGAATGATATTCTTATATGAGAATGGTGAGAATGAATAAGAGCCATGAGATTAAAAAGCATTGGTTGAGAATAAAACATTCCTAAAATATAATTTTGAATCCTCATTAATCAAACTTCATAGAACATTTGCTTAAAAAAAAACGTTTCTTAGAACATATCTTTTTTATAAAAAAAAACCTAGAACAGTGAAATGAGTATCCAGCTTCTTCCTCATGGATCAAACTGGATCACGACAAAATAGAATAGAAAAATGGTTACAAAAGACAACAATTTAGAAGGAAAAAAAAATTGAAATCCAAGAAAGGGATGGATGTGTATTTCTATGGTGTGATAAGAACCGAATTCTAAAGGAAACCAATGAAGTATTGATATCTTGAAATGGAAATTAGGAATTTTTCAATGGAGGAGATGAAGACCATGGAGAGATATTTTTTTTTGAAGGAACCATGGAGAGAGATGATGACCGAAATAAATAAATAATAATGACACCCTTTTTAAAAAAAGAATATTATTGATACAATCAAAATCACAATTATATCATGATGTTAATGACAAATGACTCATTTAGGAATGTTTTAATCTCAACCAATGCTTTTTAATCTCATGGCTCTTATTCATTCTCACTATTCTCATATAAGAATGTCATTCTCATAGTATATGTTCTATATATATATATATATATATATATATATATATATATATATATATATATAGGCTTAAAATACACGAGTTTGAGCTTGCTTTTTCACTACCTATTTCACCCTTCATTTAAATTATTTTATTTACTATTTTATCTTTTAATAATATTATATTCAATTTAAAAAAAATATATTATATTCAATTTGAATTCAAAAAATAAAATCCCATTAAAATAGGAAATACTCCACTACAGTATGAACAATACTATATATGAAGGGAATGTCCTCGTGAACTTAGCTCAGTTGGTATGGACAATGCATAATATATGCAAGGTCCAGGGTTCAAACCCCGACCACCACCAAAAAAAATATATGAAGGGAATAGAGATTTTGGGCTTAACTTTTTATAATTCCAATTATACCCTTAAACAAATTTTCCTATATTAATGTTACATTTTTAGTGTTATTAAAAATGATAGTAGTAAAGATTTTCTCTCAAAAAAAAAAATAAAAAAAAATGATAAAGATTTATATTATATTTGTTAAATTATTGTTGTCGTGGAAAAAGATAAACATGGTTTTTTTTGGTTTGTTACAATTTTAATTTCATAAATATTTGTACTTATAATTTTAATCAAAATTTTATATAAAATACCGTTCATAATTTACACGCGTTAGCGCAGTAAAAATAGATGAATGACGAGTACGTGAATGCCCGTCTTTTCGCTAGTTATATATAGTATAGATATAAAAAAATGTAATTTTAAATATTTAAACAAAAATATTAAAAGTGACAAAGTATAAAAATACTAAAGATATGAGACTATTGATAAATTTTTTGCATTTGTTCTGAAAGTAAATAGAGTTCCATTCGTTCCTGAATAACTTCCTTTCCGGAAGTAAGAAGAGTTCCATTTGTTCCTAACTTCCTTTAAAAGGGATTTTGCTTCTGCAGTGAATGTCTTGGTAGAAGATATGATTTCGTTGAATTCAAGTTTATTTGTTTTCAAATATGCTCGTAACTCAACGAGAAAATAATCACGAGTTTTGAAAATTTTATCATATCGACTTTCTTATATCGGTACATAAAAAATTTCTTCCGCAAATATAAACATTTAAACTAATGACTATTTTATTCCGCAATTTTTTTTTTGAAAGAAGTGTGGTGCAATTTTTTAACGATGTTTTTCAAATAAAATAAAAAGTATATATTTGATTGAAACACTACATTAATGTTAATATTTTAAAAATAGTCATTAGTTTTCAAAATTGTCATATTAACTTTCTCATCTTGATACATAAAAACTTGTATCAACAAATATAAACAAATAAAATCCCCAAGGAGCACAAAACAAATATTTAACATTTTTTTTACATATAAAATGCAAAAATAATAAAACATTGTTGTAGTTCATGAAATCTAAATAAAAGTATGAATTTATATAAAAAATAATATTTAAAATATAAAAAATCAAATAAGTGAATTCATACTTTTTTATTAAGAAAGATTCACTTTTTTTTAAGGATGGAAAGATTTACTATTTCATATATACACACATAATTTTTTTTTTTACTAAAGCTGGGTTTATAAGACTGCAAACAAAATATATATAATTGTTCACTAATGACATATATTTGCATTCCAAATTATTTCATAGATGCGTATGGGTCAAGTGGTTTGTGAGTACGATTCAAGTTAGTGTGAGCACGGTTCGATACCCAGTGGTGATGTTTTTAATTTTTAATGACTTTTGCAAAGCCATTTTAAAACTTTGGTTCCTTTCCTGGGATTGGAGGGGAAATTGTTGAAGAAGATGAATAAATGAGAATGGTTGAATGAAAGATGAAACCTGTTTTAAAGAAAAAAAAGTTTGGACAGTGATGATTGGATTGGAGGGGAAATTTAATTAATTTGATGGTTTGCAAAATGTCATTAAATTAAAATGGGGTGAGTATGCAAATAATAAAATACATGCTAAATTTTTGCAAAATAAAATAATAAATATGATTGTTATAGTGGAGGACACATGGCTACTTTTTATTGGTTTTGGTATGAGTCAATGTAAATTACGCGTTTGAATTTTTGTTAGTTATTTCCCATGTCTACTAATTTTGATATTTCAATAATGAAAAACTAACGGATCACGTGGGTTACTTTTATCTACGTTAATTTGAGTTTTTGTTCGTTACTCAATTTAGTAGTATTTGATATTCTAAATTCTAATATAGCAGTAAACAACAGTCCAAGAATCATTAATATGATCATATAAAAAAAAAAAAAACTAATGAAAATATATTACTTGATCTTCGACGAAAAGTTAATAAGAAACAATAACTACTCCAGAAAATAAAAAGACATTATTTACATTGAATAGATAGTGGTTAGATATTCCTTTTTTTTTGTTGAGAGAATCATATCATGTTATACAACTTGATACTTTTTGTCAAAAAAAAAAAAAAGGACTTGATATTTATTTCGATATTTTTACACATCTCAAATTTTCATTGCAATCTAAAATTAAAATTGCCATCTAAAAAAATTACTTGTAGTTGTATGCACATATTTTTCTCCTCCTTTGCTTTTGTTTACTTTTTAAACTTTTCCATCTTTAAATATGCATTTCTTGATAAATGAATTGCTGCGATGAATCCAGACTTCCCAAGTACGGATGAATGATGATGCTGGTAAATGTTAGAAATTCAAGCCAAAGAACAATACATAAATTTCCTAAAAATTAGTATTCCACAATCTATTGTGTTTGTTTACGTAGGGTTTCTTCGCTACTAGGAGGCATTCTGGCGGGTCAGTCGCTTTTATTCTCGTTGGGATTTTATATCTCTGGGGAATCTATAGATCATAATAGTTCGCCAACCTCTCTAATTAACATACAATACAATTTCACTTCACAGCACGGCAAAAAAGAAAGCTTCGCTCGGTGGGCCTTCCTGCACTGACGAATGGCCTCCTTTCACTTCTCTTAAGTCTACAACAAACAAGTGAGGCAGGATTTGAGCCTACGTAGAAAAACTTCAACAGATTTACAGTCTATCGCTTTTTAGCTTAGCTAGCGTTCCGCTAGTCATTTAGTCAATTCATAACAATCTCTGTACAAAGGGCAATCAACAGAATCTAACAAAAACACACATAGTGGAAGGCTTAAACAGCTATTGGGAGGTTATGTCTTAAGTGGGTGATTTGAATGATCATATATTATGGTAGTGGATGAAACAAAATCCCGCTGAAGGGCTCCCTATATCCGGTCGGATAACTGCAACCGAGCCGTTTCTTCATCTCTGGTTGCCTAGCTGGAGAATTATCCATCTTTCTCTTGTGATTGTTCAACAATGATGAAGCATCATCATCTATCACTTCCCCTTCTTCTGCAATGTATTCATTTATGTCTTTCTGCAATTGCCCTTTCATGCTCATTTGTCTACCATCTCTAGTTTCCTCATAGGCCTTACCATGATCTACGTCATCGGGCATAGACCAATTTTGTCATATCTCTTGCTTATTTTTCTCAATCTCAAGACCTATTTCAACTCCATCTACTAGCTCCCTGTCAATACAATCGTGGTCATCCATTACATCTTTTTTTATTGTGATTTCACCTCGTTCCTTTCTTCTTTTTGCAAACGCAGCCTTTAACTTGACTTTGTCGTCATCTGGACTGCTTCTTTAGGTGAGTGACCAACTGAGCCTTCCTTAATCTCGAGATTTCGACCATCCATTCTATCTTGGTCTCCGACAACTATACGATCAGTCCCAGATTTAGATCTATCTTCCAATTCTCTCTTGCCATCACAAGTAATGTCACTGCCCAATTCTGTACTCCCACTAATGTCGGTCCCATTATTATTTGAAGATGAGTACTGAGGGGATGGATGAGAAGAAATTTGTTTTGAGGCCTGTTCCTCATTTGTGGCAGGAGACTTTGTAGCAGCTCTTTCTGCTTCACTTGCTTGTGATGGTGGAATTCTTTTCTGCTCGTAGAGTTCCAACATTTGATAACTAACTTCTGCAAGAGAATAACCATAAGGACTCAGCAGAGTATACAAAAATACAGTCGTTGTTTAACGGCAAACTACGCATGGAATAAAAGTGGGTTTTGTTCTCTAATAAAGATGTCTAACAGAATCAGAAAATGGGGATACAATCCAGACATGTGACAGTAGCAGAAATTATTATAATGCATTGAGCCATCACAAGACAGAAGACTAGGCAAATTGGATCAATTTTCTTAGCATGCAAATAAATTGAGAGGATGGCACCAACCCTCCAATTGGCATTTGGTAAGATCGTACTGTTGCCACCAGTCCTTCTCACCATCTGACGGAAGATTCACTTTCAGGAACTTGGCAGCAAGAAAAAGGGCACTTGCTGCAATATGGTTTGGCTTAAATTGCAGGCAGAGCGATGTACTCAGCCTGAAAGCCACTTTCCAAAGTGTATACAAATAAAACTACTAAAATGAATTCAACAAAATTAAATTAGAACAAGTAGCAACGTAATCATACCCGTCATCAACAAAGTACCATGCAGCTTGTACAAGGGCGTAATCATACTGAATGTTCAACTTCCGTATGAGCCCCTTGCTGAGGGCATAATTATTAATTTTACTTGGAGAGTATTAATTTATCAAATGTAAATCAAATGTAAATCCTCAATGATCCAAGTAAAATTAATTCTTTCTGCTGCTCATACACTTCCTGCATCATTGAGGATTTACATTTGATAAATTTGTGGCTAAAAAATTCAGTTTTTAATATCAATGAATCAAATGAGTATTTGAATAAGAAATTTAGCAATATAATAAATTAACAATATTGATGACGAAAAAAATTGCACCACCTGGCGCCAAGTTCCTACATCCACCACCACTGTGGGTGGAATCAGGGCAACCATCCAATAGGATGGGGTGTAGAGAAAAATGTTTGCTATGGTAAAACTTCATACCACCAGTTCTATCTTACATAGAGACTAAGCACAAAGAGCTAGAAAACATTGCATAGGATTGCACTACTGAGACTACATCTACCAGTTTGAGCGCATATCAGGTAATGTTGGCTAGAACCGACACTTTGGAGGAAGCCAACTCTTGACGCAAATAGAAAAGAGAAAAACACACTTTCAGACAATAATTTGTGAAAGGTAGAGTAAGAAAAAATCATCCGAAGCAGCATAAGATTTCAGATAAATCAAGAAATCAGAATGTACGCGTATAGGAATGAACTGCTTAAAGCAACATCAATAATAAAACACCTTCTGCTGTATCCTCTCTACAGCTACAGGATCCTTCTTGTGAATCATCTTGTAAGAAACGAAAATGACATCCTTTAGATGACGAGGAGTCTCTTTGACTTTGCCAGCAAGGAACATGCATACTGTTGCAATGGTCTGCGAAAGATGTTCAGCAGTTGGATTATTAATTCCAATTAAGCAATCTTTGAGTTTATACTGGCTTTATATCTATCAATCCCCAAATATTAAGTTGGTTGGAACTTAACTACAATCTCTCGACGTCAAATTCTTGAATAATGAAGCATTAAAGTGTTGAAGATTATGACACTTACTATACTGAAAACTTTATGTTGAAGTTGGAATTAAAATGTAACATACAAAAAGAAAAAATCAGAAACATCAACCTTCAAAAGTTGAAAAAATAAACTCAACAATTTATCTAAGAAAAGCTCTACCATCTTAAAATTTGAGCTAGGCCTAACTCAATCTCAAAAGGTAGCTTACAGGGTGAGGATTTCCCAAGCTTCGTAAGAACTACTTTAACCATTTGCCAAACACAAAATTACAGCACAACCACAAAATTTCAGGGCTTTCATATCACAAATCAATAAAAGAAAATCCAAAATCAACGATACATTAAGCAGCTTAAAAATACCAATATTAACAGATATAATCCATCGACCAACTGTCTGCCAACCAGGCATGTCAACAAAAGCACAGACATGCCACACAAAATCAAAATGCAACTTATGAAAGACCTTGAAGGTAAAATACCTACATAATATCGATTAGAAAGCACAACATCCTACCCTTTGTTCATTCTTTGCATGAGATTGTCGAAGAAAGAATCGATGACAAAAAATTATGGCAGTTGCTATAGTTCCTAGAGGCCTGCAGGAAATGAAGTTACACTCAACATGTAAACCTCTAACCGAATTTCAACAAGATATACGACTTAATAATTATGTAACTCCGGCAAATAACAGTTAATAGCAGCAAACTAAACTCACAGTTTAAGTCTGATGCCTAAATCCTTTAAGAATGTGCAATAAGAGGTGCGCAGACTTGTCTCTTTCTTCAAGTCAATTCCATTTTACTTTAGGAGATAAAAGATTTACTCCTAAAATTTGGCTTGATTTAGTCCTAAAAATTTGGATTTTGATTATTTAGTCCAAAAATATATTTTGGTTTATTTTATTTTTAAAGGTGAGGGTATTTTAGTCGTTTCATAAACACTTTAATCTTATTTAAATCTATTTAATATATAACTGAGTGATACATACCTTTCAAAAAAAAAAAAAACTGAGTAATTGACCTTAATCTTTTATTAATATATTTTTATTTTTTATTTTGCATTTTTTCTTGGAATGGCTCAAAGTTGATTATGGTTTAATTTTGAGATTAAAAGTTATTCAAACTATAAAGGAAAAAAAACATGATGTTCGATTTGATTTTGTTGACTTTTAAAAACAAAATCAAACCAAACCAAACCAAACAATATGGTTTTGATTGGTTCGCTTGGTTCAGTTTTTTGCGAGAAAATACACAAGTGAATGTACTGTATGTTTCATGTTCTAGTAAGGAAACGTGACAAGTTACATACAATTTTCTATTTAATGATTTTAGTGATTTGATACCAGTAATATAGGTTTGACGGTGATGCAGGACCTGCAGCCTTCTGATTCCATCTAATTTTTCCTTAACAGGTTTGGTTTCTGGTGTTATGGGGTATTTTTGATCTATGGTTGCTGGTGGGTGGTGTTTGGTCCTACAATGACGGTTTTGTTCAGGCGTGTGTTCCAAACAGAGAGAAATACTTCTTGTAGATATGTTAAAATCACTCGTTCAATATATACATGTTGCTAGCCATAGTTTGCGCTTATGGTTGACATTCAATGTGTATCATTTGAATTAAAGTTGACATTCGATGTGTATCATTTGAATTAAACTTGTTTGATTTGCTTAAATTAGGGTGGTAGCTACTCCTTTTATATTTCCAATGATATACACAATGTATTTGTCCTTCTCGTTATCAATCAATTTTAGCTTGTTCAAATCTATGAAATCAAATAACTAAAAGTTTTACCGATTGATCTACACTAGTCTTCACCATTCAGTAACATTTATGCAGCATAATTTGCTAAAACTGTTAGCTATAGATTGGCTACAAATTAACTAGGTAACATTTATTAAGTGTTACATGTAATACTCTAAAGTGTTACTAAAATCATTTAGTAACACGGACTTTACCTAACATTTATCAAATATTACTAAATCTAAACAGTAACATTTTTTTGTATTTACTTACATTTTTCAAGTGTTACTAAATCTCATATATGCTGTAGTGGCATCTCATTCTCTTCTCGCTTTGTAGATCATATAAACAAACTTGTTATTAGAGGTCTAGAAAGTGGTGGAAGCTTGTTTTTTTCATGATGGTTTTCAGGCAATTGGAAATTTGTTTTGCAGCTTGTCAAGCTTGAACTCTTGTTTTCTTACTGCGTCTGATAGACATGAGAATGAGCCTTCCAAGAGGCAAATATCCAGTGCGGGTCAAGATATCATAAGCAACCTACCTGACTTTATCATTGCAGTTTGCACTAGTGCTTTGTTACAGAGCTTCTCTCTATAAGATAAACAAAACTAGATTTATAAACTTTGTATGCAGGGTGCTGCTTCATCTGATTAGTGCAAGCATCAAGACATTTTCTCTTTCTCTTTCAGAGGAGTATGACCCCTACATTATCAATCAGTGGATATCTGTTGTTTCAAATAAAAGAGTAAAAAAAATTAGTGTTCGTTCGCTTAAAGAATATGCAACATTTCATGTTATCCCATTTTCAAATGCCAGTCCTTGGAGGAATTGGTGTTGGGGATGGGTCATTCTATTATCCAATTTCCCTCCTTTGTTTGTCTCTCATCCCTCACTGTCTTGCATTTTGATAGACTTTTAGCAAGTGTACTAAAAATATATCGAAGTAATAAAATTTATAAGTTCGTATCCACAGGGACTGTTTCAATTTCTACTCGGCAAAAGCGTTAAAATAAAGGATTTAACAAATAGCGGGTATGTAGAGCATATATTTGATTGAGTTCAACAACAAGTAAAATAAAAATAAATGGTTTTGGAAAATATAGAGATAAAAAGTGATTAGGTCTTTCGAATCAATTAATTATCGCTGTTTGGTAAATTGCACCTAGTCTCTACAATTATTCTCCTAGACTCACGACAAATTAACAAAATAGTTTTGATCAATCCCTTGACTCAGAACACACTTCTAAAGCTACAACACCCTAATCCCTTAGGTGAGTTCGTAGCCGTTGAAGGCTTTATGCACGTTAATTTTTATGTCATAACCTAACAATCATCTATCCCTAGACTGACCCGTTAGATTAACCAAAATTATTAGATCCAATTCAATAGCTAGGGTCAGTAGTCAATTGATATTTGAATTCAGTTTATATGTGATCAGTATACAAAAAGCATTAAGAGCAAACAATTCTGAGATAACTAGGATTATAATTGTATTGAAAAGAGTTTATACAATCATATGTTCAAACAGCTCAAATTAAAATCATCTCAGACCTAATCAAAAGAAATTAGCTAGACATGATCAAAGGAATAAACAACATAATAGAGGAAAATAAACCGATAGAGTTCCGTCGTTGTCGGTGTTGCTCCTCAATTTAATTCAAATAGTTCATGTTGAATTCCCATGTGCGGTGATGCTACTTCCTTTACTGTGCGCGGTCTCCTTTTAGCGTGAAAGCCCTGCTGCGTTTCTTTACCCAAACCGTGATTGCCTCCCACGTGAATGAATTGCTACTGTACGCAGCTTCTCCAAAAGGAGAAACACTTGTGTGGATCAGGACCAAGAATTTTGGTTTGGTCACACACACAAGATTTTCTCCTTCTCTCTCTTCTCTTCTCTCTTCTACATTTTCTCTCTCTTCTCTCTTCTCTCTCTTCTCTCTTCTCTCTTTGTGTGTGACCAAACCAAAATTCTTGGTCTTGGTCCACACAAGATTTTCTCCTCCAAAAGTGCCTCTTTCCTTTGACCTACTTCTCCTTTTATATTGATCTTCCTGAAGCATAATGTTTTCGTTTTCTTTTCTAGTTCCATGACCCATCACACTTAACATTAAGCCCAAGAGCATCTCATGTTTTTTTTTTATTAACACCAGCAAAAGTAAGCACTTGTTCAAGTGGCCATCAAAATAATTCAATTAGTCAAGTTTCTTCTTCTCTCAGCATATGACTACTAAAAATACTAATAATGCATTGTTTGACTCAATAAATTAATAATGACAATTTATTTAAAAAGACTCTAAATTAACTATTAAACTAATAAAAATAGACTAAAAACTTAACTAAAAAGACTCTGAAAATATGGAATGATGGACTGTCATCACAACCCCAAACTTGAACCGTTACTTGTCCTCAAGGAACAAACTTGTTAAATGAAAAATGACAGTAAAATAACAGCTCACCAACCAATGATATCCTCAAAGTTCATCTCCCTACTAGCCATATTATGAGCTAGTTTGACTTGCTTGCATCCACCATTCACAACTCCACGCAACAATATGATAAGGGTTCACACTTAATCAACATGCAGATCTACATATTACCATACGCTTGAAAAGTTTCTATACGTCAATCAAAATCAATGTCATTACACACTTTGAGGTCTTTAAGGGTTATAATGGGGCTTAGGTGAAAGTGGGATAATATTTGGATAAGTAGGCTACACAAAATTTTGAGTTAGGCATTCCTACGGAAGTTAAGCACAAAATTCAATTCATCGTTCATTCACCTTTTGGAACAACAATTCTTGTAAAGGTACTAGAGAATAATTGTAACTATTGGGACAATCGAGTTTAAAGTTACTCGGATTTTCAATGTTTTGTCCCTTTTTCATTCTATTTTCTCTTTTTTTTTTATACACCATTTTTGTGTGTATTTTTCATGATAATGTTCTTTCTTTGTTCTCTAGTACCCCCACCCCAAACTTAATTGATTGCAAATTCCAATAGCAACCCCAAACTTATTATTTAGCAACATTCTACAATGCCTAACTCAGAAAAAAACAATATGGGACAAGTCCTAAAAGTCTCTAAGCTTGCAATGTAGTTTGTCACCGAACAAAAAGTTCTAAACCTACCGGCTCAATTTGGCTAAGAAAAGGATAAAATATAACAATTAAAATCAAGGTAGGCTTCAAAAAGGCTCACAGGACCAAGCACTTTTGCCTCAGTGTGTATATGACAAAGATCAATCAACAATAAAGAAACAATGCAAGTTCTAGAAATGTAGTTGCATGGAACACTCTTTATAAGTAAATTGAAAAATAAAATTTGGCTATGAACCTTACAGTGTTAGATTTCTGGAAGTTGTGACTACCTATCACACATGCCGTACACTTCGCCTTTGAATTTCAAGTCACTACCTCCTTATGAACTTTGATGTTATCATTGGTGAAGCAAACTGTACACTTCGCCTTAGAATTTCAAGTCACTACCTCCTTATGAACTTTGATGTTATCATTGGTGAAGCAAACTGTTATCAAACTGGAAAATTTCAAGAAACAGGAAAATTCATTAATAATAAACAAGCAAACACTTAAAGAGAATCAAACTGAGAACTGACACAACTGACATCTAACAAAGACAAGTTATTGAAAAAATAAGAACTGATGTGGACTCTTTTTTTTTTTGTCCATCTTTTCACTTTTTTTCTTTTCATTTTTTTTTTGCTTTTTTTTTTGAATAAAAATACCTGCAAAATAAAAAACATTAAAAAAATAAAAGGATGGGTTGACTCCCACCAAGCGCTTTCTTTTACGTCATTGAGCTTGACGCTTCAACCACGGTTAGGGTGGCAAAAATGATAGAAAAAAATATATCATCTCTTCCTTTTGTTTGGTAGGAATTCCATGAACTTCATAAAAAGAAGCAGATGTTCCCATGCTCCCATTGTTAAACTTTTGAAATTAGAGTTCTCCCACCATAAAGAAGAATATGTATTGGTTTGCACACGAGTGATTTCTTTAACTCCCAATAGTTCAGACTTCGGGAAAATATCAACACTCTTCACTTTTTGATTTTCTTCCAACACAACCTCGTGACACTCAGTCTCCATCTGAACCAACATTCTCTGAGACTTATGTGCTTTCTCAACAAGATTACCACACTGAACATCTAACTTATCAAATGAAACTTGATTTGACATCAAGAAATCATCTAAAATATTTTGAAGTTGAGTATTGTAATCGATGTTGATCACCTCTTTCTTCCCTTCACAATTACTAACTGGTTGATTCGCCTCATAACGACCACATCTCAAATTTAATATCGAGTCCAAATATTTTATCTTCAAAGATAGCATGTATTTTTCATCCTGCAATGTAACAATCTCTTCTGTGTCATAGAGGCGTAACCTGTCTACTAACCTGTTCATCATAGCTGCAAAACTTGGATAAACTTTTTAGTAGCACTGTACAATGAGAAGAAAACTAAAAGCATAAATCTATTTTTTTTCAATATATATATACACACACACAAAAATATAAATGACTGAAATCCTAAATAAAAACAAAATTGCCAAGTTGAAATGATTTAACAGTCCCCGGCAACGGCGCCAAAAACTTGATAGACTTTTAGCAAGTGTACTAAAAATATATCGAAGTAATAAAATTTATAAGTTCGTATCCACAAGGACTGTTTAAATTTCTACTCGGCAAAAGCGTTAAAATAAAGGATTTAACAAATAGCGGGTATGTAGAGCATATATTTGATTGAGTTCAACAACAAGTAAAATAAAAATAAATGGTTTTGGAAAATATAGAGATAAAAAGTGATTAGGTCTTTCGAATCAATTAATTATCGTTGTTTGGTAAATTGCACCTAGTCTCTACAATTATTCTCCTAGACTCACGACAAATTAACAAAATAGTTTTGATCAATCCCTTGACTCAGAACACACTTCTAAAGCTACAACACCCTAATCCCTTAGGTGAGTTCGTAGCCGTTGAAGGCTTTATGCACGTTAATTTTTATGTCATAACCTAACAATCATCTATCCCTAGACTGACCCGTTAGATTAACCAAAATTATTAGATCCAATTCAATAGCTAGGGTCAGTAGTCAATTGATATTTGAATTCAGTTTATATGTGATCAGTATACAAAAAGCATTAAGAGCAAACAATTCTGAGATAACTAGGATTATAATTGTATTGAAAAGAGTTTATACAATCATATGTTCAAACAGCTCAAATTAAAATCATCTCAGACCTAATCAAAAGAAATTAGCTAGACATGATCAAAGGAATAAACAACATAATAGAGGAAAATAAACCGATAGAGTTCCGTCGTTGTCGGTGTTGCTCCTCAATTTAATTCAAATAGTTCATGTTGAATTCCCATGTGCGGTGATGCTACTTCCTTTACTGTGCGCGGTCTCCTTTTAGCGTGAAAGCCCTGCTGCGTTTCTTTACCCAAACCGTGATTGCCTCCCACGTGAATGAATTGCTACTGTACGCAGCTTCTCCAAAAGGAGAAACACTTGTGTGGATCAGGACCAAGAATTTTGGTTTGGTCACACACACAAGATTTTCTCCTTCTCTCTCTTCTCTTCTCTCTTCTACATTTTCTCTCTCTTCTCTCTTCTCTCTCTTCTCTCTTCTCTCTTTGTGTGTGACCAAACCAAAATTCTTGGTCTTGGTCCACACAAGATTTTCTCCTCCAAAAGTGCCTCTTTCCTTTGACCTACTTCTCCTTTTATATTGATCTTCCTGAAGCATAATGTTTTCGTTTTCTTTTCTAGTTCCATGACCCATCACACTTAACATTAAGCCCAAGAGCATCTCATGTTTTTTTTTTATTCACACCAGCAAAAGTAAGCACTTGTTCAAGTGGCCATCAAAATAATTCAATTAGTCAAGTTTCTTCTTCTCTCAGCATATGACTACTAAAAATACTAATAATGCATTGTTTGACTCAATAAATTAATAATGACAATTTATTTAAAAAGACTCTAAATTAACTATTAAACTAATAAAAATAGACTAAAAACTTAACTAAAAAGACTCTGAAAATATGGAATGACGGACTGTCATCACAACCCCAAACTTGAACCGTTACTTGTCCTCAAGGAACAAACTTGTTAAATGAAAAATGACAGTAAAATAACAGCTCACCAACCAATGATATCCTCAAAGTTCATCTCCCTACTAGCCATATTATGAGCTAGTTTGACTTGCTTGCATCCACCATTCACAACTCCGCGCAACAATATGATAAGGGTTCACACTTAATCAACATGCATATCTACATATTACCATACGCTTGAAAAGTTTCTATACGTCAATCAAAATCAATGTCATTACACACTTTGAGGTCTTTAAGGGTTATAATGGGGCTTAGGTGAAGGTGGGATAATATTTGGATAAGTAGGCTACACAAAATTTTGAGTTAGGCATTCCTACGGAAGTTAAGCACAAAATTCAATTCATCGTTCATTCACCTTTTGGAACAACAATTCTTGTAAAGGTACTAGAGAATAATTGTAACTATTGGGACAATCGAGTTTAAAGTTACTCGGATTTTCAATGTTTTGTCCCTTTTTCATTCTATTTTCTCTTTTTTTTTTATACACCATTTTTGTGTGTATTTTTCATGATAATGTTCTTTCTTTGTTCTCTAGTACCCCCACCCCAAACTTAATTGATTGCAAATTCCAATAGCAACCCCAAACTTATTATTTAGCAACATTCTACAATGCCTAACTCAGAAAAAAACAATATGGGACAAGTCCTAAAAGTCTCTAAGCTTGCAATGTAGTTTGTCACCGAACAAAAAGTTCTAAACCTACCGGCTCAATTTGGCTAAGAAAAGGATAAAATATAACAATTAAAATCAGGGTAGGCTTCAAAAAGGCTCACAGGACCAAGCACTTTTGCCTCAGTGTGTATATGACAAAGATCAATCAACAATAAAGAAACAATGCAAGTTCTAGAAATGTAGTTGCATGGAACACTCTTTATAAGTAAATTGAAAAATAAAATTTGGCTATGAACCTTACAGTGTTAGATTTCTGGAAGTTGTGACTACCTATCACACATGCCGTACACTTCGCCTTTGAATTTCAAGTCACTACCTCCTTATGATCTTTGATGTTATCATTGGTGAAGCAAACTGTACACTTCGCCTTTGAATTTCAAGTCACTACCTCCTTATGAACTTTGATGTTATCATTGGTGAAGCAAACTGTTATCAAACTGGAAAATTTCAAGAAACAGGAAAATTCATTAATAATAAACAAGCAAACACTTAAAGAGAATCAAACTGAGAACTGACACAACTGACATCTAACAAAGACAAGTTATTGAAAAAATAAGAACTGATGTGGACTCTTTTTTTTTTTATCCATCTTTTCACTTTTTGTCTTTTCATTTTTTTTTTGCTTTTTTTTTTGAATAAAAATACCTGCAAAATAAAAAACATTAAAAAAATAAAAGGATGGGTTGACTCCCACCAAGCGCTTTCTTTTACGTCATTGAGCTTGACGCTTCAACCACGGTTAGGGTGGCAAAAATGATAGAAAAAAATATATCATCTCTTCCTTTTGTTTGGTAGGAATTCCATGAACTTCATAAAAAGAAGCAGATGTTCCCATGCTCCCATTGTTAAACTTTTGAAATTAGAGTTCTCCCACCATAAAGAAGAATATGTATTGGTTTGCACACGAGTGATTTCTTTAACCCCCAATAGTTCAGACTTCGGGAAAATATCAACACTCTTCACTTTTTGATTTTCTTCCAACACAACCTCGTGACACTCAGTCTCCATCTGAACCAACATTCTCTGAGACTTATGTGCTTTCTCAACAAGATTACCACACTGAACATCTAACTTATCAAATGAAACTTGATTTGACATCAAGAAATCATCTAAAATATTTTGAAGTTGAGTATTGTAATCGATGTTGATCACCTCTTTCTTCCCTTCACAATTACTAACTGGTTGATTCGCCTCATAACGACCACATCTCAAATTTAATATCGAGTCCAAATATTTTATCTTCAAAGATAGCATGTATTTTTCATCCTGCAATGTAACAATCTCTTCTGTGTCATAGAGGCGTAACCTATCTACTAACCTGTTCATCATAGCTGCAAAACTTGGATAAACTTTTTAGTAGCACTGTACAATGAGAAGAAAACTAAAAGCATAAATCTATTTTTTTTCAATATATATATACACACACACAAAAATATAAATGACTGAAATCCTAAATAAAAACAAAATTGCCAAGTTGAAATGATTTAACAGTCCCCGGCAACGGCGCCAAAAACTTGATAGACTTTTAGCAAGTGTACTAAAAATATATCGAAGTAATAAAATTTATAAGTTCGTATCCACAAGGACTGTTTAAATTTCTACTCAGCAAAAGCGTTAAAATAAAGGATTTAACAAATAGCGGGTATGTAGAGCATATATTTGATTGAGTTCAACAACAAGTAAAATAAAAATAAATGGTTTTGGAAAATATAGGGATAAAAAGTGATTAGGTCTTTCGAATCAATTAATTATCGTTGTTTGGTAAATTGCACCTAGTCTCTACAATTATTCTCCTAGACTCACGACAAATTTACAAAATAGTTTTGATCAATCCCTTGACTCAGAACACACTTCTAAAGCTACAACACCCTAATCCCTTAGGTGAGTTCGTAACCGTTGAAGGCTTTATGCACGTTAATTTTTATGTCATAACCTAACAATCATCTATCCCTAGACTGACCCGTTAGATTAATCAAAATTATTAGATCCAATTCAATAGCTAGGGTCAGTAGTCAATTGATATTTGAATTCAGTTTATATGTGATCAGTATACAAAAAGTATTAAGAGCAAACAATTCTGAATAAAACTAGGATTATAATTGTATTGAAAAGAGTTTATACAGTCACATGTTCAAACAGCTCAAATTAAAATCATCTCAGACCTAATCAAAAGAAATTAGCTAGACATGATCAAAGGAATAAACAACATAATAGAGGAAAATAAACCGATAGAGTTCCGTCGTTGTCGGCGTTGCTCCTCAATTTAATTCAAATAGTTGCTGTTGAATTCCCATGTGCGGTGATGCTACTTCCTTTACTGTGCGCGGTCTCCTTTTTGCGTGAAAGCCCTGCTGCGTTTCTTTACCCAAACCGTGATTGCCTCCCACGTGAATGAATTGCTACTGTACGCAGCTTCTCCAAAAGTGCCTCTTTCCTTTGACCTACTTCTCCTTTTATATTGATCTTCCTGAAGCATAATGTTTTCGTTTTCTTTTCTAGTTCCATGACCCATCACACTTAACATTAAGCCCAAGAGCATCTCATGTTTTTTTTGTTATTCACACCACCAAAAGTAAGCACTTGTTCAAGTGGCCATCAAAATAATTCAATTAGTCAAGTTTCTTCTTCTCTCAGCATATGACTACTAAAAATACTAATAATGCATTGTTTGACTCAATAAATTAATAATGACAATTTATTTAAAAAGACTCTAAATTAACTATTAAACTAATAAAAATAGACTAAAAACTTAACTAAAAAGACTCTGAAAATATGGAATGACGGACTGTCATCACATTTGATTGCAATCAGGACTGGAATGACAATTACTTGTTACTCTTCTAATGAATCAAAAGAGTTACGACTTAATTTCCTAGTTTAGAGAGTATTTGACACATGTTTGCACTTGGTTCTTAAAAAAGTTCATTAAAAACATAAAAAAAGTTAATAATATTTTAAGGTCGTAACAATGACATGTCATCGTAAACATAAAATGCCCACTTAGAACATGCAACGTTAAACTTTCATTTGTTACCATTATACCTTTTGGATGCATCATTATTGACAAACAATCTTGTAAGCCAAGCATTTCTATATTATTGGAGAGATGATAGAGTCGAGAGAATTGTATGTAACTTGCGGTGCTGCCTTGTTGCTTGAGAGATAAACGAACTAGGAATTCTTTTGGTTTTGGTTATGAAATTAAGAAAAATAAGACTTTTGATTTTCTTATTTTATAGGAGAGGAGAGGAATTTGAAAAGAGACTTAGGAGAGAAGCCAAAAATGCAATAAACTTGCTGCTTAGTACTCCTATATATAAAATGTTTGTTTGGTATATTTCATAGCTAAGTTTTTTTTTTTTTGTTTAGCAAGGAAAATAGGTTTATGTGGGTTGGACATTTAGAGTGAATACTTGTAGATTCTTTGGTGAAGAGAGTAGATTAAATGGATGACAGATATATTTATTGATCATTCATCATTAATAATCCCCTACGGTCTTAGTAGTAAGTGAAAAATCGTATTTTAAACTTATTGAATAACTAATATATTTGGTCTAATATATATCAAATATATCAGGTATTCGATGAACCTAAAAATTAAAATATTGTTTATAATTCAGATCGGACGAAGTATATAATAATAATAAAGATTGTCATTTGTAAAAAATATTGTTTGTGATCAAAACACAGCGTAGATTTTTGACATAAATCATACTCTGTTTTCATCCCTTGGTTAGGATATCAACATTAAAGTATTCAAAACAAATTTTTGTTTACTGCTGATCGATTAAATCTCTTCTTTATAATCATCATAATCCATAAAAAAAAAAAACATGACTTTTAAGTTGGTTAATCAAGAGACAACTTTACTTATTCAAAAAGTCTAGTGTCATCTTGAATTTAATCATGGACATCCACAACATTTGTCACGTTTTATACATTTTATCTTTTCTATGGTATGTGAAGTAAGGGTGGTTGTCGCGCAGTTTGGATCGATTTTGAGGCAAAAAACTATATTATCCAAAATTAAAATTATATGATGTTCGATTTAGATGATTCAAAAAAATATCGATCCAATTTAATGCAATTTAATTTGAATTGTTTTTTAATATCTAAATTACAAATGTAAGAAAAAAGTTGTATTAATATAAATATTATAGAGACACGATAAAATAATTTGTTTTATGAAAATATAACATATAATATATGAGAAATTAACATTATGAATGACAATGATTGATTATCTTTAATTATATATGAAATAGTAGAAAAAATGAGATTAAATAAAACTAATACGGTATTATCAAAAAATTAAAAACTAACAAATAATTTTTTTTCCTCAAAAAAAATTAAAAACTAACAAATAATATATTAATAATATATTAATGCAGAATATATGAAAAAATCAATAGGTATTAAAAATCTACGAATGTGGTTTGGTTTTGAAAAAAGAAACCCAAAATTTGATATGATATGTGTGATTTTCGGAAAATGAGATCAAAATACATCAATAAACATTCAATTTTGTGTGATTCTTGATTTTTATTGGTCAATTTTATCCTTGGTCTCCAAACCCACAAGTGGAGAAATCTCAATCAAGTTCACATATGTATGTTTTCCTCTTATCCACGCGTACGTCAAAACATATGTTGGTATAAGTGACGATCTTCCTTTTTGTGGGTCGATCAAGAAGTAGGGGTGGAGATAGACTAGGCCGGGCCGGGCTTTGTAAGGCCTAAGCCTGGCCTACTTCATAAATAATAGGCATGAGCCTGACCTATTTAAAGGCCTGATGAAGCCTGAAAGCCTATTTAAAAGCCTATTTTACAGTAAAGTCTAGCAACACATGTAAGCCTACTACTAAATATGCCAAAATTTACGAAGGCCTAAAGCACATGAATATATCTGCAAGTCTGCAACTAAATAATGAAATCTTATGAAGGTCTAATCACACCAATATATGTGCTACTAAATAACCAATCATATGAAGGCATGAGTTTATGAGAAAAAAAACTTCAACGATATCAATAATGGAAGATATATTATACATAAAAAGCTTAATAGGGCGGCCCGACAGGCTTAATATAGGCTTTTTTTGTAAGTCTTAGCCTGGCCTATTTAATTAAATGTGCTTTATAAAAAGCTTGAGCCTGACCTTGTTAATAAACGAGATGAGCCGAGTTAGGCTTTAAATAGGCTAGGTCATAGGCCCCTGTCGGACGGTCTCGCCTTTTCCCACCTCTATCAAGAAGTTAATAAACATTCCCAACCACTTAAGGTTATCAAAGAGGACATCCTAACATAAGCATGCATGTGCTTGAAGATGTGAAGCTCCTTAGAACAACGTGCTCCCCATCAATAGGAAGTAATAGAATCATAAGGCGATACTTAAGGATGGTAGAGCAATCTACGAGTGACATATGATGACCAAGCTCATGAATAAGGATATCTAGAAGAAAATAATGAGCATGTGTTGCTTACAAACATATAAAAATAAAAAAACTGTTTTCTATCTTATGGCCATGCCAAATTTTTCTTCCATATTCTGAACACTTTTACTAAAAGTAGTACTCATCAAAATATGTTGTGTTTTTGAGAGACGGTGTCTTATAAGTAAAATTGCTGACATAATCTGATATTGTACCACAATGACCATTCAAAACACTCTCAAAATCAGAATTCATACCATATATCCAAAAATTAGCCCTTGCCAGCCCCAAAAACGTTTGAGGAGCCTCTACCGTATCACAAGTTTAAATATGTTTCCGACATTCATTTGTATGAGCACATGTTCCCTAATTTTATTAAAATAAATATGGAAACGGATATATATTTTTTAAAGGAAAAATGGATATATATTTATTAGTGGTCTTGATCATCATAGATAATTTATCTAAGCGTACTACAAAGATATCCTCCTTTCTAAATAAAGAATGAATAAATGGATATTCCAAGTATAAAAAGTTAGTCTGAGAATAAATGATTCAATCATGTTTCGATTTTGTGTGTGGTCTAAAAAGAATGATAATATTTAAACAATATTCAAAGTTTTTTTTTTGACAAAAAACAATATTCAAAGTTAAAAATCTAAATATGATAAGTATCCAAAATATTCACATAATATTCGTATCTATATGCATATATCCATATATCTTATACATATTTTTTTTTTAAAGAATATATCTTATACATATCTGACACCAATAATACATCTCCATTATCTTTCCAAAAAAAATAAAACATCTCCATTAGTATTTGCGCTTAGAACCAGTTAGGGATTCACATAATATTCGTATATATCTATATGCATATATCCATTTATCTAAAAAGCACCACTGCATTCGTGCTTAGTACGTATTCACGACGAATTCATTCTATATTCCTTAATTTATTAAATAAAATATGAGAATAGATACGTATATTTTTTTAGGGAAGAATAGATACATATTTATTAGCGGTCTTAATCATCATACATTATTTATCTAGGCTTAAATAGATATCTTTTTAAGTTAAAGAATAAATAAATGTATGATGTTGGTATAGAAAATGTGAGTCTGAACATGAATGATTGAATTTTGTTTTGATTTTTTCTGCGTTCCAAAAACAATATATTAATACTTCAACAATAGAGTAAATAGTTCTTGTCAAAAAAAAAAAACAATAGAATAAATAGTGATTTTCGTTCTTAAATGTGTAAGGAGTATTTACAATATACTTTTAATATATCGAAAATTTTAAAATAGTCTTTCATTGTACATAGGGGTGGAAATGGGCTAGGCCGAGCCGGGCTTTGTAAGGCCTAAGCCTGGCCTACTTAAAAATTATAGGCCTGAGTCTGGCCTATTATCCGTCATAGGCTTATTTTCGAGGCCTGTCATGACCTTTTTAAAGGCCTGATGAAGCCTGAAAGCCTATTTAAAAGTCTATTTTACACTAAGGCCTAGGAACATATATAAGCCTACCACTAAATAGGCCAAAACTTATGAAGGCCTAAACACACAAATATGACTTCTACTAAATAACAAATACTTACGAAGGGCTAATCACACCAATATATCTGCTACTAAATAGCCAAATCATATGAAAGCTTGAGTTTATAAAAATAAAGCATCAACATTATCAATAATGAAATGCATATTATATATTAAAAGCATAATAGGCCGGCTCGACGAGCTTAATAGGCTTTTTTGTAAGCCTTAGCCTAGCCTATTTAAGTAAATAGGCTTTATAAAAAGCTTGAGCCTGACCTTTTTATTAAACAAGCTGGACCGAGCTAGGCTTTAAATAGGCTAGGTCATAGGCCCCTGTCGGACGGCCTGGCATGTTCCCACCCCTAATTGTACACTTTGTTGGTCAAAATATTCTCTCAATTTAAAATACTTTGTTAATACTATTATATTTGTTCTTCGATATATTTAGTTACTGTCATATCATTTTGAATAAGTTATTACTCCATCTGTTCCTTTTTAAGTGTCGTCTTGGGGTGAATTTTTCGTTCCTATTTAACTGTCTTTTGGTATTTTTAAGGATATGATTTGTCAATTATACCCTTTGTCAATTACTCTTATCTTTTCAATAAAACTAATTAATGTTATCTATTTTGAAAACTAAAGTTTGTTTTTTAAAACAAAGTTTGTTTCTTATTATCTTCAAATTTAAACAAAATTTTGTTACAAACAATGGTTTCAAGAAGAGTTAAATTCTATAAAGGCTTAAATGTAAAAGAAGAGATTTGAATAAAATCCTTTAAAAAAATTAACATGAACACAAACTGAAGCCATAGTTGAAGTCTTAACTTTGATTAAAGGAGTTGGAAGAAAGTTAATTTTTTCTTAGCTTTTGATTAATGTAAAGTTGGAATAATTTTTATATTGACTTAAAATAATTAAAAATATGTACACAATATTTAGAAAATTGACAATTGTTTGCTATAAGAGAGAGCGCGAAAAAAATAGGAATTTCTTGGAGAAAACATAATACTCCCTCCGTTCCTTTTTATGTGTCGTTTTAGAAATTTAACATAAAAATAGCGAAGTATATTTTTGCACACTTTTTTCCTATTATACCCTCGTGTTAATCCACTAATAATTTCCTATTTTATTTACACACACTTTATCTTTGAAATAAATTTAATATGTAACAAACAATTGTTTTTTTTTTTAGGGAATGTAACAAACAATTGTTAGTTAGTACTCTCTTTCTCAACAAATTCCTATTTTTTTGCGCCTTTTATCTTTCTCTCATAACAAACAATTTTCAATTTTCTAAATAATATGCATATCTCTTGAAATTTTCAACAAACAAGTACTACTCATGTTATTTATAGAATTTTAACTCTTCATGGAACTATTATCATAGGTAACAAAATTTTGTTTAAATTTGAAGATAACAAGAAATAAATTTTGTTTTAAAACAAAACAAACACTACAAGAAAATGTGCAAATTGCGACACTTCATCTGCGACCCTTACCTTATAACTGCCTCAAATGTACATTTGCAACACTTGTTGCGACTGTTTGGAGCAAATGTCGCAGGTGTTTTTTATTAAATAAATTAAAAGGCACGTTGATAATTTCATTTACCCTCTCAACCCAAAATTTCATTCCCCGCTCTCACTTCCCCCAAAACCCCCAAATATCAAACTCACTCACCACACTCACCACCAACTCAGTCGCTCCTCATCCCTTCACACTCGCTCCTCACCACCAACTCACACTCGCTTCCTCTTCCTCGTTATGGCTCTCACACTCCCAACCTAGCTTCAGATTCAGATTCGTGGCTTCTCACAAACCCTAACCTAGCTTTGAATCGGTCCAACTCAATCAGTGATTTAGATTCTTCTCACACCCAATATTGCTCAGATTCCAACTCAATCAGTGCTACAATCGGTGATTTAGATTCTTCTCACACTCAATCGGGATTTAGATTCTTCTCACACCCAATCAGTGCTACAATCCATCACCTTGATTTTGTTCCTCTTAAAGGTAACTTCTCTGCTCGTCTCAAAACTTGGAGTCACGGCGCTCAGGTTCGTCAATTTCTTTTTTAACTGTTGATATTTTTTTAAAGCTAGTATAATAATTCGTTGATTGCTTCTTCTCTGTTGAATCGATTTTGAATTAACAACTTAATTTGCAGTTATGTATAAGCTAAAGTTATTTCTATAATAAGCAATAAAATAAAGTTGAATTTTTAAGTGTAAATTATAAGTTGTTTTTGTAAGCTATTTTTGGGAGCTTATGAAAAGAAGTTGAAAACAGCTTATGAACATGTCATAAGTTGTTTTCTTAAGTTTTCCCAAAGAGTCTCCCAGATAATTGTGTCAGTAGATAAGTTCTAAATAAGTCAATCCAAATAGGCATTTATTGCGCCGAGTTTGAGTGGACTGATGAAATAATATGCTGTTGTACTGAGAGGCAATTTTGATATGTGACAGACATTGACGAAGCTGCGGTTTTCGCGAGATGCTTTCACTGAAGACGAGAAGAATAAATTTCAAGTAATTATTTGTTTCCTCTGGATCTATTTTGAAATTTGTGTATGTGTTTGAGATGTTTGTACTTTGAATTGTATAAAGATTTGGAACTGTTTTATTATTACAGGAGTTGTTGAAAAGAGATGATTTCTATAGGATTAGACTGCCATCCAATGTTTTGAGCCCTCCCGGCAGGGATTATATTGTTTCGTCGGTGAAAGCTGTAAGTCTTAATTAGAATGAAGTTATTGTTCATTGATAGCATGCATCAAAATGTTAAGCTTCTTTTTTTCACGCCAATCAACTATTCATGTATGGTTTTATATTTGAATTTATGCTTGGGGAAGTGTGAAGAAGCTTTTAGTTCCCAGGTCTGTTTGTTCCTATTCCGGAAATACTTTCAATTGTGTAAGAGATGATAGTTATTAGTGTGTGATATTGTTCTAGTAATGCTGGATATTGTTTGTTTTGCACTCATCACATGATGTTGAAATATAATAATCCATTAGCCGTCTCTTATTTTTTCATGGTTATCTTTTAGTAGCTTGAATCTATATGATGGTGTTACTGTTGTGTACCTTAAAGTGTACCTTATTACTTCAATTGGTATCAATCCATCACCGAATTTTATTGCTGTGTACCTTAAAGTGTTGTACTTTTCTCCTGTTATCTCCATTTATATTAAGATGTCCTTTTCTCCTGTTATTTATATTCAAGTGTTGTACTACGATAATAGAAAAAGAAACATTTGGTTATGGGCCCAACAAATCAATAGATTATTAAGTTACAGGGACTAGAAAACATTTGGTATTTATGATTTTTCTGATTGGTGTTAACTAACACAATGACTAATAGTTCCAGCAATAACCAATCATCACTCTAATAGTTAACAGGGACTAGAAAACATTTGAATATATATGATTTTTCTTGTTTTTTGTGTTAACTAACAATTTGCTTTTTTATGTTTATGTTGCAAGACAAAGTTTGTTGTTGATGATGATGGAGACCATAAAAAATATGTTATCTCTAGCCTTGGAAAGAAATGGAAGGATGGAAAGTCTCGATTGTTTAAGAAACATTACAAATGGGAACTCACATTAGAGGAGAATTTCAAAAAAAACCGTCCAAGTTTTATTAACCCAGATCATTGGGCTGTTTTTGTCAATTTTAGGAGGAAGGCTGAACAAGTGGTAAATTATAGTTTCATTTGTTTTTTTTTTTAAGCTTTTAACTGATGCGTGTATAAAAATTATTGTTTCAATTAATGCAGGCGATTGCACAAAAAAATGCAAGAAATCGGAAAAAGCAAAAAACTCCTCATACACTAGGAACTGACTCGCTTGCGATCAGAAAAGATGAGTTGGTATGGTTCACTCAAAGATGAGTTTATATTTGATATGTTGCTTTTCTGTGTATGCAATACTCTGCAATTTACATGTAGGCACATCTCTTTTTAGTTGATCTTATCATCTCATCTAGGCAATTAGTGATCTCATCTGGACGTACATTATAAGATTGTTTGGAAATGAACAAGTAATTATCATATGTGCTTACTTGTAGGAATTGAGATATGGTCGAGAATATAGCAGGGGAGATATGTATGTTGTTTCGCATAAAGATGCCAAGGGAAAATTTGTCAATGAATATGCAAAGGAAAAAGCTGTAAGTGACAATTTCTTTTTTGCACAATTGAAAATGAGGTCATCTGTCATGACAGAACAGCAGCTGTTGGTGCTGTTTCTGTCGGCTGGGCAGCTGGTTTTTTGGGTCGGTTGTGATTGTGTTAGGTGCTGCCGATTTGGGTCTTTTGGTTGGGGCTGTTCAGAGGGGTATTGGCTTAGCTATGGGTTTGAATTTTGGGATTGTTACTAGATTTCAAAGTCATAGTGGTTGTCTTGCATGTGATGTTTTTGCTGTTTCTGTTGCGCCTGTGTTGTTGAAATGCAAGTTGAAATATATGCAGGAACTATTGCAAGTTGAAATGCAAAACACTCAATGTGAGAATGAAGCATTTGTCAATGTGTTTGGAAAGGAATATGCTGGATATGTCCGTTCTATGGGGCGTGGCATAACACCATCTCAAATCTCTAGTCGCTCTACTAGATTAGCCTCATCTTCCATCGAGGCTAATGAGAAAATTTTGAAAATGCAAGCCGAGATTGATTCTCTTAAGGAGAAGGCTTCAGAAGTTGATGTCTTGAAGGCGCAAGTTGCTTTATTAATGCAAATGCAATCGCAAAATTCTAGAGACAAAGAGGTAATTTTTACCTCCATTGAATATGTGTGCCATAATTTTGGTTTCCTACATTAAAGATTGCCATAGTTATTGTTTGTCACCCTGCTGACAGGGTTATCTAACTTTTGTTCTGTTGAATCTTCTCTACCCACTTGAGTTTTTGATAATTTCTAAGTTTAGGTTGAATAAGTATAATCTTGAGTCACTTTCATGGTTTATAGACACACTTACTTAGTCCAGAGGTCTTTATTTGATATTATTAGAAGTTTAACTATGAACATTATTGCCTCTGCCTCATCCATTATACCCTTGTTCATGCATTATTGATGAAAACTAATCACTGTCGTATTTTTTTTTTCTTCTTTTCAGCCAACAAATTTAGAAACAAGAGATGGTAGACATTCATCTGAGTCTAGCCACCGCCTTCAGGATCATTGAAGCAACATCACTAGGGAACTTCTAATTTTGCTACAGCGGTTTTGTTATGGACTTCTAATTTTTCTACAGCTGTTTTGAATGTTCAATCACTAGTGTTTCGATTTTTTGAATGTTTAAACTTGGTACTATATATCTTTTGGTTTAGTTAAGGATGTATGGATCAAACTTCTTACTCTTGAATTATGTATATTTTGTATTTTAAGTCTTTAGTAATATATTTTGAGATTGACTTCAAATTCTGTAGAAAAAAATTCGAAATCAGGGCATATCAATTTCAAAAAGTAAATAAATTTGTACATTTAAAAAAAAAACAAATACATTTGTGACTGTTCAAACAGTCGCAGGCATTTTAAATTAGACATTTGCGACCCTTTCCCAACTGTCGCAAGTCCCTTGAAATCCATTTGAATCTCCTCATTTGCGACCCTTCCCCAAATGTCGCAAGTCCCTTGAAATCCATTTGAATCTCCTCATTTGCGACCCTTAGCAACTGTCGCAGTGCCTTTTGCGGCAGTTGGTACGGCCCTTCTATGAAGGGTCGCAAAAGACACTTGCGACCCCAACATCCGTGACAGTTGGGGAAGGGTCGCAATTGTACATTTGCGACCCTTCTAACAGTCGCAATCTGCCATTTTAAAGGTCGCAAAATGCAGTTTTTCTTGTAGTGAAACAAAATTTGTTTAAAAAACAAACTTTAGTTTTCCAAATATATAGCATTGATTAGTTTAATTGAAAAAATATAAGAATATTTGACAAAGGGTATAATTGACAAATCATACCCTTAAAATATCAAAACGACAGTTAAATAGGAACGAAAAATTCACCCTAAAAAGACACTTAAAAAGGAACGGAGGGAGTAACTGACAGTTGTTTGTTACAAGAGAAAGATAACATATTAAATTTATTGAAAAGATAAAGTGTGTGCAAAAAAATGGAATACTTATTTTCATATTATTCCTTGTAATAAAAGAGTTATTGTCAACACTAAAAAAATACTTTAATGTCAAAAACGATTTGGACTAATAAAGTGCAAGGTATAATAAAATTTCAAACACTGAATGTCTATGACGGCTCATTTGAATGTGTTGGTTTGAGACATCACATTCAGTGGTTTAACACATCATCTAAGACCGGAAAAAAAAATTTAAACATTGAAAGTCAATTATGATATTAATTTCATTTTTTTTAGGATGAATTAATTTCACTTCTTACCAACACATGTTGGCTCAGTTGGTAAGGAACGGGTCACTTCCTCTCAGAAGGTTGTGTGTTCGAATTCCGCTGCCGATGTGAGGACGGTGTTGGTGGGTAATCTGTAAGTACCTCTGTAAGTGCCCTTTGGGCCCGGAGGCCTGCCCTGACCCTGGTGGTGACCGGAGCCGAATCCACCTAAACTTTTTTTGTAAAAAAAAAAAAAAAGATAAAAAAGTAAATCTTACAAGTATCCAAAATATCGACAGAATATCTTGTACATATCCGATACATCCGCATTAGTGTTCGTGCGCTTAGAACCGGAGCTAGGGTTTCAAACTCTCGCCGAAAACAAGCACCATAGCTTCCTTCTCTTCCACCGGCGTAGAACCTCCGTCGTAAAGCTTCATTCACGCCACACCCATCTCGAACCCCCATCTCAAACCCCATCACAATAAAGGAACGAACAAGGTACAATGAAAAATGTTTCTCTTGTTTATTAGTTGTTTGCTTCAAAGCTGTTCCTTTTCGATTGCATGCATTTCCAACTTTGATTCATTTGTCTCCTTTGGATGTTGTTTGATACTATTATTTAATTTGAGCTATAAGAGTTGTGATTGATGATTGAGGATGTTTTTTTATCATTTTGAAAAAATGATTGAATGTATATATTTCTTGATTAATGAAATCTGTTTTTCGAGGCACAAACTTAGAACACAGATAACAATATAAGAAAATGAAAGTAATTGAATGTAACCACATGTAATTTGTAGCTCGGGTTTTAGACTGATCAACAGCTTGTATCGTTCCTTAACTTCATATCTTAAAATTAATTCATGTTTTTTAATATCCATATTCATTTTCTTAAAGCTCGGGAATCATGATAACATTATTTTTTATAGCATTTGTCATTTCATTGTATTTGTAGGAATTTACTACAAGCATGAACTCTTGTTTTCTTACTGCATCTGATAGACATGAGAATGAGCCTTCCAAGCGGCAAATATCCAGTGTTGGTCAAGATATCATAAGCAACCTACCTGTCTTTATCATTGCCCACATTCTTTCTTTTCTTCCTATTGAAGATGCAGTTCGCACTAGTGTTTTATCACGGAGGTGGATATACATGTGGACATTTGTCACAAAACTATATTTTGGAGATAAACCAATCTATAAGATAAAGAAAACTAGATTTATGAACTTTGTATGCAGGGTGCTGTTTCATCTGAATAGTGCAAGCATCGATTCATTTTCTTTTTATCTTTCAGAGAAGTATGACCCCTACATTATCAGTCAGTGGATATCTGTTGTTTCAAATAGAAAAGTAAAAAATATTGATTTACGTTCGCTTGAAGAATGCAACATTTCAGTTTATCCCATTTTCAAATGCCAGACCTTGGAGGAATTGGTGCTGGCATTGGGTCATTCTATTGTCCAATTTCCCTCCTTTGTTTGTCTTTCATCCCTCACTGTCTTGCATTTGATTGCAATCAGGACTGGAATGACAATTACTTGTTACTCTTCTAATGAATCAAAAGAGTTACGACTTAATTTCCCAGTTCTTAGAGAGTATGTGACTAATGCTTGCACTTGGTCAGGTGTAAAGTGTGTCACTTTAGAAGCGCCTCTACTTGAAGTGATTACTATGATCCGTGGTAATCGTTATTCGCGATCTGATTTGTCACATGCTGAAATTAAGATCCATGCTTCAAATATTAAGAAATTCCGTTATGATGGTTATGTGTCAGCAGAGACCATTTTACTAGATGCACACGTTGTGAAGGCTGATATTTCTCTAATAACTTCAAAGGTCAAGAGTGTGCAACAAATGGGAATTTTTGTTCGCAAGCTTTTCAGTATTAATAATGTGGAATGTTTACGGCTTTATCTGTATCTTAATCCGGTATGTTTTCTTGCTTCAACCTTTAAGTTAATGTTGATAAGAAGAAATTTACATTGTTGTATCAAAGTAAATAACTAAATTTGTAATTAGTAAGTAATATACAAGGCTCAGGAGACTTTTTAATAATTGTTCTCTGGTGATTAAAATACTTTAGCATATTATATGATTATGAAGTTTTGAACTTTCAATAGTGAAAAATTGTCTAATGGTTCATTTCATTTACTCTATCTCTTGGATAAATTCTTAATCGTTGTTCTAACATGACAGGCTCCCTATGCTTTCCTAGATCCTGCACAAATGAAACATTGTTTAGCTGATATTCCGGCATTTGGAATGTTGCGTCATTTACTGCTACTCTTTGTTAACTGTGAAGTTTTGTTAGGTTTACTTTTAAAATCACCGTGTCTGGAGACTCTGGTTTTAAAGGATTTAAAGGTTCGTAATTGATGCTCTTTAAATTTTACTAAATGCATTTAAGATATGGTCTTTTGGTTTAATAGTAAAAATATTGATTGAAAACAAGATATGCATTAAGGTCTTGTGGTTTAATAGTAAAAATATAAGTGAAAACAATATATCTATCTGATTTTGTAATTTAATTCAAGATACAAACATAATATTTGTGTAAGCTTTTCCATTCCATTATCTTGATGAACCAAGTTGTGTAATATTAACAAGTTCTTTTTTTTTTTTCTTCTTCTGATTATCAGGTTATAGATTCTGATGAAGAACCGGTGAATTTTGCAAGTGTGCCTGACTGTTTTTTATCTACCCTTAAAGAGGTAAAATTTGAAGATTTTGCAGGTGGTAGGCATGAGTTAAGTTTTGCTAAATTTGTTATGGAAAAGGGCCAGGTTTTGGAGAGTATTAGTTTCTCGTGTTATCATGGGCTGCGCGGGGAGGAATTCGAAAAACTTAAAGAAGAGATATTTTTAGTTAAGAGAAGTTTTACTATAGAATTTTCAGGTAATCTGGCTACTGAAGATATTTAATAGTGTAAGGAATACACTTTTCATATTTATAATTGAACTTTGTTCTTGGATGAATGTATTTCAAAACATGATTATTAATATTATTATTGCATATTAGATTTCAGTATGATTTTGTGTTGTCCTCAAAAGCTTGAATTACTTTGTGGGTTGTCCAAAATTCAGTAACTCTTTCTCTCTCTAAAACAAATCCTCTGTCTTCTCTCTAAAAACACACCACAACCTCCCTTTCCCTCAAATCCAAATACACTTCTTCAAAATGTAGATCTCAATGACGGTGGTGCGATGAGGCGAGACCTCCGCATCACCTCACCTCTGGCTATACGGCGATCTTTGCGTCAATGGTTTTAGGAGGTGTGGTAGTAGCAGCTTGCAGTGGTGGTTGTGGTGGGGATGATGGTGATTTGTGGTGGTAAGTTTAGATGGCTTCGTGGTGGATCTCGTGGAGGTTTGTGTTGGTGGTGGCTCACGGTGGCTTTGTGGTGGTAGATTTGGATCCATATTTGGATCTAAATCTTCAGTTGCTGGTGGCTGGTGGTTGTGAGAAAGACTATTATGTTATATAGTCTTCTTTGCGGGTGCCGGCATTTTATTTGGCTTTGTTTTGTCAAAGATTTAATCATGGAGATTTGAGTGGTCCGTTTTCGGCGACAGAAGGTGTGTTGGCGGTTGGTGGGTGCTTCGGTAGGTGTGTAGGCGGTGACGGGGTGGTCGGTGGTGGTGATGGACGTGTGGTGCGGAGGAGGTGATGTGTGGTACCAATATGTGTGAGTCATTTCCGACGGCTACATGTGTGGTGGCATCTATTTCATTCATGATTAATCCTCCTTCGACGAACTCCCAGATCGTTTGTCGTCGTAAGGATCGTGGTGGTTGTGGTTGTTCGCGCCGGTGCTCGTGTTTGGTGTCGGAACGGGATCAATTAGAGCATCCACAATGGTAGTTCCCTAACAAGGACTTCTCAAATGGACCTCACGTGACACATCACTTATTTATAATTTTGTAATAAAAGTACATATTAAGGACTTAATGACTCCAACGGTAATACACTAATAAGGACTTCAATGAAAAGTACTTAAATATGTCCTACTATCTTTATATCATTAAACAAAAATAATTTATTTATTACTCCTTTTTACAAGTAGGACCAAGTAGTACACATTTTATTACTCTTTTATGCAAGTGGGACCAAGTAGTACATATTTTATTACTTTTTTAAACGTGGACTCGTTAGTTACCCAAGAGAGAGAGTCCTTATATAATTGTCCGTTCCTTAACGGTGACTCATTTTTTCTTCCTCCAATGGAGCGTCCTTAACAAGGAGTGATCCTTACTAAGTAAGGACATCCCATTGAAGATGCTCTTAGAATGTTTTCTCAAACTCTCACCTCGTCGATTGAACTTGGACTCCTTCTATGGTCTTGAGCTAGATGCAGTTCTTTCCTCATGTTACAAGATCGTGCACATTTCACTGGATACCGTAGTGCCACCGAAACCACTTGATAAACTCCAACGTTGTTACTCAAGTTGTCTCTGTCGGTTAACACCAGAGTTTTTTGCAACAACCGAGTGCTGCCTCATGCCTATAGGTCACTCCCAAATAGCCTCCAGTTTGATACAATTAATAAAAAGTCTTAATATATTTTTTAGAGGATAAAAGTTATTAACACTAGTCGCACAAATTTATGAAAAAGAAAAAAAAAACAATTTGAGTTGGTTAAGTGAGGACACTAATATATTTTGCTAATTATATATCATGGTATTTTATTTTTGTCAATATTATTAATTACAGATATCGGAGCAAAGTGAAGTTTACAATTTATATCTTAAAGAAACAAGAATATCATCAAATCATTTGAAAGTTTTAGCACTCCATCAAGGGAGTATAGAATACTCTTTATTAAAATGGATTATGATTTTGCACATACAAAAAACTTATGGTTTTCTTATTCTATAAGGAGACTCTTCCTACAAAGTCACTGCAAAGTAAAGTTTTTGAGCAACTACTACAAAAGATTGTTTTATCTTATTCATCTCATATACAATTATTTTTACGAGGGGGGGAAATAAATGTGTTATGCACTCTTTTTCCCTTAATCATTGTTCTATCTCATTGAGTTTTTCTGATAAAGTTTTTAACGAAACAGATTATGACATAAAATGTTATACTCTTTTTCCTTCACTAAAATTTTTTTCTATTGAATTTTTCTGTAGTAATAATTTAATGAGGCATATTCTCATTGGACATCAAAGGGGAAGTGTTATGAATATTATTGTGAATGTCCACAAGCCGTATGTCCATAACCGTTTGACTCATTTACCCATATTTTCTTGTATTTTCCTATAAATATGACTCATTTGTAATAGAATGATACACACAAGACACAATTGAAACTCTTACTTTTCTTTCTTTCTCTCCTTCATCTATATTTTATTTTATAACATAATTGAAAATTTTATAATTTATTATGATCCTACTTATTTAATCTTTGTAGCCGACCACATAGGATATCCGATTAAAAAAAAAAAAAAGTGTACAAAGAAATTAAACAAAAGAGAATTAATGTGTATCTTGGTTTTTAAAACGATGGCACATATCAAAATTGGAGGGAAAAAACAAGGACCCTTCACTGCTTCACTGCTACTTCACTGCTACTATTTATTATATAAGAAGGGAAAGGGCTCCATATATAAGTCCACTAATTTGTGATGCAGAAGCTCAATATATAATGGAAACTAGAAAAGACATCACATCATCATGGGATACAGGCATACAGCCATGCCATCGGCAAACTATTCATTTTTTTTGGGATTCGAACCACGGACCTTGCATATATTATGCATTGTCCTTACCAACTGAGCTAAGCTCACGAGGACGGCAAACTATTCATTTTCACAAACAGACAAATCTTCGAGTGGAACAATATCATATTAGTCTTATTTATCGTTAAGAAATGGTATTTAGGCAACTATTTTTCTTCCATTTTATTTTGAGATAAAAACATTGAAAAAAATAATGAGAATATAAGAGAATAATTGTAAAAATATAATTTCATTATAAATTTATCACATCTATTAGATCAATTTTTTTTATCTCTATCTTCATCTTTTTTAAGATGAATACACATATCATGTGTTGAAGACACATTTTCTTCTATTAAAGTTATTTGTTGGTTCTATCATTTTTTATCGTACTATTAATTTTTCTTAAAAATTGTAATGTAGATTTTTTTATAAATGTTTGTAAAGTTTAACGGTAGTAGGTTGACAGTGTAAAACAACTTTGCAATTTAAACACAATTATAATCAAAACATTTTGAATTGACACATGAATTAAAAACATTAATTGATGTAGCGATTTTAAATGTTTTGATTGACCGTGTGTGTAAAAGTTATTTTGCACCAGCTACCCACTACCATTAAACTCATGTTTTTACTATACAACTTTTTCTATCCCTGCTTAATTATTTTCTTAATTATCTTGGTCCCTCCAAATCAGATCACATCTCCATCCATCTCTTCTCTTTAAAACTGAAGTTTTTGAACCACACTGAAACAACACATGCGGGGTACTAACGTTAATACAACCACGTTGGTTATTCCTCGAAGATCAAAGATACTGATGGGTACACCCCACTGATGCAGAGAACCTTGTTGATGTCTGTACTGTATTAATCTAAGTCAGTCTTAGCTACACTTCATAGACACAAAATTAAGGAATCACAATTGATACACATATCTTTGATCTTTGAGGAATATTTAGGGAATGAATTATGAAACTCAAGTACAAACTAATTCCAACGTATCACAATGTATTCAAAAAATAAGTGAAGGATGTATATTTACTTATTCAAAAAATAAGTGAAGGATGTATATTTATATTTACTTTGTGAAATTATGTGGAGTTTCCTTCCACTATCAGACAAATTAAAATAAATATTTTTGCAGGCATTTTGATTTCTTATGGGAAGTTGAACACACACACACCCCCTCAGTAGATTCGCCCCCTGCCCATGAGTAATAAAGTAAGATGGTGACCAAAGCTCTTTAAATGGAAAAATATTATTTGCTTGAAGCAAGGTTATGGTTAGACTACTTCCTTGAATGAATTACCAATCAATAAGTACAGTATGACGCATTTATCATGGTCTAGCATAATATTTCCATCATGGACAAGTTACATCATGTTGTACTTTATTTTTTTTTAGGGAATCTTGTTGTACTTTATTGTAACTAGTTTTTTTCTCTTTCAAAAACTCCATGTGTTATAAGATGTTGTTCACTCCTCCTTCAGTTTCAACTTTGTCACTCTCTTTCAAAGTCAAATTGTTTCCCTGTCTCTCCCGTTCTAATTATACCTTCAACACTAAACAATTTCATAATTTCTTCTCATTCTCATTTCCACTTAAAATATGGGTAATTGTTTTGTTTGTATGCTTCTGGAAGTCGTGATTATTTTAGAAATGATTATAATTATGATTGTCATGTATGTAATGATACATTTTGGAGTAGGAAACAATTTCAAGATCATATGAAAACTCATCGAGGAAAGTATGAATGTAAGAAATGCAAAAGAATTTACGTGGAAAAAGCCACTAGAGATGAGCACGTCAAAAATGGAGATTGTAGTAAGAAATAATTAATATTGGTGTTTACATTTATGTGTAATGATACATTAATATGAATGTAAACACCAATATTAATTATTTCTTACTACAATCTCCATTTTTGACGTGCTCATCTCTAGCGGCTTTTTCCACGTGAATTCTTTTGCATTTCTTACATTCATACTTCCCTGGATGAGTTTTCATATGATCTTGAAATTGTTTCCTACTCCAAAATGTATCATTACATACATGACAATCATAATTATAATCATTTCTAAAATAATCACGACTTCTTGAAGCCATACAAATCTTGTTGCCCAATAATAACATAACAGAGTGAATTTGCAGTCCCGCACACAAAACATCATTCAACTTCAAAAGCCAAAAAAAAAAATCATGTTGATGCGGCTCTAAAATTGTGAACCTTGCACGAGATTTTAATTTCCTCATCATTATCATTAGCTGTAACATGTAAGTAACGTTTTTCTCCTTTTTATTTGGCTGGATTTTGTGCTTATATCTGAGATTTTGATTTTTGTTGAAAACAGGTTTGGTATCAAAAAATATCTATTTTTAAGGAGACAACAGATTCAGTCCTAAAATTTAGCTTCTGATTTAGTCCTAAAAATTTGGATTTTGATTATTTAGTTCAAGAATAAATCGTGCCTTCTGATTTATTTTATTTTTATAAAACAGGCTTTAAAGATTTTGGCCTCCTTCAAAAAAAAAAAGATTTTGGCCAAAAATTTGGCTTTTGCCTATAAATATATCAACCTGCAACAACAGACTTCATCATTCTTGTCAACAAGAAAAACCTACTTCCTCGTTGGTTCACAATCTAAACCTCAATTCCTTTAACCTTTCTTGCTATTTGATTTTCAATACCTCAATGGAGGTAGATTGGGGAAATTTAGAAGCCCTTCCTCTAATCATTCTTGTCAACAAGAAAAACCTACTTCCTCGTTGGTTCACAATCTAAACCTCAATTCCTTTAACCTTTCTTGCTATTTGATTTTCAAGACCTCAATGGAGGTAGATTGGGGAAATTTAGAAGCCCTTCCTCTAAGTTTGATTTAGAGCGTATTGATCACATCTATTTCAGCGTGGTATGCAAAGAATTGGTATTCCATCGCAAAGTTTAATTATCAAAATTGTCAAGTCAAAAACAATGTATTGGCTATGCTGATGATTCCCACAAAAAGAAGGTGTAGAACAATGAGATGTTTATATGGGATTTCGTCCAACAAAATTTACCGGTTCCAATTATCACTCCCTCATAACAAGAGGTTTTGTGGTTCAAGTCATGGTTGGCTAGCAAAGATGGATCTTATTTCCAAAGCTACATTTATAACCCTACTTAATCCCTTCAACAATCTAGCTTTCATCCCTCTACCACCCATCTACATGCCGGATATATATAGACGAATTAGATATTATGAATGTAATGTTCGTAAGGTTATTTTATCGTCTAATCCTACAACTAGTCCACACGATTATGTTGTTGTAGCAATTTATGGTATATGTGCGTTCTTGCTTTCATGAAAGCCGGACAAAAGTTTTGGACTTATGTTGATCATGACTATTTCTGCTTCACCGATGTTATATTTTATAAAGGCCTGGTCTATGCCGTGGGACGTTGGAATAACATCATCTCTTTAGACATTTGCAACTCGAAGGATTGTGAAAAGGTCATTCCCAATGTTGTTTCATCGCGAGGGAGTGATACTCGTTATGCTCATCGAGCATATCTAGTTAAATCATTGGAGGGAGACTTGTGGCTTGTAAGAAAAGCTATTGGTTTTCCTGATGACGACGACGATGAAGATAGTCATATATCTAGTAGTGGTGCTATAGGATTCGAAGTGTATAAGTTGGAATTGGATCTTCAAACTGGTAAGCTTATACAAATGTTAAGGCTTGATAGTTTGGGAGACAATGTTTTATTTATGGGTGATAGTGATTATGTATCTATGTCAGCTTCGTACTTTGCTAATTATCTACAGAAAGATTCAATTTATTACACCGATGATTTCTATGAAGACTGTCCACATCCTTACCCGAATGGACCATTTGATATGAAAATCTTTAATATGTGAAAGATGGAAGCTTTAGCCAACATTGCCCTTACGAACATTGGTTCACACGGATGCCCCCTTCACTATGGGTTATTCCACCATTTCAGTGGGACTGATAGTTTCAATTTGAAGTATGTTACTTTGTTTTATTTTAATAAAATGAATTAGTTTTTGTCTTTTCGCATTTGTCTGTTTATTTAACTAATATTGAGAATGGTTTGGAGAAGGATATCGTTGAAACAAATAATGTGATTTACATTTAGTAGCTTACTGTCGGTTAATAATATTTTGCCGTTTCAAAAAAAAAAAAAAAAGCTTACTGTGTTTAATGAATGTCTGTTGTGCAATTTTTATTTTTTATTTTTAAATAACAAATGTTAATAGTTAGATTAATATTTTTAAATACAAATATATGCAGAAATGAAGTACAATTTGTTTTCGAGGAAAATGAAGTGCAGTTTGTGAAACACATCTCCATATTATATGTACTTTGGAACTCTAGCATGACAACATTATTCTAGGTACACTAATCATGGTTATTCTGAGATGACAGATTGAATTTAATTAATTACATTCCATCTCAGAAAAATTGAACACATCTCACATATATGTAACACCTTTATTTCTCCATCTCAAACAAAAATAAGCATGCTTTCTGGCTAGTTTCTCAATGATTTTGATGTGGTGAGATTTAACGTAGTTATTGGCAACATCAAGAACCAACTTGCAAGACATAAGAATATACCACCAAAGTCGACGATAATAGTGTAGTCCTTCTCTAATCAGCATTTAAATTTAGGAACAAAATCTGATGTTAAGCACAGTTACATAGGGACAACATAACTTTGAACTTGTAAATAATATTTAGAACTGATGACAATTAGATAGTGAATAGAGTACAATGAAGTTCTTCACTGATTGTTAATATGTACATATGTGATTTCCAACAAATTTGGTAATAGCCATATACAATTATGATCAACAACTAAAGTCACATATAAGTGAAAAACTACCACAAAGATATCAAAGTAAGCAAGAATTGTATATGGGAGAGAGCAATTGAGTACAAAGACTTCTCATTTCTGATCGAAAAATGAAAGGTGGATACAAAATGATACAAGGGGAGCAATTGAGTACAAGGAACTTTCTTGCTAATAGTTTTTAAAACCTTATCAGACAAATTACCTAACCGAGAATGCCATATAGTGGTTTTATTACAATCTAAAAAATTGCAAAGTAAAGGAAAAACAGAAGCTGAATTTGCATACAAATCATGCTGAGCCAGAGAGACATTTGAATGAGCAGCTTGAAAGACATATAAACCATGGTTGAAGCTACCCTTGCCAATCACTTGCAAAAGCTTCTTGTCCTGAATCAAGAAAGCATCACCAGTGAAGGACAAAGAGTAACCAGAATTTTGTAAAAGAGAACTGACTGAAATGAGATTAATGAGAAACTCGGGAATGAAAAGTACATTTTTAAAAGTTAAATTTGGTAGTGACTGAACCTACTGCAGAAACTGATATTTGACAACTATTTGGCAATGTAACAAACTTATTTGACAATTTAGAATAAGAATCAAAACATCCCAAAGAACAAGAAATGTGTGAAGTTGCTCCTGAATTCATTTGATCTCCATCCATAGTGCTAGAACGAGCCATTTGAGTCTGGATGAAAGCAAGCATCTGCTGATATTGTTGCTGTGTTAAAGCCTGTTCACCACTGGATGAAGGGACTGCGGTAACCTGATTTAGCAAGGCTTGATCAGGTTTCCATTTCTTGTATCCTGGAGGATATCCATGTAACTTGAAGCATTTATCCTTGGTATGACCAAGAACACCACAATGAGCACCCTTCAAACCACTTGCAGATTGGACAGCAAAGGCGAGTTGTGCATCAGCTGATGTGTGAGCAGTGCAGTGCCTACTTCTTTTTGCTTCTCTTCTTGAACAAGAGAAAAAACAGCGAAAATTGATGGATGGGGATCCATGAGAAGGATCTGACCTCGTTCCGAGCTGAAAGAATCGTTGATGAAGAATAATATGGAAGACTCTAGAATTCTAGAGAATAATGTGGAAATCTCTAGAACACTAAAGAATAATATAGAATTCTCTAGAATACTAGGGAGTAATACGGAAACTACTAGACACTACTAAATAAGCACTAGAGAAGTCTTAACTTTTCTAGATCCTTCTAGGCTTATGTACTAGAGTATCCATATCTCTAGACTTTTCTTTGTTTCTAGATATTTCTAGTTGGTAATGGAGAGCCTTCCTAGAGTAGTATAAATAAGGCTCACCACCTAGTGTTTTGGCATCATCAAGCATTGAAGAATTCCAATAATAACAACTTTCTTTGAGAATATTAGAGAATTTCTCTATTTTCTCTACCTTTCCCTTTGACTCTGAGCCAGATTTGGCATCAGAGCTGGTTACGATACCTCGGAGTTGAGTTTGTGCGAAAAAATCAACGGAAAGTGAGTTTTCAAGTGAGCAAGGAGTTGCCTTTCTAAAACTTCACTTTGCGGCCATTTTGTTCGCAAAACTAACACCGCCATTTTGTTTGGGAAGTGAAGAAAACCCTTGGTTTACAAGTCTTCACCACCAACAAAACCACCACTCACCACCACAATCATCACCAAATAATTTGTTGAACTAATATCGTCAAAATGCCACCTCGAAGACAGAATGCAAGAGGTTTGCAAGAGATGGAGATGGAAGAAATGAGGCGACAAATTCAACTACTCCAGGAAACTGTCAACGCCCAGCAAGCATTATTGGAAGCACAACGAAGAAGAAATGATGATGATGGCTCTGGTAGTGACTCTTCATCTTCCAAAAGTAGTCGCTCACATCGATGTCAACCTCGGATGAATGATATCAAGATCGACATTCCAGATTTCGAAGGAGAACTGCAACCAGACGAGTTTGTTGATTGGCTCCAGGCTATTGAACATGTATTTGAGTACAAGGAGATACCAGAGGAGCACAAGGTAAAGATTGTTGCAGTAAAGCGAAAGAAACATGCTTTAATTTGGTGGGAAAATCTTAAAAGGAGACGTAAGTGTGAAGGGAAAAGCAAGATCAAGACGTGGGACAAAATGCGTCGGAAACTAACCCGTAAGTATTTACCTCCTAATTATTATCAAAACAATTTTACTCAAAAACAATTAACCAAAAAATATTCATACAAACCACTTTCCTCCACCAAAAATCATATCATTTATCACAAACCCCTAACCCATCAACCTATTTCCTCATTTAGACCCCAACATAACACAATCACAAAGAGAAATACCAAGATACCTAAATGTTTCATTTGTCAAGGGTATGGACACATAGCCTTAGATTGTGTCAATCGTAAAGTAATCACCATTGTCAATGGGGAGATAAACAATATTTTTGAAGAAGAAAGAGAAGACATCCATGAATTATTTGAAGAAGATATAATGGGAGAACCCATCAATAATGAAGAATATGTTGGTGCTGATATTTGTGAAGTGTTTGAAGAAGAGCGAAAAGGAGATCCAATATATGATGATGAATATGTTCCCGATAATATTCATGAAGTTTTTGAAAAAGAGGAGAAGGACAGACCAATATTTGATGAAGAATATCTTCCTGCTGAATATGGTGAATCTTTGGAGGTTAAAAGAAGCTTGCAAACAACAACAACCAAAGAAGAACTATGGCTAGGACATGATATCTTCAACACTCATTTCACCCCGCAAGACGTGGCTTGTAATGACATCATCAATATCAGAAGAAGTGAAAACGTTCCGTCACACTACATAGCAGAAAAGTTAAAGTCCCAACCGATTGAGCACCAAGATCCATGCAAGCTACAGTGGCTAAACAAGAACAATGAGGATGTGATTAAAATCAAGCTGACACATCTACCACTCAATGAAGTCAATGAAGGAAAAGAGGAATTTAAGCCACTTGAAATTTTAGTCCCAAAGGAACCATTCAAGGAGAAAACAAAGTTATACATGCCTCGTCCAGTTCCTAAGCCACCTTGGGAAGATGTAACTATTGATTTTTCCCTTGGATTACTTTGGTCTCGACAACTGAAAGATTCTAAAATAGCAGTCGAAGAAAAGTTTTCAAGAATGACTCATTTCATCCTATGTCGGAAGTTTACGAATGTTGTCTTGAGGACGAAGAAGAAGAGCTTGCCTCGAGGACGAGTCTTCTCCAACCCGGGGAGAATGATGAAGAATAATATGGAAGACTCTAGAATTCTAGAGAATAATGTGGAAATCTCTAGAACACTAAAGAATAATATAGAATTCTCTAGAATACTAGGGAGTAATACGGAAACTACTAGACACTACTAAATAAGCACTAGAGAAGTCTTAACTTTTCTAGATCCTTCTAGGCTTATGTACTAGAGTATCCATATCTCTAGACTTTTCTTTGTTTCTAGATATTTCTAGTTGGTAATGGAGAGCCTTCCTAGAGTAGTATAAATAAGGCTCACCACCTAGTGTTTTGGCATCATCAAGCATTGAAGAATTCCAATAATAACAACTTTCTTTGAGAATATTAGAGAATTTCTCTATTTTCTCTACTTTTCCTTTTGTCCCTGAGCCAATCGTTCAATCCAATTAAGAAATTGAGCACATATTCATTTTGCAAGTGACTGAGAAGAATCTGCACATCACCACAGTTGCATGTATGAGCAGGTCGATATCACTAGGTGTTGCCAACGATAAATTAAATTACACCATAATGTCATTTTATGAATCATATCGAGTAACAGATCATTGGATTCTTCGTCCTTCTTAATAGTTTATCTTATACTTACGCATAATTTCCTTCAAAATTTAACTTTTAGACTATGTTATGTTCCCTTTGATCTTTCATTTTTTTATACTATTATCGGTCTTAACAATACATGTCAAAACCACCTCAAATAAGAATCTACAATCTTTTCTACGGTAGATGCTACTCCAACTTTGTCTCTAATGCTTTCATCTGTAAACATAAATCTTTTGTTGAGTCTCAAAAGTGCAAAGAGACATTAAATTGTGAGTGATGTTAATGTCATTCTTAATTATGTTTCTCCAAGAAATGGAACATAAATTAATGAGAAAATGATATACAAAGAAACACTGTGAATGATGTTAATGTCATTCTTGATCACCATCCCACCATGGATGATTTTGTTTTTCCATTGATGTGCAAGAAAAAGAAAAAACTAAATTTGACCATTGTTAATAAGTAGAGGTTAGCGGTAAAATCAATGTAAAGAGAAGTTATCACAACCGGCAGGGGGGTCGCGATAACCAGTAAGAAGAGCAAACATATAGTTCTGACCATTATAGCCTGAAAATACAAAGGTTAAAGATATTTCTGGTATATATTAAACAGAAAATCTTAGTTACACTGGCAAAACAACTGACATTACTTTGGTAATAAGACTTAGATCAGGAGGATAGGCTGGCTCCTCCATTAGAAAACCTAGCAGCTGATTCATTCGCATATGGTTGAGGAACGTCATCAACTACCTCAATCTCAGCAATCATAAGCTTTACCTCCTCTTTTATGTAAGCAACACCAACCAAATCACGGTATGATATCAAAAAGACATAGACTTGTGTATAAACTTGATGACCACAACAAATCCTGCTCATATAAATTTAGTTAAATATATTAAGAACACTTGATTAGTATTAATATTCATTCATTTAGGAGTGGACTGATATGAAATTCAGTTTGTAACTTTGAATATGTAACGGCGGCAGTAAGAGAATAATACAGGTTCACCATGTTACGAATCCTATCCCAGAAAAAAGGCGCTAAAAGAAATTGGAAATACTTCTATTGCAGAATTTATAACAATTTCTATCAGAAAATTATATTAAGTATTACTGATATCTCGAACATGATTTAAACCATTGGAAACTTAGACAAGTACTTGTTTGAAAAGACAGAAATCGTGCTAAGTTGGGAACAAATGTTCGAGATAATAAAGAATGTTGCTTCAGGTCTTTTGTATCAACATGAAGGCTATGAGTATAAGCAAGTGGTAATACACAAAGATGTTTAGGCTAGCAATATGAAAAAAAAAAAAAAAATTAAGAAGTCAAACTAACCCACCAAAATTAAAATTGAGAAGAATCAAACTTAATATCGTAAAGAGGAACACACTTCAAGGTTTCAAACCAACGCCACCAGACCAACCCAAATGGGTTGCTAGCAATGTGTGGACGAATTTTGAACTAAATGAAAATTGAGGTGATTTTGGTATGACCGGGTTATTTCAACATGTTGGTGGTAGAGCTAGTCTTACATAGACACAATCATAAATAAAACTATTGGGGAATTAGTCACTTTAGTTCCTGAATAGGAAAGGAGTCGTCATTTTAGTCCCTGAATGCAGATAAATTGCAAAACAGTCCCTGAATGTAGACTCTGTTAGTCAATTTAGTCCCTGAATGCAGACTCCGTTAGTCAATTTAGTCCCTGAATGTAGACTACGTTAGTCACTTTAGTCCCTGAAATTGACCAACAAAGTCTACATTCAGGGACTGCTTTGCAATTTCTCTGCATTCAGGGACTAAAGTGACTACTCCTTTCATATTCAAGGAGTAAAGTGACTAATTCCCCTAAAACTAATTGGACACTATGAGTGACATATGATGGTCTAGGTCATGAATAGGGATAACTAGAAGAAAATCACAACCATATATTGCTCGTGAACATCCAAATCTACTTTCTTTCTTGTGATCATGTCAAATTTTATTTCCATATCTTGAACATGTTTACTAAAAATGACACTGACCAAAACATGTTGGACTTTAAGAGAGACGATGTCTTTACTATTTAGACTGCTAAAGTCAAAATCTGGAATCGTACCACGACGACGATCCAAAACACTATTAAAATCAGAATTCATATCATATATCTCATTGTCTCTCAATATATGATCAGGTAACATCCAAAATCGCGCCTTGAAAACCACAATTAAGTTAAAAAAAAGTATTCACTTCGATCATTAGTATAAGCAAGAAAAAAAATCATTTTTTTATTTGAATAATGGTGTATCTAATCAATAGCTTGTTTTTCAATGAATTTAATAATTTTTTTGTTTTTTACTCCACCCATCTCGAAATAATTGTATCTAGTATTTTTTTTTATCGTAAAATAATTGTCAGTTTCTTTAGAATACACATGTAACACTTATTTATTTTTTTACTAGTATACCTTATTTATCGAATTTTATCCAACTTAATTATTTTACTAACAATAATTAATAAATAATATTAATTTTATCATTAAATCAATACAATTAATCATTTCTTAAAAAACCTACATAAACTTTAAACATCGATTATTACTTACAATTATTTTGAAATGGAGAAAGAGGATTAGTAACTTTTTTAACTTCATGGAAGATGTAACTACGGAATATCCGTATCCGTATCTTATACAATGTCCAATACAAATAATACATCTCTATCGGTATTCGCGTTTAGAACCGGAGCTAGGGAATCCTACTCTCCGCCAACCGGCGTAGAAGCACTGTGGTAAAACTTCGTTGACGCCACACCCATCTCGAAGCCCTCTGCATAACCTTCATCGTCGTAAGGTACAATGAAAAATGTTTCACTTGTTGTCTGTTGCCATGAGACATGCGATTTGCACTTGATTTATCACGCCACGCTTGTTTGCACCAAAGGTGTTCATTTGAGGTTGTTTTCCAACTTTGACTCTCGTTTGGCTCATTTGAGCTATAAGAGTTGTAAATTGTGATTGATAATTCAGGATTTTTTGTGTTTTTGAGAAAAGTTTCTTTTTTTTTTCTTTTTTGAAGAAGCTAATTTAACACACCAAAATTGACACAGAAGAAAATCACATTGAGACCTTGAACATACTCTAAGGTGTCAAGTCAATATCACCAGACGAAAGTAGGTTTAGATATAAACAAACTTGTTATTAGAGGTCTTTCACCGTATGAAATCACTGAGTTTGTCCGTGTTCCTTTACTTCCTTGAAACACTAGTAAAAGCAACAAAGAAAAAGTGGTAGTGAGAAAACTTAAGATAAGAAAACTTATATTCAAGGATATTTTGAATCATGATGGCTTTCAGGCAAATGGAAATTATTTTTGTAGCTTGTCTAGTTCACCTAATTAATGGATGATAACATTATTTTTTATACCATTTGTCATTTCATTATATTTGTAGGAATTCACTACAAGCATGAACTCTTGTTTTATTACTGCATCTGATAGACATGAGAATGAGCCTTCCAAGAGGCAAATATCCAGTGCCGGTCAAGATATCATAAGCAACCTACCTGTCTCTATCATTGGCCACATTTTTTCTTTTCTTTCTATTAAAGATGCAGTTCGCACTAGTGTTTTATCACAGAGGTGGATATACATGTGGACATTGGTCACTGAGCTAAGTTTTCGAGATAATATGAGCATTTATTCTCTCTCTAAGATAAACAAAACTAGATTTTTGAACTTTGTATGCAGGGTGCTGTTTCATCTGAATAGTGCAAGCATCAATACATTTTCTCTTTATCTTTCAGAGGAGTATGACCCCTACATTATCAATCAGTGGATATCTGTTATTTCAAATAAAAGAGTAAAAAAAATTAGTGTTCGTTCGCTTAAAGAATGCAACATTTCATGTTATCCCATTTTCAAATGCCAGTCCTTGGAGGAATTGGTGTTGGGGATGGGTCATTCTGTTATCCAATTTCCCTCCTTTGTTTGTCTCTCATCCCTCAGTGTCTTGCATTTGATTACAATCAGGACTGGAATGACAATTACTTGTTACTCTTCTATGTTGGAAAAATTAGACATAAAATTATTATAAGGTAATAAACAACAAGAAATATTAGCATCAAAATAATAGTACACTAAATACAATAGAATAGAGAATAAGTAAACTTATCGATTATTGACTGAGGCGTGCACGAAGCACTGGGCTTAAGAGTATTTCGCCACCCCAGATAGGTTACCCGATGCAGTAGGTCTCATAGCTAGTACTCTCCAGGATACAACAATCACATCTTGCTAGCACCGCACGTGAATTAGCAAGGTCTCATGAACCACTTTTAGATGCTCGAGGGAACTTAATTTATATTTATTATTAGAGAACAAAAAATAAAAAGTAGAAGCTAATATGCATGTTCTATACACTCTGTTCCTTTGTTCTCAAACCCATATCTTATATACACATAATAAAAGAGAGCTCCTTCTTAATTGCAAATTGAAACCGAAAGTAATGGAAATAATGCAGTGTAAAGGCTATTTAGTCAAGCATGGAAACGGTTAGTCCCATCAAAAAAGGAATTGGAAAAAACGTGTATATGACTTAGTCAAGAGAAAGAATCAATTGATAATAATTAATAATAATAATAATTAACTTTAAAATAAATTAACAAATAAAATTCCAACAATCCCCCACAATTTATTTTAAAGTTTTAGGTGTTCCCAAGAGCGTGAAAAATCAATGCATAAGCACTAGTGTCTTTTGGACTATGAACTAGCACATAGAGCAAATGAAATTTGACCCACTAGAATGTCGGTGAGATTATAACCTCTATGAACCTCATTCCGTATGTGAATCAGTGACCTCATCACTCACATTGATCTCTCGTCCAAAGTTTGTTCAACGCGGTGTGGTGCATTTTGGCCTTGCACCTATGCCTGGTTTACATGAGTGGCTCTAGAAAGTCTGCCCAAGCTTTCATAGAGGCGGCCCCACCTCCAACACTCATATAGGTAAATCTATCAAGTGTACACCACAGTCAAGTACACCACTCAAATAAATGAGCTATAGATTTATTAAGAGTTTATAAACTCAACCTTCAACGCTGTAGTTTACACTATCCTACACCATAGGGATGAATTTTCAAAAATAAAATGGATAGTGTCTCATCAAATTGACAAGTGACTTGTTCTTACCCATATGAACATAGCCTTGCAAATTTTCACAATCTATGTTGGGTTACCATCACTCTCAATTTTTGTATTGGACATAATCCATCCCCCTTCGATGTATTGGACATAATCCATCCCCCTTCGATGTATATATATTTCTCACTATACAGCTGTATCACAAATAATACATTGACCAAGACGTCTCTCAGTCAGTATCTCATATATATTATCAAATCATCATCTATGATATATTATCATAGGTTTGCTTAAATAAATTCTAAGCAATAACACCCCCACATAGGAGAAAATTAAATCTATTTTTAGATTTATTGCACATGTCTACTTGAAAATACTTTCAAGCGACAACGCCCCCACATTGGGTAGATATAAACTCATTTGTGGATTTATATTAGCCTACTTGAATTATTTCCAAGTGACGACACCCCCACATTGGAGAAAATAAATCCACGTTTAGATTTATTATACAGGTCTACTTGAAAAGTTTTTCAGGCGACAACGCCCCCACATTGGGTAAATATAAATTCATGTGTGAATTTTATTCAGGTCTACTTGAATTATTTTTCAAGTGACGACACCCCCACATTGGGGAAAATAAATCCACGCAAATATAGATTTTTCACATCATTGTATTATTTAATACAATGGATAATCCAGTATGTCACCAAAAAATTTAAGGTGAATCTCAATGTATATATCTCATGAGTTTAACGAGTGCCACAAAATATATTCAGATCTGCTTAAATTCATTTTAAGCGACAACATAACATCTTTATTTTACTCGTTTCATTCATGCATATCTATATGCATCTTCATAATTGCTGCCAATAATTATTCGCAATGATATAAAATTATCTCATACAAAATAAGAACCACAATATTATAAAGGCAATACACAAGGTAATATTGATTTGGCAGCACAAGGTCATGTAATACTCTTATAACAAATGCAGGACCAATCGAGAAAGCTTGCTTAAAATGATATATCAACACAAAGTTATTTCTAAAAAACATCTCACATTCAACAATAAGCATGCAATTTTCTAAAACAATAATTCATCAACTAGAACATCAAAATATAACATGCTTTATAGGAGTCCTTAATCACAAAGTTGAAGACACAAAAAATGAAGAAATCATTTAATGTCAACTCAAACTAAATACAAAACAACTTCACACAAAAATATTCAGATTAACAATCATCTCAAAGCTTTACACATTTTGAATACATTTAAATAAGTTTTCAACTACTCTTGTTTGCATCAAATCTATTAGCCATATAATACTTCATGAAATTCAGTTTTTAACATGATAAATCAATGTATTCATATTGTTTAATCAGAACAAAGAGTAATGCAATAAAACAATATAAAGCCTTATAGAAACTTAAGTTCAAAATTACTGGTCATAAGTCACAAACAAACTAGTTCTTAATTTGCAACAGATTTTCAAAATGTCTCTTTAATCAAACAATACTATATTTTTAATCAAGGAAATCATCAATTTTGAACGTGATTAAAGATATCATACATGCTCAAATAATTCGGCAGAAACATGCACCAAACATTTCATGGTTGTAAAAGCAAAAAGTAATTTTAATTTAACAAATAAAAGTGGAGTGGATAGAACCTGGAGTACATGCATCTAATATAATTTGCAGGGACGACATTGTTCTCCATGTTCTTGTACAGCGACCAATTCACCAAACACCATTGAAAATTTATATTTAACAAGCATCCTCCAATTCACCAAAACTAAACATGATTAGATATAAGAGTAAATATATGGCTTTCATAAAGTTATTCTCCATTATATATAAAATCAATTTCACTAGTTAAACTCATGGTGCATCCTTCATAGTTTTTCATCAAAATAATCCGAACGGGTTAGTGCTGATAAATTCTTATTCAACAGTATAAAGAATTTTGAAATAAGAATTAATAACAAGTACTCATTATAATAATAATAATAAAAATAAAAATAAAAATCTATGCCAGCAAAATACTCTTAAGATTGTTGGAAAAATTAGACATAGAATTATTATAAGGTAATAAACAACAAGAAATATTAGCATCAAAATAATAGTACACTAAATACAATAGAATAGAGAATAAATAAACTTATCGATTATTGACTGAGGCGTGCACGAAGCACTGGGCTTAAGAGTATTTCGCCACCCCGGATAGGTTACCCGATGCAGTAGGTCTCATAGCTAGTACTCTCCAGGATACAACAGTCACATCTTGCTAGCACCGCACGTGAATTAGCAAGGTCTCATGAACCACTTTTGGATGCTCGAGGAAACTTAATTTATATTTATTATTAGAGAACAAAAAATGAAAAGTAGAAGCTAATATGCATGTTCTATACACTCTGTTCCTTTGTTCTCAAACCCATATCTTACATACACATAAAAGAGAGCTCCTTCTTAATTGCAAATTGAAACCGAAAGTAATGGAAATAATGCAGTGTAAAGGCTATTTAGTCAAGCATGAAACGGTTAGTCCCATCAAAAAAGGAATTGGAAAAAACGTGTATATGACTTAGTCAAGAGAAAGAATCAATTAATAATAATTAATAATAATAATAATAATAATAATTAACTTTAAAATAAATTAACAAATAAAATTCCAACATTCTAATGAGTCAAACGAGTTAACACTTAATTTCCCAGTTCTTCGAGAGTATAAGACATATGCTTGCACTTGGTTAGGTGTAAAGTGTGTCACTTTAGAAGTTCCTCTACTTGAAGTGGTTACTATAATTAATGATGATCGTTTTTCGCGATCTGATGTGTCACACGCAGAAATTAAGATTCATGCTTCAAATATTATGAAATTTTGTTATGAAGGTTATGTATCATCCGAGACCGTTTTGCTAGATGCACAACAACTTCAAAGGTCGAGATGCAACAAATGGGGATTTTTGTTCGCAAGCTTTTCAGTATTAATGTGGAACGTTTAGTGCTTTATCTGCGTCTTAATCCGGTATGTTTTCTTGCTTCAACCTTTAAGTTAATGTTGATAAGAAGAAATTTACACTGTCATATCAAAATTGAACAACTAAATTTGAAATTAGTGAGTAAAATACAAGGCTCAGGAAACTTTTCAATAATTTATCTCTGGTGGTTAAAACACTTTCACATATTATATGATTATGAAGTTTGGAACTTTCAATAGTGAAAAATTGTTTGATTGTTCATTTCATTTACTCCATCTCTTGGATTATTTCTTACTATGTCGTCCTAACATGAACAGATTTTGCCCTTTGCCGTCCCGGATCTTGCACAAACGAAACATTGTTTAGCTAATATTTCGGCATTTGGAATGTTGGGTCATCTGCAGCTACTCTTTGTTAACATTGAAATTTTGTTAGGCTTACTTTTAAAATCACCGTGTCTGGAGACTCTAGTTTTAAGGGGTTTAAAGGTTTGTGATTGATGCTCTTTTAATTTTACAAAACTCATTTAAGATAAGGTCTTTTGGTTTAATAGTAAAAATATAAGTGAAAACAAGATATCTATCTGTTTTTGTAATTTAATTTAAGATAAAAACATAATATTTGTTTAAGCTTTTCCATTATCTTGATTGAACCAATTCGTGTAATATTAAGAAGTTCCGTTTCTTTCTTTCTTTTTTTCTGATCATCAGGCTATAGATTCTGACGAAGAACCGCTGAATTTTGCAATTGTACCCGACTGCTTTTTATCTACCCTTAAAAGAGGTACAATTTGAAGATTTCGCAGGTAGTAAGCATGAATTAAGTTTTGCTAAATTTGTTATGGAAAAAGATCAGGTTTTGGAGCGTATTAGTTTCTTATGTTGTCATAAGCTGCGCGGGGCGGAATTTGAAAAAGTTAGAGAGGAGATATTTTTAGTTAAGAGAAGTTTTACTAGTAGAATTTTCAAGTAATCTGGTTACTGAAGATATTTAATAGTGTGGGGAATACACTTTTCATATTTTTAATTGAACATTGTTCTTGGATAAATGTATTTCAAAACATTATTGCTAATTTTATTATTGCACATTAGATTTCAGTATGATTATGTGTTGTCTTCAAAAGGTTGAATTACTTTGATCTAAAAAAGTTGTAATAGAGTCATTGAACTAAATTATAAAGGGGCAAATCTTTAGAGGCTAAAATTGCTCGAAAAAGTTGGAGGTCAAATTCACACAATTATGATATTTGGAATCCAAAAATGTAATTAAGCTATATTTTTTGTCATTACAATTTATGAAGAAAAAAAAATAGGAAAATGAAGTACAATTTGTGAAACACATCTCCATATTATATGTACTTTGGAACTCTAGCATGACAACATTATTCTAGGTACACTAATCATGGTTATTCTGAGATGACAAAGATTGAATTTAATTAATTACATTCCATCTCAAAAAAATTGAACACATCTCACATACATGTAACACCTTTATTTCTATATCTAAAACAAAAATAAGGCATGCTTTCCGGCTGGTCTCTCAACAAATTTGACGTGGTACTTATTGGCAAAATCAAAAATCAACTTGCTAGACTTAAAAATATGAATTTTTATACCACCAAAGTCGACGATAATAGTGTGGTCCTTCCCTAATCAGAATTAAAATTTAGGAACAAAATCTGACATTAAGCACAGTTACATTGGTATAGGGACAAACATAACTTTGAACTTGTAGATAATATTTAGAACTGATGACAATTAGATAGTTGATAGAGTATAATGAAGTTCTTCACTAATTGTTGATGTCTATGTGATTTCCAACAAATTTGTTAATAGCCATATACAAGCATGATCAACAACTAAAGTCACATATCAGCGAAAAACTACCACAAAGATATCAAAGTAAGCAAGAATTGTATATGGGAGAGAGCAATTGAGTACAAAGACTTCTCATTTCTGATCGAAAAATGAAAGGTAGATACAAAATGATACAAGGGGAGCAATTGAGTACAAGGAACTTTCTTGCTAAATGACTTTATTACAATCTAAAGAATTGCAAAGTAATGGGAAAACAAAAGCTGAATTTGCATACAGATCATGCTGAGCCAGAGAGACATTTGAATGAGCAGCTTGAAAGGCGTATAAACCGTGGTTCAAGCTACCCTTGCCGATCACTTGCAAAAGCTTCTTGTCCTGAATCAAGAAAGCATCATCGGTGAAGGACAAAGAGTAACCAGAATTTCGTAAAAGAGAACTGACTGAAATGAGATTAATGAGAAACTCGGGAATGAAAAGTACTATTTTTAAAAGTTAAATTTGGTTGCAGAAACTGATATTTGGCAACTATTTAGCAATGTGACAAGTTTATTTGACAATTTAGAATAGGAATCAAAACATTCCAAAGAACAAGAAATGTGTGAAGCTGCTTGTAATGAATCAAGATAAGGACTATATTGAGTTGATTGTATTAAATATCTTAGTGGATGAGTCATACTCCCTCCGTCCCGGAATAACTGACCCATTTTCTAAAAAAAAATATCCCAAAATAACTGACCCATTTCAATTTTCAATACAACTTTCATCATTCCCAATACAATATAACACTAAATAATACTACTTTTATCATTCCCAATACAATATATTCCACTTTCCCCTTTATTTATACACTTTTCTTAATCTGTGTGAAAAACCAAAGTAGGTCAATTATACCGGGACGGAGGTAGTAATGTTTTAGAATGATCTTGATAAATCATTCATGATGAGCCATAGGTGAAGTTCTTAGAATATCAAGGTTATAAATAAGTGATTGATCATTGTAATCATAATCAAATCAAATGAGTGAAGAATTTAGTAATGTTAGAGTAGTCTTAGTATAGCTTATTCTCTCAATGAAAGCACCAATTGTTATGAACAATTTTAAAACCGTATTGTATAACGTAAAACCTTAACTCAGGTCATAATTGTTGTTTCATGAGTTTACATGCAACACTGTGATATCTGATTACTTATTAAACTCAATGTTCTGCAGGTTAAGAACTTGGATTTGGGAAATGAGATTATGGTGTGGAACTTACTGTGTATAACTTGGTCTTAGTTAATAGAAGTATCTTCATATAAATGTTAGAATACTGCTATCAACCAGGTTTGGAATTTGACACATTTAAGGTTCACCAAATAAGTGCAATTGAACCTCAAATTGCATTTATGTTTTGTAGGTCTCAACTCCTTACATTTTATTGAGCAGGGTATGTAGTGCTTTCTTCTGTTCATAAGTAAATGAGCTTTAACTCCTATTATTAGTGTGGTTAAAAATATGCACATCACAGCCATATACTTAAAATTTATAGCAAAACATATTTAAACGAAGCAGTGTTTGATCATTGACTAACAATCTGAGTAGATTGATGAGCAAGATTCATCGAAATTTGAGGTTCAACAACCTGCAGTAACCCAATAGCCAACCTCCTCGTCAAATCTTCAACTTGTATTTTCACCATATCCCTCCTCATTCCTATGTCTTCAACATCCTTTTTACTAGTTGAAATAGACACTTTATTTGGTGGCGTGGGTTCAGTTATAGTCCCAAATGCACGTAAACCGGACCACCTCAATTTTTTTTAAGCTGACCTCCAACTGATATTCAATCCAACATATTAGTCTAGATGAGCCGAGCAATCCTTATAAAGTGGCGTAGTAATGCCGATCCAATTGTAGATTTCTAACAAACTAGTCTGAATTTCGGAGACTCAAAGAATAGAGGAGACGTCGTTTCTTCTCCTGCACACTCAGAGTAGTTTGAATTGATTCCAAACTGATTCAGTTCAAATTGTCTTCGGCTTGGTTGATAATAAATAATGTTTGAGTTCTGGCTCTAGTTCTGTTCAAATTGTCTTAAATTGTAGCACCGTGGATTTGATGCTGGCTTATTCATGAGAAATATTCTTGACGTTTCTGTTAAAACTAAACCACCATTATTATAGTGATCATTCAAATCACTCATTATAAGTGATTCTAATTCTTTTGTGTAGCTAAAATCCTTTGAGACAATGACATTGACATTGATGGTTTTTCTGTTCTTTCATTCCCTTCCTTTTAAAAGATTCGATACTGAGGAAGGGCTTGCGTGTAGCTGGATCAATTCCTTGCTTCATTAGCTATTTCGACGCAAAGGTAAACCACTTGCTACTATATTTATACAGCTAACAGTTGGTTGCTGCTCCATTTAAACTGACTGAACCAAGTAATAAGCGTAAGCTTTACTAAATAGGTTTAATAGGTTTTGTTTCAATTCAACATCTATTCTGCATTGGCCAAATTTCAACTTAATGTGCCTGCATTCTCCTTCTACAAGTTAGAGGCGTGTAGAAGAAGATACAAAAAGAGGCTGCTAAAGAACTCATTCCTCCTGTTGGAGGTGTTTGGTAAAGATAATGTCATCTTTTCATTTGAAGAGAAAATACATTTCTTACAAAGTACATATATATCTCCAAAAATATACATCATTTCCGCATGATAGCAGCTAAATTGAAATACAAAGCAAAACAGATTGAGTGAATATCTGTAAGTAGTTCTTAATCACCCCCAACGTGCGTTCTCAATTCTAATGTTTGGACTCACCAACAAAGTCCTTTGTGCCATCCAGCAAAATGAAGCCAAGAAGGAAAGCAAGTAGAAAGTAGCAGACTCTAATGGATTGCTCTGATTCGAAACAAGTACATGTTTTGAGTGCATTTGTTTGAAGCTATACCTCATTCATTCTCATTCTTTTCTTGCGCAACATATCAGCATGGGCAACAAATTGAAGTACCTAACCTGTCTCAAAGCAAATCAATGAGAATTCGAAGACATATAACGGAATTATTGTTAGAACCAAACTTAATTATAAACTCTAGAGTCAATCATGTCAATCATCAGAAATAACAAATCTATATGCGGAAGCGTACCTGAATTCATATTCGGAGATTGTTGATGTGGTAATGGCCTTCCAGATCAACACACACTCTCACTGAGAGAACCCTTTGTTATTCTCTTGATCTCCTTGTGATGATGGGATGTCAGCAAAGAACGGCGGCTTGGTGTGTGTGACCTGGGGACCATGACCTCTTTATTTATAGCCCCCAAATTAGGGTTAACTATTGGTATTTCTATTTTAGCCCATCATAAAAATAGAATTACCCATTAGTCTCTACACATTAAAAGCCCACACCCTATTAGATACTCATAAGCCCACTTTAGCCAAACCTTATTAGATCACTTTAATTGGGCCTAACTTAAATGACAGTCCACAATACATAATTATTCACATATAAGGCCAATGTTGGATTAATGATCCAACAATCTCCCACTTGGACTATATGTGCAACCTTATAATTATGCATTGCAAAAATTATCCTTATGAGCTCAAATGACTGTCGTTACTGAATGTATCTATAACCAATCCGGTCCATCAATAATGCCAACATAGGATCAAAGCAGTTTCCGTTACAACTATCGTAACTAAACCCATCAATGGTCACATATGCTAACACAAAAGAATGACATGGATCATGATGTGGATGTGTAGCATGGAATTTTCATGTCATGTGATCTAAATATGCCTAATTCCAATTGGTCCTCCTTAATCCTTAGTGAGATCAAACCTTAACCAAAATCAGAGTGTAAACTACCAAAACTTTATTTCTGCAGAAAATATCGTTAAGCCTTACCTAACCTGAAATATGTCTATATCATAAAGCATTTAAAATAACAAACTCCCACTAAAACCGAATATCACTTAATGCCAAAACACCCATACGAGCAATATGCTCATGAAACCTTTTGGGTGACAACTCTATCGTAAGCGGATCCGCAACCATGGGGTTTGTCCTGATATGCTCAATAGACAACTATTCACTCTGAAATCTTTCTTGAACAACCAAGAACTTGATCTTTTTGTGTCTGTACTTCGTCAAGCTCCTGTTATTATTACAAAATAGAACTATTGATAAATTGTCACAAAATAACTTTAGTGGTCTTTCAATTCCATAATCACTATGTGCAGCCCCGTGACAAATTATCTCAGTTATGTACTATGGTTAGATGCCTCATAAAATAAAATCTTTGCATCCAACACAGTTGGAGTCAGTATACATAATGATCTCAAAACTGATCTGACCTCCAACATGTGAGCATGTAGTCTTTTGTTCTCTTTAAGTACCGCATGACCCGTTTGCCTGCTTTCTAATGCTCTAACCTGAATTACTTAAATACCTGTCCAACATCCTTGTAATGTACGCAATATCTAGACGCGTACAAACATAAACATACATTTTCCAACTGATGCATAGAAAATCCTCTGCATTTTCCTTTTTTAAGGGACTATTGAGATTAAAATTGTCTCCCTTAACCACAGGGGTATCTATTGGTTTACTATCTTGCATGCCATATCTTTTTATAACTTTTTCAATATAGCTCTTTTGGGATAATCCAAGAATACCCCGAGAACGATCTCGGTATATCTGAATCCCCAATACGAAAGATACATGACCAAGATCTTTCATCTCAAAATTCTTGCTAGAAATCTCATGGTTTCATGCAACAAGTCTATATTGTTATTAGCAAGCAAAATATCATTAACATATAAAAAATATATACTTACTCCCACAGAACTTATGATATATCCAATCATCAACCAAATTCACCTCAAAACCAAACGAGATGATCACTTGATGAAATTTGAAATACCATTGTCGAGATTCTTGCTTGAGCCCATACATGGATTTCTTAAGTTTGCTAGCCATATCCTTTGAATCTTTTAAAACAAAGTTTTCTAGTTGTACCATAAAGTGTCTCGTCAATGTTGTCATTTAGAAACAAAGTCTTTACATCCATTTGATATAACTCAAGATTAAAATATGCCGCCAATTTCATTTTAGTCCTAAAAGAGTCTTTCAAATAAACTAGAGAGAAAGTCTCTTTAAAATCAATGCCTTTCTTTTGTATAAACCATTTATATGACAAGACAAGCTTTGTATCTCTCCACATCGCGATTGGAATCATTATTGGTCTTAAATATCTATTTGAAACCAATAATTTCCGGACCTTGTGGCAATGGGACAATATCATAAATGTCGTTGTCCTTTATGGATTTAATCTAGTAATTCATGGCATCAATTCACCTTCAAGAATTCTAACTTTCCATGGCTTGACGGAAGTTGATCGAATCATCATCCATCATTCTAATGGCAACCTCATGTTCCTGGATAAACACAATATATTCATATTGTATTTTATTTCTCTTTTCTCTTGTGGATCTCCTTAATGGCATATGTTTTTGAGATGTAAGAGTTTGTTCTTTTGGAACAATTTATTGCATGGGGATTTAAACATTGTCATGATTTATTATGCCTTGGACAAAGTCAAGAAAAAGATCTTGAGCAATGTCAATGACACCTGTGGAAATATCAGGATATTCCTCTTTAATAACAAAGTCCTTAACCATATCTCCCCTTGCAAACTCGACATCCTCAAAAAATCCGGCATCACCTAATTTGAAAATCAACTTATTTATGGGATCATAAAATTTGTACCCCTAGATACTTTTAGAATATCCAACAAAATAGCAACTCACGGTCCTTGAGTCCAGTTTCTTTTCACTTGTCCTATATAGGCCTTGCTTCAGCTGGACAACCCCAAACATGCAAATGCTTTAAAATAGACCTTTTGCCTATCCAAAGTTCGTAAGGAGTTTGTGTAGTTTATTTTGTTGGAACCCTATTAAGGATATATGCTGCAATTTTAATTGCTTATCCTCAGAGTGATTCTGGTAAATTAGAATGAGCAATCATACTTCTTACCATAACTTTAAGCGTTCTGTTTCGCCTTTCAGAAACACTATTCATAGTAAGAAAACTTGACATAGTGTGTTATGAGACGATATCACATTCCTCTAGGAATTTAGCAATTGGTCTTGGACAATGTTCACCTGAACCGTCATATATACCATGATATTCACTACCAAGGTTTGATCGGACGCCTTTTATTCTTTAGTTGAGTGGATTCTCAACTTCAAACTTAAAATATTTTGAACATGTCGAAAGACTTTTCCTTTTCATAAATGAGATAAATGCAGCCATATTTACCAAAAAAATCATTTATGAACGTTATAAAATATTGTTGACCATTCCAAGAAACTGTAGGGAATGGCCCACAAATATTTGTATGTTTAACATTTAAGACGCCTGAGGTCCTATTGGCCTTAAATCTCCTTGTATTGGTTTGTTTCCCCTTTATAAAATTGATATAAATATCAATATCTGGAAAATCCAATTGTTCTAGAATTTCATTTGACACAAGTCTCTATATTCTCCATTTGGAGATGTGACCCAATCTCTTGTGTCATAATGTAACATAATTCTCATTGGCTAATTTTACTTTTACACTTAATGTGCTTAACTGCAGTGTTTCATCAAATGAAGCAATTGTGTCAATCAGATAAAGATAACTGATAAAGAACCGGAACCAACCAATTTTGAATCTTGAAATAAACTAAATTTTTTTCATTTCCAAATGAACAAGAGAAATTAAACTTGCCCAAAGCAGAAATAGAAAATTTCGTCTAAAAGACGCTACAAAGAAAAAGTTTCAACAAGATCCAAATAAAATCCAATCTTTAACAATAATCTAAGCTTTCCAATTGCCTCAACCTGAACTGTATTGTTGTCACCAATATAGATGCATCTTTCAGCATCACTTAGTTTTCAACAGTTTAGACAACACGGCATAGACACACTAGGTATGAAAGTTAAATTGATCTCAAAACAAACCAAATTAAGAAACATGTAATATCTTTTCAGCTCCACAAAATAAATAACTTTTGTTATCTCTTTTGAGGAACTGTATTCGCAGTTTCCTTATCCTTACATTTTATCGAATTAAAGTTCGTCAAAAACGTATCTATCTTGGACTTTTCGTGCTTGACAAACCTCTTTTCAATATCTTAAATTAAATGAAATCCTTAACTGTAATTATCCTTTTCAGATAGTTTGCCCTTAAATGTTTCCGGATGGCCTTCATCATTATCATCAAACACATGCAATTTTGACTTTTCTCACTTCTTTATTTTAGAGATACTCTCATCCGTAAGAGGTAAGAGAGAGTCAGACCTTAATGCAATGTTGATAGCCATAACTTCAAAGAACTATCAAAATATTTACTTTCTAGAACTTGAAGTTTGAGCCATTTAACAAAATAACTGATGTTGGGTGTAATATTCATAGGATCATCTGAACAGAAAACAACAAGCAAGCGAAACATGCTCAGATAAACTATAGAATAAAAGTAATACTAAATTCAAATAAAGGTAAATCCCATTACAAGATATCGGGAATCCATTAACATTATATCTTTGGATAAAATATTAACTTTTCAGTGATACCTTGGCGCAGTAATCAAACACTGATAATAAGAACATGTCAAACAATTAATTTTCCTTTGGGCCAATTCATTATTCACACGTAAAACCTAATAATTATCACATGTTTATTACCACAGGTGCACTTGCAATTCTGTAAAATAACAACCTTCCTTTGGGCCGATTAGTTATTCACATAAGTTACAAACGCACAACCTTTTATATTTCAAAATAAATTAATTTCCACAAAAGAGGTCACTTTGACGACATAGTGCTTCAATCAACTTATCTCAAAATATATACATAAACTGTTCCTTATTTGAATTTATAATTACTTAACCAAAACTTAAAATTAACCTTTTTATATTTTAAAATAAATTAATCTTCACAAAAGAGGTTACTGACATATTGCTTCAATTAATTCATCCAAAAATATATACCTAAATTGTTCAATATTTAAATTTTATGTTACTAACCAAAAAACTATAACCGAAGTTGAATTTTTTCAAACAGTACTTGAGTTTTGTTCCAATTCCTTCAAATATGAATATGTATATACAATTTTGGAACAAAATGGAACAAAATTTCTGTTGGACATTGAATTCATAATAATAGACCCGAACACCATATATACCAATAATCAATTGTTTTATCCGGCAAACCTCAAATATCATAAAGTGCAGTAACCCGTCATAACCGAAAAATAAAAATTCATAAAATAATAGCCAAAAACTGATTCACTTTATTCTGCAAAACCTTTGTGTTATTTAATTTCAAAATCGAAAATCATAACATTAAAATAGAATAGAATCTTATTATTATATTCTGCCAAAATAAAACAAATGAAGATATCCCAAGGCATGAATGTTGTGAGCAACATGGCACATAACCGATAGCTTATAGTCACAAACCCAAAAAATCCTTTACGGAAATAGCTATACCAAAACCTTCAACAAAATATCACTGAATTCATAATTCACCGATCATAAGAAATTGAAATCAAATTCTTGATTACCATAAAGCAATCGCTTATTCATGATGCAAACATAATAACCGAATTGATATTAAACTTAAAATCGGAAACCGAAACCGAAACTGGAAGGAATTGCTCAAGACAAATAAATTTGAGCAAAGAAAACCGAATAGAATAGAAAAAACTTATTTCTCAATGATTAAACACATGATTGGCTCTGATACCACTTGTTAGAACCAAACTTAATTATAAACCTAGAGTCAATCATGTCAATCATCAGAAATAACAAATCTATATGCGGAAGCGTACCTGAATTCATATTCGGAGATTGTTGATGTGGTAATGGCCTTCCAGATCAACACACACTCTCACTGAGAGAACCCTTTGTTATTCTCTTGATCTCCTTGCGATGATGGGATGTCAGCAAAGAACGGCGGCTTGGTGTGTGTGACCTGGGGACCATGACCTCTTTATTTATAGCCCCCAAATTAGGGTTAACTATTGGTATTTCTATTTTAGCCCATCATAAGAATAGAATTACCCATTAGTCTCTACACATTAAAGGCCCACACCCTATTAGATACTTATAAGCCCACTTTAGCCAAACCTTATTAGATCACTTTAATTGGGCCTAACTTAAATGACAGTCCACAATACATAATTATTCACATATAAGGCCAATGTTGGATTAATGATCCAACAATTACCACCCATTTTCATTAGTACTTGTAATAACGTGTTATTACACTTTGTAATACTAAAACTATGTTAATTCAAACAAAATATTGGTTCATGATTTGGTTGTTACACTATTAGTCTATTATATGGTACAACAATTAGTTCTTTCTATAATATATTTGACAAAAGACCAATTGAAGTCCACATATTATTGAATAATTAATATCTCAATTAGTTCTCCCTTATTCTATAATATTTCTAAGAACTTTATATATCAACTACACTAGTAGATGAAAGTATACTAGCACCTTGTTCGCTACTAACATACAAATAATTAAGGTTTTGGCAGGGGAAGCTTGTAATAAAGAATAAGAAGATTGTATGATTCTTCTATACCTACGGATATACTACAAATTTAGGCACCTTAACCTCCTCAATTTATTTTTATTTTTTGTCGTTAACTCTCTGGTTATTAGGGAGAAAAACCCTAGTGATCCGAAGTTTTACTATGAGGTAAGGCTAATTAATAATTGTTTCACCAAGAATTGAACTCGCGTTCTCCCAAACGATTTGTTGTTTGGTGAAGCTCATCAACCTGCACAATTGCTTGGTTTTAACCTCCTCCAGTTTAACTCCAAGTGAGAAGCAAAATTTTTATATTCGACCTTACAAGAAGCGATCCAAGTAATGGTTTGTCGCTGACAGGATTGCCCGATTAAAATACAAGAGGAAGAAATTTCATCACAATGTTTAAACCAGGAAAATAAACATACATGAAGTACTTACAAAGCAGAAGAAAACCACCTGAAACACACTTGTCTTCGACACTCACGCATGTCCTTTTTTTTGTTCATTTTTTCACATTGTGCTTTATACACTAGGCCTTAACTTTTTTTTTTTTCTGAAAGAACACTAGGCCTTAACTTGAAATGTTTGATTTAGTGGAAAAACGACAAATTTTAAATCTAAAAATTGGGTTTGCGCATTCTTTGAGGTCAAAGATCTTATCTCTCTTAGACTATGGCATCATCCAAATAGCGGATGAAATCGACTGATGGATCTCGATTGAATATGAGATTACACGTATTGATAGATTGAACAATATTTTATTTAAACACCAAAATATAGACACTTTAAATGATATTGTACTTTTCCGAATAAATATAAGCAAAATATAGTTAAAAGTTGATGTATGTAATTAAATTTTAAACCGAGTACATCAACTTTTTGAATACGTTATTTGCTCATTTTTTTTGTTGCTCGATCTCATGGATTGTCATTTGTCAAGTTTTAATAGAAATGTGACCAACAATATTCATTTTTCATTGCATATTTATCGGATTCGAAATTTAAAAGAGTTTGGGGTGATTTGACTATTGAATTGGTTGAGCTCCATGACTTATAAAAATTATAAGTGGTCTAATACATTTTAATGCATGTTTGTTATGAGGTGACGATAATTTATTTTGAATGAATTGGTTTTATAAAGTTGATTCAAAATAAAAGTGAGTTGAATCTAAAGTAATTTATATTTGGATGTATTTATATAAAAGTGAATTTAATGGTAAATTTAAGACTAAAATCAATGATAAATGTCAAAAATTACAAATTCTAACTTTTAAGTAAAATCAATTTTAACATTCAATTCTACAACTTTATAAATTACTTTTGATCCTCCAAAATGAAAACAAAACATATGTTAAATGTTAAAATCACTCACATAATCTTTAAAAAAAATCACAATCTAAATCCACATTTATTATCTTGATGAGATTTTTGTCATATACAGCAAAAAAGAACCGCAACTATCGATCGCATAACATAAGAAGCATGTGAGTATAAGCTTGACCAACCTTCGAACTGAACGGGAAGTTGCTGAATTATGAAACTGAATCCATCATTCCAGTCCACTCAAGTGCTTAGCTGTCACTCTCAGAATGTGACCCAACATTTTTTTCTCTAAAAACACCTTCGTCAAATTAATTAATTTAGCTACACATTGACTAAAAAATAATTAAAAAAATTCATAGCAAAACAACGACTCTTTGTTTTTTTTTTTTTTTTGAGCAAAAACAACGACTCTTTGTTAAAATTCCTATATTATGTTTTTTGATAGAGCAAACCAACGACCACTAATGTTAACCAAGAAATAAAATGATATAAAAAATAATGTGCCACATGCACATGAACTCACACAATTACAAAGAAAAAACAATAACTTCGTTCTCATGATAACACTCTCAATAGTCAATGTCAATAATCCCTATTGTCTAATTTGTCACATAAGATAAAACGTGCACTTGGGCTGGGAAGCTGCGTTTTTTGTTTTTTAAATAACAACATTTTACATTACACAGCACAATCCTAGTGGTATGGAGCTATGGTTTTTGGTTCGGACAACCGTTTGATTCCGAACCTATTAAGAGTGAGAAAATTAGTATACAATTAAATTAAATTAAATTAACAACATAGTGTGACGGTGGATTACTCTGCTACGCCTTGTGAGAGAAGGCAAAATCATGAAAAAGCAAAGTTATTCACAGAAAAGCAAATAACAACATTGATTCATCACAAAAAGAATTGCTTCTCTTCCAAGCCAGATATACAGTTAGTTCATTTTACACTAACACTCATAATTTTCCACTTCCACCATTAAAACCTCACACCGTTACTCACGAGAAACAAACTAAAGTTTCATCACTATTACTATAAAACGCATCAAAACGTTCTTCTTCCATTCTTCTCCATTTTCCAATGAAGATTACTACATTTTCTCTCATTCTTTTATACTTCTTTCAATCCACACGAGCAATATTAGATCCTATCGATTTCTTAGCACTACAATCTATTCGAAGATCGCTTCACGATGTTCCTGGTTCCAAATTCTTCTCCTCTTGGGACTTCACCGATGATCCCTGCAACTTCGCCGGTGTTTACTGCGCCGCCGATAAAGTCATTGCACTCAGTCTCGGAGAATCTAGAGCCGGTTCACCTGGCCTCACCGGAAAAATCGACACCGCCATCGGAAAACTCTCGTCTCTCGTAGATTTAACCGTTTCTCCAGGGAGAATTTACGGTCATCTTCCGCAGTCCATTTCACAGTTGAAGAATCTCAAGTTTCTCGGTATAAGTCGGAATTTCATCTCCGGCGAGATTCCGGCAGGGCTCGGTCAGCTTCGTAATCTCAGAACTATTGATCTAAGTTACAATCAGCTCGCCGGAACTATTCCTCCGTCAATCGGAAAATTGCCAGAGCTAAAAAACCTGATTCTCCGTCATAACCGTCTCACCGGTTCAGTTCCATCATTCGCATCAGCTCGAAACCTAAACCGGCTTGATCTAAAGCATAACACACTCACCGGTTCACTTGCTCCTGATTCTCTCCCATCTTCACTACAATACCTCACTCTCTCATGGAATCAACTCAGTGGACCAGTGGATCGGGTTTTATACCGTTTAAACCGGTTAAACTATCTCGATCTAAGCTTAAACCGGTTCACCGGTTCAATCCCGGCTCAACTATTCTCATTCCCTTTAACAAATCTACAATTAGAAAGAAACCAATTATGCGGTCCGGTTGAACCGTTCAACGAAGTTACAATCCAAACCGTTGATCTAAGCTTCAACAAATTTTCAGGTAATATATCACCTTTATTAGCATCGGTGCAAAATTTGTATCTAAACAACAACGCTTTCACCGGTGAAGTTCCCGGTAGCTTTGTGGAACGGTTATTAGCGGCGCATATTCAAATATTATATTTGCAGCATAATTATCTCACCGGAATCGTGATTAATCCAACGGCGGAGATTCCGTTGAGTAGTTCTCTTTGTTTGCAGTATAATTGCATGGTTCCTCCTGTTCAGATGACGTGTCCTTCCAAAGCAGGTTACCAGAAAATCAGACCTGCTAAGGAGTGTAACAAATACCATTGAAAATCTCATACCATATATCCTATATTATATTCAAGTCAGATCAGCTAATATTGAAACATTAAAACTAAAACCATGGACTATATTATATATATAGCTTTTGTTTTCTTGCTTTTGTATTTAATTATTCTTTTTGACTTGTTTTACTAATTTATTATTATTAGTATTATTTTAGTTTTTGAATGATATTAATAAGATAAATGTGAAGACTTGCAATTAGCAGTCAGATCCATAATGTTCTCTGTATTACTTTTACTGGTGTAGTATATTCATTTTAGCTAGCAAATAAAATGAGAAAGCAAAAGTTGTAATTCTATCAACAACAAAAGGAAAGAAGCAAAAGTTATGTTTTACGCTGGAATGCTCTTGCGAATAATTTTCCTTTGATACACAATATCAAACTCCAAACACATAAAATTCAGATAGTAAAAGACCATTAAGATATATGATATATTGGAATTTTGGGTTGATATGCAATTTAATGTGCGACTATGTTTTGCCGCTAGACTTTTTAGAAGAAGAAAAAGGTCCAGCCTAGCTTGTATGATTATCTTACAATACTATATAGTTTAAAATGGATAAGCTCCTGCAATAAAAGTTTAGATACTTGGTAATGAATATGTTCCCATTATTTTTTACTAGTTTATAATGTTTTCTACTTTAATAACTAATATTTTTTACTCATTTATTTCCTATGAGTTTATGAGAACATATTTTTGGATCACATATTCGGAGTATGGTTATACTATCATAGTATCACTGTATCACATATTCATTTATTTCCTATGAGTTTATGAGAACATATTTTTGGATCACATATTTCGAGTATGTTTATATCGATCCCACACAATTATATATTAATCATTGTATCGCTTTCTCAACTCTATTTGTAATAGTGGTTTGACTATTTGAGAAACATTGTATCAACCTTACCAGTGCGAAAGTAAGAGAATTGTAAAGCCTGTTGAAGTTGATGACACAGAGTGTAAGAAATTGTTCTAGTTTGATCAAGAAGAATAGGGTTACTCAAAACGTTCTAGTGGCTTAAAACTATAGTAAAAAATCTCACACGAAGTGTGGAGAGTGGACTTGCCTGTATTGGATGAACCAGAATAATATCTTGTGTGATTTTCTTACCCTTATCTTTTATTGTTTGTCTTAAACACAAATCACACACATTCACGTTCGTAATATTTTCATTACACTATCCATAATGATTTGGTTATTATTAAATTAATGGCATAACATCTATCCAAAACAATGGTCCATGGTAAATTATTTGGCAAATATTTATCATTATACTATCCAAAACAGTTTCGTCTTTGTTAAGTTAAATTGTCTAATATTTATCATTATACTATTGAGAATGATCTAGTCCTTATTAATTTAATTGCTTAATATTAATGATTAGGCTATCCAAAACGATATGGTTGCCTAATATTTATCATTATACTATCCCAAACGATATAATCCTTACTAAATTAATTCTATCAATAATTTCTTAAGCATACAAGTGCCATAAGTTGCAAGACTAAATTTGAAAAGGGTCACAATTCAACACACACACAACCCACCCCCCCACCACCACCACCACAACCCCCCGGGCTATTTTTTCCACATTAATCACTTCAATCATAGTCGATGTTTGTCTTTTGTCTATAACTAGCCATTGATTCTTCAATAAAAAAAATTGAACGCACACTATCTCCTTTTCATTCTTATTTTTCTTTTAGGGTGGTTATTATGTCATGGTTTCATTGTTGGCCATTGATGTAGGATTTTTACATCTCATAAAACTATTTACACGTGAGTATAAAATAGGATCGTATCCACAGAGAGTTGCGTATATCACAAGCATTTTCACAATATTTATCATATTAAGTGTTTGGGTATTAAATGTTTGTTTGTGTAAAACTATTTTCCTATTCAACATAAAAGTAAAACGAGAAGAGATAGGGCAATTTCGCTTGGGGTTAGAGATATCAACCAAGCGTAACAGCTGCAATCTCTCGATCGATTAACAGATTCTAGCTTTTTAAACGATATTATCACAATCACTCGACAATATCATTCGTGTCCAAATGATATCGTTATTTCTAAGGGATCATTTAAACATCGATTTCCCAAACATTTAAACGATCACAAAGTCGATTGGATAGTTTAATCGACGATTTCCCAACCGATTAAATTACCCAAAAGCATTAAGTTCTAGATTAAAAGTGATTATCAAATATTAACATATATGTCTAGACTGCTAACTTAAGATAGATTGTTATTCTATTTCTAGATCCAAAAGTATGTGTCCATAACATTTTAAATCTCAATAAAACATTAAATGCAAGAATAACAACAATATTGAATAAATAGCTAGAACCATATATTGAATGATCAAAAATTGTTTGAATACCTCAAAACCTCAAGAGTAGATGTGGTTACATATGTCTACGATAACCTTGCAAAGGATGAAGAAGAGATGAAGATTCAATGACAAGATCCATGATGTCTCAACAAATCTTGGCTTGAATCTACTCCTAACTACCTTGCTTTGTGTTTCTCTCTCTAGAAAAAGCCCTAACCTCTCTAAAATGCAGAAAAATGAATAAAACAGTAAGTGAATCAGAAGAGAGAGGTGAAAAATCTATTTATATGGGCTGAGTTCGCCAAATTTCGCTATTAGCGAAAAGTGTCGGTGGCCAATGGGGTTGCGCCACGTTGGTCCTTGTGCACCTGATCTTTCTGAGTTTTCGACAACCTGTCGCTATCAGCGAAATCCTCTAGAGCTTTTTCGCTGATAGCGTAGATGTCGCTAATACCGTGACTGCCTGGAGTTATTTCGCTATCAGCGAAATATTCGCTAATAGCGAAATTCTGCAAATCTGCTTCTGGCTTCGCTCCAGTTTCGCTGATGGCGTAACTCCCTGTGAGAACTTTGCTATCAGCGAAATATACGCTAATAGCGACCTTCTTGTGAACTTTGACAATTCTTGCTCCTTGCTTGTATTTTCCTGCACAAAAAGGGTATAGTAAGGCACAAAAAGCATAAATGACATATTTGCATAATATTAGAGCTTTTCCATAGATAATCTTGCACAACAAGCCACTAAAATGCCTAAACTAACACATGAAATATATCACTTTTGAACACTTATCAGCCATTCATACTATCCACCAAACGGTTTTGCTCTATTTATTGGGATAATACGACGATAAATAGAGACCTATGTATAAGTAGTTTTGGGGTTAGTACGATTGATCAAAGAAGATTGTCATCTATCATCTTGTATTCTATATCAGTTTGAATATGAAATTGTTCATATCACTTTCCATCTTCTCTTGCTCTATCACCTTGGGTTATCATCTTCTTCAGAGGGTACGCGAGAAGGACAACAAACTTTCTCCCGCGATATGGCGATCATGATGCTTGGAGTCTACTCCATCATATTATATTCTAGAATTCTTGAGCAGTTGGGACATGAGGTTGTTCCCATTCTCGTCCGTTTTTTAGGAATGAAATAAGATTGTATAGTAGTTATCCAAAGCAAAGATATTATAGGATTTATTCGATGTTTGTATGCATATTTATTTGATGATATGATGACGATGATGTTAATGTATTATGAATTTGTGTTCAAATAATAAATTATGCTGAATGAATAAATATTGTTTTTTGTTTTTAATAATGTTGTCATTTTAACAAATTATGTTGAATTAATAATTTGATTCAGATTTGCACAAAAACCAAGTCATATACAGTTCATATTTAATATCAAAAAAACGTCAAACATGATTCGAATTATAAAATTTAAACAGATGTAAAATAGGTGAAATAGATGACGCGCGAAAAAAAATTCTCTATATGTTAAGCCTAAGTCATTCAATAGGAGTCTAGCTACTCTATGTTAAGAAATGGGATGACAAAACTAAAACCCAAGATATATTTGTAAAACATAAGAAATGGACAATGAATTTGACTGACAAAAAAAAACTATAACTTTTCTCACCCTATGACATTCTCACGCGCCCTATTTTTTTTCTAAAAGTACCATTGGTTCATATTATATAATCTGAACACAGTTTGGATGAGTTCGGGTTATATAATCCAAAATATGCTTATATATAAGCAGCAATCAACATCTCTCCTATTGACAACAATTTTGAACTTTGCTTTTAAAAACAACAAATAAAAAAATGATAAAATATGTCAAATAAAATTAAAAAAAATTATAAAAATACCACCAAAAAATTCTAAAAATCAAATAAAATTAATGCAAATTTTTCCGAGAATATGAAAAATTTAAAATGGGTATAAACGATGGAATTTTGGATTTTGAGGGGTGGAGTCCCGTAAGAAGTCCCCTCTAGGGGTGTCTTGATACTTGATTTTTTCCTAATTTAATGACCAAATTTCCGAGCAATCCGATCAAATAGCCCAAATATCATTTTTATGACTGAGTCATATACCGTCCATATTTAATATCAATAAAACGTCAAACATGCTTCAAATTATAAAATTCAATGTGAAATAGGCAAAACATATGACGCGCGAAAAATGAATTCTCTATGTATTAAGCCAAGCCTAAGTCATTTAATAGGAGTCAAACTACTCTATGTTGTGAAATGGGCTAATAAAACTAAAAGCCCAAGAAATATTTGTAAGTTTTTAAAACTTAAGAAATGGGCTATTACTTACTTTTTCCACCCTACCTATTTCTCCTGCGTCCTATATTTTTTACGAAAATGCTCATGTGATTTTCGGATCTTAGAATTCGAATTGGGTGAAAAAATGAGTTTTTCACCAATTCGGATTTCATAATCCAAAAACTTCAAAAAATAGGGTGTGTTCCTTGCTTTTTTTCTTTCTTTTTTTCTTCAGATTATCGAATTCGAACACCCCTTAAACACATTTTTCAGGGAAAAAACTGTTTGGATTATATCATTTGAACTGTATAAGCACAAATTTTGAGTCTTTTTGTAACATGGAGAACGAGTTTAAGAGTCATATTAATCTTCCTGACTCTCATCATTCTGTTATAGGTCATTGTTAGCTGTTTTAGTAAAATATTCAGTTTTTAGGCTACTTGATCAGATTGCTCCGAAACTTTCCTAGAAAATTAGAAGAAGAAAAAATCAAGGATCAAGTCTTCCTTAGAAGGGACTTCTTATGGGATTCCGCCCCTCAAAATCCAAAATTTTATAGTTTAGACCCATTTTTTATTTTTATTTTTATTTTTCATATTCTCAGGAAAAAAAATATGAAAAAATTTACTTAGTTTTATTTGATTTTTAGAATTTTTTGGTGGGATTTTTATGATTTATTTGACAGTCTTTTATCATTTTTTCTTATAATTTTTTAAGATTTCATAATCCAAACAAACTCTCTACACTCTAAATCCAATTTTGACATAAGGGGTGTTAGGATTATCAAATCCAAAATGCTTATTTTTCATCAATTAACAAGAAAACATGAAGCTGCAATTTTTTTCTTCGCTGATATATAAAACCAGGGAAAATATTTTCTGAAAGGACATAACAATTCAGCACATGCAATCACACAATGATATTGCTTGTTATATACTTGTACTCTAATGACATGACTAAATGCATAAAAATAATTTGTTATTTTGGTTTCCACTGTAGTTTAGACGTAGCAAATCTTCATCAAAATCTTATGCAAGAATTTGGGATCAAACCCATGACAATTTTTTCTAAGTGTCCAAATCGCTTACCACTAGCAAATTCATTGTTGGTACCATTATGTAAATATTGTATATATATAACATATGCATGTAAATATTTGGGCATTGTTAGTTTTACATGTATAAACACTCTATTTTTGCTTGTGTGTAAAAATTGATTTTGGTTGTATGATTGATTTTACTTGAGGTTATAATTTTTAGTTTTTGTTTTCTACAGCTGATCTTATCTTTAAAGTTATTGTCAAATCCACTTTTACATAAATACATTTAAACATAAATTGCATTTATATTCAATTAATATCATTAGAGCATCTCCAATGTTGATCTTATTGAGATATAGCTTAAACGGTCCTTTAAAAAATAGATATAGCTTGCACCAAAAAAAAAAATAGATATAGCTTAAGTAGCATGTACGCGTCCACATCACTTATTTATATTTGTAAATGTTAATACTCCATTTGTCCCTATATGTAAACCCTCTTTACCTTTTTCACATTTGTTAATAAAAGTTGTTACTGTAATTAATATATCTATTTTGTGTGTTAATATTACCAAATTATCCTTTGTTTGTATGTGTATTAAATTTGACTTTACATATTTCAAGACAAGTTAGTAGTATTAATTAGGGGCATGTTTCGGAAAAAAATAATAAATGCATCTAGTAATTTGAAAAGGAGTTTACCTTTAGGAACAAATATAAAATCAAATGGGTGGTTACATATAGGGACGGAGGGAGTACATAATAAGCGCTCATTCAATCCAATCCAACAACTCCAAAAAAATTACTGAATGGGTCTCACTTATAAATGTTTTATATTATTACTAGCGTCCAGACGGGCACTCCCGTGCCCGTCTGTCCGCCTTTTCTACTGCGCTAAAGTAGGTAAATACTATTCTCAATTTTTTTTATCCGTGTTGGATTTTGAAAAACAAAAGATGAATCACATAATAACACTCACAAATGTGAAAACAAAATAACCAATCCAATAATCAATTAGAAAAATACAATATGTTTGCCTCGCCAAGTGACACCGGCCATGATTGTGACCAAAAATGTCATTGATTCAACAAAAAGCGAAAAGAAAAGATCATGATTTATTATCATGTGAAAGAATTCTCCAAATTTTTGGCAAAATTGGTCCTAACCAAGTGTTTACCTTTCCAGTCAAGAAAAAAAAATCATAGTAAGAAAATAACACAAAATGAAAGTAAGATAATAAGAATTGAGCAACAAATTGTAAAAAGAATGTAATACCAATAACTTGAAAAAGAAAAGATTGTGTTGAAGTTGAATGAAGAGGACAAAATTGATACATTTCTTTTTGGATACACTCTTTAGCAAATGTGAAGTGAGGAATACTCTCAAACTCATTATTAGTGTCAACCTTAAACCTTCATTTTAATCAACTATAATTCATTATGTGCTTCATCATGTTTTGATACCTATAACAATAAATTACAACTCAACTGCTACACATTTAAAATGGGACCCTATGTGCATTCCTTGCCACATAAACTATTTCATAAAGCATCAATCATCCACGTAAAAAAATGTATTAAAAAAATATAATGAAGCACTACATGCCATGTGCTATGCTTATCTTTCTCTAATGAGATAGATATATTACATTCTTCATTCTATCATTCTTGCAAGTACTAATGTAAAAACATGTACAAAATAGAGAACTTATTCTGATTTCTAGTTTCATCATATTCCATTTTTGTTGTCTTATCTCTGTTTCTGCCACTTGGTTTCCCAAACACATTAGTACATAATATGTGGCTATAGAAGGAAAAAAAGTTCAATTTTTTTCCAATCCCTCTGTGAAGAACATATAACGTAATTCACTTGGTTAACTCACATTTATATGATTGATCGTGTGAGCAGGTTTTCGGATTGTCGCACATACAACTTGATGACTTGTTGTGAATATCATAATGTTGCTCAGAAGTCTTCATACATATATTGAGTCGTCCTTGCTTTGACCCTATGAAGCACGGATACGGACACGGACACCGGATACAACACGGACACCGACACGCCGACACCGCTAATAATTTGAGAAAATCACATAATTCAGCGTAATTATATGTGTCGGTGTCGTGTCGGTGTCGGACACGTGACACATCTAACCGAGGAGTGTCTGTGCTTCATAGCTTTGACCTCTCTCATCTGCCATTTATATTCCTCTCTTCTAGTGCATCTTTTTTATTAATACTACTACTGAAAAAACAATACAATAAGAAAGGCTACAATAATGAAAAATGGAATTCGTCAAATAAGAGAAACCAAAGATTATGTGAGAAAGACAACAAAAGAGAGAGAGAAAACCGAGGGTTAGAAATGTCACCGTCACCATGGTCCATGGGAATGGTTGCCCTCTTGCTTCCACCGCATCGGTTTCCCGATTCATTACATTTTGTGTCCATGTCTATATCTCTCTTCTCTATTCCCTCATATATGTGCTATAATTAGTTTGTAGTTTTGTGAAGAAAAACTTTTTTAATGTGTTCAACAATATACATGACTCCCAAAACATGTTGCCATAATAGAAATGGTACAACAGAAACAATTTATCAAAACTAAAATGGCACTTTGATTAACAAATTAAAGTGTGATGATAAAAGAAAATCATTGTCCAATTATACAAAAATAACACGGACAAATTATAAATGGCACTTTGAACTATAACTTTAACAAATTAAATTGATAGTAACATGCAAATTATCTAAGCATATGTAACAATTCCTAGTAAAATAACAATGTACAAAACAAACAACCAATAAAGAACATATCTTTTGTAGTAAGCAAACAACAACAAAACTGCAAAATCAAAAATAAATTGGTAAAAATTATGAACAAATCAAGAAAAAAAAAACTTGTATTTTAAAGTGCCAAAGTAACCGCATGTCTTTTGATTCATTCTTGGTGTCCTCATCATGCTGAAGAATTTGTTGTTAGGGAATTGAAAAGAGGGGGAAAATAGATTAGAGAGGTAGAGAATGGAGAGCAAGAGATGTGGATAGAGATAGAAGAAAAACCATGTGAACACCTTTCTTATGTCGATCAACACAACGGTTACTGCGGCCAATGCTACGGCATGTTGCGAGTGCAAATTTTGTCAGCCACAAATCACGCAACCCTCTCTTCCATCGCATGCACATACGCTGCCGCCACCAAATTTTATGTGATCAACACGGATCCTACGGTTCTGCTGGGCGATTCTCTACTTCTCCATCTTTGATTTCTCAAATTTTATCACTCAAGTGCACGCTTTGATATTACTCTCAAATTTTATCTATGCATGAGTAGTTACTTTTTTTTTTTTGGGAAATGTTAACTTGTGCCCTTGGGGCATAAGTTAAGGAACCAAATATAGGAATTTTTTCTTAAAAGTTGTGCATTTAATGTTTTGAAAGTTTCAAAAGTTATCATTTAAATATAAAATTTATTTGTTAATTCTATTTTAAGCTCCTTAACTTGTGCCCTAAGGGCACAAGTAGGGCACAAGTTAACATGACCCTTTTTTTTTTAGGGAGCATGAGCAGTTACTTAGTTTTTTGTGTTTGATCAAGTCACAGGTTACCTTTGCCTTATATGTATAAGCGGTTATTAAAGATGGAAATTACTAAATTGTATGCGGTTTAGTTGGTAAGTTTGTGAAACCATTGAAGGGCAATTTTGGAATAAAAAAAGGCTACACCAAAAACAAGTATTGCCTTTATTAATACTAGCGGCCAGACGTGCCCGTCTGTCCGCTTTTTCCAATATTTACTTAAAAAAAATCTAAAGATATGAATATGAATAGTAATCTATACCTATCAAAGGTAACATTGTTTCAGAACACAGAAAATCAATTAGTTGATATTTTTACGAAACCTTTAGTAGAAGACCGTTTTTATTTATTAAAGAAAAATTAAATATAATAAAAGAATCCATGCATAAATTAGTTTTTTTAATAAAAGGCAAAAAAAATTCATGAGTTTTAAATTGCCGTTATTCTCTTTTCTTAAAAAAAAAAAAAAAAAACTGCCCATTATTCTCTTTGATTTTCTCCCTGTTCCATGCTCATCTCCTAAAATAAAGGAACTTAGTTATTTTTCTCTTAATTACTTCCATCCATCGTGTGTGTGTAATTATTAGTGGCTAATGTTTTTTTTTTTTAATAACTACCATCAAGTAAGGGGTATTTTGGGAATTAAGAAAAAGGCTACACCAAAGTAATGTTTTGCCTTATATATATATATATATATATATATATATATATATATATATATATATATATTAATAGGTATAGATTAGATATTTCAATAATAATAAATTGATCGTTTAGTAATAATTTTTTATAGAAGCGTATCATAATTATCTCATATGAAATTATATTATTACAATTATGAATTTTATTTCCACATTTTTTTCAAACTTTTTAACAATTTAAAAAGAAAAAAAATTTCATGAATTGCATTTTAATTTTGAGAGAAAGTGCGAACAAAAATAGAGAAAAAATATACTGGCAATTTTTCATTGGTGTGTTGTAATCCAACGGTGGTAATTTTTAGCTTGGAATTCAAGAATTAAATTTTTAGTATAAAATCTATATCTATATCTATATATCTATATATATCTAATCCTAAAGTACATTGTTAACCTAATTGAAAAACCCTAAACCTAATTCACTTGGAGCCAACTAATCCTTAATTATGGCCTAGAATGCTTAAACCTACCTCACACGGTTTGCCAAGTTCATTAATTGCGGTATTTCAAATTCAAATTTCCCCAAAACTCTTCCACTAACCAAATTCATAACAGCCATTTTATATTCCAACGACATTCAATGAGTGTAAAATTCCAAGGCAGTGTGCCACTACTTACATAGTATGTGTTCTATCCCTCTCAAACTATAACACAAATAGCTCATGTAAATGACATCTTTCCATCTTCCATCAACATTAAAACCACAACTACTACTCATGCATACCTTTCATCAATTATTAATTGATTCCCATACATACCACATTATGCTTCACGCTTCCGTTCTGTGTTCCAACAACTTCTCTTTTCCACAAGGAAAATATCCTTTAATGCCTATGAGTGTTCCTTGAATTGAGAAATTATATTTTAGGTACATCATAAACCTTTCCCAAATGTTGCAGTATTTTCTCAGATAATTGGGTTCCTCTTAATCATGTCCTCTACTTCTTTTGGTTTGGGTGAGTTGTTGTTTTTGTTATGAAATTCAACAAATGGCAAAAAGTTTCATTCTCATTGATTGTGAAAAGAGAATACAAGTAGTATTTATACAAAGTGTGATAAGATCAAAGGCTTATCAGCTAAAACTAACAGCTTATCAAGCCAAGCCAAGGAAGTTACTTGCAGCTCAAGTAACTTACCTCTCAAGTTACTTGCAGCTCAAGTAACTGCACTCTCTTCTTCTTTTTCCTCTAAGATCCCCCCACAAGCTGGAGAATGGTAAATATTGAGCATTCCCAGCTTGGATAAGAGAATGTTGAATGGTTGAGGAAGCAGGGGCTTTGTGAAAAAGTCTGCCAACTGATCTGTGGATGAAACAGGAAGAAGTTTCATGATGTCAGCTTGAACTTTGTCTCTGACCAGATGACAATCAATTTCAAGATGTTTTGTTCTCTCATGGAACACAGGATTGGCAGCTATGTGGAGAGCGCTTTGGTTATCACAATAAAGAACTGGAAGCTTGACTGTTGAAACATGAAGGTCTGCAAGCAAGTAAAGTAACCACTGAAGCTCACAAGTTGCAGCACCAAGTGCTCTATACTCAGCCTCTGAGGAAGATCTTGAAACAGTTGATTGTTTCTTGGTTCTCCAGGAGATGAGAGAGCTTCCAAGAAAGAAACATTGGCCAGAAACTGATCTTCTAGAATCCAAGCATCCAGCCCAATCTGCATCTGAGAAACCAGATAAAAACAAGGAAGATTGTCTGGGAAAGAACAACCCTTGACCAGGACTTTTCTTCAAATACCTCAAGATCCTAGTGGCAGCTAGATAATGTTTCTCAGTAGGAGAAGTAAGAAATTGACTAAGTTGCTGAGTAGCAAAAGTGATATCTGGCCTGGTGTTTGTCAAGTAGAGCAGTCTGCCTATCAATCTCCTATATGAAGGCACATCAGAATATGGTGCACTATTATCTTTGTGAAGCTTGCATGATGGATCAGATGGTGTAGAGACAGGTTTGGATGCAAGAAAGCCTGTGTCAGTGAGAAGGTCAAGACAGTATTTTCTTTGACAAAGAAATATGCCTTGAGAAGAATGGGCAACTTCCAAACCCAGAAAGTATTTAAGCTGACCAAGATCTTTAATTTTGAATGTGGAATTCAAAATATCTTTGATGAATTTGAATTCATCAAGAGAGTCACCAGTTATAATGACATCATCAACATAAACTAGTAAAACTGTGAATGAAGTGGCAGTTTTCTTGATGAATAAAGAGTGATCAGCATTGGATTGAACATATTGATGCTGAACCAGAATGGAAGCGAGTTTTTCATACCACTTTCTACTTGCTTGTTTGAGGCCATAGAGGGATTTGAGGAGTTTACACACCTGATTAGGTTTTCAGGAGTGATACCTTGAGGAACAAGCATGTAAACATCTTCTTGTAGGTCTCCATGTAAAAAAGCATTGTTGACATCTAACTGATGAATGTGCCAACTATTAATGGATGCCAAAGCAAGTACAGTCCTCACAGTAGTGAGCTTAGCAACTGGTGAATATGTGTCAAAATAGTCGAGGCCTTCAACTTGATTGTAACCTTTTGCTACAAGTCTAGCCTTGTATCTCTCAATTGATCCATCAGCATGATGTTTGATTTTATACACCCATTTGCATCCTATTGGCTTCACATTGGGTGGTAAATCAACCAGCTTCCAAGTTCCAGTATTTTCAAGAGCAGTAATTTCAGTTTGCATAGCTTGCTTCCAACAAGTGAATTTACTAGCTTCAGCATATGTGGTTGGCTCAGTGTGAGAGGCAATGGACAAAGCAAAAGCACAATGTGAAGGAGAGAGATTAGTATAAGAAAGATAGTCAGAAATAGGATAAGAAACTGTGGAAGAAACATGAGAATGATTAGAAACATAATCTTGCAAGTGGATAGGCATATTGACAGTTCTGGTTGATTTTCTGAGGACAGGTGGTGGGGAAGGAGAAGAAGGTCGGGTAGGGTCAGGAAATGAAGGCTCAGGATCTATAAAGGGGGGTGGAGAAGGATGGGAGACTGCAGGTGGTGGTTGACTTGTGGGACAAGTAACAGAAGGGAAATAATCCCAGTTTGTGGTAATAGATGCAGTATTGGAGGGATAGGGTAAAATGTGTTCATGAAAGCTGACATTTCTAGATATATGTATGTCTCTGGTGTGAATGTCTAAGAGAGCAAATCCTTTAAAACCAATGGTGTACCCCAAAAAGACAGATTTTCTTGCTCTAGCAGACAATTTGGTTCTGTTTGCCTGAAGAGAAGTGGAGTAACATAGACAACCAAAGACTTTGAAGCTATGAATGTCAGGGACTTTAGTATGAAGCAAGTAATAGGGAGATTTATTATGAAGATGAGGTGAAGTGACTCTATTGATAATGAATGTGGCATGCAAAAGAGCATAAGACCAGTAACATGCAGGCAATTTGGACTGAAACAAAAGGGCTCTGCCTACATTTAAAAGGTGTTGGTGCTTCCTTTCAACTCTCCCATTTTGTTGGGGAGTCTCAACACATGATCTATGATGAATAATGCCCTTAGAAGCATAAAAGGAAGAAAGAAGAAACTCAGGGCCATTATCAGTTCTAATGGTTTTAGGAGTCACATGAAATTGATTCTCAATGAGAGTAATAAAATTTTTGACATGTTGTGATACTTCAGCTTTGGATTTAAGAAGAACAATCCAAACAAATCTACTGTGATCATCAAGTATGGTGAGAAAATATTTATGATTATGAATGGAAGGCACAGCTAGAGGACCCCAAATATCAAAGTGCAACAATTCAAAGTTTTTGGAAGCAACTGAAGAACTAAGAGAAAAAGGAAGCTTCTTTTGTCTAGCAAAATGGCATATATCACAGGTGGATTTTGAATCAAATGTTAAAGAAGGATACAAATGAGACATATGAGCTAATCTTTTATGGGATACATGTCCCAATCTAAAATGCCAAAGGGCAGAAGAAGGAATAGTAAGGAGCTGATTAAGAGAAACATTATTGACAAGCAAAGATTTATTCAAGGAAGAAGCAAAAAAATCTAAGTTCAATCTATAGAGACCTTCAAATGGTTCACCCAAACCAATCATCTTCTGTGATTGAAGATCCTGTAAGAAACATTTATTGTTATGAAATGTGATATAACACTTCAAAGAATCACAAAGCTTGAAGATGGAAATCAAATTGAGAGTAAAAAGAGATGAAAATAAAACATCTTCAAGATAAAATTCAGGAGTAAAATGAATTGTGCCAGCAATATCAACAGTTACTGAGGATCCATTAGGCAAATTAACAAGTTTAGGAGTGATTTTGTGATAGGATGTGAACCAATGAAGGGAACTGACAACATGTTCATTGGCACCAGAATCTAACAACCATAAATCAGATTTAGATTGCAAAGAACATGAGAAAATAGATGATATACCTGAGGGATTGATGGAAGTTGAATTAGAAGGAGCATGAATTTGATTGGCACTAGGAGATGAGGCAGCTGCAGGAAGTAAATTCACTTGTTGTAACAAACTGACAAGCTGATCATACTTCTCTTGAGAAATAGTGGAACCTGAACTTGAAGAAGCTTCATTGCTACTTCCTGGTTGTGCCTCAACTTCTTCAATACTTCTAGAGGCATTTGCAGAAGCACCTTGCTTCTGAAAATTGGGGTGCCCATGCTTTTGGTAGCAAAAATCAACTGTGTGGTTACTTTTCCCACAAAAGCTACAATGTCTGGGTGGCCTAAAATTGTTAGAGTATCCCCTACCTCTGCCTCTACCATAGCCTCTACCTTGTGATTCAGCAGCATTAACAACTGAGAGTTGTTCATCAATGGGAGAAGGAAGAGAATGATTATTACTTTCTTCATGAACAACCAATGAATACACTTTGTTGATAGAAGTAAGGGGATCAAGCATGAGCACTTGAGTTTTCACAACATTGAATTGATCATTTAAACCAGTAAGAAACTGAATAACCTGATCTTCAAGCCTATAGTTTCTAGCTTCTCTCATTGCAGCACAACGACATGGATGTGGACAAGTGCAATGAGGCATAGGCCTGTGTGAATTCAACTCTTCCCATAGAGTTTTCATTTCAGTGAAATACTCCAAAACAGTCTTAGACCCTTGTTTCAAATTGTTAATCTTGGAACGTAAAGAAGCAATTCAAATACGATCAGCTTTAGCAAAGCGTTCTTTGAGCTCAGACCAAGCATCAATGGCGTTTTCATGGAAAACTAGGGTTTGAGCAATCTGTGGTGAAACTGAATTGATGATCCAAGATTGAACGAGATGGTTGCAACGTTCCCACGCACTACGATTCAAGTCATCTTCATCAGGAATCTGCATAGATCCATCAATAAACTTCAACTTGTTTTTCGCGCCAAAAGCTCGAATCATGGAACGACTCCATGCGAGGTAGTTTGAACCATCCAGAGGAGGAGCAATAACAACAGAGTTTGGTCCTTCACTTGGATGAACGTAGAAAACTGATTCAGTATCCGGTTGATTTTGGCGAACCATGGTGAAAACTGAAGAAGATGAAGAAAAAAATTGCAGAGAAAAAAAATGAAGATGAAGATGATTCAACAAGAATCAACAAGAAAATCTGCGAAGAAATTGAAGAACAACGCAGAAATCTTCAACAAAGATCAATGAAAATTGAAGAGAATTGAAACCGTAACAAACTCGTAACTAACTTTCTCCATGGAAATGGGAGAAAAGGCTCTAGATACCATGTTATGAAATTCAACAAATGGCAAAAAGTTTCATTCTCATTGATTGTCAAAAGAGAATACAAGTAGTATTTATACAAAGTGTGATAAGATCAAAGGCTTATCAACTAACAGCTTATCAAGCCAAGCCAAGGAAGTTACTTGCAGCTCAAGTAACTTACCTCTCAAGTTACTTGCAGCTCAAGTAACTGCACTCTCTTCTTCTTTTTCCTCTAAGAGTTTTCCTCCTCCATTTTTCAAATATGATAACAATATTCATCTTGCAGAGTGAATGCTAGAAATGCTAATATATTGTGATTTGATGAATTTTTTTTTATTTTTGATGTTAAGATAGGTTCTTTTTTCTAGCACTTTTGACCAAATAGTCATCATTATTATATTTTTGACAAACTCACATAGTCATTATTGTGATTCAAGAAAGTTTTTCTTATTATATAGATGTGGCTAATAGATTATGATTGATGGTAGGTTACATATTAGATATACAAATTTTGAGTGTAAATGTTGAAGTTTAACATGGAGGACGAAACAAATCTTTGCATGTGATATTGAATTATGTTTTGTATTTTGTGTAATATTTTTCTAAATCTCAAATATGTATACACACAGATATAGATAATATGTTCAGTTTATAGTGCAGTTCAGTTCACATATTTAAGCTTTTCATAACTAACAACTTTGTTTTCATTGTTGTAGATCTTGATGCTGCCAACAAGAATGTTTAATTTGTCTGCCAACTGAAAGCATTACTTTACTTTAACGAGAAACACTTGTGTGGATCAAGACCAAGAATTTTGGTTTGGTCACACACAAAGAGAGAAGAGAGAGGAGAGAGAAGAGAGAAGAGAAAGAAAATGTAGAAGAGATAAGAGAAGAGAGAGAATGAGAAAACTCAATGTCACATTGAGCAATGCTATATTTCTAGAAAAAAAAACATCAAGAATTCTTCAAGAATAAAAAGCAACCAATCACAATGCATTATTTGCCACAATTCAAGGAGGTGTGGCTGAAAAATAGAAAGTGGACAAATAAATCATGCAATTAAAACTTGCCACATGTGTCTTGAAAAAATCTTGATGCTATTTTTCTAGATAAATAGCATTTTCCTTTAATGTATATGTATATATATATTTTCCTAAAATACTTAATAGTTTCTAAAAAAAAATTGATGGTTTTTTTACCAGGCAACTATTATTCCTTATGCGTGTGGATTAAGTACACTTTGGATATCATCAGGTCAGAACGAGAGAAAGAAATTTTGGAAGTTAGTTTGCTAGAAATCAGAAAAACCCAACAAGATAAGTAGGTCCCAACATTTATTTACCCATAGAACTATAGAAGACATTTCCTGCTACTTGATTTTGACCCCCAAATCAGGTAAAAACACAAGCTGTTGTTATAAATTTTGTCTTTTGTGGTAGTTGCTATTTGATTTCCCCTTCTCCTGTTCTTTAAAATATAACATAAAATGTGTCTAATATGGACAATTGGACATTAAAAAATGTTAAAAAGATGGATATTTATAAAAAAATATATTGAAAATGCTAAACTTTGTGTTACCAGAGACACGTGTTAAGGAATTTATTATAAAAATATACGTATAAAAAATTATGCATTCAACTTCTTAAAAATTAAAATATTATGTTTTTAATATAAAATTGTTCTTTTTAGGTTGCTTAATATGTGTCTTTAGGACACAAGTTATTGTCGCATTAAAAAAAATCATTTGAGAGTTATGATGGGTCATGAGGGGAGGTCGGAGGACCGTCCACATCGAGGTTAGAACAACCGCATAAGCAAGAGAGATGTCACACTCTTACTCAAAACCTTGAGACATTGAGTTTATGGGTCCTCTTACTTAGAATGTATTCAACTTTTACTTTTATATCCGATGTGGGACATATAACTCACACTTGGACACGACAAATTCATCTAACTCGTACTTGAAGATATGATGCTTTATATCTATATGTTCATACATAGTTCATAGAACTATAAAAAAGCTGTTAACCAGTTTGTATCTTCCCATGTTTTACACACGACACTCTTTGTAGTATTTTTCCTCGTCTTTGTCATTCTAGTTCTTGTTTTATATTTCAACATCATTTTCTTAATCTGTTTTTTGTATTTTCTCACGTTCCATTTACGTATCTTACAAAACCTTTTGTCACGTTCAGTATGCATGTATTGATTGATGACTCCGCAACTTTACCCGGAATTTTCCTCGTAATTTGGAAGTCATTCAAAAAGTAAGTAAATTTTAGAAAGAAAGAAAAAAAAAAATCAATTGCAACTGAAGTACTTTTAAACGATTTGATTTTAATTCAAATTTAATTATTTACCACTGATTACAAATTTTTATTGTGTTTGATATTCTTGTTAAAAGAAGCATGTATATGATTCAAATTCAGATTTTGAAACTTAGAAAGAAACTTTCTTGTTGCATGTAATAAAAGTTGAGAATAAAACTAACACAGTTTTTATGTAGCAAAGGATAGCCACTAGACTATACATTTCAGTGTGGAATTTGAACCAACTCAACTAAGTCGGGAATGTTTGGTTATGCATCCAAAAAAATTGAATTAATTGATTTTATAAAATTGACTCTAACTAAAAGTGAGTTAAAGATAAGTAATTTTTATTTGGATACATTCATTAAAAGTTTCAATTAAATTCAATCATGGAAGCAAAATCAATTCTACTCAAAAGCAACCAAACACTTTAAAAACTATTTTACACCTTTAACATCAATTTTAACTTGGCAAAAAGTAAAATTAAACATGCATTTAGATTATGATTGTCAAATGATGCAGAGTGAAAAATTACATGCATTGACAAGTTGCAAGTTGCATTCAGTGGTGTATTTATATATCAATGCACGTGCATTCAATAGATAGGGGTGTACATGGGTTGGGTCAATCTGAAAAAACTCACAAACGGGTTGTGTCGTGTGATCGGGTGGATATAGATTAAAAAAATGAAAACCCACTAAACAAAATGTGTTCCTGGTAAAATCGGATCCAGATTGAAGAAAACCACCGACCTAGTAATGCAAACATTATTTATTTACTTTTTTCAAAAGGAAGAACGAGAATGCCAAAGGTTTTGGTCACAATTCTAATTTTATATCATGCAACTTTAGTTTGTTGCAAATATTTTAGTTGTGATGAGTAATTTGATAGTGATTGAAAACCAATCATTCTCCATTTTAATTTAAAAGTATGATACTTTGATCAAAAATTCAATTTTTGGGATAGTTGTATATTTGTATTAGTTGTAAACAAAATGAGTATTCTGAGTTATTTTTGTGACCATGTACAAGAGTGTATGAAAAAATATGAAGATTCGTCATTAAGTGGGTTTATCTACTACCCAACCTAACTTAACCCTGATATTAGTGAGTTTTCCTAAATTGACTCAATGATGTAGCATGTGGTTATATTACTTCGCCAAAATCGAAGTACTCTATATTATTTAGGTTTTGGGTTTCGCAAAAACCAACTCAAACCGTCCATACACACCCTTATAAAGCATCCACAACGGAGACCCTCAATTTTGAGGTCTTAAATAGGTCTCACATGGACACATCACTTTTTAATAATTTTTTAATAATAGTACTTAATAGGTATTCAACCACTCCAATAGAGATCTCTAACAAAGGGTCTAATAGGGTCCCACAAATTATATACTAATAGCCATGAAAATTATTATTTTAATAAAAAGTGATGTGGGCCCATTTAAGAATGGAGGTCTTAAGTTAGACCTTGGATCTTTTAAGACCTCCAATTTTTTTTTCCACAATAGGAGTACCTATTAAGTACCAGGTCTTAAATGGTGAAGACCTCACCATTGTAGATGCTCTAAGTGACCAACAAAGTCATCAAGACATAGTAGTGCACATAACCTCTCAGATTACGTTAAGTGTATCTGATGTTTTGTCCAAAGGTAAACCTTGTTGCTGCCGTAATGGCTCATTACAGGTGATCGTAACAGGTTATAATCTGTGTGGTTAAATCTTTTGTTTTCTCAACTTCTGGCTTAGATATTTTTCTTGACTTTTCAACCCTTTTTGCATTGACTTGTTCTTTAATTACCATCAATTAATTCTTTAACATCAAAACTTGGTCAAATGCTTCTTTTTCTTCATTTTCTTCATAATTTCATGTTCTTGTCTTGTTAGATAAAAAACAAGGCTATAAAAATAGGTATAGTCTAGGTCTATAATTCTCTCCTTGTATTTAGAGGAGGTCTTCTAAATTCTCCCACTTAGTAGTAATTAAAATTCTTCTACTCTCCCCATTCAATTTGTTATAACAAGTATGGATATTTTGCTTCACTGACAAATAGTATAGAGATTTTAAAACAATATTCCTCTTTCCAGACATTTTTTATATTAATGTCTTACAAAATTTTACCAGAGTTGATATTTTGAACCTTTTGTGGAGACCCATATTATAATGACCCAAAATAGTGTGAATACGATCATCATCTTTTGTATTTTTGTTTTCAAAACCATCTTTATGTAGAATATTTGTAGTTGAATAAAGACAAATGCTAACAAAAATGACGTTCTTTGGATATTTAAGAATCTAACAAAATATAGAAAGATTGTATTGAATATGGTATATTCAATTTTTAAAAGTTTTAAGTTTATTCATAGAACATCTTTTTTTTTTATCTCTTAATATATGTTCCAAAGACAACAAAGCTCTCACATCGCTATGAGACCCTTATATTAACATTTTTTTTTATATTATCAAGACCCTTAAATAAATGCATGAAAAACAACAAAGTTCTCACATGGCCCTATTTTTATCTTCATCGAACTCAAACTTTTACTTGAGAAAAATCACACTGTTTGTCACTCGAGCCAACGAAATATCAGTTATCCTTTTTTTATTTAAGTGATTATACTGAATAGATAAGTGCTGGTATTATATGGTAGGGGTGAAGAAAAAAAAAAGAAAATAAATAGGAAGGTGATGAATTTTGTTGGCTTTCTCCTTCAATTTTTGCTTTTTTGGGGGGTGAAAATAGTCATTTTCACATTGAGATGACTTTTCCTTAAGAGAAATGATGTTCTAACAACTATTTTGTGACAACCTATGTGACAACTTTATCTCTCATACTCACATTATCTTTTTACTTTCGCTCTCTATTGTTTTGGTTTCCGTGTCACTATCTACTTTTCCTTTAAAAATTGGTGGTTGTCACAAAAGTTGTTGATTTTTTGTTGTTAAAATATCATTGTTCTTTCCTTAACTAATGATTTTTGCATAGATGCTGAGCTATGACACCCAAATTATGAGATGCCTACCACTTTATAGAACATTAACTTTTGGTGATATTTGTGGCATTGTTCATATTTCTTTTAATCAATCAATCACTCTTATCTAAATACTCCCTCCGTCCCATATTACTTGACCTAGTTGACTCTGTCACGTATACCAATGCACAATTTTAAACTTAAATTTCTTTAATATTCTAGTAGAAAAAATTACGAAAATTTGATATTTTGAAAATATTAATCGAGACGAATCTAACAACATCTTATATGCTATATTTTGTTTTTATATATTAGTAGAAAAATAGAGTCAAAGCATGTTACATGAATAGTGCAAATATTCTAAATAGGTAAAGTAATATGGGACGGAGGGAGTAATTTATTTTAATTATTTATTCATCATTCTCTCTATTTCTTTTAATCAATCAATCACTTTTATCTAAATAATTTATTTTAATTATTTATTCATCATTCTCTCTAGTCTAAAATACACTAATATTACAAATTAATATCACGAAAATTAATATCACCTAAGTGAAATTCTTGACTTTACCATTTAATAACAAAAACAATGTTTATTAGTGAAACCACACTGGGACCTATTGATTAAAATTAGAGTAATGATATTTTGACATCCATTTAATGACAACTTTGTTGACAACCTTGGTTTTCTCACTTCTTATTGGTCAAAAACAATGGAGAGAGAAAAAGGAAGAGAGAGGATAACAACATCATGTGAGTATGAGAGAGAAAGTTGTCCAAAAGTTATCAAAAAGTGGTTGTCAAAATATCATTTCTCTTAAAATTATAGGATTACCACCTGTCAGGGTGTTTGGTGTCGCCGGGTCCAACTGCACCTACAATCATTCAAAGTCTATGAGCAATATCATATTGATAAAACATCCTTGTCCAAAGATCATTAATACTAATATTTAGGAAGTTAGTGTCTCATTTACAATGTCAAACTTTGATAGTATAATTAGTTAATCATGTAGGTTTAAGCTGTTCAAAGGTCACCTTAGATATAACATTTTCTAATAAAATTTGTTGACCATATGCAATATTTTATTGGGAAAATAATTGTTTGTTTACCATATTCTCGTTCAAAGCTCATTAACAATATTTTGGAAGTTCTTGTGACATTTCCAAATTCACACTTTGAAAATATAATAAGGATATAGGTTTGTTCAAAAGATAACCCTAGCTATATCATGACATTAATTTGAATTGTTTATCATTTGCTAAGCACCATATATGTTGAACCAAACTCTTTTCATAAAAAATATTGAACCAAATGATTCCTATGAACCAAACTTCTTACCCTAGCCATCAAAATATCCTTATTTCCCATATTTGGAGGTCCATGTCTAATAGGAAACTAATTGACTTCTGAAAACCAAAAGATCTAGAGACAATTTCCTACTATGATGCTTGTTGTCTGAAAACAGACATATAGCGAGAATTATGTTTCTAGTTTTACTCAAACATCTCTTTTACCGTTAGACGTGTATCAATTCATCTAGTTAGTGTACTAAACTGCATTTAACATGTTGACATTTCATAAAATGTTTTAATTTCAAACCTCTTATAGATCTCATTCATTAGCTAACACGAAAGGCATGCTACAATATGAGTTCATCATAGACTAAATATGTGTTTCAATGCAAGTTTCCGTCTCTCGAGACAATTTATACGTGAGACTACATAAGCTTCAATTTGAAGAGTTGGGCAAACCCACCATTAAACACATACTAATAGATTTCAGGCATTAATAGTATAATAAAATATTCGTTGGTTGATATAGATAAAAGACAAATTGAAGTGTAAACATTTCGCAAAGTTATATTATTGACAAAGTTATACTATTTTTTAATCGGATATAATTTAATCAATTATTAAACTTGACCCTACGTCAAAAAGAAAATGTGAATAAATAACTATTTTATTAGTTTATGGTAGAATTTCCCCCTTCAACTTTGAATTTCCCCCCTACGACAAAGTTATACTATTTTTTATATATTTTATACCATTAGTTTTTTTTTGACATTTTTAACTTCCTCGCGCTAAAAACTGTTGACTTTCTATATAGAGTTCAAAGAATCATGCACAACAATGTCTTTAACGTTAAATAAATTTTTCGTCCCAAAAAATATAACAAATTTTTATATTAGTCTTTAAAAAATAAAATGAGATGCTTTCATCCTCACAAAAATATTTGATTTATATTTACTCTCAAATGACCGATTTATATTCAAGAAGTGAGCATATTATCTTGATTTCTATTAATGTCAAGATTATGAATTTTTTATGTTCAAGAAGCGAGCATATTATCTTGATTTATTATCTTCAATTTTTGTATGTTTAAGAAGAAATGTGTCGAAATCCTATCCATTAGAGATAAAACAAAAACTAAAAAAAAAAAGGTGTGAGGATGTATTTTTTAGAAAACTATAATTAAAATTCGTTATATTCATCAAGAAGAAAAACTTATTTAACCCTAATTTTATCCATATACTTTTAATTATTTTACATTTTTTTGTCATTAACATAAATAGTATGATAAGAAAATTAAAATAAGTATATCGAGCAGAGAGGAAAAAAAACCATATAAACTCTTCTTAAAAAAAACACATGGTAAAAAAAACACATATAAACTATTAATAAATTAAAATATTATTATAAAAATTTAATTTATCCAAAAGTGTTTAGATAAGAAGACTTATATCTTTTTTAACTTGATCAAGATTTTTTATTTGAATATGTGTTTGAACATGCAACAACTTTAAAAATCTTATGAAAATTTTGTCATCTATTTAAATCACATAAGACAGTCAAATAAAATATCTTAATATTGTAATTTAGTTAATAACATCTTATCTTATATTTAGAAGACAGTCGGTAAATCCGATATATTTATAGATTAAAAAGCAAGCTACCGACCAAAAACAAATTCAAGTTGTTTCTTTATGAGAACCCTTTGTTGACAATGACTCCTCTCATTGTCGCATCTGGGAATATTGTCAAGACATAAACAGCTAATTTACTAAGGACAAATCACAATAAGACGTGAAATAAGCAAGAAAATAATATGCAAAAATAAAGCTTAAATCCAAAAATCAATAACCATAAACCTTGTCCTCTATCTATACAAGAAAGTCAATAAAAGACAAGGTTCCATGTCCTTGTCCAAGCTTAGCTGTTCCTACACAATACATAAACACTTTAAAGCAATCCCAACATGTGTTAATATTTTTAATTGGACTTTTTTAGGGCTCCCCTAAAGTGGTCCCTCCCTAAAGAATACGTCCAAAACTCCCAACCACTAGAAAAAATAAAATGGGTTCCTCCTTTTGAAAAGAATGCCAAATTCCCGTTTTTGCTGTTTTCCCAAGCTCCAAACAGAACCTGATTGAATAGGCAATAAAGAGATGACAAGAATTAATCAGATTGATGTTGAAAGATGGCGAAATTTATGATTCAAACTCCTGCCAATCATTCTTGGCGTGAAATCTTTTCATCTTCTTTTTGGTGGATGGGGTTTCTTTAGTTTCATTTCACTCTCTCCAACAAGATTCATTCAATTATATTATTGGTTACAATTGTGTGTTTAATCACGTCTAAATTCGTGATCAATGAATCTTGATATCGTGTATGTTTAAACTGTGTTGTCTACTTAAAAAATTGTCGCGGAAGTTATCTAAATTTAATCGTACATAACTTGTAAAGAAATTTCTTTTTTATTTTCTAATGTAACTTGAATGTAAAATGGGAGGTAAACAAGAGAATATATCAAATGCTTCATCTTTTTTACCACTAGTGCACTAGTACTACCTTTTACTTCTATTCTATTTCTTGTGATTCAGATGCTATAGATGATATTGGCATGCTTTACGCTTTGGAAGGGGTCCTAACGACAAAAAATGAAAAAGAGTGGCACTTTTAGAATAGGGGAAAACGAGTTATACTTTGTTCTACTTTACTAGTCAAATGGACAATTCATCTCAAAATTAACTTATTTCACTTTGCCCTATATCATAGGCCTCTTACCCCTTCCGCATATTCCTTTTATTCTTCATGTTTTGTTGCTTTAGGCCTTTCGCTAAACCTCCATTAGCTTCCTACATTAAGCACTAAGTTCACTTTGCCTAATACTTTTAGACAATATCACATTTATTTAGTGTCAATTCAAACATGCACTTATGATCTTACAATTATTTTGATACTAAGCAAGAAATGCACTTCAACGTTGAAGCTAAGTTTGGTAGCTTATATATTTTTGGGTTAAATATGTTTTTGGTCCCTATAAATATACCAACTTTTGTTTTAGTCCCTCTAAAATTTTCATTCGACTTTTAGTCCCTATAAAATTTTCAATCACTACTTTTGGTCCCTATTTTTAAGTTAATTTTTGTATTTTTTAATGAAATTGTGCAGAAATGTGTAAAATATTGTAAAAAAAATTCCCCCAAAAAATTAGAATTTTTTAACAAAACATAAATTAATTATGAATTTTTAACCGTCAAACATATAAAAATTCATATTAAATTCATGTTTTGTTAAAAAATTCTAATTTTTTTTGGGAGAGATTCTCATAATATTATGAATTTTTCAGCAAAATTTTATTCCAAAATATGTATTCTATATATGAGTTTACTTTAAAAGAGAGACCAAAAGTGAAGATGGAAAATTTTTGAGGGACTAAAAGTTGAAGGAAAATTTTAGAGGGACTAAAACGAAAAGTTGATATATTTATAGGGATCAAAAACATATTTAACCCTATATTTTTCGACAAGACACAAGAAATGGCTTGCAAACGCGGTTCCAAACAAATACTTGGTATATATTTTTGACAAGACTACCTTTCATGATTTGCTACATTTGAAGTCTCATTCTCACCTCACTTGGTCACTTTAGGCATCATCCTCAACTTACCTTAGGCTTTTGTTAGGGTCTTAATATTCCTTCATTAGGAAATGCAAAAAAGTAACCCGCACCCACGCACATGTTTTTCCACAAGCATCATGCGAACATAACAAAATCCAAGCAACAGTGCCACACTATTTGTGACCCAAGAAATTGAACTGTTGAATTGGAACCATAGCAGGATACAACAGATACAATCATAACAATGGCTTCTATCGAAAGAAGAATCCAATTCAACTAAAAAACAAAAGCAAATATCCAAGACAAAACTATATAACTATATATATTTATATATATATATTATACATTCATAAATAACAGGTTGCGATATTCTCCATGTCACATTCAGTAATTAGTACTACAAGAGGATAATACAATCCCCAAATTCCAAACCATCAACCAATACCTAATCTTCAATCTCCTCTCTAAAATTGACCACCATAGATGTTATAATAGTAACTGCTACATAATTCTTTTAAGTACACACCATTACTTGGAGAAGAAAATAAAGATACTAAGACTAAAAACAAAACAAAACAAAAAAAAACCCAAATGAAAAATTCAAGCTTTTGTTAAGTAAGGGTGAAGGTTAAGTAATAGTATTAACAGTTAGGATTAACAAAGTTCTTGATTTCCTCCATAAGGCAATAGAAATGATCATTATTAGGCAAGAAGTAAAAACCAATAGTAGCCTCCTTAAGGTAAAGAAGTTTAACATCTTGACCAAAATTCCTTAAACCATCCACATAAGCCAATTGCCAATCTTGTAAAAGATCCAAACCAGCCACACAAACAAGACTTTTAGGAAATTTATCAAGTCCTTTAAGATTTTTTTCCCCTTTTGGACCAAACGGGTTACAAGCAGGGTGGTCTCTATCTTCACCTTCTGGTAAAAAAGCTCTCCAATACCAATCACGATCTTGTAATCTAACAAAGTACTTTCCATCTAATCTCATTTCAGAATCTGTTCTTTTTTCACCACCAAACAAAGGATGAAGAAGAATGTTCCCTAACACTTCAATTCCTTCTGCTTTTTCCTCACAAGCTTTTACTGCTACATGATGAACAATGTTTCCACCAGAACTATCACCTGCCATGTAAACATAAACTTTCTTTTCTTTCCCACTTTGAAGCCATTTTCTTGACTTCACCCATTTGAGTGCATTCCAACCATCTTCATAAGCACATGGAAATCGATACTCCGGTGATCGTCGGTAATTAACCGATACAACAGCAGCTTTACAAACACTTACTAACCTTCTACAAAATGTATCATAGATAGCACTATTTGCTGAAGAATGAGAGAAGCTTCCACCATGGAAGAATACTATGACAGGAACAATTTCTGTTGTACTTAATGGTTTCTCTAAATCTTTGACACCCCATTGAGATTCATTTTCTGAAGATGATGGTAGATAAACACGATTGAATAGACCGGTGTTTCGTTCGATATGATCGAATGAAAAGACTCCATCGACCGGAATAGCATTTGCCGGGACTTTTCTGTCAAGAAACTCTGCTAAATCTCGGTTGAATGTTCCATCTGCTCTTCTTAGAAGATTGTAAGCAAGCTTGAAATTTGAGATAAGAACATATGTATTCAATGGAACAACACTCTGCAAAACAAAAAACAAAAACTTTAGATTGGTTCTTTTTTGTGTTGAATCATTGCAGAAGAAAGAAAAATGAAACAAATCTTGGGTAAAAGACAAAAATTTCCAATTATTGTGACACATAATGAAAATCAAATCTTTCCAATTTACCATAACAAGAAACCCAACACATAAAAAGAAGAAACTAGAAAGTAGAAAACAAAAACCAAATTAAGCCAACTAACCCACAGAAAAATATTACATGATCTTAACAAAACACCAATCACATATGTTAAAGTTTAGAACTTTTTGAAAACCCAACATCAAAAACAAAGCAAACAACAAAGCTTTAAACAAAAAAAACAAAATTTTCTAAGATGGAAGATGATATATTACCCTGGATTCACTGAGGTTGACTTCATTAGTACCAGTCATGTCTGGTTAGTTGTATTGTATTTGAGAAAGAACAGAATAATAATGGAAGAGAAAGAAAGAAGACACAGAAATAAATAAAAAGAGAAAGGGCTAAGAAGAAAGAGTGATCCTCATGGAGAAGAGAACAAAAGAGGAATAGAAAAAAACGTTGGTGAAAGAGTTGAAGTGATGTGGGTTAGAAAAGGGTATGTAGAGATAACAGTGTACGTAGCGTAGGTGGTTGTGTACGTATAAGTTTAATCTCAAAGGTTGGTGGTGTATTAATTGAAGAGAAGGGATTGAGTAAAGAAGAAGGTATGAAAGAAACAAAAGAGAACAGAGGTAGCTTAGCTTAGAGACAGAGAGGGATCATAGATATCAGAGAGAGAGAGAGAGAGAGAGAGAGAGAGTCAAACGCAAAGGAACGACGAGAATGGACGGAGACGAAGGACACGACAAATCGGGCGGCCGAATTTAACTGTTTATTTGGGTCCCACCATTTTTTTATATTTCATCAAATTACTTCATGCCTTTATAAAATACTTTTCAATAGGTCTTTGTCTATGATATTATAAATATTATACTTTTCAATAGGTCTTTGTCTATGATATTATAAATATTTTAATTTTTTTTTTCTATGATATTATAAATATTTTAATTTTTTTTTAAAGTGTTTTAAGTGTTTGTTTAACATGTCTAATATTATCCTAGTTCTCTATAAACGTTGTTGGGTTCGTTTGATCAACAGTTGTTTTTGTTATTCGGATGCAAGTTCAGTAAGCGTCATCAAAAGTTTTGTTCCTGGTTTTCAAGGATTACGTTGGTTTAAAGGTTCGTTTGAAATGGTGGTGGCTGCAGCCACGCCATCGTCGTCATTTTCATAAAGTGTTGAATCTGTTGATTTGGTTATGGTTTTGAGTTTGATTAGTTCAATGTTGTTGGGCTGAAAATCCCTCAACTTTGGCCTTTGCTTTCGAGCTGTAGTATTCGAAAGGGCGATGGCTTCTCGATCTGCCTTTGATTCGTGTTGATTTTGTGGTCGTTAACCTGCTATGGGTTTTCGTAGTAAGTGGTGGGTAAGTTTTATCTGCCAGTTTTGATACATTCCACCGATACAGAGCAAAACACTCATAATGAGAGTGTGTTCCTTATTTTAGTGTGCATCACCCTATTTATAGACCTACTCACGTATATGTTGACTTCACCTTACAGTTCGATGGTCGGCAACCATTAAATCATGTAAAGGGCATGGATGTGTTTTGAGCGCACCATTCCATGCATATTAGGTACATTATACTTCAATTATGATGGAGATTGTTCATTTATCCTTTCAGTCTTTTATTTTATGTTTAATTGCATTTTTCTTCCGCTAAATATTTGCGATTGAACAACTTTTTCAGCCACTTTTTTTGAGCGATTTTGACATCTTATGTTTTCCCCTTTGCGATTTGATACCCTCTCTCTCTATTTATCTATCTATCTATCTCTATCTCTCTCTCTCTATCTCTCTCTCACATACTGAGGTGACTGTATTTTTGTTGGAATGGCATTTAACTTTCATAGTTAGCATGATTTTTTCTAAAAATTAAAATGTAAAATACCAAAAATCAACTTGTACATTTGAGATCAAAGAAAATATCTCATTAGAGTTTCAAATGATCTTATGAGGTATTGTCTGTTTTGGATGTAAGCCCTACACAGTTTTATGTTGTATAAAAGTAACGCATTGAGTTGAGGAGTAATGTTATGTTACAACCTCAAGAATGCAACAACACCTTTCAGGTTATTGTCCGCTTTTGGTGTAAGTTTTTCACAATTTTGTCCTTTATAAAGACGTATCGTTGGGTTAAGGATTGTGAGATTTGGAAATGAATTATCATGATAGAGAGAATGTTAGCTATAGATAATACTTTTTTTTTTACAAGTAGATAATACATTTCTAGAAATTCCTTCAAAAAAATACATTTCTAGAAACAATGAAAAACAGCTAATTTCATTGTTTTCAAAAAATTCACATAATCATTCACTCCAAACGTCTACTGTTTCATATGCTTCATTTTTTTTGTCTTGATGGTAAAAAAGGCGAATCTCTGAAGCACTGGAGCTGACTACGAGTTTCTAGGCCATTTAATCTCTTGTAATGGGCCGAATTGATATTTCTAAATCCAAACTATTCCAAGCTCGGTTTTATAAATTAGGTTAATGTTTAGACATATAAAGAAGGTTGCAAACAGCCGAAACATCATCTTCTATTAAGCCACTTTTCATATTTTGATTTTGTGCAAAACCAACCCAATTGAAGCTTAATTCTGTTGATCAATTCATTGGTTAAGGTTTCTATTTTAAGTCTCGAGGTTTGATTTTAATGTCAATTTCATGTTCTATGATTTAATGTCTTTTTCTTTTCAACCTTCAATTGTATGTGTAGAATGCTTTATGTATTGAACGCTTGCTTCAGTTCTTATTTGATTTCATCGATTATAATTCATAGTTTCATATGTTTTGAACATTTGTTTCAATCTGATTTTGTTGAATTGTAATCATGTGCTTGATTAGGGTCACTTGAATTAAATTAGACGCTTGTTTAATTTATATTTTAGTGAAGATTGTTAGGTTCTTTAACGCTTCGTTACAGGTATTATAGAATTCGGTTATTAGGTTAATGACCGTTGTTTTGTGACGACGCTTGTTCCCTATTTGTGATTAATCAAACTTTAGGTTATATTGACGCTTGTTCATACAATCAGTAGGAATTCTTACAAATTTAATTGATGTTTGATTAATTGAATTCGTGATCAAACAAGTTATTGAATTGTGGAACCCGATATTTTTAGCATCAATGATAGACCTGAAGAGAATCCGACAAATCAATGGATTGGTTGTTTTGCCAAATCGTTAATTTTGTCAATTTGATCATCCTTTTCTACAAACAAAACTCCCCAATTTACTTTATGTTTCCGTTTGTTGTTCTAATTTAGTACTATTGTTTTATCGTAGGTCCTTCAGAAACGACCAAAGGTTCAACGACCTTGTACTATTTTTTGTACATTATTTTGACCGCGAACGACAACAATCAAATTGAACATCTACTGTTTCATATGCTTCAATTTTTTTTGTTTGTTGAAAGAAATGCCATATCCTTCGTGCTGTAATGCGTTTATCAAGACTACTGGAACAGTGGAGCATATGTGAATTTGAACACACGACTTCTCTTGACTCTCCCTTGTGAATTTGAACACACGACTTCTCTTGACTCTCCCTATTTGTTCATGCATGTGTCAGCCACTAATCTAGTAACAAAAAATTATACTACTAATCTACATTGGTAAGTAAATTAACATATGTGTCAGCCACTAATCTAGTACTCCCTCCGTCCCGGAATATCTGACCCATTTACTAAAAAAAAGTGTCTCAAAATAACTGATTCATTTCAATTTTCAATACAACTTTCATCATTCCCAATACAATATAACTCTAATTAATACTACTTTCATCATTCCCAATTCAATATATTTCACTTTCCCCTTTACAGTATTTATACATTTTTCTTAATCTGTGTGAAAAACCAAACTGGCTCAGATATACCGGGACGGAGTAACAAAAAATTATACCAATCTACATTGGCAAGTAAATTAACATAACTTTTTAAAATTGAAATAGTAAATTTTTCGAAGGAAGAAATCAAATAGTAAATGTGTTCACATATAATAAACGGACCATATATATCCTCTCAAAAACAAAAAGGGACCGTATATACTTTTTTTTTTGTCAATTTTTTTTGTCAAGTAGCCTAGCCTAGTGGCTAGAAAAATTCACCTTAAAGATGAATCTTAAAGATGAATAAGTGGGGTGTCTGGGGTTCGAACCCCAGCCCCTGCATATATTGTGCATTATCCCTTACCAAATGAGCTAAGCTCATGAGGATCGTATATACTTAATTTTTAATTACACATATCTTTTTATTTGATTTCCCAAGGCTTCATTTTTTTTTCCCTTACCAAATGAGCTAAGCTCATGAGGATCATATATACTTAATTTTTAATTACACATATCTTTTTATTTGATTTCCCAAGGCTTCATTTTTTTTTTGGGCAGGTTCTACGTCCCAGGTTTTTGTATCTTTTTCTTTTTATTTAACATATTTTCTTTTTGCTTAAAAAAATTTATATTTTTTCTTGTTGTCTTTTCCCTTTGTGCAGGGTGGTAGTGGTTGACAAATCCTTTTAGCCTCGTTTACAATATGGGCAGATAAATTAACTTCAATCTTCATTTAGTTGTCAGGCGAAAAAGGGATTAAGTTTTTTTTTTTTAGGAAAAAACAGGGATTAAGTTTGTGGGTGGATTCTAGGGTGAGGATTCAGTTAAGTCCCTCACCGGTGGACCACCTTGAATAACAATAATAGCCATTAGACTAATTGAGGTCATATATCTTATTATATACCATACACACCGAATCACACTTATATTTTTCCTCTCTCCCCCTCCTCCTCCCCTTTATCCTATTCCTTCAATCTTTAAATTCGTAATCTCAACAAAAGGGATTTTGTGGAAATTAGGAATATAATAAAAAGAAAGTATAGAGAGAAGAAATTCAATTGTTAAACATATGATTATTTATACAATCATGTGCTTTTGTTGATGGATTTTCATTGAATACACCATTTTTTGTTAGAATTTGCTAGAACATAATTATGGACAAGAACATATACAGCTTTCCACACATAATTATGTCCATGTCTATCTTCTCCAACTTGAGAATATGCATAGTGTGTGGTTTTGTTTTCCAGGTGAGACCAAATAAATATCCATTGATTTTCATCAAATCAATAAATTAACTTGCAATTATCAACCGTCAACAAAGTGGAAAGTCAGGCTGTAATGGTTACTGATCATATGACAAAGGTCTAATGGGAATCAAAATTTAAACCTCTAAACACAATAAAAAAGCAACCATCGTTTTCATTCAATTTCACCATGGTGTGGCCAATGTCTATATTGACCCTAATTATCATCACGGGTTACATTTGATTTTCAACATCTTCTAAATATGTGTGGTGAATTGGAAAGGATGAAAATGGAAAAGATAGAACGGTAGGATTGTGTGTGGGAAGATACAGATATTCTCATTTTTATTTTTAACAAATCTTAACCATTCATTAAATCTAACGGTGTTTTTCTCGTGCTCCACCGGTGAGGGACTTAATTGAAAATTATGGACAAGACACGTAAATCGTAAAATAAACAAACAAAACTTGTGGCACTAATAATAACATGACAGATACTTACTTATTTTTATTAAAGGTTAAATATATTTTTGGTCTCTATAAATATACCAACTTTTCATTTTAATCCTTCTAAAATTTTCCTTCAACTTTTAGTTCTTATAAAATTTTCAATCATAACTTTTGGTCCCTATTTTCAAGTAATTTTTTGTTTTTTTAAATGAAATTGTGCAGAAATATGTAGAATATTGTAAAAATCTATCCCAAAAAAAATAGATTTTTTTAATAAAACATGAATTAAATATAAATTTTAAACCACCAAAAACATAAAAATTCATATTTAATTCATGTTTTGTTAAAAAATTCTAATTCTTTTTTTGGAGAGATCCTTATAATATTATAGCTTTTTCTGCAAAAATTTATTCAAAAATATGAATTCTACACATGAGTTTACTTTAAAGGAGGGACCAAAAGTGAAGATGAACAATTTTTTGGGGACTAAAAGTTGAAGAAATTTTTTATAGGGACTAAAACGAAAAGTTGACATATTTATAGGGACCAAAAACATATTTAACCCTTTTATTAAATAATATTTAGTTTGGTCATCAAAAGAGAAAATATGTTTTTGGTCCCTATAAATATATCAAATTATCATTTTAGTCCCTCTAAAAAATTTGTTCAACTTTTAGTCTCTATGAAATTTTCAATCACCACTTTTGATTCATACTTTTAAGCCAACTCGTGTACTTTTTTAATGAGATTATGCAGAAATATGTAGTATATTGTAACAATCTCTGTCAAAAAAATATTCAAATTTTTTAACAAAACATGGATTAAATATTAATTTTTAACCACAAAAAAATATAAAAATTCATATTTAATTTATGTCTTGTTAAAAAGTTTTGTTAAAAAATTCTATTTTTTTTGTGAGAGGTCCTTATAATATTACAAACCTTTTAAATGAACTCATGAATTCTACACATGAGTTCATTTAAAAGGAGGGACTAAAAGTGAAAATAAAATATTTTTTTTGGAAGACTAAAAGTGGAAGAAATTTTGTAGAAGGACTAAAACGAAAAATTGATATATTTATAGGTACCAAAAACATATTTAACTCTTTAATGAGAGATATCTTACCCCATCTCCATGGATGGTTCTTTAGTGGATTTTGAAAATAGAAGAAACCCCTATTAACAAACTCATATATACATTTACTATTAAACTTATTATTAATTTGAACGAAATCAGATGGGTCTTTAGAACTTTAATATCATAACCTGATAAGAGACCCATATCTACTAACGAGTTTAACATCACATTTTGTTCTTCAGTCACGATAAAGAACAAGAAAGACGAAAAAGGATCATCTTGATGCAGACCTCTCCTCATCTAAAACTTCTTGACAGGGTTTCATTAACTAAAACAATAGTAGTTGTTGTTCTAAGACATTCTACGATCCACCGACACCATTTACAAGGAAAGTCCATCTTCAACATAACCACTTTCTAGTAAGCGAACTCAATAGAATCATAAATTTTTTCAAAATCGACTTTAAACGTGATGAGATCCTTTTATTTTTGCATCATCGACAACCTCTGCAATGACAATACCATAAAAAATACGTCGACCTTTTATAAAAATTGACAGAGATTCATATATCACATTTTAAGTGACTGCTTTTAATATGTTTTTGAATGATACTCATGAATTAACTTAAAATATGTATCAAAAGTGGTTATATAAAACTTTTTGGAGGATCAACAATCGACTTTTTTTTAGAGGGATTTAAACAAAAGATTGCAATATTTATATGGATCAAACACATATTTAACTCTTTATTTAATCTATTCATTTTGCCACCTCTAAATAAAACTGGAAAAGTTTTTTTTTCTGGTTTAATTAAGTAAATGGTCCCCGTAAATATTCAGAATTTTGTTTTTAGTCCCTATAAAATAAAATCACACTTTTTAGTCCCTATAAAATTTTCCATCAGCATTTTTAATCGTTATAAAATTTTTCCATCAGCATTTTTAGTCCCTGTCAAAAATTTCCATCAACATTTTTTAGTCCCTAAAATGCTTAAAGAAAATGTCACATGGACTAAAAAGTGTGATTTTATTTTGCAGGGACTAAAAACAAAACGGTGAATATTTTATAGGGATTAAAAACTTAATTAACCTTTTTTTTTACTAATGCAGCCCTAGTGACCCATTTACAAGTCACAACAATCCTCGATGAATTTAAACATTGTCCCTTGATATTACAAGATTAAGTTTTTACAAACCGAACAAACCCTTCATGATAGGACTTTTGGACTTCGGTAGTCTATATAAGACCAACTTGTCACGAATAAAAAGTAAGTTATTTTCACAACTTTAAACTAAATTAAAGACTTCTCATGAAGTTTAATTTTATTTTACGTTCATTGTCAAAATGAACTTAAAACGATTATGTGATCAAATGGCCGGATCACGATTTCATGCGGTCGCTACATTCGGTACAAATTGACTACAAACAAAATAGACATCGATATACTAGGTGAGGAAAAGATTAAAAACACCCTATATTATACTTCATCCTATTTAATTATAAGTGAAAACTTGTTTTTTAAATTCATTTAATAACTAGGCTTAAATGCACTTTTGGCCCCCTATGTTTCAAATAGTTGCGATTTTGGCCCCCTAAGAAAAAAAATGGATATTTTGACCCCCTAACTTTTGTGCCTCTTTTGAATTGCTGGTTTTTGTGTCTCTTTTGAATTCCCTATGTATTAGGATGAACTCTTAGGCACTGCAGCTGGAAGTGGTGTGCCTCTTCTTGATGTAAATTTCTCCTACTAGAAACATACACCAATGTTGTTGCATTGTATGTATAATTAATTAATACCAATGTTGCGCCTCTTCTTGCATTTGTTCCGAAAGAAGGATTGGAAAGTTTAGACGAAGATTCCTCAAATGAGTGTTCTACAGTTCTTGTTGTTGGTGAATCTATGGCAATTGCGGCACACAATGAGGATGCAAATGTTGTTCTTGTTGGTCACACGTAAGCTTTTGTATTCATTTTTTGTTTCGGAATTTGAATAAAAGGGCTTTATAAGTATTCTTTCCTTTTTTGGTCTTTATGTTTTGCAGCTTCCAAGCTCTGCATTTGCTGGGGAGCTTCCAAGCTCTGCATTTGCATTTAATAGCAATGGATTGGAAAAAATTCCCTATTATTTCAAATGGTCTCTTAATATAAAAAACCATGTAATGTAAGTATTAAGAACAAAATTTGCTAATTCTGGAAAATGAACGCAGCGATTCGAGCAATAAAATGGGTGAAACGGACAGATTCGAGCAATTCAAAAGCGGCACAAAAGTTAGGGGGTCAAAATATCCATTTTTTTTCTTAGGGGGCCAAAATCGCAACTATTTGAAACATACGGGGTCAAAAGTGCATTTAAGCCTAATAACTAATATATTTGACATGTGTTATGGAATACATTAATTATTTAAATTTAAAAACTGAACTTTTGTTTATAATTAAAAACCAGAAGAAATAATGTTAAACAAATGTTTACAACACTCTCTAACAATATCTTTTTTATTGGTTAAGATTAATTTAAACTCTACATTTTAAAAATGGATGGCACTTGAATAAAAATGTGAATGCTATTCCGACTGGCCCTTGCTTCAAATCTAAAAAAAAAAAAAGGTGGTGCTTGCACAGGGTAACACTTTGGTGCCATTAATGATACCGTGCCATTAAATCTGAGTCATTAATGGCACAAAAATAGATGTATTGTGTGACTCAGATGCAATGACAATGTGTTTGTGTGCCCTATATTTAATGGCACGGTGCCATTAATGGCACCAAAGTGCTACCCCTTGCGTTGTGGATTTTTTCTACCAAGAAAATATTGTGGGACAGGGTTGAAGGACGAGGAGGCACTCTCGAGGCATTTTCCATACGACACGAGTTCAATGTGCAGTTCTTTCAATTCATGAGCTATACTGTAGGTGACGATTGCTGCTACGGATCATTGCCATTTGTTACTTCAGGGACTGATGGACGATGGGAGATAGATATGGTGCCAGGTAAGAATAAGAGATACTCCCTCCGTTTCAAAATACATGTCCAATTTTTGCAGTGTGCACTATTCACTTGACTTACTTTGACCATACTTTTTTACTAATGTATAAATACAAATATTAGCATGTAGGATGTTGTTTGATTTGTCTCGACAAATATTTTCAAAATATTAAATTTTTATAATTTTTTACTTTAGATAATTAAAGATATTAACGGTCAAAATTGTGCATTGGCATATGTGAAGTGGTTGACTTGGACATGTATTTTGAAATGGATGGAGTATTAATAAAACTTGACAACTCAATTAAGCCATCCATCATCAATATTCCTTACCTATTTACTCTTGTTTGTTTTTTGTTAAATAAAAAAGATAAATTAATTTTGTTAAAACATATAAAAGATTTACAGTTAAATATATTTTTTGTCTCTATAAAATTTTGAAATTTCAAGTTTTAATCTTTGTAAAAAATTTCATCAAATTTTGATCCCTACAAAATTTTCCGTCGCAACTTTTGGTCCCTACATTTAATTTAAGTAAAATCATGTGTGTGTATTCTTTGAAATTTTGTATTATTTATATGGTCGTGTTTAATACGTTATAGAAATCTCTCTTGTAAAAGTTTATTTTTTTTAACTAGTGATAAATTTTTAAGTTTTTAGCGTTAAAAATTTAAATTTAATTCAAATCATGTTAAAAAAATCAAATTTTTTGTAGAAAGAATTGTTATAATATTATAAACATTTCTATAAAAATTCATTAAATGATTTGATTTAAACCACAGATCATAAGTGGCGGTAGAACATTTTTAAGGAACCAAAAATTGTTAATTTTTTTATAAGAACTAAAACTTAAAATTTGAAAATTTTATAAGAAAAAAAAAATTTTAACCGAAAGGTTTAATATACTTCTTGTCTCTGAAAATATATAAGGACCTGGAGTATTAGTGGAGCTTTGCCCCTTAGCGTTCAAGTTTTAACAAGTAATTAGTATTTAGATGCAGTTGTTTCAAGGCAATTTTGTAAACTTTTTAGAATAAAATGATAGCAAATATACATTTAACTATTGTTTTTTTTTTGGTCTAGTAGCCTAGTGGCTAGAACTCACACAAATAATTGTGGAGAAGTGGGGTGTCTGGGGTTCGAACCCCAGCCCCTGCATAAATTATGCAATGTCCCTGCCAATTGAGCTAAGCTCACGGGGACTAACTATTGTTATATTTAGTCTTTTTAATGCAAAAATCTTCGCTTTCTCTCCAACCTCTATTCTTTATCGATTAGAGATGGACGGTTTTGGGTCATTTGTTCTAATATGGTATCACATATCTACAATATTTTTCTCTCATTCTATCTAAAGAAGTTTTTATTTTTTTAAAATAATCTAAAGAAGTGCTGTACAGACAGTCAAGTCCCCCGTATGTATTCTAGATAGCTAGATATATAAAATTCGAACCTATTTATTCGATGCCTAGGACATTTCATAAACTTTATTAAGGCGCTTTATCACTTACCTTCTCCAAATTAATGAAAATCAAGTGCAAGCTTTGTTATCCATATGACGTCAATTCATCACATGTTATAGCAAGTAGATCATTTCCACGATATACCTCTTAGCCTTAAAACCAAATTGATTTTCAACAATTAAGTCTTGTTTATTAGTCTCTATTTAATCACTCTTCCTCATAACTTCATGGTATTCTCTAGGCAAAATACCATTTTTGGTCCTTTTAGTATTACCGAATTCTCAAGTTAGTCATTTAAGTTTAAAAAATTTCAAATATGTCTTTTTAGTTTATAAATCATTTCACTGTTACTCCTGCTGTCAGTCTCCGTTTAACTTATGTTGATGTGGCTGTTAGGTTGTTGATCTGGATCAAAATGATGCATTTTAAAGGCTCGAAGGTGTTAAAATGGTGCGTTTAATGGTCATAAATGATCTTTTTAGGGCTAAAAAGGTGGTTCTTGTTGTCAATAACCGCCTTTTAAACCCTATAAATGATTATTTGTGGCCATTAAACACAACATTTTGACTACCTGGAGCCTTTGAAACACATCATTTTGATCCAAGTCAGCAACTTAACGGCCACATCAGCATCAGTTAAACGGAGACTGACAACAAGGGTAACGATGAAATAGTTTATAAACTAAAATGACCTATTTGAAACTTTTGAAACTTAAAGGACTGACTTGATAATTCTGTCAAACTAAAAGGATCAAAAGTGGTACTTGGCCTATTCTCTATAATCAGCGCAATTTTGTTTGTCTTCCTTCCTATTATATATTGAAACTAAATTTATTCTTCCGCACACATCCAACATTTTCTTTGACCTCATAATCTCGTTAAAAATCTTTTTGAGCCACCAAATGCCGCTATCTTTGAGACTTCTTTATATCTCATTAGGTATCTTGTCTAGCTCTACCACCTTTCCATTATCCATCCTTTTAAGCGATGTGGAATGATAAAGTATTCAAAGGTAAAAGTGAGTGTACATGATCCAATGCCCCTGTGTTAAAATTTATTGTGTATGTTTAGGGTTTGGTCTTTGAACCTCCACCTTGATAGTTGTCCTCGATGGACAACTCTAGTCCTTGAAGGATAGTTGTATTGGATCCAGAATGATGGGTCTAGATTGCCTCCATGAGTCATTATCTTGTTGCAGTCTTCAGCGAGATCTATGTATGGTGTTAGCCTGTAAATTTTAAAGGCTATCATTAAATGCAATCAAAGAGAGTTGACCTTATCATCGAAGAAATAGAAAGTTAACTCAAAGGTTTTTCATCGAAGTTGGGCTTGCTGAGAGCACGTGTTCCGGTTCAACGGACAAAACCTATCGAGAAAACAGTTTTTGGATAAAGATATCTCTAAGGTGCGTTCGAAATTCAAACTTAATGGATAAGACTTGTTAGTTTTCTATAGTTATAAGTTTGAATTCGAATTTAGGTAGTTATTTCTATTTGTATAAATAGTAGTTTTTCTGACGAAAAAGAGGTCGCAATTCAATCATACAAAACTTACACTCAAATTATCCGTATGGAAGCGAGAAACGAGTTACAAGTTGCAATGTATGAATCTGTGTACCAATTTACATTCAATCAATGCAATTTAAGTTCTTTGTCTTAAATGTTTTCGCATTTTACTTGTTCATGCTGAACAATTTCTTTGTTTTTACTTAACAAACTTTCGATTGAATTCAACTTGGTTGAGTTCGATTGCTTTTATTTTCTTTGTTTTATTTAACTCTTTATGCACATTACATTTCTTGAAATTACACAAAAAGCACAAATATGCTCCTAAGATTTACTGGTTGATCTTGCAAGTAACAACGTTTAAACCAGCGGTTGTTTACGAAAAATCAGCGTAAACAAATTGGCATGCCCAGTGGGACCTTTTTGTGCCTTTGTCAATAATTTCGTAGTGAAATTTGTTTTGAATTATATTGTTGGTTTGTGTTGTGCATGCTCTTAAGGAGTAGAAAACAACTTCCTGAAATGATACGTCCTCCTTCTAGTCCAAACGCGGCGGCATCGAATGCTGCACCAGGAACAACAACCAACCCTCCCTCATCATCTGGTGGTACACAAGCAATTCCAAGTAGTACCATGGCGACAACATTAGGGACTGTCGAATCGACGATGGCCATGTCGACATCTCAGGCCATTCCTGCGGTCACATCGTCCGCTCCAATCACTCAGGCCATTCCGACGGGACCAACTGTCCCTGGCCAAACTACACAGGCCGTTCCAGCATTTTTTAATCTTGGTACAAGCCGTCGAAATATGCCATACGACATGCCAACGTCTTTAATGCAAGGCCTACACACGAACCCGTCTTAGTTCTCAAAAAGTCTAAATGTGTCAATGCCCCAATTGTTCACTCCTGGGGTGAGCATCCTGATTGCAACACCCCAACAAACTTTAACCAATGCATCTATGATGGCATTAAGGCAACAAATGGATGAGGCCAACCATGATATGGCCAATTTGGTAACACAACAGATGGGTGCAGTGATTAATCCTTTAATTCGAGACACTAACAATAGTTATCAAGCGTTGTCTGCTCAAATGGAGCGAATTGCTGATTTTTTCGGTGCCCCTGGTGCACGAAGCACACCGTTAAATCGAAATTTAAATGGTGGGTCAATAGAACCCCCAGCAGTTAGTCAAAATGCCCAAGTGCCTGAAAATCAATTTCAACCGCCAGAGGCGCAGGCACAAATTCTGGAAGAGCCTGAAAGGGCACCAATATTGGTGAACAGGCATCAAGATGCAGACCAAGTGGTAATGCAAGCCCATCGAAATAATTATGAGGGCCATAATAACATAGCGAATGTTGTCGAGGCTTTGTTAGCCCAAAATGGTTTTAATATGGGTTTACATAGGCCAAATTTTGTGCCGGCTTTATCGAAGTATGTTTTAGAGACTGATTTACCAAGAAACTGGAAAGTCCCCAAATTCACTAAGTTTGCGGGGGAAACTAATGAGTCAACAGTCGAACATATTGCTCGATATCTTATAGAGGCTGGCGAAATGGCAAACAATGAAAACTTGAAATTAAAATATTTTCCAAGTTCTTTGACGAAAAATGTGTTCACTTGGTTCACCACATTGCCTCCTCATTCCATTTTCAGTTGGAATCAGTTAGAAAAGGCCTTCCATGAACAATTTTATATGGGCCAATCTAAAATCAGTTTGAAAGAATTGGCCAGCGTTCGTCGAAGGACGCATGAATCAATTGATGATTACTTAAATCGATTCCGCCTTCTCAATGCAAGATGTTTTACTTCAGTGCCAGAACATGAATTGGTCGAAATGGTCGTCGGTGGCCTCGATTATTTAGTTCGAAAGAAATTGGACACTCAATATCTTAGAGATATGGCACAATTAGCAGACCGAGTTCGACAAGTCGAAAGGCTTAAGGCTGAAAAAGCCCGGACGAACAAGTCTCCTAAAAAGGAAAAAATTGCCTATGTAAACGCAGGTGACATTGACCCTGAATTCGATTGGGTATCCGATACTGTCGAAGAAAATGAGATTAACCTGGCAGAACTAAAAGATGGGCCGCCTTATACATGCAAATTGTTAAGGCCATCGAATGGAAAAAATCCTGAAGAACCTAAAAACAATAAATACCCGTCTAAAATATATACTTTTGATGTTTCTAAATGTGATGAGATTTTTGATCTCTTAGTCGCAGATGGCATAATTTTGGTGCCAAAAAATATGAAACTTCCTCCTTTAGAACAAAGAAATAAGCGGGGATTTTGTAAATTTCATGGGTTCTTAGGCCATAACTTATCTCGTTGTACTCGTTTCAGGGACTCTGTGCAAAAAGCTCTCGATGAAGGAAGGCTGAAATTTGGAGATAAGTGATAGAGCCAAACCACAAGTGCACGGTCTATCGAATTAATAGTAGTAAAAGAGTATCGTTCCGCTAGGGAGTTATGAATTCGATTAACTTTTAGAGAATGATTAGAAAAGAAGAAAGATTATAAAATAGGGGTTTTTAAATAAGAGAAAATAACAATAATAAGATAAAAGGAGCCTTGGGATTATTGGTTCATCCTAATGACAAATCCTTCGCAAGCAAACCCTTAAACTTATAATCTTACATTAGTCCCAATTTCTAAAGACAAGTTTCTCTTAAGCGTATCAAAGCTTCTCTCAAAGTCAGTGAGTGTATCCCTCCAACAACCACACCTATTCTCATGGGTGATTGCCTTTGGGACCCTTGAAGATCGAAACTTTATATGTCTCAAGGTTTGCTAGACTATTCTCATGTTTCGCAAACCTTGTCTAAATTCACTTGTTCGAATATCAAAGCTCCGCGTTCGCTTTATGAATTGATATTTAAGATAATGAATTAACAATTATCAAACCCTCCGTGTTCGCTTCCACAGTTTGATAATGGTTAATTCATGTTAAAGCGGTGAATTTAGATTAGAAATTAGGGTTACATAAAATTATGGTTTAAGGCTTGGCTTGATCCGGATTACGTCATTAGACTTATCCAACAATCCCAAGACAAAGAAATCTACTCACTAACGTTCATTGTAGATATGGAGAAGAAGAGGAAGAAGAACATAAAACAAAAGAACAATAAAATAAAAGTGAACTTTTATTCAAAGAAACAATTGTCACATATTATTTCCAAGAACAAAAGATGAATATTTGTGATGGAGAGCTACTCTATTTATAACTTTACAATTGACTTAAAATCTAAGCAACTATAAGGGCATTCCGGTAAAACTAAAACAGAGTAACTTGGGCTTGAAGAAAAGCAGCAAAAGGCCTTCTGTGAGGTGGCACGGCCGTGCCACATATTGGCACGGGCCGTGCCAAGCTTCTGACTTGGGGGCTTTATATTTTTGTTCCGAATCTTTCGTATTTTCGCTCCAAATCAGCTCCAGACTCCTTTCTTTTGCTCCATGTTTTATCTTGGTTTTTTGGGTGTCAAACATTGATTACGTTTGAACCTTTTTAACCGGTGATATCTTATTTTTTCTTGGGAAGGGAAAAAGTAAGCAAAACCCTTGAGAATCGAGGTCCGGGAGTTGTTTTCGCTACGGGAAGGTGTTAGGCACCCATAACGACTATAGTATCCTATAGGAACCGTCTTTAATTTCTACGCGTGCGCTTTATTTTTAAATGCTATTTTGAAAATGATATTTACACCTAAGGTTTACTAAGTGAAGAATTGGAGGGAGAAGAATGTGTTTGAATTTTTATTTTATTTGAATTGAAGGAATTTTGTTCCTTGCCTACGTACCCGTTTAAGGGATCAAATCCACCGTAGTTCTCTTCCAAAAATGTTTTTGTTTTCGTTGGTTGATTTTAAGTTTGAAAATGGGATTTTGAAGAATAGAAAGAGGCCTCAAAGGCATGAGATTGTAAGAATGTGAGGTTGAATTAGTCATTTTGCAAAATATGGTCTAAGTAATATTAAGATTCGTTAAGATTTTGATTAAGAAAAAGAAAAGGAAAATTCAATGGGATTTTGATCCCAAGGTTTATTTAAAAAATGGTTTGAGTGATATTGTTCATATTTTTTTTTGGAAAATTGATTTTTCTAAGTATAAAGCCTAAACATTCATCTAAACATACAATGCTAAACATACATCTAAACATGCATATATCTAGCTATATACCTAAAGTGAGGTGTGTGCATGTGTCGGTGCTTGTGTCGGTGTACATTATTAAAGTCCATTGTCCTTTACATCATTGGCCTAGATACATTCTATGGTCTTGCAAGAATTTAAAAATGCATAAGAAAAATATTACAAAAGCTCCTAAGTTTTTACATTCTAAGCCTTGGTACAAATTAAATCGCAAGAGAAATGGAGATGAATATGGGATGGAATGTGGATGCTTATGAAATATATGAGACATGAAATGAAATGGTTAGTAACACATGGTATTATTAAAAGAAATAAAGCAAGAGAAACACTATAACATAAAGCATAGAAAACAACCCAAAACAAGGGCAAAATGAGTGCTAAAACATGACTAAAATTTGCCCATAAAATGCAAGAGCCATATGACCTATAATTCTCACATTCCAACACACTTTTAAAGGTTTAGAATCAGATTTTAGAATGGGAATTAAGGCAACATGGTGAACTTGTCATTTTGGAAGCAAACTTAGGCATATTTGCATTATTTATTTACACAAGTAACTTGTAAACTAAGTAACTAATCAAGGTTCACACTCATGCAGCAATATCAAACACAAACAGTGGCTAAAACTCCATAAAATCAAGCGGTATAGGTCACAAGTATTCATCAAGAAATTGGAATTGGGATCAAGCAAATTTTCATCAATTTTTTACACAAAAGCACCACAAAATAGCAAGAGAATTAACACATTACCCTTTACTATTTTAATATGCAAGAGTCATCACAAAAACACTACAAAGTTATCAAGAAATGTATATGAAAATTTGTAGAATTTTTAAAAGATTTTTAGACTCAAAAACATATAAACTTCACAATTTTTAACAAAAAATGGTAAACATTTTACAAGAAAGTACCACATATTTTTAAACCAAAATTTAGCACATAACAACACCACAAAAATATCAAGAAACGATCAAGAACACATGGAAAATTTTTAGGATTTTTTATGAACAATTTTGGACAGGCAGGGGTGTAAAAACAAGATCCAGTGGTGCACATAGCAGGAAATAAGCAAAAACAAAGAATCTGTGAAGGAAAGATGCCCAGGCCCAAACAGAGATGGGTCCTGGATCATCCAAACGCAACAGGGGCGTTGGATTGATCCAGTCCCCCTTAACCCTAGATCTAATGGCTAATAACGCAGGACACATGATAAACTCAAACAGACACATCAGAAGATTGGATCAGAACCACACACGTAATCCAGCAGCAAGATCAACGGTTATAAAGGCGAGGGAATAGGGGACTATAGCACACGCGCGCGCGTAGGAACAAGCAGGGGGTATATAAGCGGATTCTCTTCCCAAACCCTCATTTGAGAGTTTCTTTTCTCTCTCTAAACAACTTGACTCTCCCTTCTCTCTAAAATTGCTTGGACGGAGAAGAAGAAGACAGAAGTTCCGACGCGGCGGCCGGCCGGTTTCCGGCGGCGGAGCCACCGCGTCGGAAAGTTTAAACTTCCTCTTTTCTTAAAATTTTTAGCAGAATCTGCTTCTCTTCTCCTCCTCTCTTCAATTCTGCACTCGGATTCTTGAAAGCAACTATGTATTCGTCTAGATCTAAACAAACATGTACGAAAATAAAATGAATAATTACCTCTGGATTTGTTTGGATCTTTGAACTTCTGAGCTTTTCTGATGCATGTTGTTCCTGTTAGGTTGCGAGTTCGTTGAGCTTGCAATCCTTTGTGTTGATTCTGCGACTCTGAGTTTTTGCTGGATTCGGTGTTGCAACTGGATTCGAATTCGATCTTTCCTCTTCTCTTCTCTCTCGAATTTTCTTTTCTGGTGATCACCTTTGTGGTTTGAATTGCAGGAAAGAGACGAAGGTTCGATGATGATGATTTGTACGAATATCTGAGAATCTTCTTCTTGCCAATTCGCGCTGATTCTTGTTGCTTTTCGTGAAATTGAAACGAAATTCAATGTGGTAATGATCCTGTGATGTTGAGTCTTGTGTGAATTGGACGAATTTGAGCAATTTTGTGATAGATTGTGTGGCTGGAAAAGTGGTTAGGGTTCTTGGATGATGAAGTTCTTGATGAACTTCAACGTGTTCATCAATTTTTCTGTGTTTGATCCGTTTTTGGAGAGAGAGAAAACGAAAGTTTTGTTTCTGATTTCTCTGTGATGTGGCAATGAATCAGTGGATCTGTGATGATTAGGCCCCTTTTATAGACTGACACTTGGACAGGCTGGGCCAATAGAATGGTGACACATGGACATGGACTGTAACTAACTGGACCAATGAAAATTTGACACGTGGCACTGGACTTAACAAACTTTGGACTGAATTGCAAATGGCTAAAAAATAAAGGACTGAAATGCAAAAATGACAAAAAAGGACTTAAAAGTAATTAATAATAAAATTGGTTAAAAAACGTAATTTGGAAATAACGTAAAGTGAAACGATTAAAATTTGACAAAACGGACTAAAACGAACCAATGGCTTAAATGAGGTACTTTAACCTCTCTCTGCCGAAATTTCGTGTGAAATGACCAAAATGCCCCTGGGACTAAAACGACTAAAAATGACTCAGATGCAAATTTTAAAATGGATTTTTATCAAGAACTTAAAGCAACAATCTTATACAAACAAAATTAAAAAGACTCAGAGACAATTTTAAGAGTTTGAACAGGGTTTTGACATATGAAAAGACTAAAATGCCCCTAGGGGCAAAACTGACTCAAAATGACTTCAAATGCAATTTTTGAACTGGATTTTGACATAGAATTGAAATAAAGACTTATTCTAACCAATTGAAAGGACTCAAACAAATTTTTAAAAGACTGAAAAAAATTTTGACATAGGAAATGACTAAAATACCCTTACATGTGAATTTTGCAAGTAATATTGAAATAAAATGCAGAGGAAGATGTAATTGATCAGAGACAGTTCAAATGGCTTGAAATGCAAGATAAGAGGAATTGAACAAGTATTTTTAGGTCCAAAATCAGGGTATAACACTCCAAGACACCTTCCATCCAATATTTGTTCCTGAAATATAAAATATGCAATTGAAGTAAAATAGTTCAAAAAGGAAATAATATTTAAATAAAATAAAACTAAATCTAATTAAAACGAAACTAAATAACGCATAAAAATACACTAAATATAGACTCATCAATAAGACCAAACAACCAATGCAGATAGATGCAAATCCTCTGAAGAAGGCTGATTCAATGTATGCTGATGTGATTGCCATAAACATGGTAGATATATCAGAGGAATTTTATACTGAATCTCCCTCCTTGGCCCCAGTTTTGAATGAAAATTTAAAAACTGGCGAAGAGATGGTTGCTGAAGACCATCAATCAGAGAATGCAATGGTCACTGAAGACCAACTTACTGAAAAAATGAAAGTGGCATACCCTAAAGCTGAGGAAGATCTGATAGATTTTCTCAACAGATGCAAGATCTCCAATGCACATGTCATGCTTTGCCCAAGAAGTAGCACAGTTTTCGATAAAGAGGCCGCAAAATCCGTTGAGGGATTTCAACCTCAAGTCAAGCATAAAGACAGATGGGTTGATAACAGTCCAAAGTTTGGTTTCAACAAGCAAGATGTCTCTTATAAGATGAAACCTTCAGAGAAAAATCCAGGCCAAAGTCACATGAGGACTTTCAATCCTTCTTCGAAGGCTCCTACAGATACTTGGGTCTTCTTTGGGGGCAAAAAATCTGGTTACTCTTCCCCACCAACAAAATGGGTGAAAAGAGTGGCTACAACATCTCATCAACAGGAGTTTTCGAATTCCAGTAAATATGCTTACCACAACAATTATAAAGGTAAGAATCCTATGACAAAAACACAATGACGGAGGTATCAACGCCATAAGAAGGCAAACGTGTTGAAAGACATCACCAATGTTGAGAAAAAGGGAGAAAAATAGGAGACTGTTTTTGAAATGGTCAAAAGACCAGCCACTGAAAGAATATTTCCCCCTTTATCAACTTTGAAGAAAGACCTTCCAAAGGAGGATGAGGAAATGACTTCGAATTTCTCTGAATCTGACCCAAGTCTTGACATAATATGCAATGTTGTGTCAATGCTGCCAGTTGAGTACGATGTACCTTCTGAAGTAAACGAAGTGGAAAGGGATTTCACTGAAGAAATGGCTATGCATAAGCCATTATGTTATTATGTGATGAACAATGGCTGTGTCGAAGATCAACATGCAGTATTCGAGAGGCCTGGTATTTCGATGATGCATCACCTTAAACCTTTATTTATCCAAGCCAAGATAAACGGCGTGGACGTGAATAAAGTGTTGGTGGATGGAGGTGCCACGGTCAATCTGATACCCCAATCTTTCTTAGGAAAAATTGGACTTGCTGATTCTGATTTGAAACCACATAACACAGTTCTCACCAATTATGAAGGAACAACTGGCAACTCCCTTGGGGCTGTCGAAGTAGATTTGATAGTTGGAAGTGTGAAAAGAACAACAACATTCATGATAGTTCCCTCTAAGGCTAACTTTAATGTGTTGTTAGGAAGGGAATGGAACCATGGTGTGGTGGCAGTACCTTCTACTGTACATCAAAGGATTGCTATCTGGAGAGAAGATGGTCTGGTGGAAAATGTCGAAGTCGATCAAAGTTATTTTTTGGCTGAGGTTAATACCATCACCAAGAAGAACTTCGATAAACAACTTGCAAACATTTCTCCAGTCCTTTCTTTGGGTCCTAAATATATAGTTTCTGAAGATGAAGTGTGTACTATGAAACTACATCCAGATGGTCTTGTATGGGAAAGAGAACTTGTTGATCATGATTACGTAATGGTGAATCGTGAAGAAGTTCCCATAGAAGAAGAAAATGTACTTAGAACAAGAAATTCAGCATACAAGAAGGTTATTAATGACCTCAGTCCAGGATCGACAGAGTATGCAATCTCACCAACTGGGTGGGACGTCGAAAAGTGATCTATGTTTGAGCCCAATTTTTGGGATAAAATTACGGCCTATGTGGCCAAAACTCGATACAAAACGGCTAAAGAGGCCGAGATTTCACAAAAAGAGGTGGTCGAAACTCCGTTTGAAGATGTTACTGATGACCTCCTCAAGGATCAAAAACTGGATTGTATATATGATGATGAACCTCTGGGTTTCGAAGAAGATCCTATGGGTTCTACTATTAAGATGAAGGCGCAAGATCCTCTCGAAGAAGTAGATTTGGGAGATGGTTCAGTCAAAAGACCAACTTATGTGAGCGCCAAGATTCCCAAAGAGTTCAAAGATCGAATTGTAGAGCTTCTGAGAGAATACAAAGATTGTTTTACTTGGGATTACAACGAGATGCCTGGTTTAGATCGAAAAGTGGTGGAATTAAAATTGCCAATTCGACTAGATAAGAAACCAGTGAAGCAGATTCCCAGAAGATTTGCACCACAGATTTTGCCAAAGATTAAAGAAGAGATCGAAAGACTCTTGAAATGCGGTTTCATCAGACCGGCCAGGTATGTAGATTGGCTAGCAAATGTAGTGCCTGTCAAAAAGAAAAATGGGACAATAAGAGTTTGCATTGACTTTAGAGATTTAAATCTCGCCACTCCCAAAGATGAATATCCCATGCCTGTAGCAGAAATGCTAGTAGATTCAGCAGCATGTTTCGAATATCTAAGTATGCTTGATGGTTATTCAGGCTACAATCAAATTTTTATTGCTGAAGAAGATATTTCTAAAACAGCGTTTCGATGCCCGGGGGCATTAGGCTGTTATGAGTGGCTAGTAATGCCATTTGGCCTAAAAAATGTTGGTGCTACATACCAAAGAGCAATGAATTCGATGTTTCATGATTTCATCGAGGATTTCATGCAAGTTTACATTGATGACATTGTGGTTAAATCTTCATCAGAAGACAAGCACTTAGATCACTTACGCCGTTCATTCGTAAGAATGAGGCAATATGGATTAAAAATGAATCCATTAAAATGTGCATTTGGTGTGTGTGCAGGTGATTTTTTAGGTTTTGTTGTCCACAAGAAAGGAATCGAAATAAATCAAAACAAAACCAAAGCAATAATGGAGACTAAAGCCCCTTCAACCAAGAAAGAGTTACAATCCTTATTGGGAAAAATCAACTTTCTTAGAAGGTTCATATCGAACCTTAGTGGTAGAACGCAAGCATTTACATCACTACTTCGGTTGAAGAAAGAAGATGCGTTCAAATGGGAACCGGAGCACCAGAAGGCTTTCGATGAGATCAAATCTTATTTGATGAACCCTTCTATTTTGTCACCTCTCTTAAAAGATAGAAAGATGAAATTGTATATAACAACATCTGAAAATACTATGGGAAGTATGCTATCACAAGAGGATGAAAATGGTGTAGAAAGGGCCATTTATTATCTTAGTAGGGTATTGAATGATGCTGAAACAAGATACCATCCCAGTGAAAAATTGTGTCTTTGTTTGTATTTTTCATGTACAAAACTTAAGCATTATATAAAGCCTTTTGATGTTTGTGTTTATTCGCATTTCGATATAATTAAACATATGTTGTCAAAACCTATTTTCCACAACAGAGTGGGAAAATGGGCTTTAGCGCTTACAGAATATTCATTGACTTATCAATCTTTGAAGTCCGTTAAAGGCCAAATTGTGGCTGATTTTATTGCTGATCATTCGATGGAAGAACCATTGCCTGGGGGTATCGAAAATCAGTGTTGGAATTTATATTTTGACGGGTCAAGTCGTAAAAATGGCGTTGGAATTGGAATTGTGATTGTTTCGGCAGATAACACTAAAACTAAGCATAAGTTTCGAATTAACCAATTTTGTTCAAACAACGAGGCTGAGTATGAGGCTTTAATTACCGGTTTAGAGATATTACTCGAACTGGGGGCAAAAAACATAGAAATCAAAGGAGATTCGGAATTAGTGTTGAAACAATTGACCAAGAAATACAAATGTATCAAGGAAGGTTTAATTCTATACCTCATTATGGCAAATACGTTACTCAAACGTTTTGTTCATGTCGAAATAAAACATATTCCTCGAATGGATAATCAAGAAGCAAATGACCTTGCTCAGCTTCAGGATATAAGGTTTCGAAAGATCAAGAGCAAGAGCCAATCGAGATCAGGAATAAGCGTAGTTCGAAAGGATCTCTTCCCAGAAAATTGTCAACACCAAAACTTGGGGGCATGGAGTCATCTCATAGACAAGTACAAGGTATGAACTTAGTCGAAATTTTGGTTGTTAACAATTTATCTGATGATGATTGGCGAAAACCTATTGTTAATTATCTGGAAAATCCTGATGGAACAACTTGTCAAAAAATAAAATATAAAGCCCTGAGCTACGTGATTGTGGGGAACAATTTGTTCAAAAAGAATCCAGAAGGAGTTTTACTTAAATGTCTTGGAGCAACTGAGGCATATTTGGCTGTTTCCAACACTCACAGTGGAGCATGTGGTGCGCATCAAGCAGGCCATAAGATGAAATGGCTTTTATTTCGACAAGGAGTGTATTGGCCAACAATGCTAAAAGATTGTATAGAGTTTGCCAAAGGGTACCAAGGATTCCAAGAACATGCTGGAATCCAACGTGTACCAGCGAGTGAACTACATTCGATAGTCAAGCCTTGGCCATTCAGAGGTTGGGCTTTAGATGTAATTGGGGAAGTAAAACCTAAGTCATCGAAAGGCCATATGTACATCTTAGTGGGGATAGACTACTTCACCAAGTGGATAGAAGCGATCCCACTAAAGGAAGTTACACAGGATGAAGTGATAAGTTTCATCCAAAAACATTTTATATACAGATTTGGCATTCCTGAAACTATCACCACAGACCAAGGATCTGTGTTTACTGGTTGAAAAATGGTGAAACTTGCTGAAAAAATGGGTTTCAAACTCTTAACTTCAACACCATATTATGCCCAGGCAAATGGTCAAGTTGAGGCAGCAAATAAAAATATTATTTCTATAGTTAAAAGGAAAGCCAAAGGCAAACCCCAAAATTGGCATGAATTTCTTGGTGAAGCTTTGTGGGCATGTCGAACTTCTCCCAAAGAATCGACAAATACTACACCTTACAGGCTTACATTTGGCAATGATGTTGTCTTGTCAGTCAAAATATTGCTTCAATCGACTAGAGTCCAAAGACAATTCGAGATACCGACAAATCATTACTGGGATATGATTCTAGATGAGTTGGTAGATTTAGATGAAGAAAGATTAATGGCACTAGAAGTTCTCACAAAACAGAAAGAAAAAATAGCTAAGGCTTATAATAAAAGAGTTAAGTCGAAACTCTTTGCACAAGGAGACTTGGTATGGAAAGTTATTCTACCAATGGACAAGAAAAGTCGAGTGTTGGGGAAATGGTCTCCAAGTTGGGAAGGACCATGGGAAATTCGAAAAGTTTTTTCAAATAATGCGTATGAAATTAAAGAATTAAGTGATGACCAAAGAGTTATGCGCATAAACGGTAAGTATTTGAAAAAATATAAACCGATGTTGCAAGAAATTAAAATTGCACAAGAGTAATTCGAAATAAAAAGCGAAACATGGCATTAAAGATAGTGCCAACTAATGGGCAATTTACATCATAAGTCCCAAAATGGATAGATTAACCATTACAAAAAGTGCAAACAAAACAACCTAGATAGACTAAAACTTAAACAACGATAGACTATTGAATCTACCACTGGTGATTCATGCCGAAAACTTCGATGAACCATCGAACTTCGCTGTCCAGATGACAATCGATGCAGAAGTTATGAAAGTTGTAGTCTTCATCAGCAGCAGGGAGAAAGCCGCGATAATGCCCCGCCCTTCCATCGCTTGGGCAGTTAAGCCAGTTGTTGCAGAATTGTCGACGGATCAGACATGCAGGCATGGGTCTCCTATACCAAGTGCAGCGAAACCTGAAAGGAGTAGTACCTCCCAAGATATCCAGCCGGAATTGTTCCATTCTCCTAGTCATTAGTAGCTCCCTGAAATCTTCAAGAAGCTTCTCATAGTTTAGACGAGGAGGACCAAGAGCCCTCAAGAGAAGTTGAAAGTATTTAGCACTTTCAAAGGGAGCAGCATTCTTCAACAGACGGTTTATGGTATCAAGATTTGGAGTTTCATGCAATATTTGTTGAGAACATCGAAGGAGGCAGAACATAGGATTGCCATGGTTCCATAAACGCAACATGAAATCAAGTTTCTCATGAGTTGGTTCCAAGTCATTAAGCAAACGGATGCAGTCATTACCAAAAGATTTGGTGACAATGGGATCCCTACAAATCACTGCATGCCTTTTGTTGGTTCTTTGAAAATAAAAGAGGTCGTACATGCTGTGCTTAACAACCCTCTTAGCTATGTTGATGAGAAGATCATCACTTAGAAAATCCATTTTTGAAAGAAAGAAAACTTAGAAGAAAGTTGGAAAAGCTTTTAAGGAAATGGAAATGGAAGAAGATGATGGAACTTTCAAGAGAAGTTTTGATATTTATAATAAAGGTAGAAGTTAAAAGGAGTTACTTTTTTACGGTTTCTAAACCGGTTCAGATGCATACACGTGGCGCTAGTAACTGCAGATTGCCTTGGAGAAAGAGGGAAGTTGAAAAGTTTACTTATTTACTCTTTATTTTATTTTTCTCTAAATGTCATTATTGACAAGAAGTTTTACGTTTTCCTAGGCTAGTTTAACTTGTTTGGTTAAACAAAAGAAACTTTTTAGTTTCTCATCATTATTTTCCTTGAAACTTGTTCCTAAATAGTATTCTTGGAATATTTTAAAGAAAATAATTTTGGCAAGTAAAATTTCTAAAAGAGAAAAATGCTAATGCCATTTAAATGGTAGGAATACCATCATAAAATATGAAACAAGGATAAAAGGGAACAAATTGTTTCAAAAAAGAAAATTATTACAAAGATGTTTGTACTAAATGACAAATTCGGACAACAGTTTGTCGATTTGGCTATTGAATTCTGAAAGCTTTCCATCGAGAGCATTGCAATTTTCAGTAAGAGTTTGAATTTGTTTTCGAGAGCGTTGTGATTCCTTAGCCTTTTGAAAGACAACATGAGCCTCTTGCTTCATAAGTTTTTCTTTGTCTAAGAGGTTTGTCTTATGGGTTTCCAATGCTTGGATTTCTGCTTTGTGCTTTGCAATAGCAGTATCAATATCTTCCACCTTCTGTCGAATGACTGGAGTTTCTTGTTGGAAGGCTTCAAATTTAACATTGAAGGCGAAAACATCTGCTAGAAGCTGGTCACAGCGTTGTGTTTGCTCCTCGAGTTGGGCCTGATCAGTCTTCTTCTCTTGAAAGCTTTGATTGATGCTATCGAGAAGGGGCCCTAACATTTGAGAGAGGTTTTGGAATTTAGAACCAGAAGGAAGTTCACATAATTTGTGAAGTAAATCTTTCACTTCATCAACAACACTCTCATCTTGCTCGATGGCTTCCAGTAGATTGACTTTCAAGACTTTGTCTCGAAATTCCGCTAAGAGATTTTCTTTAGATGTCTCTGACGGAGCATCAGTGGAAACATTCGATGATTTGCCACTACTCTTCGAGAAAAGTACGTCATTTTTCTTTAAGAAAGCAAAGGCATCTAGAGGATTTTCTTGTTCAAGACGATCGAGTTCTTCCTGGCTTATAGTGGCATCCACCAAGTCCAGATTGGCCATTGACGTAACTTTCTTCGATGAAGGATCATTTTGATCTGAGGCGTCCTTCTCCAGATTGTTTCAAAAAAGAAAATTATTACAAAGATGTTTGTACTAAATGACAAATTCGGACAACAGTTTGTCAATTTGGCTATTGAATTCTGAAAGCTTTCCATCGAGAGCATTGCAATTTTCAGTAAGAGTTTGAATTTGTTTTCGAGAGCGTTGTGATTCCTTAGCCTTTTGAAGGACAACATGAGCCTCTTGCTTCATAAGTTTTTCTTTGTCTAAGAGGTTTGTCTTATGGGTTTCCAATGCTTGGATTTCTGCTTTGTGCTTTGCAATAGCAGTATCAATATCTTCCACCTTCTGTCGAATGACTGGAGTTTCTTGTTGGAAGGCTTCAAATTTAACATTGAAGGCAGAAACATCTGCTAGAAGCTGGTCACAGCGTTGTGTTTGCTCCTCGAGTTGGGCCTGATCAGTCTTCTTCTCTTGAAAGCTTTGATTGATGCTATCGAGAAGAGGCCCTAACATTTGAGAGAGGTTTTGGAATTTAGAACCAGAAGGAAGTTCACATAATTTGTGAAGTAAATCTTTCACTTCATCAACAACACTCTCATCTTGCTCGATGGCTTCCAGTAGATTGACTTTCAAGACTTTGTCTCGAAATTCCGCTAAGAGATTTTCTTTAGATGTCTCTGACGGAGCATCAGTGGAAACATTCGATGATTTGCCACTACTCTTCGAGAAAAGTACGTCATTTTTCTTTAAGAAAGCAAAGGCATCTAGAGGATTTTCTTGTTCAAGACGATCGAGTTCTTCCTGGCTTATAGTGGCATCCACCAAGTCCAGATTGGCCATTGACGTAACTTTCTTCGATGAAGGATCATTTTGATCTGAGGCGTCCTTCTCCAGATTGGGTTCTCCAGATTGTTTCAAAAAAGAAAATTATTACAAAGATGTTTGTACTAAATGACAAATTCGGACAACAGTTTGTCGATTTGGCTATTGAATTCTGAAAGCTTTCCATCGAGAGCATTGCAATTTTCAGTAAGAGTTTGAATTTGTTTTCGAGAGCATTGTGATTCCTTAGCCTTTTGAAGGACAACATGTTGAGGATTAGACCTTCATCATGTGCTTTTGATTGCTGGTTGGGAGAAGTGACAATATCCTCAGGAGAACTAATCTCGACGTCTTCCTCTTCCTCAACAATAAGAGTTGGAGTTCCTTTGTCAGCTGAGAGAATCTGACCTTGTCGGGATGTATCAGCAATGCCATGTTCGATACCCTAAAAACAAAAATAAATATTGTAAGGGTTTGTCAAAACAACATGAAATAGGATATGTTAAATATGGCATTAGATCGATAAATTACCTTCGAAACATTGTCACCTACACAGGATTGAGCGCTGTTAGGATTGGAGTTCTTGTGACCTTGTTTCCTCCTTTTTGGGCTCGATTTGACTGGAGATCCCTCAGTGTGTGTAGTCTCGACAGTGATCTCTTGGACTTTATGTTTCCTTTTCTTTCCGCCTTCTTCTTTGTTTTTTGGCATTTCTGAAGTTGTAGTAACTTTGATGGTCCCAGAAGTGGAATCAGGCTGAAAAAACATTGACCATGAGATTCTCACATAAAGAAATATTTGAAGATAGATCAATAAGACTTACGTGATCTTCAGGAACAGGGTCCTCAATCTCCATGGGAGATGGTTCAGGAGGCGGTGTAATCCGTTTCTTCTCTGATTTCGATGATTTTTCCTCGATGGCTTTGGGACATCGTCATCATCACTCCCATCTTTACAAGGCAGGATACAAGATATGTGACAATAGTTTTCATTTATAAAATTGTTTGTTGTTTCCTAAAAGTTGATTGGTAGTTTCGTACCTATTCCTATTGGAGAAGTGATTCGAATATGAGCAAGGTCTAAGCCAATATGACCTCTAAAAGTGTATAGGTTCAATTTCGATGCAGTCACTTTATCCTCATCTTTCCTTATTAATTGTTGTTTCATTCTTAGTGAAGAAATGCAAGGTAACCATTTTGGATATGGTGGCCTAAAAGCTAATGCCAATTTACTAGTGGGCAATGGCGGAAATTTTGTTTTAAAATGCAAAGCAAAAAGATATTTACTGGGAGTGAAAGGTGGGAACTTCATCGAAGGGAGTTTATCGTAAATTTTATCCCTTAAAGTTTGGGCAGCATAATTAACTGTCCGTTTCAGATGTAAAGGGTCATATGTAGTTTGAAAATATTTCTGAAAAGCTTGAATTTCTCGAATATGCGTACCTTTGTTCTTCTTTGTCTTGTTCTGCACAGTAGTAAAAGCAAGAATTAGTTGAGGAAGCAATTGATCGGGATTCACTCGATTGTTCTGGCGCTTGTAATACTCACGCCACCATCAAAAGAATGCTTCAGTGCATGAAGTAGACAAAGTAAATGGAATAGGCTTGAAAACGAGTGTTTGTTTTTCAGCTTTACGTAAATTTGACCTCCAAAGGTGTTCGATCATTGGCTGCCTTAGGTCATTTATGCTTTGGTACAAAGAAGAGGGCTTAGGTTGAACTAACCCAAACTGCCTAGCAACATGATTTGGTTGATAACCATATAACCCATATGGACTACCAGCAGTGAGTCTGCTAGACAAAAGTGTGGGAGTTAAGTATGCTTCCCAAATGGCATTGACTTCCGCCTCATCTTCGACAGAAGTTGCTGGAAATTCCTTTCTAAACCAAGTTGGTCCTTGGAGTCTGACTGTGAATGGAGTCATGGCAGGAGTAAAGGTATCACACTCTAGGAGGGTATTAAAAGCAATAGAAAATAAATCTTGAGAGGTCCTATTGCCATATTGGAGCATGGCCAAACCTATACCTTCGATGGAGCTATCTTCATATGCTTTCTTAAGGTGAATAGGAAGTGTGATGGCCAGTTTTGTCCTAAAAGTGGCCAAGAGCCACAATTGAAATAGCCAAATAGGACCAGGAATAATCAAACTTCTTCCAGTTGAGTACCCTTTAACATTAATTACTGCTTGGTTCATGTTTTCATATAGAGATCCTAAGATAAGCTTGCCTAAGCAAATATCTTTGCCTTCATGTAATTGAATGGCTAAAGTTGTTAATTTTTTGGGAATCTGGATAGACCTCGAGCAAAAAATGAATTTGGATAACCAACAGGTTAAAAAGGCTATGTGTTCTGAATCAGAAACTTCAGCAGTTGAAGTATCATAATGGTCTATAATGAAAAGACCATAAGCAGGCCTAGTAAAGTCGAATGAGATTTCTGATTGGTGCTTTTCTGGATCGAAAGTTTGGCCAGTGGGTTTGAGGCCAGTAATGCCTGCGACATCTAACAAAGTAGGTGTAAGCATACCATATTTTAAGTGCAGGCTATTCGTCGAAGGATTCCAAAAGTGTAAGGCAGCAATTATAAGTTCATTATGATACTTGGGTCCTTGCCTAGAAAGCTGGATAAGGTCAAAGATTCCTATGTCTTTCCAGAATTGCCCTTTTTTCTTTTCTAACTTATCCAACCAGCCAATATAGGGTTCACTTTCACTAATCTTCGGTTCCGTTCTGAATTTAGACTTCAAAAAACTTAGGTCGTATGGACCTTTAGTAAAGATTAAAGGGAGTTGCTCTTCAGAACATGGAAAAACGGCACTAAGACCTTTTGGGGTTTCTTTGTTTAAAGGGAGTGGCCCTAACAATGCATGTGTTGATTTAGGGCAAGAGATAATTACCTGGGATTTCCAGATTTTCTCTTCTGCTTCTTTTATGTCTGGTTCTTCGGTAAGTACAGGAGCACCAACAGAAAATTCCTTGGAAAAATTGATAGGTTCATCGCGTTTTGTAGTTCCAGAGGAAGAACCTTCTGCATTCGTCATGGTTTGATTGTTTGATGATTGGAAACGACGAATGGAATGGTGCAAATTTTTCTGGAAAAAGATGAAGTTTTTGAAAAGGGTTTTTCTCGGTCTCTAGTTGAAGAAGAAGAATAAACAGTAAAAAGGGAAAGCTTGGAAAGGGAAAAGGTAAAGGTAAAACCTTTGTGTTTTATAGCCTCTTGATCTAGACATGTGTCGACATCTTGTGTTGACAGTTTTTTACAAAGTGATAGTTCCCAATGGAACGTGGCCCACTAGCTATAGTGGGGACACTAAAATCTTCTTTTTTGAATTGTTTCTCCAGATGGATGACGTCATTTGAGTTCAAACATCGATCAAGCTGAAGTATAAGCATCGGGTTCAGAAACATCTTTCTCTCCCTATCAATGAGATGAGTCGACAATGACGTTTCTGGGGGCAATTTGTTAGCCTGTAAATTTTAAAGGCTATCATTAAATGCAGTCAAAGAGAGTTGACCTTATCATCAAAGAAATAGAAAGTTAACTCAAAGGTTTTTCATCGAAGTTGGGCTTGCTGGGAGCACGTGTTCCGGTTCAACGGACAAAACCTATCGAGAAAATAGTTTTTGGATAAGGATATCTCTAAGGCGCGTTCGAAATTCAAACTTAATGGATAAGACTTGTTAGTTTTCTATAGTTATAAGTTTGAATTCGAATTTAGGTAGTTATTTCTATTTGTATAAATAGTAGTTTTTATGATGAAAAAGATGTCGCAATTCAATCATACAAAACTTACACTCAAATTATCTGTATGGAAGCGAGAAACGAGTTACAAGTTGCAATGTATGAATCTGTGTACCAATTTACATTCAATCAATGCAATTTAAGTTCTTTGTCTTAAATGTTTTCGCATTTTACTAATTCATGCTGAACAATTTCTTTGTTTTTACTTAACAAACTTTCGATTGAATTCAACTGGGTTGAGTTCGATTGCTTTTATTTTCTTTGTTTTATTTAACTCTTTATGCACATTACATTTCTTGAAATTACACAAAAAACACAAATATGCTCCTAAGATTTACTGGTTGATCTTGCAAGTAACAACGTTTAAACCAGCGGTTGTTTACCAAAAATCAGCGTAAACACATGGTTATACGTTTTCGTCTTGTAATACTTTTAACTATTTATTATTTAATTTTATATATTTATCTCTTTGTGATAAATACTTAAGGATATTATTGACAAAATAATAATTAATGTTATATTAAACTTAAAAACAGAGTTAAACTATAAATAATTTTAGAAAAAGCGACAAGTAAATATGACCGTAAGTATTGGAATCCCTTAAAAAAAGTAATAATATTGGAAGGAAGCATGTGGTATCCATTTGTGCATGCATCATGGTTGCCACTAACTATAGTTATGGATCACTACCACAACGGATTATTCAAATAATATACTCCAATGCTTAATTTAAGTGCAAAAACAAATAACATCATCCATCGTCAATGTTTTTGTACTATATAGTATATGAATATATTATAGTCAGTGGCAATTTAATAATCTCATAATATAATTGTACAAACTACAAAGTGTCGCCTTTAGTTAGGGATTAAGTCTACAGGGGTTACCATTTCGTCTGGAATATAAAGACAAAAAATGTTGTTACAGTGATACATGCAATGAATGCACGATTTTAGACTATTTTCCTTCTGTGATCTTTGAATTGTTGTATAAAGCAAAGATCCACCGAACTTAGGGTGCAATGCATTTGTGTCATTGTATGAGTGTGACCGTTGGCTGATCAATTTCAAAGATTCTTCCTTGACCAAAAGTAAAATCATTTTAGAAAATTTAGGGGGGGTGAATGAATTTGTTTCATTTTTAAGTTATATACTACGTCATAGGCCTCAAGTGGGGAGCATGAATGAATTCAACATCTTTAAAGTTTTGAACCAAGGATTTGTTAATATGAATTCAACATTATCGAATGAATGTATAGCATTGCTCTTTGAAATAAAGGCTGCGTTAGTTTTTTATTTGCAATCGGAAAACACGGTGGGGGAGTATGTTTTCTTTGAAGGCACATCAGTTGTTTTATTTTCTAAAGAGGAAGCATCAAAGGTTGCAGAAAATTAACCTTATCAAATGCATACTTTAGGTGTCTGTACTATTATGGGGACAGGAAAATATCTTGGCCTCCCTTAATGGTGGGGCGAAGGAAAGAAGCAACTTTCGATTTTATAAAGGATCAAATATGACATAAGACAAATAGTTGGAGTAGCAAATGTTTGTCTAAAGCAAGAAGAGAGGTAATGATAAAATCAGTATATCAATCTATCCCATCTTATATTAAGAGTGTATATCTCCTCCCTAACAAATTGATAGACGACATATAAAAAATGATAAATGTTTTTTGTGGAGACATGATGGTTCTATGAGAAAGGGTATGCATTGGTTGTCTTGGAAAAGTTTGATTGTTTTAAGGATCTTGCTTCTTTTATTATGACGATGCCCGGTAAACAAGGGTGAAAATGTCAAACGGATCCCACTAGCCTTGTTACTAGATTGTTTAAAGCTTGTTATATTTCCTAATAGTGATTTTATAGGTTCAAGGTTGGGAAGTAATAGTATGAGTTATGTGTGGAAAAGCATTTTCACCGTAAAAATGATTGTGAAAAAGGTGCAAGATGGCGTATAGGCACATGTACCAATATTCCTTTGTTTGGTGCATCGTGGCTTAGAAACATAATGGCTATTGCATATGATAGCCCCATATTTGCGCCTGTATCTCATATTAAGGTGAAGGATATCATCGATCAATCCCACAAGGTATGAATACTCCCTTAAAAAAAATTGTCTTTTTAGCATGTGTGTTCAATCATTGTTAAAAGATTTTTTTTTAGGTGGGTTAGTTCAACATATTCAGTTGGTCATATTGTCCAAACAACATCAAATTCAATGGGTGCGGTGAATCTCTCCAGATGGATCTAAAGGTATCTCATATCGCTAGAACCATCAAAATATAAAGCCCATAAGAAAGACAAAACAAGTGTAACTGTAAACTAACAACCACAAGGACACAGTCGTAGACTTCCACCTTCAATATTGATAATCTATCGCTTGAGCCGACACCAACCTTTGTTAATATTTAACCAACAAGAGCCTATGAACCCAACATCACACGAGAGCCTGATCGTGAATCTTAGAAGGGATCAAAGTGGTTTGTACAGACAAAGCGAAATGTCGATTGACGATCACTTAAAATGACCGCAAAATGACTTAAAGATGGTGACACAGAGAGGAGACCATCTTAAAACGTGTTAGGTGTTGAAGTAATATGAGAAACACATCTGTCTGGTTATAAACCTAGATAAATTAACGTTAAATTAATTATTATTTTTTGAATTGACTATGAATAATGATGAGTTGAATGAGATTCTTTATTTATTTATTTATGTTTAGATGTATTCATGTAAAAATAAATTTTACAATAAATTTAAGGCTAATTAAAGGATACAAACTCTAGTGTCACTCATATTCAATTTTTCTTTAAATCATCCCAAATTAAACGAAATTATAACATAAATATAACAAGGGAAATGTTAACTTGTGCCCTTGGGGCACAAGTTTAAAAACTAAACATATACACTTTTTATTGAAAATTGTACATTCATTGTATTAAAAGTTTAAAATTTTATATTTTCAATGCAAAAATTATCTTTTAATTCTATTTTTAGTTTCTTAACTTGTGTCCTAAGGGCACAAGTTAACATGACCCATGTAACAATTAGTCTTGCACGAAGTGTCAGACAATGTCCACACCCTTAATGACAACAACGCCAACGTTATGTGCTCGACAATGTCTTGAACAATTTATTTATTTTTCCTTTGACAAAATATAGTACCCTTTTAAAAAAAAAAAAAAAATATAGTACCCTTTCTGTTTTATTTATAATAAAACAATTTAATTATTTTTCCTTCGAACAATATAATAAAATCATGAATTGTTACTTATAACCTAATGCAGAATAATATCTATCCATTTTATGAGATTGAGTAACCCATTGCCTTGTTTTGAAAAAACAAGAGATACTATGACATCAAATAACGAAACATGGAGGGGGTGTGGGTCTTAAATGGATGGATGAGCATGGAGATATTTTTGTGTCATTTTATATCTTTTTACACCGTTTATCTATCTTATCAATCATTCGTTATTTTTTTTGTCAAAAAAAAATCATCCGTTAATTTTATAAACATAGTCATAAACTAATATTTTAGCTATGAACTATTTATTCATTCACTTTGTCGCCAAATGAGTGACATAGTTTAATTATGTGTAATATTCACATAATATACTTTGACTATATTTTTTTTTTTTATAAATATACAATATATAAAGTTAAACGATAAAATTTAAGATGTTGAATTTGACTTGACGAAAATTTTAGTAATATATCACATTATTATAATTTTTATTAACAAATAATTAACAGTATTAAAAATTATTCTGAGACGAAAAGAATATAACTCAATTTTACCAAAGAGAGTGTACTTTGATGTTTATACTAGCAATAGAGAGGCATGAATTATTTTTTGATTGCCGCTCAAAAGCGGATTCACGAAACTCAAATTCAAAATTTCAATTTGCCACGCCAGCGAAACTTGAAAAGGCGTGAATATCTCTTTTTGATTCCCGCTCAAAACTCAAACTTGTTTTGCGGTGCCACGTTGGCGATCCGCGTGAAACCTCTCTAAGCCAATCAGAATCAAGAACGAAACCTCTATATAAACCAAAGCCAACTCAATTAAACTTCACAACTCAAACTCTTTCATCTTCTCTGCAAATTCAATTTCAACCAAGAAAGGTTCAATGGCTTCAGATGCAACTGCAACAACCAAGAAAGGTGGAAGGGGCAAACCCAAAACCACCAAGTCCGTTTCCAGATCAAGCAAAGCCGGTCTCCAGTTCCCTGTTGGCCGCATCGCTCGCTTCCTCAAAGCAGGTCGTTATTCTCAACGTGTTGGATCTGGTTCCCCTGTTTACCTCTCCGCCGTTCTTGAATACCTCTGTGCCGAGGTAATTTTTCTTTGCTTTAATCCTCGAGTGTTATTTTGAGTTTGAAAATATGTTTATTAACCGTTTATATTAATTTTTGGGTGGTTAGGTTTTGGAATTGGCTGGTAATGCTGCAAGGGATAACAAGAAGACAAGGATTGTACCAAGGCACCTGCAACTAGCTGTGAGGAACGATGAAGAATTGAGCAAATTGTTGGGACATGTGACTATTGCTAATGGTGGTGTTTTGCCTAACATTCACCAGACTTTGTTGCCAAAGAAGGTGGCTGGAAAGAAGGGAGAAATTGGATCTGTTAGTCAGGAGTTTTAGGGGTTTAAGGTAGCATTTGGTGTTGGATCGTTAAAATGTTAGGTTTAGTAGATTCAATTTCTTGTTATTTTATTATGTTATCGTGTTCTTATTTTGAGATTAGGTTAGGATTAATGTTGGATGATGTATAGATCTTCATTCTAATTAATATAATATTAGATTTTGCCAGAGTTTTTCTCCTACTTATGCATATGTCTATTGTTTGGAATTGTTGATATTTTCCACTTGCTTTGTTTTCTTTTCATATTCATTTTCTGGTTTTATGTAACATCAAGAATCCGTAACTTGTAAAATTGTCTGTTATCACTCTAAAAATGTATATTTAAATGGTTACTTAAATTTGTATTTCACGACCTTGAACTTGGCTGATAAAAAGTTAATGAAAAAAATGATATTGCTGTTGCAAAATAGAATAGCTGTGATAACTTAATTCTACTTAGTTCTTAATGATCATGTGGAGTCATTTGTCATCTGAGATTGTGGAGTTAACAAACTCTCCTTGAAACAGCACAATATAAATAAAAATAGGAGCAATGGACGGAATCGTTTAAATTGATTTTATAAGATTGGATGAAAGCATAATGATTAACGAATTGCATACCAAGACCCAAGTTAATCCTCGACAGTGGTTGCACAAAACAGCTTGTTGCAGTGCCATTTTGGAGGACTCTATTAGATCAATAGACTAGTGTGTGGATCACTTGTGTTTGGACTCTAGTTGAAATTAAGGAATCAAAGATTTTTAAATGAGAAGGGGTGTTAGTGGATACAGTAGCCGCAAAATCAGAAATTCTTGTATGGAGATTGAAATAGAGCATATCTAAGAGGTTCAAGACTTCAAGTATTCATTGGTGCAATGGTTGAAAAATCATTGACCTTGTTTAGAGTCTACAACATTGGTGTTGATGCGTGCAGACAAAACTCATAACATAATCTATATTGTGCAACTTCTATAAATCCATTTACAATATGGCTGAAGTTGTGATACATTGGCTCTGACTTGGTTGCATTATGTGTGTAGGGATGTCAATGGATACCCATGGGTACGGATAATATGATACTCGTCCCCGCCCCGTTGGATAAATATGATACCCGTGCCCACCCCGTATCCTCGTGGGTACCCACTATACGGGCACCCGTGGGTATTGAGGTATCCATGGGTACCCATGGAGTTTTGAATTTATTTATTTTTTTGTACAAATAATAACTTTTTTTAATTACCAAAAAACTTCAACTTTTAAACATCTATATATAATCCACTCAAAATTTCATAAATCATACATAATTCATAGAAAATTCATGATTCTTATATAATCTATATGTTTTATGATGTGAATGAAGTGAAAACGGTGAACTTAATAAGATGAATTAAAAAAATTTAAAATAAAAATAGGTTATTATTGACGATTTTTAGGTGGGCGGTAAATTTTTTTTCAATAAGGTACCGACTTTAAGTAATAAGATATGATATATAAAGATATATTAGTAATTTACTTAATTTATTATCGGGTATGGGTACCCGTGGGTATGGATACAATCCAATCCGTGTCTGTGTCCATATAATAATGGGTAGTCAAATACCCGTTTATTATACCCGTGGATACCCGTTTAGCTACCCTCTCCGTGCCCGTGACGGATTTTACCCACGGGTACCTGTGGGCATGGGTATTTTTGCCACCCCTATATGTGTGTTAGGTTTTGAAGAAGCTATTCAAAATTGGTTTTGATGTGTATATCATTTATGCCTATTTTGGATATGCTCATCAAGTTTGATTTTGCGCAGGTAAAATGGTACTTTGCATTTTTGTAGGGTGCAGTAACTGGAGTTACTGTGTTTGGGTGGCTTGATTCATATTTGTCCAAGGGCTGCATCACTTTGCAGTCACATTTTAGTTATGAATATCTAGTGTATAAAATATGGGGCAAGGAATAAAGTTGTATAAGCAAGCTTCTTGTTTGGTGTAGTATATATGTTGGCCAATTTGGGTAGGTTTGTTTGGGCTGCATAACTTATGGTGTAAGTAAAAGAGAGGGATTGAAGATCAATTATTGGGGGATTATGCAGCAAGCATTAGGACTGTTGTTGTTTTTTCAAAAAATAAATAAATCATTTACTCTAACCAAAATTTTGTATCTCACTATAACATGACTGTTTAGGGAAATTGAGTATACTTACTTTCGTTAGAAACCCAAAAGGATCGATCAATCTAAGCTGTCTCTCTTCATTTCTCACTCGTCGTGTTGTCGTATGAAAAAGTTGCTTTCTCTTGTTCACCGCTCTCTACAACACAAATCACCCTACCATCTCCAACACATTAAACCATTCTCATTTACAACCAACAAACCAAAATGGAACTCACCAACAAACGTAATTATCACAAACCCAACACTCTTGATAATGGAATCATGTTCCACAATGCATCAACTCAAACAAATTCAAGCACGCATGACTCTCACCGGCATCATCACCCACGCGTTTCCTGTCAGCAGAGTAATCGCGTTCTGTGCACTCGCCGATTCCGGTGACATTCACTACGCACACAGAATTTTCAATCAAATTAATGAACCCAACACGTTCATGTGGAACACTATGATTCGAGGATATCAAAATGCTCGAAAACCCATTGTTGCATTCTCTTTCTTTGTTTATATGATTCAAAGACAAGTTGAAATGGATTCTAGAAGCTTTGTTTTCACGCTGAAGGCTTGTGAGCAGTTTGAGAGGGTTTTTGAGGGAGAATCCGTGTATTGTGTTGTTTGGAAAATGGGATTTGATTGTGAGTTGCTAGTGAGAAATGGGTTGATTCATTTTTATGCTGAACGTGGGTTGATGAAAAATGCGCGTCATGTGTTTGATGAAAGTTCTGAGAAGGATGTTGTTACTTGGACTACTATGATTGATGGGTATGCGGCACATGAATGTTCAGAGGAGGCTATGGAGGTTTTTAAATTGATGTTGTTAAGTGATGTTGAGCCGAATGAGGTGACTTTGATTGCGGTGGTTTCGGCTTGTTCTGTGATGGGTGACCTTGAAATGGGGAAGAGAATTCATGAAAAGGTGGAGGAGAAGAATATGAGGTGTAGTTTAAGTTTGCATAACGCGTTGTTGGATATGTATGTGAAATGTGATTGTTTGGTTGATGCTAGAAAGCTTTTTGATAGAATGGTAATTAAGGATGTTTATTCATGGACTTGTATGGTTAATGGGTATGCTAAATGTGGTGACTTGGAATCTGCTAGGATGTTTTTTGATCAAACTCCTCGGAAAAATGTGGTCTGTTGGAGTGCAATGATTGCAGGATATTCTCAGAATAATAAACCTAAGGAATCATTGAAATTGTTTCATGAAATGATGGAGGAAGGCGTGGTTCCGATTGAGCATACCTTAGTGAGTGTACTCTCTGCTTGTGGCCAGCTAACTTGCTTGAACTTGGGTCATTGGATTCACCAATATTTCGTTGTTGGGAAAAGAATTCCCCTTAGTGTTACTCTTGCAAATGCGATTGTAGATATGTATGCCAAATGTGGAAGCATAGATGCAGCAGCAGAAGTTTTCAGTACAATGCAAGAGAGAAATCTAATTTCTTGGAATTCTATGATTGCAGGGTATGCGGCTAATGGTAGAGCAAAGCAAGCCATCAATGTATTTGATCAGATGAGAAATATGGGATTTGAGCCAAACAATATCACATTTGTGAGTTTGTTGACAGCTTGCAGCCACGGTGGTTTAATTTCCGAAGGTCGAGAATATTTTAACAACATGGAGAGAAAGTATGGGATAAAACCCGAAAGGGAACATTATGCATGCATGGTTGATCTATTAGGTCGAACTGGACTCCTCGAAGAAGCTTACAAGTTAATAGCAAACATGCCAATGGAACCTTGTGAGGCTGCTTGGGGTGCCCTGCTAAATGCTTGTAGAATGCACGGCAATGTTGAGCTTGCCAGATTGTCGGCACGTAATCTTCTAAGATTGGATCCAGAAGACAGTGGAATATATGTGCTGCTGGCAAATACTTGTGCTAATGACAGAAAATGGAGTGATGTAAGGAGGGTGAGAAGTTTGATGAAAGACAAGGGTGTGAAGAAGATTCCTGGTCATAGCTTAATAGAGATAGATGGTGGGTTTGTAGAATTTTTGGTGGCCGATGAATCACACCCTCAATCCGAGGAGATCTATAAAGTGCTAGAGGAAATACTTCTGTTGTCAAAATTGGAAGACTATAGTTATGACTTGTAAACTTTATCTTGCTAGAACCCGAGGCTATTATTAATTGGTGACTTTTCTAGTTGGAATGCAATAATCTTTCTTCGAAGAAGCTTACTTGGGTTTCTGGTGGTTGTAAATTAATCATCTTTGTCCGGAGCAAGAGGTTACTTGGGTTTATTTGCGGGGTGCAAGGTCTATTTACTTCGAGTGTTAACAGTTAGATGGTAATTTTTTAAATCTTATCTCAAGAGATATTTCTGTATGCTTTAGGTGAGTGACTAAATCCGACTTTTTGTCCTGATAATTGTTCCATTTATTATACTTCTATAGGGTTTCAACGCTTGGCGCTTGACATGTTAAAGATTTGTCAATCCTTGAGTTCAAAGTTGCTACATAAGCTACTGTTTATAAATATCCTAATCTGTGAGAGGACCAATCATGTTCAGTGAGTCTGACCATTCATGGAGGAGCCACGTACATTTATACTAACTCTGCTCAGCCATTTTTGGACAAAATGGCAACAACAAAATTTGGGGAATATAGGTTGCAAGTTGCAACAGTAAGTGGCAACACAATTAGGGGTGCTCATTTTAACCGGTTAAGTTGTTTATCTGTACCCATATCCAAAAAACCTGACAAACTTATGTAATTAAGCGGCCTTATAACTTGGACTTCGTTGATGACTGTATCCAATATGTTGGCTGCCCATATCCAAGACATAAACCAGATTTCTTCTGTCCAACAATATATGTTTTGGTGAATTTCCTTATTGACACATTACCAACAGTTCCTGAATGAAGCATAGTTCTGATTTTACTTTTTTGTCCACTTGCACATGTCACAACTCACAAGGTTTAGCTCTGATGTCCTATATGCCTAGTTTTTGGGTGAGTTTAGCTGATGTAATGGAAGCTTATGGTGAATTGAAAGCAATGTGCATTTTAATTTGCTTGCGTTGCATATGTTTAGACCTTGTAGATTGTTTTGAATTGCTTGTGAATTAAAAGCCAACAGTTTGGTGTTTTAGAAGAATAGATATTTGTATTAGCTATACTCTGGAAGTTTAATTTTTAAGCAATAAAAGATAGCTTTGAGGAGGATAGATTTTAGATCATGGAACCAAATACTTTTTTAGTTCATTAGTTTCCTCCTTGTACTTATAAAATAAACCACGGTTTATAGAGGTATTCCCTTGTAAAGATAAATGAGGGAATTTTCTAATTGTTTTTGTGCTCTTGGTTTGGAGTACGTGATGTTTTTATTGAAGTTTTTGAAAGGTTTGCATAGGCATCTAGTAGACGAGGTTGTCTCCTCTTTATGTTGGATGGTTAACTTCCTTTTGTATTATTATTGGAGATTGATATACCGTTTAAGATTGAATTTGTGTGTTTATTATAGAATTTGTGTGTCGAAGATTTGTTATATTGTTGTTGATTTAAATCTTGCATATGTTGGTTAACTTGAACTTGTTTCGTATCATGCTGGTTTTTGCTAATTAACCTTCTAGTTATGCATCAAAGAGTTTTCAACCTTTGCTCTTTACATATTTTTCAAAATCTAGACCGACTCTAACAAGCCTATGTGCGATTCCGCATCTTACATAATTTCTTCATGGTCTTGGTGTATGTTTGGTTTCAATTTTGGATGGGTTAAAATTGATAGGAATATTATCCACTGTACACCTCAAGAATAAGGAGGCACACAACAATCTTTATTATATATATTTGCCTTAATTTTTTTTGAAGAGTACATGTGGCATCTACACATTCTTCATCTCATTTAATGCTTTCTTATCATCCAATCAAATTGAATTATGACTCATTCATCTTTTTATTTGCCAATCAAGATGAACCATGACTAATTTAGTTTTCATCAACCAATCAAAATTGATCATGCCTTGATTTTTTCCCCTATATATAGACAATTTGTTTTTCATTATTTTCATGTGTCTCTTCCCCCATAATTTTTATTTTGTAATAACAAGTATTTTATGTGTTTTAAAAGATAGAAGTTTAACCATTTGTTTGTAGATTATAGGGTTGATTTTCTTTTTTATTTGTATCTAATTGTTAATTGTTGATGCTACTTTCTCAGGGTCCCATTGGAGAGCATGTGTCTACATTCTACGACTTCAAGACGTTCAACATCAATAATATAATTTTTAGTCAAGACAATGTTTTGTATTTGATATAGAATCAAGATGTTAGAGTTTAGATACCTTAGGGTGATTGAATATTTTTAATGAATTGATATGTCGAAAAACTAATCTCAATAAATTGATTTAGTCTTTATCTATATTTATTTTATGAACTTTTGTCTTACACAAATGATATATTACACATGAACTCTTATTTGATGAATCATAATTGATGCTTTTAAACACATCTCCAGACATGTCCAGATATGTTAAACATCATCCTAAAGGTTGCATACAATTGGTTCACATCATCTAATTTGGACAAACCTTTTCTTTTAAGAAGACATCTATAAACTTCATCATGTTTTACTATGACAGATTTTCACTTAACATAGTTTCTTCAATAGAATGTATCAAAAGCTTCAATCAACCATTGATCAATAATCATCGTTTATTTTTTATTTTTTTTGACAAAGTCTCATTTCATCTCATTTATTTGACAATCAATATATGACTTTTTTTCTCCTTTGATTTGTCAATTAGATAGTTATTATTAAATAATTTTTTTCAGGGACTATTAAAAATATTGTTAATTTTGCTATCTACATTGTATTATAAATAACCTCCATTTGCAAGCAATTCCATGCACAATTTTAATAAAAAAAATGTATTCTTTTCAATCTTTTGTCTCAATGTCGTGTCTTTTTTCTTTTTGTTTTCTTTTTTTCTTTCTAAGTTTCACGTATTTGGTATTATTAACAAGCCAAAATGAATTATATTAACACGAAAGTTTCATATATTTGTATACTTAATAATTTTATATAGTTCACAAATATTCTTTTTTTTTCCTTTTATTAAGGATAATAATGATAAAACAATTTAAGAGTAATTAATATGTCATTTAATTTAAATTAGAATGATTTCATAAAGGTTAACATGTCTCATTTAATTATTAAGAATGAAAATACCTCATTTGGTGGATGAGAAGGAAAAAGAAAACAAATTAAATAACAGCGTTAATTATAACCCTTAATTAAAGGAAACAAATAAACCAAAAAAAGATGGAAACAAACAAATATTGAAGTATTTTATATCAAATAAATGAAAGATATTTAAAATTCAAAAAGTTCAATTTTTCTATTCGTATAAAAAAATCTGAATTATTTGAATTTTTTACCTTTTTTTATTAATGTTTTACCTTCATTTCTTTTGTGGTACTATTTAATTTACAAACAAAAAAATTTGTAATTAATTTTGAAATGTTATATTTTTATAATTTATAATAATTATATTTTATGCGTCATTTTAATTGGGTTGATCCTATAAATATTAAATTGTATCGTTTAATAGGACAGACATTTTTTTTAAAGAGGTCAACCAAAAAATTAAAATGTTCTTTAAATAATATCCTTAATTGTAGCCATTAATTAAACAAAATAAAAAATTTAAATTACATTGCAAAGAAAGAGTGATGTGCTATCGAAATTCAAATAATTGAGATTACGTGGAAAAAAACTATTGAATATTTTAAGTTTTTTTAAATAAACAAAAAACAAAAATATTTTTTGTCTTTTGGGAATATTTCATGTATTTGGAAAAATTATCGTTAAATTTTCAAAAAAAACAAATCTCTAAATTTCAAATACTATAATTTGAATAATTTGACATATTTAATATTTTCTTTTTGTGATTTTTTTCATTTTATTAAATATAATCATGATAAAATAAATTAAGAGTCATTAATGTGGTCATTTAAATTAAAATGATTCTATTAAATGTCTCATTTATTGGATCAGATTAAAAAAAATGTTATTTAAATGATATCATTATATGGTAACATCTTTTGATTCACTATTTTTGCTATTAGTACTAATAATAGTATTCATAATCAAGGTTGACTCAACTAATAATGAGTTGACTCATTCTTATGGGCGTGCATTCAATCCCCGCTACTAGCGTAATAATCTCTTTGACAGGAGATCTCTAGGTAATTTTGTAAGTGTTCATTGAGTCATGAGACATGTCCTGACCTTGATGTGTTCTCCAGAGTCTAACTCACCTAAATATTTTATAATAAAAAAAACACAATTTTGTTTAAATTGTAAATTGTAGATTCCGATAGTAGTCGTTGAAAAGCCTCAATCTTTTTATGAAAAATTAAAGTCTGATAAATGAAATTTTTTTAAAGAAATAACAATAACAAACACAATATAAAAGGAGAATTGAATGATATCCAAAATTAAATTTTAGCTATAATTCAGTGATTTTTCAAATTCAATTTTACGAATTTTCGACAATGTTTATCTTGATTTTTTTTTTTAAATTATGTCATGTCTTTTAATAACAAATGCACGTAAATGTGTTTTAATACAAAGAAAAACTATTTAATACATTTACGGCTAATTTTAAAAAAGAAAAATGTACACGAGATATCACTAATGATTATTGCACCATGATGATTCTTGGGGTATAACATTTATGGTGCGAGAGTGTTCATTATGTCCAATGTAGGAAAGACCTTAGACCATCCACATGGAGCACCTATTTTAGGTGCTTAAGTGGGTCATATATATATACACATCATCAATTTTACAATTTTTAAATATTAAAACTGAATAAGCACTCAATCTCGCCAACCGAGCACCCCACAAAAAAATGACCAAATTAATCCCACCAATAACTCTAAATCGTTAAATTTCAACAATTTTTTTATACAATTTATTTAGGTAGGGCCTCAAAAAAGTGAAGAGAGAGAGAGAGAGGGTGCTTCCATAGCCACCCTTCTCTACAAGCATCATATTTATTTGCTCCATAATTTGGTGCTTATTTAGTATGGTGCTAAATAGATTAAGTATCCACCATTTTGGATAGTCTTAGAGATAAAAGAGCGCTCAAAAATATATTTACCTATCTCCAAGGATACTAACAGAGTTCGAAACTCTGAATCTCGAAATTCAAAGTTTGTCCTTCTACTGCTAGGTTAAACCCTTAAGTTGGAAAATTGCCGTGAACTTGAAAATGAATTTTTATTTCAAATTAATCATGAAAAATGAAATATCCCTTATACTTAAACCATCTCTAATCATAATTTTTTTTTACTGAAAGAATGTGTTGGTTTAATCATTCGTGCTAATTGGGATTGGTCGGTCAAACATATTGTCCGAAAGTTGTTGGTAATTTTATGGTTTTTTTAAGGAGTTAAAAAAATGACACCACATAATGAACCAAAATCTAAGCGTGTTTGTTTCAAAGTAAGAAATTACATTCCTTGAAATGATATTCCTAGGAATGATATTTCTAGGAATAGCATTCCAACTCATGTGTTTGTTAAAAATTTAGATTTCATGGAAATGTTTTAGAAATTATTTAGTTAAAAAGATAAAAATGAAAATAAACGTGAGTGGTAGTGGGAAGTTATGGCAAGCTGAGTTCTATTCTCATGAGAATGTTAGATTCTCATCCTTTAAGCATGGGAATAACAATAGAAGAAATTATGTGCAAATAACATTTCTGGGAACAAATTTTCAAAACTTGAAACAAACATGGGAATGTTGCATTTCCAATGTCACATTCCCGGGAATCATATTACAAACCTTGAAACAAACACACCCTAAGTCATCAGGTATATTGGTCATCTCACTTATATGTTGTTTAACATCTACTTTTGCATCCAATGTGGAACTTTAACTCACATTTGATATATTAACATCTCTCCCTTAACTATGAGACTCTTTGCGACCCTGATATAGAGACATAACAATATAATGTTAGACGGATGCACGACATGCTAAAAAAGGTAGGTTGATGTCGGTTTCATGCAAATGGTTTTTTTCCCTTTCTTTCATGAGAAACAATGGATTAAGCAAATGAAATCCAAAAAGGAAGAAAACAGTTCATCATAATGTAACGAATTTCGCGGGAGCGTAAACTGAGTTTTATAATCACATTAGACTAAGAGAAACTACTCAAGCGAGATTAACATCACATCTTCATTCAAATCCTAAAGGAATTGGATTTATGGATCATCTCACTTATATGTTTGTCACTATATTCTCTTGCATCCAATCTGAAAGTTTAACTCATATAAGACATATTAACATCTTTCCCTTTAAGTGTGAGACTCTTCCCTTCTATGATTTGGTAACAAAGCGAAATAAAATTAGATGAAGACATATCATGGTAAAGAAGGTGGGTTGGTGGTGATTTGATGGAGGTAGGTTTATGTTCCTTTCTTTCATGAGAAGTTATGAAATAAATTAGAAAAGGAGTGAAGATAAAAAAAAAATTGAACATGAGAGAAACGATAAGGAAAATAAGGAGTGTGTGCTTTTCTATGAGCGTGTAAGGAATAGAGTGAATTGCCTATAATTTTACTGGTTTGATTAAGGAGTTGGAGATTTTTTAGTAAATATTTAACCAAAAAATTAGACTAACTAAAAAAACGCAACATTATTTTAAAATTTCTAATAAGCATTTATTTTGTCAATTCAACAACACACATATGCTTATTTCCTTTGTCAAATTTCACCAAAGAATAAAAGTGAAGGAATTTGAAGTAGTTGAGGTTGAATAAAAAATATAGCATGAAAGAGAATAACATCCAATAACTAAATTTTAAGATAATAAAAAATAAGCAATTGACAACCGAAAACTAACAAAATAAATTATCATAATGTTGGGATTTCCAGGTGATTTTTTACCGGGTTGGATGATTGTATTAGGTCAATAGCAACCATACAAATGAGATTGACACCACAACTTCACATGAAACCTTAAGACGTTAGGTATTTTGGTCATCTGACTTATATGTTGCTGAAAATCTACTCTTCCATCCAATGTTAACGTTAACTCACATTTGACACATAAACATATCCTAATCAATTGTGCATCTATCTACGTCCATAATTATGTTACGTAATCAAATAAGGTCAAAATTAGACACAACATGTTCAAACAAGTTGAATGATGATGATTTCATGAAGGAAGGTTTATATTCCTTTCATCTACTAGAATAGAGAAAGGAAACTAGAAAGAAAAATAAAACAAATATCAAGAAAAAAAATTAACATGAGAGAAAAATTAAGGTGAAAAATATGTACTGTGTGTTTTATCCGTGAGAGTACATAAAATAGATTGAATTATCGGTAATTATGTGGTTTTGTTGAAGGAGTTGAAAATTTTTGGGTAATTATTACCAAAAAATTAGACTTAATTAAAAAAATGTTGTATCATTTTAAAATTTCTAATAAACATGTATTTTGTAAACTCATCATAACACATGTGCATTTTCCATTGTCACACCCCATCATAGACCATATGTGAAGGAGTTTGAAAAAATAGAGGTTGAATAGAAGAATAGAATGAAAGCGATTGACATCCACAAATGAAGTTTTATCGAAAAAAACGGTTAATTAAGTAAATGTTTCCTATAAATATAAAGATTTTTTTTAGTTTCTTGAAAAAAAAATTGCATATTTTTAATCGTTGTAACTTTTTTATTTGGCATTTTTAGGGACCAAAAACACGGAATGGAAATTTTACAGGGACTAAGAATGCTGATAAAAAAACTTGACAAAGACTAAAACTGCTGACGAATTTTTTTACAATAACTAAAAAGTGCGATTTATTTTTGTATGGACTAAAAATGAAATTCTGAATATTTATAGGGACCATTTACTTAATTAACTCTAAAAAAGAATAACAAATGAAATCAAAACACCAATAAATTAGTTTGTCATAATGTTGGGACTACGGAGGAAACCTACATTGGGTCGGAACATCATATTATGGTAAGAGCAATGACACAAGTGAGATTGACACCACATCTTCACCTGAAATGTCTAATAAGCATGTATTTTGCCAACTCAGCATAACACATCTACATTTTTCCAGTTTCAGATCATACCAAAGACCAAAAGTGAAGTAATTTAAAATAATAAAGGTTGACTAAAAAAATTGCGTCAAACCAAATGACATTCGAAAACTAAAATTTTAACATGATAAAAAATTAAACAAATGACATCTAAAACTAACAAAACAGTTCATCGTAATGTTGTGACTTTCAAGGAGAGCCTAAACTGAGTTGGATAATCACATTTGGGTAAAAGCACCCATAAAAGTGAAACTAACACCACATCCTCATCCAAAATTTTAAGGCATTAGTTATCTGTGTCATCTCACTTATATTTTTTTTGACCACCTACTCTTGCATCCAATATGAAACTTTAACTCACATACGACAAATTAACTTCTCTCTCCTAAATATGAGACTTTCTACATTTGTAATCTGGTGACATAACCAAATAAAGTAATATTGAGAGACAACATGGTAGAAAAGGTTGGTTGATGGGGGTTTCAAGAAGAGATGGTTATATTCATTTATTTCATGAGTATAGAGAAAATGAACGAGAAAAAGAAATAAATAAAAAAGGAATTTTAACATGAGGGAAATGATAAGGAAAAAAATGAGTGTGTGCTTTTACCGCGAGAGTATATGGAATAATGTGAGTTGCTGGTAATTTTGCGGGATTGTTGAAGAATTAGGAGTTTTGGGGTAATTATTTTACGACAAATTAGACTCAATTAAAGAATCGCAACATCAATTTAATTTTTTTAATAAGTATGTTTTTGTCAACTCAGTGGAACACATGCATTTTTCCATTGTTAGATTCTACAAAAGACCAAAAGTGAAGGAATTTGAAATAAGGGAGGTTGAATAAAAAAAATAGCATGGAAGCGAATGGCGTTCAATAATCAATATTTAGGATAAATTTTTTTAAAAAATGACATATAAAAGCTAACAAAACAATTCGTCATAACTTTGAGACTTCCAAGGGATCTTACACTGAGTTTTATCACCATATTAGACTAAGAGATACCATACAAGTGAGATTGATATCACATATTCACACAAAACCTTAAGCCAGTAGTATGTATATGAGTCATCTCACTTATATGTTATTCAAAATCAACTCTTCTATATCCACTATAGAATTCTAACTCACACTTGACACATTAACATCTTTTATTCAAGTTTGTAACTCTCTGTGTCCATAATTACGTGACATAGTCAAATAATATCAAATGAAGACAACATATGTTTAAAAAGGTTGGTTAGTGATGGTTTCATTGAGGGAGGTTTATATTCATTTCTCACATGAGAAGAGAGAAAGGAAATTAGAAGTAAAAAAAAAAAGATACGAAAAAAGGATTTGAACATGAGAGAAGATAAGGGAAAAAACTAATCATTGTGTGTTTTGTTTGTGAAGGTATAGAAAACAGTGTGAGTTGTATGATAAATCTATGATTTTACTAAAGGAGTTGGTGATTTTTTGGACAACTATTTTACCAAAAATTTAGATTCAATTAAAAAAAACACCACATATTTTTAAATATCTAATAAGCATATAATTATCAACCCAACATAACACATTGACATTTTTTCATTATCATTTACCACAAACGGCCAAAAGTAAATAAATTTGAAATAATTGAGGTTGAATGAAAAATTCACAGGAAAGAGAATGACATTCAAAAACTAAATTTTAAGATTGAAAAGTTAAAGACTTAATTGCAGATTTAGTCCCATATTTTCCGCAACTCATGAATTGGTCCGTTCATTTTAAAATCACTCAGCTTCACTGCTAGGAAAAGCAAAATTAGGGAGGAAAATTAGTGACAGAAAAAATCAAATCCCTCATAAATTCTTTGGTCGCAAAATTTAGTAACAGAATCAGAGAGGGATTTCATGTTATCCCTCACTAATTTTTGTTTTTTTAGTGGTATTTTGGTCCCTTTCTGCTATTTTTAGACTAAAAAACAATGATGTGACATATTTTAGATGACCTTGCATTTAGTCTGATGATGTAGAATGATCAATACCCATGTAATTACATGAAAAATCCTTTAAAGTTTTAATTTAAATATGACATATCACCATTTTTAAGTTCAAAAATCTGAAAGAGGCACCAAAACCGTGTAATTTTGAAATGGAAGGACAATTTCCGTGAGTGAGTGAAAATAGAAGAACCAAAACTGTAATTAAGCCAAAATTAAACAAATGACATCCAAAAACTAAAAAAACAGTTCATCATAATGTTGTGAGTTTCGGGGGATCCTACATTGAGTTTGATCATCACGTTAGATTAAAAGAAACCAAACAAGTGATTAGACACCACATCTTCACCCTAAAGCTTAAAGTAGTAGGTATATGAGTCATATAACTTATATGTTGTTCAACATCTACTTCAATTTAATATTAAAATTAAATAAATGACATCTAAAAACTAACAAAACAGTTCATCATAATGTTCAGAGTTCAGTAACAAAAGAAAAAGGTCCAGAGTTCTGATGGTGACTACAATGAGTTGGATCATCACATTAGGTTAAGGTTAACCATACAATTGACAGCACATCATCATCCAAAATCTTAGTGTATGAGGTATATCGATCATCTCACTTATATGTTTCTTAACATGTATTTTTGCATCTAATGTGGGACTTTAAGTCAAAATGGACACATTAACATATCTTCCTTAAGTGTAAGACTCTTTGTGTTTGTGATATGGTGACATAGTAAAGTAAGATCACACGTAGGCACAATATTGTAGAAAAGGTGGGTTGATCATGGTTTCATGGATGAAGATTTATTATGTTCCCATGTTTCATTAAGTGAGAGAAAGAAAAGTAGGAAAAAAAATATAATTATTTTTTTTTGAACATGAGACAAATGATACGAGAAAAAAGAAGCGTGTTTTGTCCATGGTAATATTAGAAATAGAGTTAATGGTAATTTTTTGGGTTATTTGAAGGAGGTAGAGATTTATGAGTAATTATTTCATCAAAATTATAGTCAATAAAAAAACGTTCACATTAATTTAAAATATCTAATAAACATATACTACAACTAAACATAACACATATGTATTTTTCATTGTCAGATCGTTTTAAAAACCCTAAGTGAAAGTACTTGAAATGTAGAGGTTGGATAAAAAAAATTGCATGAAAGGGAACAACATCCAAAAACTTATATTTAATATAAAAAATTAAGCAATTAAAAACTAAAAAAAGTTCATTATAATGTTCAAAGTTCTGAGGGAGCCTATAATGGGTTTGAGCATCATATTTGACTACGAAAAAAATCCTGCAAGTTAGATTGACACCATATCTTTACCCTAAAAGCTTAAGACATTAGATGTATTAGTCTTCCCACCTATATGTTGTTCAATATATACTATTTCATTCAATCTATAATTTTAACTCACACATGGTACATTAACATCTCTTCCTTAAATGTTAGACTCTCTGTATATCTGATATGGTGTGATAGTCAAATGAGGTCAGAGGCACAACATGGTAAAAATGTGGGTTAGTGGCGGTTACATATATGAATGTTTTTGTTTGTTTTTTTCATGAGAAGATATAAAGTAAATTAGAAAAAGAAATAAGATAAAAAAAGGAATTTGAACACGAGAAAAAAGATAAGTGAAAAAATTAAGGAGTGCGTGTTTTATCCGTGATGGTATAGAAAATAGAGTGAGTCGCATGTAATTATATAGATTTGTAAAAGGTGTTAGAGATTACTGAGTAATTATGTTACCAAAGTATTAGTCTCATTAAAAAACATCAATTTAAAATGTCTAATAAACATGTATTTTGTAAACTCAGCATAACACATCTATATTTTTCCATTGTCATATCCCACCAAAAACCTAAAGTGAAGGAATTAGAAATAACAGAGGTTGAATAAAAAAAACTGGCATGAAAGTGAATGACGAACTAAAATTCAAACCAAAAGAATTCAATGACACTCAGAAACTAACAAAATAAATCATCATAATATTAGGACTTATGCGGGAGTCTACAATTGATTGTATCATCACATTGGGCTAAGACTAACTACACTACTGAAATTGACATCACATCTTCTCCTGAAGTCTTAAAACATTAGATATATGGGTTACCTCACTTATATGTTTCTTTACATAAACTATTTCATACAAAGTGAAATTTTTACTAACACTTGACACAATATCTGTGTTCCATCACCAAGAACTTCTCCTCCGCAATGTTAAACATAAATAACATACCATCGTTGGATTTTCTGGAGGAGCCAGCACCGGTCGATCGACACATTTGAGATGGAGCAACCACATAAGTGAGAATGATACTGCGTCTTCATCCAAAAATTTCATGCTTAAGTATTAGTTTTTTTCCCTCTTATTAGTTAATAAACCTTCGTTGTTTTATCCCATGTTTGAATTTAACTGACACTAGATACATCATAATATTGTCTCCCTCAACTATGACAAAATTCTAGCCCGTGTTTGGCACGGGTGTCCATACTAGTTTTTTAATGTAATGAAATCAACGAGTAACAATTATGAACTTAATTACCTTTCACTTTTTAGTGATCTATCATCATGTTTTCACTGACACCAGGCTTGTATAATTAGCTTGACATGATTTATACAATGCATTCTCTCCAATAATAGTTTGAAGGATGATTATAGGCATTTGATCAGGATGTTTTTCTTCTCAAACTAATTACTTTAAACCTGGTTTTTTTTAGGGTACTTTAAACCTGGTTATACACTGCTTTATGATCTTTTGGAATACCTTTATGTATCTTTTCTGCATCAATTTTCCTTTACCATCTTTCTTAGCCAAGCCGAATTTGCACCTAGTTTTGATGCAGGTTCATGTGTCATTCCTCCTGATCCGGTACTCTTATTCAAAGAATTTGGTAGCAAAGCATGATTTACAAGTCCATGGTAGTCAAATTATCTTCCTTTTGCTTGGGAAGAGAGAAAGAATTGAGAAATAGAGTAAGTTTTATGTATTGTTTGATAGAAGAGAACCAGATTTTCTTTTTGAGGGAAAATATAAGAAAAAAAGATATTATTATTTTTAAAAAGACAAAAATATCTTGAGTTAAAGACAAAAATAAGCAATTCATATTTTAAAATATCAATAGTATAGTTATCTTGATACTTCTCTTTTTTTCTCATTTCTCACTTTAGGAGAGAAAACATAAAGCTATGACACCTAACATTTATTATTTTCTCTTCTCAATTTCTCTTCTTTCCAAAGAAGAGAATTCTACAACTTCTCTTCTCTCCTCTGTATCTCTCTCCTCTATTTCTCTCAAATCAAACAAAGATCTCCCACCCCTCGTTCTTATCTCCCACCCCTCGTTCTTATCTCCCTCTGCACAATTTCAACTTCTCTTATTCCAATCACTCTTTATCTCAACATTGACTTTCATTGTTGGCGTGCTATTAGTTGAAGCCTTGTGCAGAGAAGCCTTTGCTTGTTCCCCCTCAATGCTGTGTTATTAAAATACGCATAGTGCGTTTGATCTGTTAAAGAACATCACAAAACAAACTTTTAAAGTATTGAATAAATTTTTATATACAGCCTTGATTGATAATTGATTGATAAAATTGAGTATTATTTCTTTGAGTCAAATTTTGATTTCATTAGACAATTAAATTGCTTTTATTGTTGCTTCTTTTTAAAAAAGAAAAAGAAAATCATAAATTTCCTGTTTAATTCTTTAATGTAATCCAAGACATTAAAAGAGTTGTGATTATGTTTCCTAATAGAATCACAATGAATTAAATAGTATTAAAATCAATAAATATTAATAATGACAATATAAGGTTTTTGTAAAAAAAAATAAAAAAAAAATTAAGGTTTAAAGTTTCCTCGGCAGTTAACTACCGAAGTTTTTTTGGTAGTTAACTGCAGCCGGTTTATGTATTAGTGTTTCTCAGTCTTATCAAATGTGTCATCAGCAATTTTCTACTTTTTTTTAAGCAAGTTGCCACTATACTTGGAAAAAAAAAATGTTACCGCTGTACTACAACGTGCGTGACGACTACTTCCATCCTATCTTCATGTGAATATTGCGGACAATCTATCATCTTGTTTGAATTCTACAACTTTGCTTTTGAATTCAACTCTGCATCCAATTTGTCAAATGTAATTTATATATTTTAGTTTAGAGAGTGACCTTTTTTTTTGTTTGACCGGAGTTTAGGGAGAGATCTATTGTTGATACTTTGCCAACCTTGTTTAAAATTCAGCAATCTCTATTATATATATTTGCCTTAATTTTTTTAAAAAGTACACTTGGCACTCTTCTATGTTAAATTTCATTTAATGTATTACACACCTAAGCATCACTAATACACAAGTGCACCTCATCATCTAATTGTAGCTTGATTATTGGTTATTGATAAATCATTGTTCCATATTAACACATGTTTGACCTTGCCATTTATTACAATTGATACAGATATGAATGCCAATACAAAAGTGGCATCCTATAAGAATATGCTCTCTATTGAACCTACAACCATTTCATTTTGTATGTGTATTTCCACTAATCAAACAATCACCCTTTAATGTCCATAAATGTCTTATAAGTGTGAAAAAAGTTCTAAATTAAGATATGCATCAACAATTGTATTGCTCAATTTTTCTCTATAAATATTGGTTCAACTTTCACCATTTCATATTCATTCAAAGAATTCATAATTCTTTCCAAATATCGTAACGAAAGTTGTATATGATCGTGGTTCAGGTAAAAAGGTGTTTTCATTTATACTATTTTATGTTAGTTTTCTCTCATTGTATTGTTTTTATTTGATAGTATTATCTATCATTTTTTAAAAATTCACTTATAAATACTAGACTTCTATATCAAAATCCAGGGATTATGGATCTAATATGTAACGTGGAGGCTAGACCTAGCAATTAGACATCTAAATTTTGAACTCACACCTTTCAAGCGATCATTTGATATCAGGATCATTTGATATCAACACGTATCATGATCACCTTTCGAAGAATATTAAGATTGAGAAGGATTGATAAGGATCTATGAAACATGGAGATTTTTTTTTCTTTCTATGAAACATGTATATAAACACGTACTAATGTTCTTTTTAGTGTTTACTGGCATTATCATCAAATTGTTTGTTGATAATTTATTTTTTTTGGCTGAAATATATAATTTAGTTTTTTTTTGAAGGAATAATTTAGTTGTTTCTCCTTAAAAAAATAATTTGGTCGTTTCAAATTATAATTTTGCTACGTTGATGTTGTTGGTTTTTTTTTTTTGAAGGAATGTTGTTGGTTGGTTTTTATTGTCTTTGTTTATTTTTTCATATTTTTTAATTATATTTTAAAACAAAGCAATTTGATTAGATGCACCAATAAAACAAAGTGATTTGATATATCAATAAAAAAATTGTTGGTATATACAATTTAACTCATTCACTATATACGAAATTACGAATCTATATTATTATAAAGATAAAAAAATAGTACACGTGACATTTTAATTTGCTTACAACTTAATTGCTCTTAATTCTTCTTTTGTAAATTTCCTACAATAAACACGTTACTTCTTTTTTGTTATTATTACTTACTCATATTAATTTAGTAATTTTTATGAACATTCAAAGTTATTATTACTTACACATATTAATTTATTAATTTTTGTGAACATTCAAAATCAAATCAAGAGAAGATTTTCATGTGTCAAAGCAATTGTCCTTTTTTACTGTGAAAATTTTATAATTTTTTGTCAATCATTTCTATACATGTTAACAATTCAATAAATAATCTTAAACAAAATAAAAAATAATAATATGTACTTCGAATCTCTATAATAAACAAAAGGCATGCACAACAAAAATAAATCAAAATAGGCGAATAATTATTGATTTAAATTGTACTAGAAAAAAATTGATTATGATTTTATTATACAGTTTCAACTCTATTTTATTACTCAATTATAACTTAATCGTTGTATTTTCTTCATGATTTTTTTAGTCTATGAAAATAATATCCTAAGTAAATAGAAAATCATTTTTACGTATTAATTTTCCTACGAAAAATTTAATAAAATAATTTTCCAAAAAATTGTTTTAATTTTTGGAAAAATAAATCAAGGTAGGCAAATTTTCCAATCAAACTTATTAGGGTGTATTTTAGGGTGAGAGTTCAATTCAGTCCCTCACCGATAGACCACCATAAATAAGAATAAGAGTCATTAGATTAATTGAGTTCATATATCTTATTATACACCATATACATTGAATTACACTTATATTTTTCCTCTCTCCCCTCTTTCTCCCCTTCACCCCCTCTATTCCTTTAATCTTTAAATTCATAATCACAACGGACGGCATGGTAGTAATGGTAACGATCACAGATCATTCAGTTTTATTAGAGAAACTCATGATGTATTACATAGCAGTATCACACACTCTAATTCAACAAAAGTGATTTTGTGAAAATTAAGAATATAATAAAAAGAAAGTAAAGGGAGTAGAAATTCAATTGTCGAACATATGATTATTTTTTATTCTTTTTGGTACAGCGAATATATGAATATTTATTTATACAAGAATACACCAACTTTCATTAGAATTTGCAAGGCTTTTCTTTTGGTTTAATTTTTGGGTATTTGTCCAATATATGTGTTATTGTTTGATATAATTTACCAATATACACAACGAGAACATTGTAACCAAACTGCCAACAAGAAACTTTGTTAGAGAAAGAGCGTAGTTGGGGACATATGATTGAGTGTGGTTATAATTGATGAGATTGTATAGACTTATTTAATCCAATGGTCAATTAAAGTGGTACATCGATGACGGACTTAATTGAAGCCTCACCCTAGAATCCACCACTTATTAGACCATATTTTGTTAAAAAATTGAACAAGCAAGAATTTTGGTTAAGAAGTGTCCATTTAATCATACATTATCGCTGCAAGAATTTTGTTTTGAATGAAAATTATATGCATTGATTTTAGTTGATTACATAATATGCATGGTCAAAGATATTTCATAACACATTTACCTTCAATTCCTTAATGGTGATCATCATTTACCTTCAATTCCTTTTTCCTCTAAAAAATAATTTGTTCAATTCCTTCAACATGATAAATGGATGATTTGCGTTTTTAATTATATGTTTAATGTTCAATAATCTGCTAGCCTTTTTCCCTATATATAGTCAATCCATCTTACATCATTTTCACTTGCTTATTCATTTCATACGATCTTATTACCTTTGAAAAAATTGCAATGGTACCATACACATGTTCCATTTCCGTTGTTTCTAAATATGAATCAACCATTAACGTTAGAAAAAAAATTAATCAAACAACGTGTTTTACTTCTCTTGCTTGAAACAGAAATTTTATAACATCAAATAATATGTATAATTAAATTAAATGAAGGATTAAATGACAATGAATATTCATGAATGAGTTTGAATGAAAAATAACCGTTAAAATAAAGCTTAATTCTCTCAAAAAAATAAAATAAAGCTTAATGAAAATTTTATTTAAAATAAAGCTTATAAAAATATCCAAATAAAAACAATTACATTGGACAAATCTTTTTGCATAGTAGTATTTGTTTTTTGGTACATTTTACTTTGTATTTTAATCTAAACAAGAGTGCACCAAAGATCATATGCAAATCTTCTTTCATTTTTAATTTCACTAAGATAATAAATAAAACGATGTTAACCCTTATTAAGGATCCATTTCCTAAAAAGAAATACCCATTCATTACCAAAAAAAATTGTGAAGAAAAAAGTGTTTATGAGTTGATTATTGTTTGTATAATATTACCAAGTTTACTCCACTAAATTTTTTTTTTTTTACCAAAAATGGTAACAATCACATTTGAATTGAATCCGTGTGAGACACACCAAAATATAAAGTTTTTTTTGATTGTTTTTCTTAAAAAAAAATTGGTATATGCAAATTTCACTATTGTAAACAAATAAAAAAATAGCTTCATTTTTTTTCAATTAAAAACTAATTGAATTTTTCATCACTTATTAATCATGTTTCAAAGGCAACCATCCACTACAAGAAACATTACCTTTTGCCAGGGATTTTGACAGGGTCTTGAAACCCCTGGCAAATTTCTCAGGGACTAAGCCAAGGAAAACCCCTGGCAAATTGACACAGGTCATTCCGGGACCACTTACATTTTGACAGGGGTGAGGCCCTCGTTTATTACCAAAGTCTGTCGCTTTTGTTGGCCCATTTTGACCGCGAAATTTGAATTTGATAAAGGCTGACATGCTGCAGCTTTTTCAGCACTATACCAGGGAAAATACCACGCCCTGCCCCTCAGATATTGAGTTCAGCAGAGAATCTCTGCATGTGTCATATAGTAGTCATTTCATGCTGTTCAAAAGCTGCCCAAAAGCTTGATTCCCTCTATATTTTCTTCCCATTTTGTCACCTAGCCTTAGCTAGGATTTGACTGGGATTTGTGAGGGGCATATCCCTGGTTTTCTTCCCTGGCTTTTTTCATGTCTATATAATCCAATCCGGTCCATTTTCATCAGTGCTAGTGCTTGAGACTTAGAAAGAAAAAAACTTACTCTCCACTTTTTCTATACACTCTACTCTTCAACATCAATAATCTTCTCTAACTTTGGTAATTAAAACTCTCTTCATTTATTATATTTTTGTGTTTTGATTTTTTAATACTTATTAACATAAATATTTTTATGTATCAGTGTTCAAGTTTCTTTGCCTCCTCCTGTTGGTTCCTTGCTAAAATTGCTCTATGGATTTGTTCTTCATCAAGCTTCAACCAATAATTTTGCCAATTCTCGTCATGCCAAATTCGTTGGAGTTACAGAAGCATGTTCTGTTTTTGTTAAACATAATCTGTTTTTAAAAATCATTTTTTAGGGAAAATCGTTTTAGGGAAAATCGTTTTTTATTAAACATAATCTCGTTATTTAGGGAAAATCGTTTTTCAAATGTGTAGTAAAAAATCCGATATTTTTTAAAATAAAAACTGTTTGTTAAACATAATCTGTTTTTAAAAAATCATTATTTTTTAATTTTCGAAACTGGTTTTTCAATAAAAAAATACTTCATAAAAAATAATATACTAAAAAGGTTTATTGTTGGAAAATAGTTTTTTAAAATAGTGTGTTAAAATCAGTTTTTTGAAAATAGTTTTTTAAATGGTTTTTTTTATTTTTAAAATAGTATTTTATTAATTAAAATGATTTTTGAAACATTTAATTGTATTTCAAAAATAAATTTGAAAAAATTCGATTTTTTAATTAATTTAAATACAATTTATTAATTAAAATTATTTTTATAATATTTAATTAATTGATAAAATATTCGTTTTTATAAATAAAACATTTTTTTTAAAAATAATATACACTTTGCCAGGGGTTAAACCCCTCACAAATCCCTGGTTTTTTGCTGATCTGATTTGACCTTCCATCAGTCAATAAGTGCGTCAGTCAATGCGTCAGTCAGTTGCAGAAAAAAGTGAGGGAATTTGCCAGGGGTTATGACAGGGAAAAAGTCAGGCCATATACCAGGGGTTGAACCCCTCGTTTTTTTCCCAGGGGTGTAACCCCTGGCAAAGGGTTAGCGACGAGCGCTTTTGCGAGTGCTTGTGCCCCTGGGAAATTCCCTCACAAATGTCCAGTTTGCCAGGGATTCTGTCCTTTTGCCAGGGATTTTGCCCCTGGCAAAAGGTAATGTTTCTTGTAGTGATCAAATTATCATCATTGTTTGATTTCTCAACCAATCAAATGGAGTCATGTACTCTTTGCCTTAACTTTCTACCAATTAGAGTAACTAAATCATCATAGGTTTCAATCATACACATATTTATTAACAAGTCAATATATATATATATATATATATATATATATATATATATATATATATAGGTACAACAAATATAACTTTCTAACATGCAAAATCTTAAATGTTTTTCTGCTCAACTTTCAACTAGCATGGTGATATGACATTTTTTTTCTTGGGCTTTCATTTTCATTTTTTTTCGTTTCTCAAATATGAAACGTATCGTTGATGTCATTACAAGAACCATTGAATTGCTTCTAAAATGCAAGGACCATCGAGTACGAGTATATGATATAACATAATGAGTATATGTAACATTCCAATTTGAGTATTAAGAATTTAAAACTTTTTCAACTCAAATGGAGTTTTACTTTAAGATTTCAACTTAAAACTTCATATAAATGACTTTGAAAAACTTTATTTAGAAGAAAGATTTACAAAATATTTACATTGACATAAAAGACACCTTTAAAAATACAACGGATAATGAGACCCTAAACTAGACTCTACTGTGATCCGGCCTCTCATGATACTTTGAAAATTACTTATACTTGAAAAATAGAAATAAACATGGGGTGAGAGTATGAGTGTATGTCATTGCAAGGACCTTTGAATTGCTTCTAAATTATTTCTGGTCGATTTGTTTTGATAAAAAAAAACGGATCCTAAAAATATGTCAGATTATATAGTTGATTTAATTATAATGTTATGAAGAGTATCATTTTATTTTTCTACCAAAAGATGCAAAATCATCTTAGCATTTAATGAAATATCAATTATCTAATTGAATGTATTTATTAGTTTTCTTTGATTGTGTTTTTCCAATGATGTTAGAGGTTCTTGGCACAAACTCGGATGAAGAATAAAAAAATTAATTTTGTTTTGAGAAAGAAATAAAAATTAATCTAACAACTAATTATTAAAATTTGCCATTAAAAAGCCTTTGTTTAATAGGATTTATTTTTTCTTAAATAAATACATTAAATATATAACTTTTAACCTATGATGATCAATAAAATCTTAAGTCTTTCATTTTAAATAGTATTCTAGACATTTTTTAAATTAAAAATAGAAAATAATTGATATTTTAAGGATCTTTTCTAACAAGTTTTCTTAAGATAAATATTTATGGAGAAAAAACAAAAAAAAACTAGGAGACGTAAACCTAATCTGATAAAAATTTAGGGAAATAAATCGAATCCAAGAAAAGAGCTAACATGAACTAAGTTGTATAGTCACATTAGGTTAAGAACAACCACATTAATTAACACTGTATCTTCGTCAAAATCCTTAAGACATAAGATATATGGATCATCTCATTTATATGTTTCTCCTCATCTACTGATGCATTCAATATGAAACTTTAACACATATGACACATTAGCATCACATAGTGTGATTTAATGGATGCAGGTTTATGCTCATTTTTTTCATGAGAAAAGAGAAAGTAAATTAGGAAATGAAAGATGATAAAAAAAAATTGAACATGAGAGAAATGATAATGAATATCTCCACAATCAATACATCATAGAGTTCAGAGTTATGAGGAAGCCTACAATGAGTTGGATCATTACATTTGTCTAAGAGAAACCCCACAAATGAGATTGACACCACATCTTCATTCAAAACCTTAAGACATTAGGTATATTGGACATCTCATTTATATGTTTCTCAATATTTACTCTTGCATCAAATGTAAAAGGTTAACTCACACATGTCATAGTAAATTCTTCTCTCTAAGGGTGAGAATCTTAGTGTCTATGATTTGACGAAATATTCAAATAAGGTTGGAGACACAACCTGTAAAAAAGATGGGTTGGTGACACTTTTATAGAGGGGCGTTTTTACCCATTTTTTTCATGAGAAGAGCGTAAGTAAAATAGAAAAAGAAAGAAGATGAAAACGAAATTTAAACATGAGAGAAATGGTAAGGGAAAATAACGAGTTTTTGATAATTTATGAGTTTGTTGATGGAGTTATAGATTATTGGGTAATTTTTCTACCTAATATTAGAATCATTAAAAAAATGTCACATAAATTTAAAATGTCTAATAAACGTGTATTTTGTCAACTCATCATAACTCATCTACATTTTTCCTTTTTCGGATCCTCCAAAGACCAAAAGTGAAGGAATTTTAAATATTGCTTTCACCAAAAAATAATTCCATCAAAGTGAATGACATCAAAAGTTTAAAATGTAAGATAATAAAATTAACACAAATGCCACCTAAAAATTAACAAAAACAAATCATCGTAATGTTGAGACTTCCAATGAAGCTTACATTGAATTATATTCAACATCAGACTAACAGAAATCACACAAATGAGATTGACACCAAATTTTTATCCAAAATCTTTAGATACATGTATATGAGTCATTTCACTTATATGTTATTCATCATCTACTCTTCCATCTATTGTAAAATTTTAACTCATATTAAACACATTAACATCTATCTATCTATCTATCTATCTATCTATCTATCTATCTATCTATCTATCTATCTATCTCTCTCTCTCTCTCTCTCTCTCTCTCTCTCTCTCTCTCTCTCTCTCTCTCTCTCTCTCTCTCTCTCTCTTTCTCCCGCTCTCTCTCCCTAATGTGCGACTCTATGTCCTAAATTATGTGACATAATACATAGTCAAATAAGGTCAAATTGAGCACAACATGGTCAAAAAGGTGGATTGATGTAATTTAATGGATTGGGGTTTATGTTCCTATCTTTTATGAGAATAGAGATAAAAAAAAAATTAGAAAAATAAAGAAGATCATGAAAAATAAATTTGAGATTAAGAGATATGATAGTGGTAAAAAAAAAAATAAGAATTGTGTGTTTTGTCCATGAGGTTATAAGTAATTTTATCGGTCTATTGAAGGAGTTTGAGATATTTGGGTAATCAATTTACCAAAAAATTAAACTCAATTAAAAATACGCCACAACATTTAAATATGTTCAATAAACATGTATTTTGTCAACTCAACGTAACACATCAACGTTTTTCTATCGTGAAATGCCAACGAAGACCAAAACTGAAGGAAGTTAAAATAATAGAGATTGATATTATAAAATATTGCATGAAAGCAAACAACATCAAAAAACTTCAATTTAATATAAAAATTATACAAACAACGTTGAAAATACTAACGAAATAATTCATCAAAATGTTTAGAGTTTCAAGGCCACCTACAATGAGGTAGATCATCACAAAGCACACAACTGAGATTGACACCACATCATCGCCCAAAACCTTAAAATATTATGTATATTGGTCATCTCACTTATATGTTTTTGAAGATCTACTTGCATATATTGTGGAATTTTAATTCACAATTGGCACTTTAACATATCTCCCATAAGTGTGAGACTCTTGCGCATGAGGTATGGTGACATAGCCAAATAAGGTCAACCAGAGACACAACATTGTAACAAATATGGGTTGATAGTGTTTTGATGGATATAGGTTTATGATCATCTTTTATAAAAAAGAGAAAGAAAATTAGAATAAGAAAGAATATAAAAAATCTATTTCAAGATAATAGAAATGATAAAGGAAAAAAGTAGTTTGTGTTTTATCCATTGAAGTGTTAGGAATATAACGGGTTACTGGTAATTTTATGAGATAGTTGAAGATTTATTAGTAATTATTTCACCAAAAAGAGAATCAATTAAAAAAATATCACATCATTTTTAAATGTCTGATAAGCATGTGATTTTTTTTTTGAGGGAGATAAGTATGTGATTTGTTAACTTAACATAACACGTCTACATTTTTCTATTACTAGATCCCACCAAAGACCAAAATTGAAAGTATTTAAAATAGTAGAGATTGGATATTTTTTTTCTTTCATGAGAGTGAACATCTAAAAACTTATATTTAATATAATAAAATTAAACTAATGACATCCAAAAACTAAAAAAAATAGTTCATCATAGTGTTTGGAGTTTTGAGCGAGCTTATATTGGATTGATCATCACATTTGACTAAGAGAAACCCCAAAAATGAGATTGACACCAAATCTTCACACAAAACCTGAAAGACATTATGTATATTGGTCATCTCACATTCATGTTTCTCAATATATAATTTTGCTTCCAAGGTAGAAGTTTAACTCACACATGACACATAAACATATCTCTATTATGTGTGAGACAGTCCGTATTTCTGATCTGGTGAGAGAGCCAAATAAGATCAGAGGCATAACATGTTAAAAAATGTGGGTTGGTAGTGGTTTTATAGAGAAATGTTTTTGTTCCTTTATTTTATGAGAAATGAGAAAGTATATTAGAAAAATAAAGAAGACGAAAAAGGAATTTGAACACGAGAGAAATGAAAAGAGAAACAAGTAAGGAGTGATTGTTTTTCTCTATGAGAATAAAGTATATAACGAGTTACTGCTGGTAATATTATACATTTATTGAAGGAGATAAGAATTAATCTGTAATTATCTTACCAAAATATTTGACTCATTAAAAAAAATGCCACGACAATTTAAAATTTCTATTAAACATGTATGTATTTTTTATCTCAACAAAACACATATACATTTTACTATTGTCAGATCTTACCAAAGATCAAAAGTGAATGAATTAGATATAACAGAGGTTGAATAATTTTTTGACATTTAAGATAAAAAATTAAACAAAACGACATTTAAAAACTAACAAATAAAAATATCACAACGTTGGAACTTCTGTGAGAGTCTAAATTGAGTTGTATGATCACATTAGGCTAAGAGCAATCACACAAGTGAGCTTAACATCACACCTTCATCCAATGTCTCAAGACATTACGGCATGGATCATATTATTTACATGTTGGTCACATCTACTCTTGCATACAATGTGAAATTTTAACTTACACTTAACACATTAACATCTCTCCATTAAGTGTCAGACTCTCCGTGTTCGTGATCCACCATCTAGAACACTCCCGCTCCCCTACAACGTTGAACCATGATATCATACCACAGTTGGACTTTATGGAGAAGCCAACAATAATGTGGATTAACTCATCGGAGAAAGGGCAACCACACAGTGAAAATGAGACTACAGTTTCATCCAAAAATTCAAGGCTTAAGTATGAGTTTTTCACTCTTTTGATGTTCAACCTGCACTCTTTCATCTAATGTTGAACTTTAACTGACTTTTGCTACATCACAATATATCTCTTAAGTTTGACGGAATTCTAGCCCGTGCTTGGCACGGGTTTCCATGCTAGTACCTCAAATATCTCTTGCGATCTTTTAAGTTTGAAGTAAATAACAAATTAGTCACTTAATTCTTTTTGGTAAAAAATTATCCATTAAGTTTTTCTTTGTTGCAAATTGATTCTTTTAAGTCATAAAATATTTTGACCGTTATCAATTTTTCAACTAACTTCATTAAAAAAGTGTTTATGAACTATTTAGCTTTAAGGTGGTAGATTCAAAAGTATTTATGATATCAAACATGATTACATAACACATTTTTTTCTTTTTGTTTTGAATTCAAGTCTAATTTTCCCGATAAATATTTCATCAATATTATTATAAATCATGTAAACTATCAATTTTGTTTCAAATCAAAGATTGGATAATACACATATAAACTCTGGTTTTGAGATAAGTGAATTTGGACATATCAACTTAAATGACCAAATAAACACTTTTCAATCGAATATAATGAAAATAGGATAATGATATCGATATTTTATACCTAAATGACAATTTGTAACAAAAAAAAAATTAAAGGACTAACTTGTTATAACAATATGAGTAATGTTATTTGTACAACTATTTTGTCACAAATTTTGAACAATATTCTTTTTCTATTTTCTCATCTCTTAAAAACAATAGAAAGAGAAAAGAGAAGAGAGAGTAAAAATACGAGAGTATGAGAGAGAAATTTGTTCAAAAGTTGTCATAAAATGCTTGTATAAATATCATTTCTAATAACTATATAACTTACGAGAAATGATATCTGTACAACCATTTTGTTACAACTTTTGAACAAATTTATCTCTCATTCATATTATGTTTTTACTTTATCTATTTATTGTTTTGATTTTCGTGTCAATACTTGGTTTTCTCTATAAATCTATAGTTGTCCCATAAATTATCGAGAAATGATATTTGAACAACCATTTTTTAACAACATTTGTGACAACTTTTTCTCTCATACTCTCATTATCCTTTTACTTTCTCTCTCTATTACTTTGATTTTTGTTTCACTACCTAAATTTCTTTGTATAATTTGGCTCTCAAACAAGTTATCACAAGAAAGGGTTGTTCAAATAACATTGCTCTAAAATATCATGCAAATGGTTGTTCAAATAACACACCTCATAACTTAAAAACCATAGATGATATTTGGCCTATGCAATATATACACATGTGATGTGTTTTTAGAGTACTATTTTGAATACACCCATTGAAGGTATATACATCTTAAAACAAAAAGAAAGAAAAGTAATGTGTTAGAAATGATAATTTAATGATGTGATATAAGAAGAGAAATTGAGAGAAAATAAAGTGTTGATTCAGTGATAATTTAATATATATATATATATATATATATATATATATATTTTTTTTTTTTTTGAATCGGCAAATATTATTAAGTTAGATCAGCGCAAGCCGCACTTGATCTGCATGCATAGGAGGAAAAAGAGTACAACATGAGAGAGCCTTATAAATGCGGCACCTCTCCACCAAACAAACTCAATAAAAAAACCCCTAAGTTCCTATTACTACAACAATTAGCACAGGAACAAAAAACAACCAAAAAAACTCCCAACAGTGGCAATACCAACACAACCACGGTTCAGCCTCCAGGCTACAAAGGCAAGACCCGCTTAATGAATATATATTTATCATCGTTAAATTTATCATGTGCATATAGTGGTTTTCGACTGAGAATTTTAGCAACTGATAAATTAAATTTATTATAAATTAAATTTATTAATATTAATCACTATTTTCCGTGTCTTAAAATAATTGATGTTTTTAATTTTCAACTCAACATCAATTCCCTCAAAAAAAAAAAAAAAACTCAACATCAATTACTTTTTTACAATTACACATTCTACTAATATTGTTTGCATCACTCTCAAGTTGTTATCTTCTATTTTGTATTTATAATACTTTTTTTTGAAGAATTGTATTTATAATACTGATAAATGTACTTTAATAAAAATATTATTCTCTATTTTATTTAAACATTTTTTTAATACACGTGAAATGACCAAAATATATCAATTTTTTTCGAACGGAGATAGTATTTTCTTTACACAATTTTATCTAAATTTTGAAACAATTTGTTAGTTAAATGTATTGATAAATAGATAAAATAGGATTAATTTTTTTTTTAAGGAAAAGGAAGATTACTTTAAAATCAAAATATATCGTATAGAATATAATTATAGCCTTTTGAAAAATCCTCACGATGATCTTTAACGAACTGTAGAGCCACTGGAGACTGATAGAAACATATTAGCGAGTAAGACAAAAAAGGATCATATCCGGAAAAAGATACTCCCTCCGTCCCGCAATAGATGACCCATTTGAAAATGTGTAATTTTGACCTAACTTACTTTGATCATATTTTTCTACTAATATACAGAGATAAATAATATCATATAAGATGTCGTTAGATTTGTCTCGATGAGTATTTTCAAAATATCAAATTTTCATCATTTTTTCTAATATATTATTCAAGATATTTAAGCTCCAAATCATGCATTGGTATGCGTAATAAGGTCAACTGTATCATATATTATAGAACGGAGGGAGTAAACATAAAGAACATATCAATGTTGTGTTACTTAATGGAAAACAAAGACTGAATAATTGCATTTGACCTTTGTGAGTAGTTGGAGGGATAAAGATGAGCAAGAATAAGGTTGATTCATTATAATATATGAGCAGGTCTTTTATTGGTACAACTCTAAATAAAAAATGGTTGGACACCGAGGGACTAAAAAGAGAAAACAATATATGTCTCACTAGAATACTAGATAGTTAGCCAAAGAGAAAAAAGAAAATACATTACAAAGTATTAAAACCAAGACAAACCAATAAGTTTGAGTACAACAAATGAAAATGAAAGTCGTTGAAAGAAAGAGAATTATGCAATTTCAGCCACTATCATGAACAAATGAAAATGAAAGTCGTTGAAAGAAAGAGAATTATGCAATTTCAGCCACTATCATGAATGAAGTCTGATGCGGTCTACTAACTGATCAAGCGGTAACTCTTGATTACGAAAAATCTCTGTATTGCGCTCGTTTCAAACAATTCAAATAGTAGCGTCAACCATACATCTTGAAGTCCAAAACATATTTCTTTCTTAGATTAGCCTACGTGGTCTTAATTCAATGGATTTTGGGCAAGTTCATAAGGTGACCCGATACCCCTATTCCCCCCGGAACAAAAGGATCAAAACCGTCCACACCCCATGCTGGATTTACAGATAGTACCCTTCCAGTTAGTCCATAATGATCGGATACCCATATTCCAGGACCAAACAATCATGTTACATGAAATGCGCCAAAACCAAAACACGCGATGTTTACGCGTAAACATAGGAGGTGACCCGATCCATGAGGATAGTGGAAATTGGTATAGTCTTTAACAATTGGTAAGGGTTGACCTCTTGTAATGTTGCGGGTTTAACTTTCATTGTGAACATGATGACCTCTTTGATGGATAATCTATAAATATTTCTATTAACGATAGCTCTGATCCTTGAGGCCTACCATGACTTAACGATCCCAAAGTCAACTCATCTAACATTTTTTCTATAAGAAAAAACCATGCACCAATAATGTGATGTCATATCATTTAATGAATTAAAAATTCATGTCTTATTATATTTATTAAATAACGTGACGATAAATTATTGTGATACATGTGTAAGATTTTATTTTTCAGTGACACTAAATACAAATTAAGTCCATTTATATTCGTAAGTTTTAATCGTAAAATATCAAGAAATAAAGAGTATATAATTAAATAAAAATAATACAAGTGTAACTCAACTAAAAAATATTCAAAGACTTTTCAAAATAAATAAGCAGAACTATTTTCCTTAAAAAAAAAAAGCAGAACTATTTAATTAAACCAAACTACATCAGAATAAGTTTGTTTAATACAACTTGTCAAAAAATATACAACTTGTAAAAATTTGTAAAAAAGATATATCAACTTTAACGCATGAAAAGTACCAAGTGTGTAAAAATGGATCATCCCTTTTTGCTTAAAAAAAAAGGACCAGCCCAAATATCCTAATGTATTCCCTTTTAGCTTATTAAAAAAATGGACCAACCCTTATATCCTAATGTATTACAAACTTTCAGACTGAAAGTCATTTTGACCTAGCTCTTCTCCACAAAAAAGTTATTGGCATTACATGCGCCAGCCTGCTGGTCTAAATAATGTTTAAATTACTTATATATTGTAATTTTAAATTGAATTGAAAATAATATAGTTCTTGTCTAGATTGATAGAGACATCACATTATATATACAGCAGTTGGAGTTGGTACTCTAAACTATCCATTTTTTTTGCTCTAAACTATCAACTTATTCATATAAGAGCTGAATTTTTAAAGTCATACATTTTATCTCTCTCATACATATGGGAAAGGTCTCATATTAGATTTAATTTTAGATCTCTTAAGATATTGGATCGGACCAACAACTAACCAGTCTAACCAACTAATTAATTTACGGTGTGACTAAAATTTACATCTAATAGTGGTTTGAATTTGGTCGTGAAATGAGAATCATTTTGGTTTTTCTTTGTTTTTTCCTGATTATTGTTGCTTACTCTCACTCTCTCTAGTGTCAATAGATATGCGAAACACCGCTCCGAAGGACCGACTAAGGAGCAGGATCAAAGATGGTGTCATGAGCAAAAATGATTACTTATTTTTTTGGTGGTGTAAAACCATTACTCATTTAACTGCACAAGTCTCAATGTCAAATTACTATATTTGCTTTTTTAACTAGTATGAGACATCCGTTAATATTTCTCTTTTATAAATAACCAAAATTAGAAGAGATAACTAAACGCATTAAGATCAAGACAGAAAATAAATAGGGGTTAAATAAGGTTTTCGTCCATCTAAAATTATTAAATTTTGTTTTTCAACTCATAAAAAATTGGCAAGTTATCCTCTCAATAATGATTTTATGCACGCAGTTTTTTTTTTTTTTGGGTAAAATTATGCACGTAGTTTTAATCCTTGTTGTTAAGTCAATATGTATTTTTGAAGTCATATTTAGAACATTATAAAAAGTTCATTAAATAAAAAAGGAGATCAAAATTTGTTTTCTAGATCGAGATTTTTGTTACTTTTATCTTGAAGTAAAAAATTATATTAAGTTCTTCTATGCTAAAAAGTTATAAATTTAAAAAAAAAAGAAACTTTTAAATGTTTAAACATGCCTAAAAAAATTATTAAAAATTAAAAATTTTAAGAATAACCAAACAATTTAGAAAAATAATTGGGACTAAAACTGCAAGCAAATTTTTTTAGTGGAGACATTAACATGCCCCTTTTTATTATAGGAAGAAAAAACAAAATTTAATATTTTTTTAAAAACGAAAAACTTATTTATAACTAAAAACAAACACCACTATGCCAATACCGACAAGAGAAATCAAACAGCCAGATCAAAACTGAAATAGGTAACACAAAACAAACAGCATCAAGAAGCACAAACCATTGCTATTATTCTCAAAGTGACAAGAAGATAACTAAACACCAAATTCAAGGTCACAATCAAATACCAAACCAATATAATTTACGATCAAGTGTCAAGGAGTTACTTTGTAAATTGACCGCAAATATAGCACCAATGGAAAAGAAGTAAGAGATACGGTAGCTTCCAATTGAAAGATGTACAGTAGAAACTCTTTAAATTAATACTCGGTAAATTAATAAACTCTCTAAAATAATAAATTTGTCCGGTCCCGACTTGGGCCAATGTAAAAAATTGAAAAACTCGATAAAATAATAAGATAATAATTTTTCGGGAGATCCCTTTATGATTTTCGGTCCCAAGAAAATCATAAATTAATAATTCATAGAAACTGAAAAAAAAAATATTACACTCTATTGAAATATGATTCAATAGTTGTCTGTTTTCCTTTAAAGTTCAAGTCTGTTTGTAGCTCATCTCTAACTTTTCTTATTGCATCCAATAGCTCAGGTGTTGTATTTTTGTATTATATCATAAAGTTGTGAAGAGTGTTCGACGCCATAAGTGCTTCCTTTTGCTGCAACGTAATTCTAAGAGGCATAGACTAATTTGCCTTTTTGTTTGGTATGTATAGTATAATTAACTTAAAAACTCTTTAAATTAATAATTATTAATTTATTGATAAATTAATAACTCTCTAAATTAATAAATTTCTCCGGTCCTGACATTATTAATTTATAGAGTTTCTACTGTAGTATTTTCCATTTTCCAATTGCAACAATTTTCAAATGCAACAAATATCAACTAATGAGAAAGAAGTAAGAGATACGGTGGCTTCCAAATGAAAGGTAGTATTTTTCAATGAGTCCTGCTCTTTACCCAAACAGTATTGCTCAGTCCCAAAGTAAAATATCAAACTACCTCTACGCATGTTAACATGCGCAAGTACATAATGTACGTAACTTAAGTTGCGCTAGTACAAAGTTTCACGTGACTTAAGTTACGCTACGTGTCTTTAGTCACGCTAGTGCAAGCCGAGCAAGCCCATGCCTAGGATATGTTGCGTGACTTAACACACGCTGATGCTAGTCACGCAACTTAACTCACGCAAGCACAAAGCCTATTCACGCAACTTAACTCACGCTAGTATTAACACTAGCGTGACTTAACTCACGCTGCTGCTGGTGCAATGCTGGCAGCAGAGCAGAACCAGAACAGCATGACAGTGGCCACTAGCTACTGTTGTGTTCCTTCATTCCCTGTTTACAGAACATGCATTCATTGATTCAACCAAAACTCTTAATTTAGAGAACATGCATTCATTAAATAATAATTTAGAAATGCAATTTTAACGAAAATTAACGCAAATGTCATAAAGAGGCGCAACCGCGCAAATGTAAATATCATACAAAAAGTCGATAAAATACTACAAATATATCCAAAAAGTCATAAAATCTAATCCTAAAATAAGGCACTACTGGTCCTCCTGTGGACTCTGTTTTATCTTAGTTTTCGGGTGTCAAACATTGATTACGTTTGAACCTTTTAAACCGGTGATATCTTATTTTTTCTTGGGAAGGGAAAAAGTAAGCAAAACCCTTGAGAATCGAGGTCCGGGAGTTGTTTTCGCTACGGGAAGGTGTTAGGCACCCATAACGACTATAGTATCCTATAGGAACCGTCTTTAATCTCTACGCGCGCGCTTTATTTTTAAATGCTATTTGAAAGTGTTTATTTAATCCTAAGAGTTTTCTAAGTGAAGAATTGGAGGGAGAAGAATGTTTTTGGATTTTTTATTTTATTTGAATTGAAGGAATTTTGTTCCTTGCCTACGTACCCGTTTAAGGGATCAAATCCACCGTAGTTCTCTCTCAAAAAATGTTTTTGTTTTTGTTGGTTGATTTTAAGTTTGAAAATGGAATTTGAAGAATAAGAGAGAGGCCTTAAAGGCATGAGAATTTATGAAAAGAGTGAGGTTTGATTAGTCATTTTGCAAAAGAAGTCAAAGTTTGATTATTTTTCATTGAAGTTTGATTAAGAAAATAAAAGGCAAATTCAATGGGGTTTTGACCCCAAGGTTTATTGTGAAAAACGTTTGAGTGAAGTTTGTTCAAGTTTTTTGGGAAAATGATTTTTCTAAGTATAAGGCCTAAACATACATCTAAACATACAATCCTAAACATACATCTAAACATGCATATTCTAGCTATGTAGTGATGTGTGTGCATGTGTCGGTGCTTGTGTCGGTGTACATTATTAGAGTCCATTGTCCTTATTACATCACACCCTAGATACATTCTATGGCCTCTTTGCCAAGAAATTAAAATTGCATGAAAGTAAAATACAAGAATTTCCTAAGTATTACATTCTAATTTTTGCATGAAATTGAAACTTAAAATGCAAGAAATAAAATGGAGAAAGGGATGAGATATGGAATGAAATGGGAATGCTTATGGAGAATATGAGACATGAAATGAAATGGTTAGTAACACATGACAATATCAAAGGAAATGAAGTAAGAGAAGCATTAGAATATAAAGGATAGAAAATAAAGGCAAAATGAGTGCAAACATGGCTAAAATTTGTTCATAGAATACAAGAACCAAGTGACCTATAATTCTCGCATCCCAGTACATTTTGAAAGGTTTAGAATCAAGTCTTGGAATGGGAATTAAGGCAACATGATTTACTTGGCATTTTAAAACAAACTTTAAGCATATTTGCATTATTTAACTACACAACTAACTTGTAAGCTAAGTAACCTACCAAGATTCACAATTATGCAACAATATTAAACACAAACAGTAGCTAAAACCCTATGAAATCAAGTGGTATAGGTCACCAACATTCATCAAGCAATTCGGATTAAAATCAAGCAAAGTTTCATTCATTTTTAGCACAAAATATCACAAAATAATAGGAAAATTAGCCACATTATGTTCACCAATCTTTAATATGCAAAATTATCACAGGAACACCCCAAAGTTATCAAGAAATGTGTATGAAAATTTTTAGAATTTTTAAAGCATTTTTAGACACAAAAACATATAAGATTTTCACAAATTTTCAACAAAAATAGTAAACAATTGACAAGAAAGTATCACACATTTTTCAATCAAGATTTAGCATATGACAACATCACAAAAACATCAAGAAAATGATCAAGAACACATATGAATTTTTTTTAGGACTTTTCAAAAGATTTTTAGGCTTTAAAATGTGCAAGAAAATCACTAACTTTAACAAGAATAGAAAAAAAAGCTTCATATGTTTTTCTCAGGCTTCAGCACAGAAAAATGTCACAAAAATGTTAAAAAAATGTCAAGAATACATAGGGAAAGATTTAGGAATTTTTTTTACAAAGTTTTTAGAAAAACCAGTGGTGTAAACAGCAAGGCGCAGTGTTAAAATAGCAAGGAAATTGCAAGAAGATGAGATATACAGACAAATCAAAGCCCAGGCCCACGCACAGGTTGAAAAACGGGTTAGCAGGAGGCCTGGGGATCGTTGGATCGATCCAGTTGGATCGGATCCAAGATCCAACTATCAAGGAGGCCTAGGGCGCATGGTAATGGCATGGGTGAGCACGCACAGGAACAGATCAGAATATGGGAGTATAAAAGCGAATTCCCTTCACAAACCCTCATTCTTCCCCACACTTTCTCTCTCTAACCTCTGTCTCTCTCACTTCTCTCTCTAGTTGCAGACATGACGGAACTAAAGGAAGAAGACAACCGGAGCGCCTCCGGTGCGGTGGTCGGCCGTAGCGCCGCCGCACCGGAGTGTTTTTATGCAAACTTTTTATACCAAAAGCTTCGGTTTGTCCTCCTCTTTCTTAATCTGTCATCAAATTTTCGAAAACACGCACCAAAAGCTCTAGATCTACACTTAACCGAATCGGACGAAAATGTCAAGAAAATGCAGGAATCAAGGAATACCTCTATTTCAAACGGAGATTAGTGAATACGACGGGAATATCTTCGCGTAATCCTCGTCTCCTTGCTTCCTCCCGATCTGTTCTTGCTTTACGGTTTGAATTGGCCTCGGTTTCCTTCGATTCTTGCGAATTGATCTTTCTTGCTTGCTTTTGCCACGATCTCCTCTTGCTGGATCAATGAATTTGGTTCGGATTTTCTGGATTTGAGCTTGTTGAATGTTTCCCCGTGTTCACTGATTCTTCGATCCTTTTTCTTCTCTTCTTGCTTTTCTGTGATCGTTCTAATTCACCACTCTGATGGTGAATTCGAACTCGAATTGTAGGAAGGCAGGTTCGATGATGATTTGAATATCTGAGAATCTTGCAGATTTTGTTGCAATTTTATGGTTGAACGTACTTGTTTATGGCGGAATTTGATGTGAATTGGTGATTCAGTGATGAATTAGTAATGGCTTGATGCAATTTTGATGTTTGGAACGGTTAGGGTTTGAAGGTTGAAGATGAATCTTCAACCTTGTTCTTGAGATTTTTCTGAGTTTTTTGGGTGTTTGATCTGCGAGAAAGAGAGAGAGAAAAATGGAAACTGTTTGTGGTGATTTGGCAGCAAGTGAATGGTACCCTTGACTTTGACTGATGAAGTGGCCTTTTATAGGCTGCCACTTGTGATGACTGGACCAATAGGATAGCGACACGTGGACTTGTAAATGTAACAAACTTTGACCAGCTCTAACTGCTTTGACCTGTGGGCCCTTTCTGCAAAGAGGACAAAATACAAGGACTGGACTGCAATTAACAATACTAGACTAAAACACAATTTTAGAAAATTTAGGACTTAAAATGAAAATTAAAATAAAATGAATTAAAATTGGTAACCGGAAAATAACGTAAAGCGAAACGATTAAAATTGACAAAACGGACTAAAAAGAACCAATGGCCTAAATGAGGTACTTTAAAGTAACCTCTCTCTGCCGAAATTTCGTGTGAAATGACCAAAACGCCCTTGGGGCTAAAAATGACTAAAAATGACTCAGATGAAATTTTAAAGTGGATTTTTAACAGGAAATAAAAGCAAGAACTTATACAAGACTCAGAGACAATTTTTTTAGAATTTAAACAGGGCTTTGACACATGAAAAGACTAAAATGCCCCTGGGGGCAAAATTGACTCAAAATGACTTCAAATGCAATTTAAAAATGGATTTTGACATAGAATTGAAATGAAGACTTATTCAAACTATTTGAAAGGACTCAACAAAATTTTTAAAAGACTGAAAGAAATTTTAACACAGGAAATGACTAAAATGCCCCTAGGGGCTAAATTGACTAAAAAATGACCTAACTGATATTTTTTTTGAAATGAATTTTGACATGAGATTGAAACAAGGAAAGACTCAAACAATTTTCAAAGATTAAAATGAGTTGAATGCAGGAAATGACTAAAATACCCTTACATGTGAATTTTGCAAATAACGTTGAAAAAAAAAATGCAGAGAGAGATGCAATTGATCAGAGACATATCACATGACTTGAAATGCAAGAAAGGAAGAATTGATTAGTATTTTTAGGTCCAAAATTAGGGTATAACAGCTGCCCCTATTTAAGTTTTTTTGTCCGGAGGGTCAAGAGACGGAGTCTTTGAGTTGACGGGACGAAGATACTTAAATATTAACATTTGCACTGCTTTTGGACATAAAAATACGTTTTCAGATTTTCAAAAACATGAATGCCATGCAACATTTCATTTATGAATGCAAGACAATCGAACCGGAATCTACGGGCTGTGTCACACCACCAAGGGATTTATAGACATCAAGGTAGAAAGAACGGGCAACAAATAGACAGGTACAAGCTGTTCTTTGGATCGAACTTGCCACTTGACCGAGAGATACAAACAAGAGATGGGTACAAGCTGTTCTTTGGATCGAACTTGCCACTTGACCGAGAGAATACAAACAAAAGATAGGTGCAAGCTGTTCTTTGGATCGAACTTGCCACTTGACCAAGGAAATACAAACAGGAAATGAATACAAGCTGTTCTTTGGATCGAACTTGCCACTAGATCGGAGATACAAACAAAGGGTAGATACAAGCTGTTCTGATCGAACCTGCCACTTGATCAATACCACAACATGTAGGTAGGTGCAAACTGTTCTTTGGATCGAACTTGCCGTTTGACCGGAAACAAAACATAAGCAAAGGGTACAAACTGTTCTTTGGATCGAACTTGCCGTTTGACCGGAAACATAGGCATATAAGCAGGTACAAGTGGTTCTTTTTGGATTGAACCTTGCACTTGACCAGTAACAAGATACAAATTGAAAGTCTGGTTTAACAAGATACCAATTGAGGGTAAATTGTTATTGACTTGATTTGAAAATAGACATGACCATTTTTGTTGGCCCAAAAGTAAATTGACATTGATTTGAATTGAATTGAAAGTTGAATTTGTCATTGACATTGACATTGGCTTGGAAATTGAAATTGACATTGACATCGACATTGGCATTGACATTGACATTGACATTGACATTGGCATTGGATATTGACATTGACATTGACATTGGATTGGCATTGACATTGACATTGACATTGACATTGACATTGGATATTGACATTGACATTGACATTGGCATTTGACATTAACATTGACATTGACATTGACATTGGCATTCGACATTAACATTGACATTGACATTGACATTGACATTGGATATTGACATTGACATTGAAATTGACATTAACATTGACATTGACATTGACATTGACATTGGCATTTGACATTAACATTGACATTGACATTGACATTGACATTGACATTGGATATTGACATTGACATTGAAATTGACATTAACATTGACATTGACATTGGATATTGACATTGACATTGACATTGACATTGACATTTGACAGCTGTCAGTTGGATATGCAACATGTATGTATGGTATAGCAAGATTATTGGATGTATGAGCACATAAAATGCATGATCATGCATGTATGAATGCTTGAGATGCATGATTGGTTGGCAATTTGGCAGAGAAATTTCACAAAGGCAGACAAGACATTGGAAGATTGGGCACGTAGTGGCTCGTGCTGCGACATATTCACAGGGGAAAACCTCTTTGGAGAGACCGTCGTTTGAGAGACGTATCAAAACCATGGCTGAGGGCAATAACACTTGTAAAGGAGGACCCTTGGAAGGTTCTTGGATACAGGTCGCCGTTGCTAGGCGTGTCAGTGCTGGGTAAACATTGGATGTTCGCATCTGTGGTCAATGCTCTTTCAATATTCTTTTCATTTTTCATTTTCAATCCCATTTTTGCCTGAACCGCCCTTTCGGGTTTTCGATTCACCGGGGAATAAATATTCTTTTCATTGCCCCATTTTTGCCTGATTTGCCTTCATAGGTTGTCAATCAGCGGGGTGCTCATTTTTGCCTAAGCCGCCCTTTCGGGTTTTCAACTTAGCGAGCTTTTTATTTTCATTTTTTTATTTTCCATTTTCATTCTGTTTTTTCATTCTTGCCATTGACCACAGATCATCCTGGGGAGTAACCTGCTTGTAACGTGTATTGAAATAGACATTGAAATTCATTCGTTCATGCATGTTTCATTGAAATGTACCCCGTTGCTCAGGTTTGCTTTCAAAATAGATAGAAAAAGATTTTTTAATTTTCAAAAATGTTTGTTTCAGACATTAACATTATCAATTGGAAAGGAAATATTTTGTATAAAGCATTGAAAGTAGAAAGGAAATAGAGTTTCAAACAATAGAAAGGCTCAAATTGATATAGAAGAGTGAGAGTCAGCCAAAGGCATGACTTCACGGATTTACAAAGCTTGGAAAATGGTAATTTTATTGGTTGGTGATACATTGAACACGATGACCACTACATTTCATAGAAATTTTGATTTCACCAGTACAGAAGCTTCTGATGAAGACGATCGTTGACAGTTGCAGATGCCCCAAGGGGTGATGGTGGTTTTCCAGATATAGTTACTTGTCTTTTATTGTCAACCTCATTTTTGCATGAGCCGCCCTTTCGGGTTTTCGGCTCATCGAGGCGCTCATTCTTGCCTGAGTTGCATACAATCTCAGCGAGCTCTTTCATATTCATTTTTTTTGTCCCTAACTTTTGCCTGGATCGCCCTTTCGGGTTTTCGATCCACCGGGAAGCGCATTTTTGCCTAGGCCGCCCTTTCGGGTTTTCGACCTACCACGCTGTTCTTTTCTTTCTAGACAAAGTATTTCTTGACTATATCGGTATTAACAGGATTTGGGAGCTCAACTCCATCCATGTGTGTAAGAATCAAAGCACCACCAGAGAAAGCCTTCTTGACAACATAAGGACCTTCATAGTTAGGTGTCCACTTGCCCCTTGGGTCGGGTTGCTGACTTATCCTTCTTTTCAATACAAGTTCGCCTTCCTTGAATTCTCGAGGTCGGACTTTCTTGTCAAAAGCATTCTTCATTCGCACTTGATACAACTGTCCATGAGCCATAGCATTCATACGTTTCTCTTCAATCAGATTCAATTGATCGTACCGACTTTGACACCATTCAGCCTCGGTTAATTTTGCTTCCATGATTACTCGAAGAGATGGAATTTCCACTTCCAGAGGGAGAACTGCTTCCATACCATACACAAGAGAGAAAGGAGTTGCCCCGGTTGAACTGCGTACCGTAGTACGGTAACCATGCAAGGCAAATGGGAGCATCTCATGCCAGTCTTTGTAAGTAGTGACCATCTTCTGAACAATCTTGTTGATATTCTTGTTAGCGGCCTCAACTGCACCATTCATCTGAGGTCTATAAGGAGAAGAGTTGTGATGTTCAATTTTGAATTCTTCACATAAAGCTTGCATCATACTATTGTTCAGATTGGAACCATTGTAAGTGATGATCTTGTTGGGAACACCATATCGACATATGATGTTATTTTTGATAAACTTGACAACCACTTGCTTGGTCACATTTGCATAGGAGGCAGCTTCAACCCACTTGGTGAAGTAGTCAATTGCCACTAGGATGAAACGATGTCCATTGGAAGCTTTTGGTTCAATTCTTCCGATCATGTCAATGCCCCACATAGAGAAAGGCCATGGGGAAGATATAACATTGAGAGCATGTGGAGGCACATGGATCTTATCAGCATAAATTTGACATTTGTGGCATCTTTTAGCATGTTTGTGGCAGTCACGCTCCATGGTTATCCAGTAATAGCCGGCTCTTAACAGTTTCCTTGACATAGTGTGACCCGAAGCATGGGTCCCAAAAGTACCGTCATGTACATCATGCATCAATTTCTCAGCTTCTTGTTTGTCAACACATCTCAACAAGACCATGTCATAGTTCCTCTTGTATAGGATTTCTCCGTCCAGAAGGAATTTACTAGCCCATCGTCTCAAAGTCTTTTTATCCCTGTTGGAAGCACCAGGTGGATATTCACGATTCTGCAAGAATTGCTTGATGTTGTAATACCAAGGCTTTTTACCATTCACATCTCCATCAGCTTGATCTGGCATATTTTCAATGGTAAACACATGAGCGGGTCTCTCAAGACGCTGCACTTTGATTACGGGCACATCATTCCAGTGGTTGACTCGAAACATGGAAGACAAAGTAGCAAGAGCATCAGCCATCTGATTTTCATCCCGAGGGATGTGATGCAATTCAACCTTGGTAAAGTATGTCAACAGACGTCTTGCATAGTCACGGTAAGGGATCAGCTTCTCATGACGAGTCTCCCATTCACCCTTTATCTGATTAATAACAAGTGCAGAATCTCCATAGATGTCAAGGTGCTTAATCCTCAGGTCAAGGGCTTCTTCGATGCCCAAGATGCATGCTTCATATTCAGCTATGTTGTTTGTGCATTCAAAAGTTATTCGAGCGGTGAAAGGAATGTGGTGCCCCTGCGGAGTTACAATGATGGTTCCGATTCCTTTACCATAAGCATTAACAGCACCATCAAACACCAATCCCCATTTGCTATTGGGGTCCGGCCCTTCATTGATCAGTGGTTCTTCACAGTCTTTTGCTTTCAGATACATAATCTCTTCATCAGGGAAATCAAACTTAATTGGCTGGTAATCATCAAGAGGTTGACAAGCAAGATGCTCAGCAAGGACGCTTCCTTTGATTGCTTTCTGAGCTTTGTACACAATATCATATTCGGACAACAACATTTGCCAACGTGCAATCTTTCCAGTAACAGCAGGCTTTTCAAAGATGTACTTGATTGGATCCATTCGGGATATCAACCAAGTTGTATGATTCACCATATAATGACGCAGGCGTTTGGTAACCCATGCTAAAGCACAACAGGTCTTTTCAAGCATTGTATACCGAGTCTCACAGTCGGTGAATTTCTTGCTCAGATAATAGATAGCATGCTCTTTCTTACCAGTCTCATCTTGTTGACCGAGAACACAACCCACTGAATCATCTAACACTGATAGATACATAATCAAAGGCCTTCCTTCCACTGGTGGGACAAGGATAGGTGGCTCTAACAGGTATTCTTTAATGCTATCAAAAGCTTCCTGACATTCATCATTCCATACAACAGGCTGATTCTTTCTGAGCAATTTGAAAATTGGTCCACAGGTAGTAGTCATATGAGATATGAATCTTGAAATATAATTCAGACGTCCGAGGAAGCCTCTGACTTGCTTCTCAGTTTGAGGGGCTGACATCTCTCTGATGGCTCGGACTTTGTCTGGATCAACTTCAATACCTCTTTAACTGACAATGAAGCCTAGCAACTTTCCAGATCGTACACCGAATGTACACTTGTTAGGATTCAACCGCAGCTTGTACTTTCTTAGTCTTTCAAACATCTTTTTCAAATACACCACATGCTGCTCTTCATCACTTGACTTCACAATCATATCATCAACATATACTTCAATCTCTTTGTGAATCATATCATGAAACAGGGTAGTCATACCTCTTTGGTAGGTAGCACCAACATTTATCAAGCCAAACGGCATCACTTTATAACAGAACGTTCCCCATGGAGTAATGAAGGACGTTTTTTCTCTATCTTCAGGAGACATCCGTATCTGGTTGTAACCAGAGAAACCGTCCATAAAGGAGAAGACTTTGGATTGAGCAGTATTGTCAACAAGCACATCAATATGAGGCAATGGGAAGTTATCTTTTGGACTGGCTTTGTTCAGATCCCTGTAATCAACACACATTCGCACTTTCCCATCTTTCTTTGGTACTGGTACGATGTTGGCAATCCACTCAGGGTATTCAGCTGTCATGAGGAAACCCGCATCAATCTGCTTCTGCACCTCAGCTTTGATCTTAAGAGCCATGTCTGGACGAGATCTTCTCAATTTCTGTTTGACAGGAGGACATTCAGGCCTTGTCGGTATCCGATGTTCCACAATCTTGGGATCTAGACCCGGCATATCTTCATAGGACCATGCAAAGACATCTGGATAATCATGGAGAAGCTGAATGATCTTCTTTTTCACTTCTGACTCAAGTGCGGCACCAATCTTGATCTCTCGCTTGTTCTCTTCAGTACCCAGGTTGACGAGTTCAATCTCTTCCTGATGAGGCTGAATGGCTCTTCGTTCTTGTTCAAGCAGTCGAGTGATCTCATACGGTATCTCTTCATCATCATCATCCTCATCTTCAGCTTCGTATACAGGGAATTCAAAATTTGGAGGAACCATAGGGTCACTGTGTTCAACGGGTTTATTATGGTTCAATCTGCATAATATGATTGGGATGATTTTAGAAAAAGTTTTTCATGCAGATTTTTGAAATTAATAAGAAAAATACAGATGTTTTGGTTTTTTCTGGCATTACCATTATTTCCAAGAAAAAGGCGCTAAAAAATAAAAAAAAACAAAGAGTCGTGAGAAAAACGACAACTTTTATTGAAAACGGCAATGCCGAAACAAACACGCCCTTACAATGATATCACTTTCGCCTTGGGCAGAGCGAAAGGATTGTTATTTTGAAAACAAAAAAACATGAGCAACAAAACACATTACATGGAAGCATGCATGACTAAAGGAACATCAATGGCTTCCCAATTTCTCACAGTGCCTCCTGGTATAACAAATGTAGGCACATGGCTTCTTTCAGCAGCATCTTCAACAATAGCATTGATAAACCCAGCACTGTAGAAGGTTCCTGTTGAAACACCAGAGGTTGGAGAGAATCCAAGGCCCTCTTTACGCTTGTTTTCCAGAATTTGAATCACTTTGCCCCAGCCAGCAGCTTGCCCTGCTTGAACAGCCCTCTGGGCGTCTTTCAGTGAAGCCATAGCAGTACCAGCCCTTCGGGGTTCTGCACCCTCCACGGTCAAGCCTTGAAACGACGTCCCTTCAGCGGACCCTGCTTCAACACAAGAGAAAGATGACACTTGGCTAACCAGATATGCCTCTTCACCATGTATAGTGACAACCTTACCGTTCCTCATGAACTTGAGCTTCTGATGCAACGTAGAAGTTACCGCTCCAGCGTCGTGGATCCACGGTCTTCCGAGGAGACAACTGTAAGAAGCATTGATGTCCATGACTTGGAAAGTAATTTGGAATGTCTCAGGACCAATGGTAATTGGCAAGTCTACTTCCCCAAGAACATCTTTGCGGGATCCATCGAAAGCCTTAACCAGATAGCTGCTACCCCTCAGGGAAATTCCATGATGACTTAATTTCCTTAGTGTGGACTCAGGCATTACATTCAACGATGATCCAGTGTCCACCAAAACGTTAGACATCATATCAGACCCACAGTGCACTGAGATATGTGGAGCCAAGTTGTGATGTTTCCCTGCTTCGGGGAGTTCATCATCACCGAATCCCAAACTGTTGCAAGCAGTGATATTACCCACTATTCCATTGAATTGCTCCACAGAGACTTCGTGATCAACGTAAGCTTGCTCAAGTATCTTCATCAACACCTTCCTGTGAGCTTCTGAGCTCATGAGCAGAGACAAGATGGATATCTTTGATGGGGTTTGTAGCAGCTGGTCAACAATCTTATAGTCACTTTTCTTGATAAGCCTCAGGATTTCGTCCAGATTGGACTCTTCAATAGATTGGCCTGCTGGGCCGGTGTTCTTGTCAACAGGAGGAACAACTGGTGGAGTTATTGCGGCAATAGGTGTCACCGCCTTCTTTTGAAACAAGGGTGGACGGATTTTTCCGCTTCTCAGAGTTGTAATTTCACTGGCAACATTGTCAACTGCAGCTGGGGATACCAGAGGTACTTCCACTCCATTCTCGACCATGGTTGCATTGTATTTGTAAGGAATTGCTTTTGTAGAAGTATATGATGCCGGACCAGGTAACCTGATCACCAAAGGTTCAACATTCATTGTATGAGATGCAGTTTCAACAGGAGAATCATGGAACACTGGCACAATCACGCATACATCACTGACGATCAAGTATTTGTCATCCATCAGACCCTGGATATCATCTTGCACAACACAACAGCCCATAGGATTCCGAAGACATTCTGAACAAGAAGTATGATCATGTTTGAACAGAGAAGCCTGGCAAAGTTTGACATGTAATGGCACCAAGGGAGTAACGACATTGCGGACATCCAACATGGGATCCTCTTGAGGAACGGGGACCCTTTCAAAAGCCTCAATCATATTAACAGCAGCATGGTTTGGGAGTGGATTGTCAAGAACATGAGGAACACTATTCTCAAAAGTCAACCGTCCCTTTTCTATTAGGTCTTTCACAATATATTTCAGAGCAAGGCAACCCTCAACATCATGGCCCTGAGCTCCCTGATGAAATTCACATGTTAGATCCTGTCGGAACCTGGGAGGCAATGGATTAGGCGGAGGCCTGCCTGGTCTAGTGACACAGTGTCCCTTGGCCAGTAGAGTTGGGAGCAGCTCACCATACCGCATTGGTATTGGTGGAAAGGAAGGTTTCGGTCGGGAACCCTGTTGTTGCTGCTGTTGCTGTTGAGCAGGAGGCTGTTGTTGCACTTGCTGAGCGATGGCATTGACGGGCACCGGTGGTTGGCCCGGTGGCAGAGGATATTGCTGGTAGAATGGTGGGAAGAAATGATGCTGAGAGTACTGCATGTAATGATAGGGCATAGGTAATTGTGTAGCGGCTGCAGATGGGTTACCAGACACCATCCCCACATCAGATTCTTTCTTCTTATGATGACCATTACCATACTTCTTTGGTGCACTGTTTGAAGATTCACCTTTCTCAAGGACAATAATACCATCTCGGACAGCCTCCTCTAGACGAGTTCCCATTGTAACCATATCAGAGAAGTTGTTTGGGGCAGAGACTATCATTCTCTCCTTATATTCCTTCTTCAGAGTCTTCAGGAATGTTTGTGTTAACTCTTCCTCATCAAGTCGAGGAGAAACACGGGCAGCTGCCCCTCTCCATCTCTGAGCGTACTCACGGAAGGTTTCATCTGATTTCTGAGATAGGGCTTTAAGAGAGTCCCTATTTGGCTTCAGACGGGTGTTGAATTCATATTGACCTTCAAAAGCAGCAGCGAGTTCCTCAAAAGTATGGATGTTATCTTTGCTCAAACTAGTGTACCAATCTGCTGCATCATCTGTCAAGCTACTCTGGAAGCAATGGATCATCAGTGCATCATTATCTGCGTAGTTAGCCATCTTTCGGACATACCGGATAACATGGTTATGTGGGCAAGAAGTCCCATTGTATTTGTCAAATTCTGGCTCTTTGAATTTCTTAGGAACCTCAAATCGGGATACCAAGCATAGATCACGAGCTTTAGCGGGAGCACCATTGCTTCCCCGGCTAACCTTGACCTCACGGAGTTCTTCAGCCAACTCCCTTAACTGTCTTTTCATAGCTTCCATTGCGGGATCTTGTCCGCGCGGAGTATCGACATCAATCACCTGTTGCACAGTGTGTACAATAGGATCGGTAACAACGGTAGTCACCTGAGGCATAGCAGTGGACACAGGAATCTGTCCTTGACCAGCAAAACCAGAGACACCAGCAGCAGTATTAGGAGAATAGAAAGGTGGGAGTCCATAAGGACGGCCGTTGGGCATAACAAACCGAGCATCAGTAGCCACAGTAGACAGTGGGATAGAGGGAATCACCTCAGCAGTAACTGGAACAGAAGTGGCCGGTTGTTCCTGTGTAGCCATCATAGTGGACATGGCATCATGAGCCTTAGCCAAGTCTTCTTTCATAGCAGCCAATTCGGCACGGAGCTGAGCATTTTCTTCTTCAAAGTTAGCCATAATTCTTCTCTTGTGAAATCTTGTCTGATGAATTCTATCTGGTTGGTAGACTTTGCGAACACGAGCCACTTTTCAGACTGCGGCGGACAAAACCAGGAGGCGATGAGCACGGGAGAAGTTTTTTGTGACCAATGAACGCATATGATGCATGGAATGTGTAAATGCATATGCAAAAAGACTCTTTTTGTGCTATCGAAGGGTTTTAGACAAATTATGAACTTGTAAACATTACTAAACAACAATTAACATAAACGGGAAACAAACGACCAACATATAGTTTTACAAGACAATTTCAACATAAACACATGGAAATAACAACAGGAAAAGAAATCCTCAAGCATAGGAAGTGGAAGCGTCATCCTCAGACTCAGACTCATAGCTGCAGTATCGTGCATAGAAGTCACAGGCACCCCTAGCCCTCTTGGAGTCCCTCATAAGCATCCTATCTTTCTCTTCAATCTCTCTCTTAGCCTTAGCTAACTCTTTCTTCAGTGTCAAGACCTCATGAGTCTGCTGCTCATCCTTTCCATCCAAAGTCATGATCAAGTTCTCAGCCTCATAGTATCTAGCTCTCCACTGATGCTTCTCCCGACTCTCCATGGCCAGATGTTCCTGATACATCTCCTGAGTAGGCGGGAGTAGAGGCAAAGGCATGGTAGGAATAGATGCGGACACATATCTCATAGAGGGGTAAGGCATGCCAATCTCCTCAGCTTGGTTTATCACCCACTGTGTATAGGCCTCATGAGCAATACCGGACCTTACACCCATATGCTTCACCTCCTTCTTCCGAAGTTTAGACCAAGCATCCATGAAATCCTCTTTTATACCCGTGGGAGCATTGGAGTAGTGAAAGAAGTAAGGAGCCGTAGCAAGATTGATGGGCTTATCTTTCATCGGGAAACCAAATTGTCGCAAAGCAAGCTCCAGGTTGTAGTTGATTCCACCCCGGGTACCAAGAAGAGGCACATTAAGAAACTTCCCACCACCAAAGATGATTTCCTTGACTCTAGAAGCGGGAGTGAGCCAAACCACTTCATTAGGAGTGAGAGCCATAATCCTCTGTGAAATAGACCAATTCTCCGGATTGTCGTGGAAAGACTTCGGAAGGTGCGAAATAAACCACCTATAGAGGAGAGGCACACAACAAAGAATGTATCCACGACCTTTGTCGGAACGATCGTGAATAGCATGGTATGTGTCAGCTAGCAAAGTAGGAACCAGATTCTTGGAGTGGAAGATCATAATAGCATTCATGTCCACGAAGCCGTCAAGATTCGGAAAGAGAATAAGCCCATAGATGAGAAGCGCAAGAATAGCCTCAAGAGTGTCCTGACAAGTGGTATTGATGTTGGCTTTCCCAAGAAGATACTCTGAAGTGAACCCTCGGATGCGTGCCTTAGTGATAAGATTCTTGGAGACATCGGTGGTCTTGAGATAGAGATCCTTAGCAATAACCAATGGAGTAGGAGGATTTTCAGGTCCTGAGAAAGGCACCCCCTTAGCAATAGATAAGCCCATCAAGGAAGAATAAGCCTCTAGAGTAGGCATCAACTGAAAGTCTGGAAAAGTAAAGCACCGATACTCCGGATCATAGAATTGCACTAGAGTGTGCACAAGCTTCTCATCCACATTAGTATGGAGAATAGGAAGTAAGGCCCCGTAACGACGTCGGAAACCAGTCGGATCCTCAATCTTGAGTGCCAAATCTCTCAAACTAGCCAAATCCACTTCCTTGAACTTGTAGGACTTAGTCATCTTCATCCCTACAATGTTTACAAATTCAACTTGTCTAAGCCCTTCGATAACAATGCATGGAAAAAAGTTTATGCATGTATGCATGTATGCATGAATGCATGATTATGTTCAAGTTCGGAGAAAACATGGTGGGTTGAAGTTCAAAGTTGAGGAGTCATGGGTGGACACGGTGTCCGGTGAAACTAAGGTTTTAGGATGATAGTAACCGGGTTCTAAAAAGGTTCCCAAGTTGCAACCTCTCCGACGTATCTCATGGTGTCACGAGACGAACACTCGCTCCATGATTATACGTGGAAGGTCTAACTTGAGTGTAGTATCGCGTGACGACTAAAACTTGAGACAACACTCGGTTTAGCCTCCGCACTACATCCTAGAAAATGGCCATGGATGGGTTTGGTTATCTACGGTCCATAGCGTCATAGAACAATTAGAAGCAAAGTGCCTAAACGCGACAACACGCGCCGACAACATCACCCCCAAAATGCCTCAGCTATGTGGGATTGATCGCATAATCCAAAACACGAGGCAACCCCCGGAATGAATTGTCGATTATATCCCTCCTAAATCCTAAGTTCACTCAGCCCGGGTGCAGGACTTTTGATATTCTCACCCCACACGTTTGCAAGAATTTAAACATTTATTCACATAGGAAAGCAAGTAAAAGCAACAAGTAAAAATACAAGCGCATGCGTGGAAATAAAGACTAGGCGTAACTCTCGAATCTCCCCAGTGAAGTCGCCAGCTGTTTTATCTTGGTTTTCGGGTGTCAAACATTGATTACGTTTGAACCTTTTAAACCGGTGATATCTTATTTTTTCTTGGGAAGGGAAAAAGTAAGCAAAACCCTTGAGAATCGAGGTCCGGGAGTTGTTTTCGCTACGGGAAGGTGTTAGGCACCCATAACGACTATAGTATCCTATAGGAACCGTCTTTAATCTCTACGCGCGCGCTTTATTTTTAAATGCTATTTGAAAGTGTTTATTTAATCCTAAGAGTTTTCTAAGTGAAGAATTGGAGGGAGAAGAATGTTTTTGGATTTTTTATTTTATTTGAATTGAAGGAATTTTGTTCCTTGCCTACGTACCCGTTTAAGGGATCAAATCCACCGTAGTTCTCTCTCAAAAAATGTTTTTGTTTTTGTTGGTTGATTTTAAGTTTGAAAATGGAATTTGAAGAATAAGAGAGAGGCCTTAAAGGCATGAGAATTTATGAAAAGAGTGAGGTTTGATTAGTCATTTTGCAAAAGAAGTCAAAGTTTGATTATTTTTCATTGAAGTTTGATTAAGAAAATAAAAGGCAAATTCAATGGGGGTTTTGAACCCAAGGTTTATTGTGAAAAACGTTTGAGTGAAGTTTGTTCAAGTTTTTTGGGAAAATGATTTTTCTAAGTATAAGGCCTAAACATACATCTAAACATACAATCCTAAACATACATCTAAACATGCATATTCTAGCTATGTAGTGATGTGTGTGCATGTGTCGGTGCTTGTGTCGGTGTACATTATTAGAGTCCATTGTCCTTATTACATCACACCCTAGATACATTCTATGGCCTCTTTGCCAAGAAATTAAAATTGCATGAAAGTAAAATACAAGAATTTCCTAAGTATTACATTCTAATTATTGCATGAAATTGAAACTTAAAATGCAAGAAATAAAATGGAGAAAGGGATGAGATATGGAATGAAATGGGAATGCTTATGGAGAATATGAGACATGAAATGAAATGGTTAGTAACACATGACAATATCAAAGGAAATGAAGTAAGAGAAGCATTAGAATATAAAGGATAGAAAATAAAGGCAAAATGAGTGCAAACATGGCTAAAATTTGTTCATAGAATACAAGAACCAAGTGACCTATAATTCTCCCATCCCAATACATTTTTAAAGGTTTAGAATCAAGTCTTGGAATGGGAATTAAGGCAACATGATTTACTTGGCATTTTAAAACAAACTTTAAGCATATTTGCATTATTTAACTACACAACTAACTTGTAAGCTAAGTAACCTACCAAGATTCACAATTATGCAACAATATTAAACACAAACAGTAGCTAAAACCCTATGAAATCAAGTGGTATAGGTCACCAACATTCATCAAGCAATTCGGATTAAAATCAAGCAAAGTTTCATTCATTTTTAGCACAAAATATCACAAAATAATAGGAAAATTAGCCACATTATGTTCACCAATCTTTAATATGCAAAATTATCACAGGAACACCCCAAAGTTATCAAGAAATGTGTATGAAAATTTTTAGAATTTTTAAAGCATTTTTAGACACAAAAACATATAAGATTTTCACAAATTTTCAACAAAAATAGTAAACAATTGACAAGAAAGTATCACACATTTTTCAATCAAGATTTAGCATATGACAACATCACAAAAACATCAAGAAAATGATCAAGAACACATAGGAATTTTTTTTAGGACTTTTCAAAAGATTTTTAGGCTTTAAAATGTGCAAGAAAATCACTAACTTTAACAAGAATAGAAAAAAAAGCTTCATATGTTTTTCTCAGGCTTCAGCACAGAAAAATGTCACAAAAATGTTAAAAAAATGTCAAGAATACATAGGGAAAGATTTAGGAATTTTTTTTACAAAGTTTTTAGAAAAACCAGTGGTGTAAACAGCAAGGCGCAGTGTTAAAATAGCAAGGAAATTGCAAGAAGATGAGATATACAGACAAATCAAAGCCCAGGCCCACGCACAGGTTGAAAAACGGGTTAGCAGGAGGCCTGGGGATCGTTGGATCGATCCAGTTGGATCGGATCCAAGATCCAACTATCAAGGAGGCCTAGGGCGCATGGTAATGGCATGGGTGAGCACGCACAGGAACAGATCAGAATATGGGAGTATAAAAGCGAATTCCCTTCACAAACCCTCATTCTTCCCCACACTTTCTCTCTCTAACCTCTGTCTCTCTCACTTCTCTCTCTAGTTGCAGACATGACGGAACTAAAGGAAGAAGACAACCGGAGCGCCTCCGGTGCGGTGGTCGGCCGTAGCGCCGCCGCACCGGAGTGTTTTTATGCAAACTTTTTATACCAAAAGCTTCGGTTTGTCCTCCTCTTTCTTAATCTGTCATCAAATTTTCGAAAACACGCACCAAAAGCTCTAGATCTACACTTAACCGAATCGGACGAAAATGTCAAGAAAATGCAGGAATCAAGGAATACCTCTATTTCAAACGGAGATTAGTGAATACGACGGGAATATCTTCGCGTAATCCTCGTCTCCTTGCTTCCTCCCGATCTGTTCTTGCTTTACGGTTTGAATTGGCCTCGGTTTCCTTCGATTCTTGCGAATTGATCTTTCTTGCTTGCTTTTGCCACGATCTCCTCTTGCTGGATCAATGAATTTGGTTCGGATTTTCTGGATTTGAGCTTGTTGAATGTTTCCCCGTGTTCACTGATTCTTCGATCCTTTTTCTTCTCTTCTTGCTTTTCTGTGATCGTTCTAATTCACCACTCTGATGGTGAATTCGAACTCGAATTGTAGGAAGGCAGGTTCGATGATGATTTGAATATCTGAGAATCTTGCAGATTTTGTTGCAATTTTATGGTTGAACGTACTTGTTTATGGCGGAATTTGATGTGAATTGGTGATTCAGTGATGAATTAGTAATGGCTTGATGCAATTTTGATGTTTGGAACGGTTAGGGTTTGAAGGTTGAAGATGAATCTTCAACCTTGTTCTTGAGATTTTTCTGAGTTTTTTGGGTGTTTGATCTGCGAGAAAGAGAGAGAGAAAAATGGAAACTGTTTGTGGTGATTTGGCAGCAAGTGAATGGTACCCTTGACTTTGACTGATGAAGTGGCCTTTTATAGGCTGCCACTTGTGATGACTGGACCAATAGGATAGCGACACGTGGACTTGTAAATGTAACAAACTTTGACCAGCTCTAACTGCTTTGACCTGTGGGCCCTTTCTGCAAAGAGGACAAAATACAAAGGACTGGACTGCAATTAACAATACTAGACTAAAACACAATTTTAGAAAATTTAGGACTTAAAATGAAAATTAAAATAAAATGAATTAAAATTGGTAACCGGAAAATAACGTAAAGCGAAACGATTAAAATTGACAAAACGGACTAAAACGAACCAATGGCCTAAATGAGGTACTTTAAAGTAACCTCTCTCTGCCGAAATTTCGTGTGAAATGACCAAAACGCCCTTGGGGCTAAAAATGACTAAAAATGACTCAGATGAAATTTTAAAGTGGATTTTTAACAGGAAATAAAAGCAAGAACTTATACAAGACTCAGAGACAATTTTTTTAGAATTTAAACAGGGCTTTGACACATGAAAAGACTAAAATGCCCCTGGGGGCAAAATTGACTCAAAATGACTTCAAATGCAATTTAAAAATGGATTTTGACATAGAATTGAAATGAAGACTTATTCAAACTATTTGAAAGGACTCAACAAAATTTTTAAAAGACTGAAAGAAATTTTAACACAGGAAATGACTAAAATGCCCCTAGGGGCTAAATTGACTAAAAAATGACCTAACTGATATTTTTTTTTGAAATGAATTTTGACATGAGATTGAAACAAGGAAAGACTCAAACAATTTTCAAAGATTAAAATGAGTTGAATGAAGGAAATGACTAAAATACCCTTACATGTGAATTTTGCAAATAACGTTGAAAAAAAAAATGCAGAGAGAGATGCAATTGATCAGAGACATATCACATGACTTGAAATGCAAGAAAGGAAGAATTGATTAGTATTTTTAGGTCCAAAATTAGGGTATAACAGACTCCTAGACCTCCTCCTCGGAACCGGATGCTGCTCAAACACGCTATAGTCGGTACGGAGGCCCTCCAAAATGCCAAAGAAGAGTGGATTAGAAACCACCTCTGAAATCCCCATCGCATGCTTCACTCTCTCTCTCATGCTGCCGATGACCTGCAATGGATCGGGAGGATGTCTGGCCCACTCCTGGTCAACAAGGATATCAGGCTCTGGAGCAGGGTTGACGATGAAAGGATGGGACACACGGTAGAACCACCTCACGTACCTCTCTGTATGCTTCCAAGGCTCGTCGTCTGGGACCTGGGCACCTCTCCGCTGGTGGGGAACGATATGCAGAGCAAACTCCAAGAAGGCAGCAGCCACATCTGCTGCGGCAAGAGGCATAACATCAGTAGGAGGTCGGGGAACCCTCTGAACATGTCCGTACTGCCTCAGCACCCGCTCCGGCAAGTGACGCACCATCCTCTGACTGCCTGCCATGATCCATCGGGAGTACCAGCACACGTCATGAAAAGGCGTCACGTCTCGTCGGTGCTCGTACGGCCTCCAGGTGACATGACAATGCTCCATCGAGTCCAACAAGCCTCTGAAGTGGTCAGCATGAGCAAACCCCCTTTGAGGTTTCCATCTACCCACATACGGGTTCTCCAGGTCGTAATCTAAATATTTGGACCTCGGGACCACATGTCTGAAGTGAGCTATAACCCATCCCTGCAAACACAAAGAGACAAAATATATACATGTCATAACAGGCACCTATGCATTATAAAATTTATGTTTAACTTAAAAAAAGAGAAAAAAAAAATATATTACCACAAGCAAGCTCATGTAACCACCAACTGAGCCAACATTTGCGTCTGAGGTCAGATTCAGCTGCTCATACAAGAATGCAAGTCCCATCGCGCCCCATGACCACGTGCCTATGTTAGCCAAATCCCGAATGGCAAGCATCCACAGCAGACTAACAGTTTTGCTGTTCTTGCCGGCAAAAAGGGTGTAGCCAAGCAAGAGCAACAAAAACGCCTTCACACAGGTGGGCCTAATACGACTCAGCTCCTGCTCCTCCTCCTGTGATAAATCCTCCCCCAGCAAATGGTTGCACCTATTCAACAGGTAGTCATACTGGTCTTTCAGGGCCGTGTATGAGACAGATGCACCAAAATCAGCCACATACCCAACCGCAGCCTCCACCGGAAACAGCAGGTGGGTCACCAGCATATCCATAGATGTGTCATGATCTAAATCCTCCTCATGAATCAGCCGTCCAGCGACTGGGATGGCTAGGAGACAATGGACATCATCTAGTGTGATGGTCATCTCCCCAACAGGCAGATGGAAACTGTTGGTCTCATGATGCCATCTCTCAGCCATGACACACACTAAACCGTGGGAGATGTTGTCGTACCCAGTCAGAAGGAGGGGCCTTAGACCCGATCTATCAACCGGTTCCCAAAACCAAGGGTTAGCATCTGCCGGCATTGGAAGGGACATGGAAGAAAGCTTCAGTTTCCTCCCGTGAGAGTTGCCTTTCATCTTACGATCCGCTTGCAACTGAAATACAACAAAAATATAATTAAATATGTTAAATAGACATGAAATAGTAAACTATAAATATTCTACGTAAAATAAACATGAAATAATAAACTATATATATTATACGTAAAATATTATACGTAGAATAAACTATATATATTATAAGTAAAATAAACTTCACATAATAGTAAAATAAACTTCACATAATAGTAAAATATCATTAAATTAAATAAAACAAATTATACTTACTCTTTTATCGTTCCAAAGCTTGCATGCCACGTGTCTACCGAAGTCCGGTAAAAGTGACAACTCGTAAGGCCCCCCTGGAAAGCCCCCATCCTCGTCATCCATAACTGGCTCTGCATGATGCTGCTCAGGATCCTGCTCAGGATGATGCTACTGAGGAGGCTGCTCAGGATGCTGCTGCTGAGGAGGGTCGACAAACTGATGCTCAGGCTGATACCCCTCCTGAAACTGATGCTGATACTCATACCCCTCCTGATAGTGATAACCCGGCTGAAATCCAGTCTGCTCCTGATAATGCTGATCCTGATACTGTGGGGGGTCCATAATCTGGGATGGACCCGTCTGTGACGTCGTTCCCGCCGCAGCATCAACAGTAGCACTGGTAGTAGCAAGACTCGTGGCCCCCACTCTCCCTCGACCTCGACCCTCCGGAGGATGTAGTGCTTGCTTCTCCCTACGGGCACTAGTAGTAGGGACCGTCCTCCCTAACTTAAGCCTATCAAGCCTCTCCTGCTCAGACATATCTGCACAAAATCAAAAAATATTTAACACATTTTCACATAATTTAGAGAGCAACATACGTGTAATCTTTAACAATACAATAACAACACTATAATGTCGACAATGACATTTGAATCCATAAACTACCACATTGCAGTCAAATTAACTATAATCAACATTAACAAACATAACTCTAACTAATTACATCACTAACAATCCAATAAAACAAAAAAATTATCATTGACACATTTCACCGAACACGTAGTGTGCATTTTTCAAACAACTATGTAATCTAGCATTTTCAAAACCCTAAACTACCACATTGTGCCCTAAACAACATCTAAACAACAATTCCTAAGTTAAATCATCACTAACAACCATAATCTTTAACATGCAAGACAATTTTTTAAAAACCTAAAAATGTTAATTTTATACTAAAATTCGAAAATTTCAACCAAAATAATGCAAAGAAGTAGTTTAATAATCACTTACTTGATATTGTGGAAGAAATTCGGTTTGAATGGCGCAAGAATGGTGAAATTTGGATTTGGGGGTGAAATTTTCGTGTTTGTGAAAAGTTGGAAATGGAGGTTCTGTGTTGCTGTGTTGGTGAAAACCAACTTAAGTAACGCTGCGCAACTTAAGTTACGCTGCGCAACTTAAGTTGCGTGACCGTTATAACTAACGCATGTTAACTTGCGTGGCGTGAGTTAACATGCGTAGGGGCGTTAAGGTAATTTACTTTGTGAATGAGCATTACTGTTTGGGTAAAGAGCAGGACTCTTTTTCAATTGCAACCATTTTCAAATGCAACAAAATTTCAATGGGTGGTTAAGTTCAAATATGCATGCTCTTTATTGGAGCCAACATACAAAGACAGGAGTGTATACTAGCAAATTATTGGAGCACATTCCTATTATTGGAGTGAACAAAGGACAATGGAAACAATAGGTAACTAAACTTCAACTAACCAATGGAAACAATCAAACAATATTAAAAAAGGGTTACTACTTAGTACCTACCTTCACAATCCAATTGCACCGTAACTTTTCATGCAATTGAAACAACTAGCATCTTTTTCTTCTTCCTTATTTTTAGCAGCGGAAGCACAACAATGTAGCGTTAGAATCAACCTTACTCTGGTATCATGTTAACAATAAAGGTCGACATAGAAAGAGAGAAGGGGGCTAGAGTTTTAATAAAATGAAGAAGTTATGAAAATTAGAGTTACAAAGAAAATATATAATAAAACATAAAAAGACAATGCTACTCAATTAGAAATATAAAGAGCTCATTAACATAAGATATGGCGAAGCTAAAAGGGGACAAATATATAGAAAAAATAAAATATATTTTTAAAGTTAATATATTAAACTTATTCCATAAACAAAGTAAATTTGCATTAATTTTTACTTATATAAAATAAAACGGCAACAAATTAAAGAAAATAAAAACGAAGGATGGGTCCTTCAATAAAAAAAAAAAAACGAAGGATGGTTAAGAAGTCAAATTTATTTATAACGGACTCTACAAAAAACAGATCATCAATATTTGTTAATATTATATCTTTTTAAACCAACAAATCCTTTGGAGTAAATTCTTTTGTCAAAAAATAAATAAATTGTTTGGAGTAGCAATATATACATATACTACTTATAAAAACTATGCTGCACATTCAATATTTATTTTTCTTTTGGGTAGCCAATGCTACTCCATTCTCATGAAACCCCCCGCCCCTGAAATAAGTTTAATAAACTACTATCTAACAAATATATATTCAAACAAATTTGATTAGAAAATATAAATATAAAATATTTGCGGGTTTGTTACTACCAAAAATAAAAAGAAAAATGAAATGTTTAAATAAGTTACACCATACACGATTTGAAGTTGAAGTATTTGTACATGGGCTTTCATTTTTTCTGAAAGGTGTACATAGACTATCATGTAAAGCGTTAAAATTAGGGAAATTTAAAAAGGGAAAGAAATACATGAAAGTTGTTTGAAATTTTGTGTTGGTATAAAAGTCCATTCAACAAATAAATATATTAAAAGTCCTACAAAAGTCCATTCAACAAATAAAATATATTAAAAGTCATACATTAGATAAGATATATGATCATAAAATATATTTATACGTGATGAACAATCTTCATGTTACAAATCAATTTTGTAGTGGTTGAGTTAGACTCAAACCAAATGGACCATCCTCAAAGGAGTCACTCGAGTCACGCTTTACATGTCTTATCTTGTGGATTTGATTGGGTTGGATGAGATTTGAGCTTCAACTGAGCTAAGCTCACGAGGACAGCTTCAACACATGTTTGTTCTAGTATTAGACTTCAAAGAATTCTTATTATATTTGAAACAAATTATAAATTATAATGAGTGATACAAACTAATTCTAAGAAACTATCAAATAATATTGTACTTGCGGTGATTACAATCTAGAAAACTAGGGTTTAGTCTTTTAAAGTCATACATTGAGAATGATCTCAATGTGCGTATTTATAACTCTCTTGGGCTTATGTTTTCCTAACTTGGGGCCCTAAGTAACTCAAGCCCCAAGTTAAGAAGCACACGTGTTAGATGCTTCTAGATGGTTTCATTGAATATTTAGCCCAAAATATGCGAAAGGTGGTTTCACCGCTAAAGGGTAAAGGCACACCCTTACAGGGGAAGACATATCCCTTGTAGAGGGCCAGTGAGCCCTTTATAGAATATTGACGGTCGACAGCCCCACAAACACGAGTCTTGGGACAAAGGCGAAGTGGTTTGAGTTAAAGGTGACAGTTCAAGAATGTTTTACCGCGTCCCACGGTGGATGCCAAATGTACTAGTACAGTCTAGAAAACTAGGGTTTAATCTGTTTAGGTCATTGCCTTGAGAATGATCTCAAGGTGTGTATTCTTTGGGCTTATGTTTTCATGACTAAGGCCCTAGGTAACTTAAGCCCCAAGTCAAGAAGCGCACTTGCTAGATGCTTCAAGATGATTTGATCGAATATTTAGCCCAAAATAGAGGAAAGGCGGTTTTGCCGCTGAAGGGCAAGGGCGCGCCCTTACAGGGGGAAGACATATCCCTTGTAGAGGGCCAATGAGCCTTTATTAGAATATTGACGGTCCAAATATTAATTATTATAAATTAAAATATTATATTTTAAAGTAGATTTTTTGTATTTGATGTGATATATGGTTCAATTTATCCTTATAAAGTTTACAACATATGTAGGAAAAATTTGATCTATATTATTGGTTTATTGTTTGAAAAAACATACGCATACTTGTTTCAAAAGAAAAATATGAAATTTGAATTCTGTGTATTAAAAAAACGTGGAATTGGAACTGACGACTCTACTAAACGTAGCCAACCAATTTTTTCAGTAGAAACTAATATCTAAAAAACTGATGAGCAGTAATTCACAATAATATGGTTCACAAAAATATCTCTGATATTGCTAGAATTCAATACACGCTTATTATAAAGAAAATACTTTTTTTTTTGAAAGATAAAGAAAACACTTATACCAACAACAAAAATAAAGAGGAAGATCTACCAAAAAAAATAAAATAAAGAGGAAGAATTCAATACACGCAATCTTGACCGGGGAACTCCACAACTAAGTGCCGTTCAGAAAAAGGGGGAAAAACCACAACTACAAGTGATGTTTTGAAAAGATTCAAACTGAAAACCTTAAAAAAATTGAGTCAAAAATAAAAACCTTAAAAAAATGGTAGAGCGTCAACAAAAGAGAGTCGGACTATTTAAGAGTAACATCACTATCCAAAATTAATAAAACAATATGTCTTTGTCATATCATAAGATGTCCCAATTTATTGATATATCTATATTATATTATGGAAAACGCTAACTTATGCCCTTAGAACACAAGATAAAGATATTAAAATAGAATTAAACAATAAATATTGTATTGAAAAATAAATTTTTAAACTTTTAAAGTTATGAATGCACAATTTCTAAAGTTAAATTTCTTTATTTAGTTTCTTATCTTGTGCCCTTAGACCATCCACAATGGTAGGGTCTTAACTATTTAAGACCCGATACCTAATAGGTACCCCCATTGTGGAGAAATTTTTTGGGGGTCTTCTAAGACCCAGGATCTCACTTAAGACCTCAATGCTTAAATGAGTCCACATTACTTTTGCTTAAAATAATCAATGTCATTGTACTGTTGCTTTTCAATTGCAATTTACCTTGGTTTTTAATGTTATTGGTGGGTCCTATTTAGACCTTTTGTTGGAGGATCTCCATTGTAGTGGTTGAGTACCTATTAGGTACTATTATTAAAAAATAATAAAAAAGTGATGCGTCCATTTAAGACCTCAAAGTTGAGGGTCTCCATTGTGGATGCTCTTAGGACACAAGTTAGTAATACATGAGTTTGCCATGATTTTTTAATTGAGTAATGATATTTTGACATCCATTTGATGACAATTTTGTTGACAACCTTATTTTTCTCACTTCTTATTGGTCAAAAACAATGGAGAGAGAAAAAGGAAGAGAGAGGATAACAACATCATGTGAGTATGAGAGAGAAAGTTGTCCAAAATTTGTCAAAAAGTGGTTGTCAAAATATCATTTCTCGTTTTCATTTATGATTATACTCTTAAACAAATTTATCTTTAAGAATGTTATATTTTTAGTGTCATTTAAAATGATAAGATTGGATTTATATTATATTTTTGGTATCAATTAAAAAGATAATATAGTTTATTACAATATAAAGGTGCAAAATAGTTATACTTATAATTTCATGAAAATAATTTTATTAAAAATCAAAACTGCATAAAAACTTTTGTTTGTAGTTTATAGGCCAAATACCATTTTTGGTCCTTTTAGTTTGACAAAATTTTCAAGTTAGTCTTTTAAGTTTCGAAAGTTTCAATTAAGTCCTTTTAGTTTGATATAATTTCCAAGTTAGTCCTTTAAGTTTCAAAAGTTTCAAATATGTCATTTTAGTTGATAAACTATTTCACCGTGACCGTTTCAAAAGTTTCAAATAGGTCCTTTGAGTTTGAAACTTTTGAAACTTAAAGGACTAACTTGAGAATTCTGTCAAACTAAAATGACCTATTTGAAACTTTTGAAACTTAAAGGACTAACTTGTGAATTCTGTCAAACTAAAAGGATCTAATTGAAACTTTCGAAACTTAAATGACTAACTTGAAAATTCTGTCAAAATAAAAGGACAAAAAATGATATTTGGCCTAGTTTTATACATTATGCCCATGTGAACGTTAGTTTTAATAAAAAGATTGGGGTTTTTACTCCTATCTCTTTCTTTTTTTTTTAAAAAAAAAAAACTAAAAGAATATATTGAAAGACCTACCCTTGATACAAAGTGTGAAGAATACAAAAATAATTACAAATCACAATTCCAAAATCTAAGACCAAGGCCAAACCAAAAACAAACTAACACGAAACCATATATAACCTACAAACAAAAGAGAAGACCCTAACATAAAATAGGATGTGTCCATCAATGATAAATCTCAACTTTAGATTCTTTGAGCGATGTTTTGAGCTAGATCCTCCCTGTTTGTATTACCTCGAAATATAATAGTATAAGTTTATCTTAGGGAAGATAAAAATAAAGTCAAATGCATCTAAATGTCCTTTAAGTTTTTCGTTTTTCCCAAAGTGATCCTTTAAGTTTCAAAAGTCTCAAACAAGTCCTTTAAGTTTCAAAAGTCCCAAACAAGTCCTTTTAGTTTTTGAATCGTTTCAAACAAGTCATTTTAGAGGATGATGGTGATGATTCAGATGAAAGCAACAAAGAGCATTATCCACCATTTGTCATACCTAAAAAGATGACTAATTTTAAGTGGGTGTTAGGAGCCATATTTGGTACCAAAGATGAGTTCAAGGAAGCAATTACCAACTATGCTATCTACAATAGGACTTGTTTGAAACGATTCAAAAACTAAAAGGACTTGTTTGAGACTTTTGAAACTTAAAAGACCACTTTATAAAAAACGAAAAACTTAAAGGACCTTTAGATGCATTTGATCTAAAAATAACTTAAAAACATAGTGAAGCGAGTCAAATAATAATAAAAGAGATTCGATATCAAGAAAAGTAAAAAGTAAAAGAGATATATAAAAATAGAAAGAAATCAAAGACATTTTAAATTTTAATCCTGCCATGTCACATATGGCATGCTATTTTGGTTTTATGACAAAATGGCACCAAACATTTTTTTTGACCAGAAACTGTCACCTATGTTGAAATGTAGAAACATATAAAACAATATCAGTATCTTAAAGAATATATCTATGAAGCTCCGATACGGATACGGATACGGGTACGATACGATACGGGTACGCGAATACGTCAAAAATTTGAAATTTAGGATACGATACGGCTTGGATACGTTTACAATTTTTTTTAATATATATATATATTAGACATAAACGCACAAAAAATAAATAGCGTGAAATCTTAAAACTAATTACACCAAGTCAAAATACAATGGACCATTCACCAACTAAGATAGCATCCTTTAAACCAAAACATACCATATAAACAACCTGCACCATGATGATACTAAGGTAGTATGAAGATAGTCACCCTTTTCAAGTAATGGTCAATATAATGATCCCAATTTACAAAAATTAATACTTGTGATCAAAATACAAATAAAAATTTCAAATAAAAATTAAATTAAATTAAATCATTCGTATACTTCTGGGATACGTATCCGGGAGTATCCTTAACGTATCCTTAAGGTATCCAATATATTTTTAAATAAAAATTAAATTAAATCATTCGGATACTTCTGGGATACGTATCCGGGAGTATCCGCGGAGTATCGGTATCCGATACGTATCCGACACGGGTACGGCACCATTTTGAAGTATCCGGGCTTCATAGGAATATATATATGAAACAATGTCAGCAAGCAATTTTATTTTCTTGCGTTACTCTTTTTTTTTTAAAAGGTCAAAAGATGATATATAATTTTTTGATCAAGTAAAAAATGGATTATATTAACACCGTTAAGACAATCTTCTCAGCACTAGGTGTACCGAAAAACTTCTATAAAAAACAAGCAGCTCACACGAAATACAACAAGTGGCTAGCCAATGCCTAAACACGAGAATGGACTAGACCACCACAAGTGTTCGCCAAAAACAAAGAAAACCTTATTGGCTTTCAACCACCACAAAGAATGATATCTTACTTTGTCTGGTAGATGACCTATAAAACATTCCTTCTGTTTAAATAATATATTATTTCTTTCATTCCATAAAACCCAAACAGTAATAAGGAGCCAAACAAGCTGAAGAAAATACCACCTCGATTTCAAACCAGCACAAGATGTACTAGAAACGACGCACCAAAATCACAACAACAACAATCAGTCAACTTTACTGTACAAACTGCATGAAACAGACACAAGCAAGATTAAATGACAGCAGAAAAACACAAAATAGGATTAAGCCTCCAAAATTGATGATCATAATTGAAAGTAACATATTTCGACTTTAACCACCAGAAGGATTGAAGCTTAACCCCTTTCACACAATGCTTGAATGTTTTCCTGTTTGTTCTGAAAAATGCACCGATTCCGCTCTTTTCAAATGACCTAAACTACAACGATCCAAATAATATGACGGGAATATCTAACTTTATCTAGGCACTACTTGTGATTATTTTTTTTTTTTTTAATATTAATCTGAGTGTTTAGGCGGATACTAACGTGTCCGTTTTTCTATGTTTTTTCATTGCGTTTAATTGTGATGTTAAAGCAGAAATCGTAATGTTAAGACATATACTAACTGTATTATTCTTAATCTTATCTAGGCACTTTCACCTTTTTTAATTTTTTTATTGTTACTGAAGGTGATAATTTCATGTGCTTTGGCAAGCGTTGGTTTGTTATTGGGCTACTACTAGTTCGACAATATTCTCAACTCAGAATAGGAATTAAGGTTCATTTGGTTCACTGGAACATTATTTGTTGAGATAGGAATAAAGGTGGTTTAGGTGCTCCGAAGTCTAAATTTTTACTCATAGGAAAATGACTTTGAAGCTTAAGACAAATCAATAAGGATCGGGGTTAAAGATTTTATCCCTGGGATTGAACATGGTCATATGAAGCATGGACTCCGACACAGACACCTGACACGATATTGATATAGACACTTTAACTCCGCTAGAGTAAAAATATAGGACACTAGCACTGCTACATATATGTTAATTAATTTATAGACAGTCTTAACTGAAAATCAAAATACATATATAATTAAGCATTTAACCTGAGCAAATTACTTCATTAGAAAAAGTTCTAAAACAAGATATCATAGTATTTGACCTTTATTTATTGATCTACATATACAACTCTTGTATCTACGGTATGTAGAAGCAAGAGAGAAAAAAACGTATTAGATATTTGTTTGAGTTGTCCGACACGGCTCGAATGAGTGTTATATAGATGTCGGACATTGGTCCTAGAAGTTTTGAATTAAAGTAAAAAACAATTTTATTTAGGACACAAATTTTAATTGTCCGATACATGTCATAGGAATGTCGGACTACCGCGACACAGCTAGGGTTAAAGGTGGTCCTTGATTCATAGACATGGTCTTGTTGGTGGCAGAGGTAGGTAAACAGTATAATCAACAACACCTCATAGTTTTTGGAATCAAGTCCATAATCTGACTTTATTACCTTATATTTGAATCTGTTTTAAAAACAAAATATTAAAAAAAAATTATGAAAACTTGAAACAATACTATCATATCCGGAATTGATTATTTCCATGATCTCATCTCATGCATGCAATGCCGCATTTTCTCAAGGCTTGTTATTCCGTGACTACAACAAAATCAAAAAATAACGACGAAACGTATAAGTAAAATATTTTGGTTTGATTTTTTAATCCTTACAATTTTGAATTCAACTTTTATCCTTAGACCGGCATCATATGTATCGGATATATACATATATACTATACAGTATGAGGTCACTCTCCTAAAGTCCAAATACTTTTCATAGCTCCAACCGTCTATAAATACAATCCTTTTTCTCCTTGGAATTAGGCATCACTAACAAATTACAACCTAGCCAATATTATTACTTCACCTATTCACAAATATATCACTATGGCTAACTCCAAAACCGTATTATGCCTAACCTTCTTCACAACCTTTCTCTTTTCTTCCTTTGTTAACGCCACTTACTACCAAAATATTTCTCCATCATACCTTGGTTTCAAACAAGAGAAACTCACTCACATCCACTTTTTCTTGCATGACATTGTTTCTGGCCCAACGCCTACCGTAGTCATATCAGCTGAATCACCCTTAAACGGTAAATCCAAATCACCCTTACCATTTGGCTCCATAGTTGTTTTGGAGGACCCACTAACCGTTGGACCTGACCTTAAATCCACACAAATTGGAAAAGCACAAGGTTTTTACCTAACAGTGTCTCAAGAAGCTGTGCTTGAATTGGAACTTGTTATGGGAATGACCTTTGCGTTTACAGAAGGGAAATTCAACGGTAGCACGCTTAGCGTGTTAGGGCGCAACACAATTGGTGCCCCTATTAGGGAAATGCCAATTATTGGTGGAACTGGGGAATTTAGATTCGCACGTGGCTTTATTCAGGCAAAAACTCACTCGGTTGATTTACATATAGGTGATGCTCACGTGGAATATAATGTTTACGTGTTTCATTATCCTTCCACGTCAACATCTGAAGAAGTTTTTGCAGACGGAAGTCGATTCATGACTGAACCTTTGCTTGGCAAAATATAGTTTTTCTAAGGTGAAAACTTAAGTACAATATATACTATGAATAATGTTTGTGCTTGGTGTTATGCTTCGATCATAGCATAACACATGTGTGTCCATGCTGTGATTGAAAATACTGCCTAAGACTTTTTCAGTATGGTATTTAAGTTTTTCTTCGATTTTTAATAATTTTTATCTATAAAGCTATATATTTTTCACACTTGTAGCTTACTATCTGGACTTGTTTTGTGTGTTAATATTTAAATTTGTACGCTAGTATAGAAGGTGATACAAGTTTTATAAATTTATAACACAAAAATAAGTTTGAAAACTAGACTACAAGTGGAGAATAATTCCAAAGACTAAGTTAAAATTGTAAAAAATGAATAAAGATGTTTGTCCTATCCTAGTTTTTTTTTTTTTTTGACAAAGTCCTATCGTAGCTAGAGTTCAATGTTTTAATATAAGCTGCATGTGTGGCAAATAATGTGCCGGCAAATATTTTATACTGTGAGATGTTTATGGTTGTTTGTTTGTAATTGGAGTCGGAAAATCAATGGTAACGATGTAAGATGTATGTGCAATTTGTAAATTTTCCCTTTCAATATGTGGGTAAAGTCCATATACATCTATAGAAAAAATTAAAGTCCATGTCCATGTACTATTTGCCAAATTATTGGTGTTATTATTTACAATAAAAAAGGTGCTTGCTGTTTTTAGCATTTTGACTTTAGTTTACTTTATGGAGATCAATCTGAATCTGTACTCGTGAGCTTAGCTCAGTTGGTATGGACAAATGTATAAAATATGCAAGGTCCGGGGTTCGAACCCCGGCCACCACAAAAAAAAAAAATCAATCTGAATCTTCTTCATATCGATGATTTAAAAATTAATTCAGAATTTTATTCTTTGTAAAGTATGGAAGTTCATGACAGTGTATATCGAGAAAATCTTGTGTGGACCAGGACCAAAAATTTTGGTTTGGTCACACACACAAGAATTTGTCTTCTCTCTCTTCTCTTCTCTCTTCTCCATTTTCTCTCTCTTTTCTCTTCTCTCTCTTCTCTCTTCTCTCTTTGTGTGTGACCAAACCAAAATTCTTGGTCTTGGTCCACACAAGTGTTTCTCGTGTATATCTAAGCACTTGTTGTACGGGCAATATTGCTAGCACTTATTTTAAGATTTGATTGTAAAGTATGGAAGTTCATGACAGTGTATATCTAAGCACTTGTTGTACGGGCAATATTGCTAGCACTTATTTTAAGATTTGACTAATTGACTTAATTAGGTTTTTGCTTTAGACTTGAAATGAACGAAAATATATCCATGCCTATAAAAGTTTGGAGATAAATAAGTATCATAATTTAAATATAAATGATGTTTCACAAAATAACCCATCCCTCCTATTTGTGGAGCTCTGTTTGTATATATGTAAATCGGATTAAGTTAATTTCAACAAATTCTCTATGATAGCTTATGTAAAAAATAGTTTGACCATATTATCTCTTTGAGTATAGAAATAATTTTACACGAGTACAATTTGATTAATTCATCCACATATGTCACTAAAAATAGCTCTTCGATTAACTATCAATGAGTTATTATAAAGAGATACAAAAAGTTAAAAGAAATTAACTTCAAAAGTTTTTCAAGAACAAACACTAATTTCTATCATTTTTTTCATTCTCTTTGCATGAATAAGAGAGTTGCTAGAGTGATAAAAAAAAATATCAGTGATGCTATTTAACACGAGAGAAAAATTCACGAGTTGTCATGAATAATTTCCAACCATCAGATTTGCTATTTACTTGAAAACATGGGGTGGCAGATTAAAAAATGGTCCCGCTATAATTAAAAAAGGGGTCCCACATTCATATTTGTGTGTGTCGTGATCCTGTCGGGTTGTATTATTTCGGGAAATGCAGCATTTTCCAAAAAACATTTCTGATTGCTCTTATAGCAATCTCCAATTTCTCTCATTTAATTTATTCTCTCAACTAACTTAATGATAATGACTCCTCAAAGTGTTTTCAATGTGTAATCCTAGAATCTCACCAAAAAAACTCAACTTTTACCGTAAAAGTTCATTCTTGTGTTCTCTCAAGATTACACAACAAAAGATGAAAGAATGCAAATAAATCATATATATGTAAAAAGATGCTTTGAAGATATATAATTGGACAAGAGGGCGAAGATGACCACGAGGATCATGGTTAGAAAAATAAATTCATTAGTAGAAAATTAATATAATAATAATAATAATAATACTTGCACCAGCTCATTCATGTGGAAAAATAATAATCAAGGATTTGATTTTTTAAACTAGGAAAGTCTTTGGGGTGACCTCAGTCTTCGTTGTTACTTGATAAATATTTTATTTTATTCCTCCCAACTTAGATAAGAACCGTTGAATTCAAGATCAGTTTTTTCCTCAAATAACATTTTTTTTTTTGAGTGGACGGTTCCTCAAATAACTTATACTGATGATTTGAAATTTAAGTTAAAATATGATATGATTGCAATAATTTGATGTCGTTTTGTATACAGTTGTTGCATTATCTATGATTCAGTCGCATGCATGCTCGCAACGTGTAGTATGAGAAATGTAAACTATCATTTTTTTATTTATTGAGAGGTACGGCATTGGATGCATACCAGAAATAGTTAAGACTTAGTTTTACAAAAATCAAGCGAGAATTCAAAGCACACAATGGGGAAAAATGATAAAACTTTTACACAGCCATTTAGTCATAAATCATTGTTTATATGACTTTTAGATTATAAGACAAAAGTAAAAAAATGATAATTAATGATTGAACAATTATGATTAATTGATAAAAATCTTTAAAAAAACTCAATGAATGTGTCCATTTATTCTTAGTTTTCTATTATGTTTTGTTGCGGTTTCATATTATAGGTTAAAGAGGATCCACTCAATTAAACTGTAAAAAATAAAGAAATAAAATGAACCCCTCAACCATAGCTCCGTTAGGGTTACACACATGCATGGTGGCCTTGTTGAATATTTCCCAACCATGTGTTGGCCTTTTCTAGTTTCTCATAAGTTGCTTTTCCAATCGCGGTGTTGGCTTTTTTATCTCTCTCTTTTTTCAAGTTTTACTTTCACTTTTGTGTCTGTGCTAGTAGTAGATTCAAGATCAATCTTCTTAATTTGTTTTGACTTTTGAGTTAGGAGGTTTTTGAAAATTTTTGTGATCTTCTATAAATGGAAAGGCACAAACCAGCTACCCATGAGTTGGAGGAGGACAATGAGATCAGAGTGAGAGCAGAAGAGATAGGCAAACAAACATGAGAGTTTCAACCGAACCTTGGTTGGTAAGATTTGAGACATCCAAAAAACATAAGGGCTTTTAATCAGACGATGAACCAATCCTAGTTGAAGAATCCAACCGTGACCTAAGATCTACTCCATGTGACTTTAAATAGAGCTCCCACAAATAAACGGTGAGATTGAACGAAATGTTAACTAGTGCCCCGGACATTATAGTTAAGGAGAGTAATATAAAAATTTTACATTGGAAATTGATGAAAAGTGGAATGTTCCTCCTTATAAAAGTCAAAACGTTGTTGTTTTTAATAGAAAATTTCTTTTTTTAACTTTCTTAACTTGTGCCCGGGAGCACAAGTTAACATGACCATTAAATTAATCAATCTTGCGCTTGATATCGATTTTTTATTTAAAAAAAAAGGGTTTTTGTAACATCTAAAAACTCGATGAAGTCTAAAAGTGTTTTTTTTGGTAAGGGAGAGAATTAGAAAAACAAAAAATATTTATTTTTCAAATTTCTTGATTTGAAGAGGAAGAATCCTATTTTAACCTTTGTTTTTTGTTTTAATTTTTGGGTTTTAATTCCTGAATATTCTTTTTTTAACTAAAGTAATATTTGAATTTTCCACATTAATTAGTATCATAATGTTTTTCCTCTAAAAAAAATTACATGGATAGTTTTTTAAGAGTTAAATCAAGGAACTTTTATGCAATACTGTATGTGCTATTTTGTTGTTACTCTAAAAAAAACAGTATTTTTATATTTTTTATTTTGAAAATGTGTAAAAAAACTGTTTTAAAAATAAAAATCTTTTTTTTTGTGAGAGAAACGACAAATACAAGACCTAAATCACTGAACATAAGTCTTGTCCTTCACTCCTTCAAAGGATTATTCTGGTACAGTTAAATTATTTAAAGACTTCATAATGTATAGTGAGTAAAACACCCTCCATTGATAATGGAGGGTAAATAGTAAAGATTATTCTCCGGCATTATCAATGGTATTTATTTTATGAGGAATGATATTTTGACAATCAATTTTCAACAACTTTTGTGACAACTCTCTTTCATACTCTCATTATACCTTTATTCTCTCTCTTCCTTTTTCTCTCTCTATTGTTATTGTCCAATAAGAATGGAGGAAAAAAGTTGTCCCTAAAAAGTTGTTGAAAATTGGATGTCAAGATATCATTCCTCTTATTTTATAGTTAGGGGTGCAAATAGTAAAGATTCTAAGTGGGTGGATTTATGATTTAGGATTCCCTATTATTAGGTATTTTAGAAATGCACCTCCCTTTTTTCTCTTCTCTATTTTTATTTTATTTTGCATAATAGTTGGTAACCAATATTTGATTATGATCTTCTTCCTCCTTGTTTGTGACTTGAGGGGTTAATAATATGAAATTTGCTACACAAATTTGAATTCAGATATGAACCAAACAAATCACATCTTATCTATTGTAACCGATTCCCATGAATTTAGAAGAAAACATTGTAGAGAAATAGGAAATTGCAAATTGATTTTACGCCTCTTTAGAGCTCAAATTAACTTAAAACTATTTCTACCAAATATGTAGGATGTACTCTTAGATTTTGAATGCCGCCGAGAACGCGTCGATCATGCTCATATAGCTCAGGTTATGGCCAAATTAGTGATAGTGAAGTAGTATAACCGTCACAAAAATTGATTTATGTTGCACTAGATTCCATATTTTCATGGTTTTGAGTTTTAAACTTGTCAAAAACTTATCTAAATGACTTGAATCAGAATTTTAATCAACAAACTCAACCTAGCGGACATTGGAGCTACTATTTAAACATAATTAGACTCAAACTTTGTGTACCTTACTTTGGCCATCCAAAATCTGTGAGGTTTGACAACAAAACTAAAATGCTCATAACTTAGTCAACCAAACTCGATACCATTTGTTGGTGAACGGCAGTAGAAAAAGAATTATAATTTAGTATCTCCCTCATTATTCAAAATTTACTCTTTAAGATACGAAAACATAATTTCTTCCCTGTTTCTAAGTCTTTTTTAGAAACCTAGTCATGACCATTGTTATTGTTCCTCTTCAATGTTTGAGATTCAAATATAGAGTGACCAATCTCTTTCGTGATCATGAATAATTGTCATTGAATTAAAGACCTGTAATCAAATTAAAATTCATTGATTTGAAAATTAGTGTTCGTGATCAAAATTCATTAATCACCTCGCGAGGGGGCGGATCTAGACATGATGGTTTGGTGTGGCAAAATTATAAGACAAACTACTTAGTGTATATTTGATTTATAATACGATATATATATTAGTAATGCAAGAATAAAACAAAAAAAGCACTACAACAAAATGGTTAAAGCAAGTCAGTTTATCCTCTGTGCCCTCAGGTTTGAATCCCTTCCAACACACTTTTTATGATTTTCTTCTTAAAATATGATTTCTTAAAAAAAAGGACACTCTACCACTGAGCCGCGCGTTGATTTGTGAAATATTATCCAATTATTTGATATATATTATATTTTCGGTTTGTTAAATTAAAAAAAAATTATTGGGCAATAATCTGGTGTGGCAACTGCCACACCATGCCTTATGGTGGATCCGCCCCTGCACCTCGCGTCCCTCATTCCTTGTGAGACTTTGTGAGAGGGTAGAGCTTCCATGCTAGGAAGTAAATCGACCAAGTTGAGGGCTCTTCCCACACAAACTTGGGCCAAGTCTTTGGGTTAGGTGTTATATGATTTTAGTATGATTTCTCGACATTCACTACTACAAAATACCCCCTTTAATAGCACTTATTTTGGCTCTTAATAGCGCTTCTCAAGCGCTAAGAAAGCCCCCGCTATAAAAGGTCAGAAGCCTGTAATAGCGCTTTTAAAACGCTATTAAATTGTAATGTTTCAATAGCGCTTTCAAAAAAGCGCTAATATAGCCTTATTTTTGTGCTATTTTAAACAGATGATTCTTAGCGTTTTTCAAGAAGCGCTAACTTATCTATCCCCCTTTAATAGCACTTTCAGAAAAGCGCTAATAAAAGTCCCTATTTTTTTTTAAAAAAAATTACATCAACAACTAAAAGCATCATAATAAGATACTGACTAGACAAAAATATATACTTATTAGAAACAGTAGTCATCCATTAATACTTGTCAAAAATAAGGTCATCCATTAATAGAAATGAACGATAATATGTTGATAAGAAACTTAATTACAAATGACATCTAATGTACACTTAAATAAAAATGCAAAGTCCGTGCACAATACGTATATGTGAAGTATTATGAACGACCTAAAGTAACTAACAAAACCTTGGATTTTTTTTTGCAATTTTCCATACAAATTGGAACCTCCCGACGAACGATGACTCCAATGTAACTAACAAAACCTTGACTTTCTTCCCCAATTGGTTGACCTCGAGCATTCTAACGAACCTGAAATAAGATTGCACGGTATACAAAATGAATTCAGCAATCCATCAACAAAACCTCAAGTTGTTCTTATAGGATAAAGGTATAATTGCTTATCATATAAGTGCTTATGTACAAGTTATTTTTTTAATAAATGATAAAATAAAGTCAAACTATTTTTATATAAACTATAAGTTGTTCTTGTAAGCTATCAAGGAAAGCTTATGTACATGCATAAGCTATTTCTATAAGTTTTCACTAACAGTCTCACTAAAAGATTGCATATTACCTATTAATACTCATCTTCATTCTAGATTTAGTGGGTGGTCCCTAATATGTGTATCAATCTTGGCCAGAATATATAAGTACTTATAACCACAATCAACATTTAAAACTACTTATAACCACAAAACACAAAAACAACTATTTAACTTAGACAAATATTCAATGGTGTGAAGACTTAGACAAATATTCAATGGTGGTCCCACTAATTCATTTCTATTCATTTAAGTACACTTAACAGGCCATAGTCTTTTAACTTCTTTGGATTAATCATCATTAATTAATGAACAATTATGCATCATATATTTAATTCACAAAATCAATACAATAATAATATAAATAACCACCACCAAAACAATTCAAAATGTATGATTTGATCAATATTTTGAAATTCATTCACTCATTTAATTTATATTATCTATAAGTCATATATCTTTTTTTTTAAGGATAACGCATATATCTAGAAAGACCCTTCATGGTATGGTTTAACATGGTATGGTTTAACATTTTAAGAATAGCAACGTGATTTTCCTCAAACCCCAAATTTATTCTTTAACTCACTTATAGATGAAAATATAAAAATATTAATCACTTGATATTTAATTTAGTTTTAGATTTAGGCAAAACCAATCTTACAAAATCAATTACTTCAAACTCAATTTTTGTCACTTATGTATTCCTCTGTTTTCATTCTTTAGTGTGCATATTGTAGATGACATTCACATGATAGAACAAGAAGGGTCATTCTTTATCTCATACACAGGGTAATGAGGAACACTAGATACATAAGGCCATGCCATAATTGGCTCTACTTTATTGCTTGTAGAAATCACAACACAAGCATGATAGTGATTCTAGGCATCCTCAAAGAGCACCCTTTGAATGTTGAACAAAGACTTGGAAATTTGGCTCTCGGTTTGGTGGATAGTATGAAAAATGATGGATGTAAGCCAAACGTAGTAAACCGGAACGGTTTGATATCTAAGTTTGCGGACAGTGTTAACAAAGCAATGGTGGGCACTTATATGCAATAAGAAAAATAGAGAACACTTAAATGCAGTAAAACATAAAAAGAATTATCACCTATAATAGTAGGTTAATTTTTATGGCTCATGGTGAACTATATGTTTTGATGGTTCACTTATACTCCACCTTCATTTTCCTGTGCACCAATTTTGATTTGTTTTTTCCTTTAAATCATTTTACTTGACCATACATACATACCTTGACTACAAGAATTAATTGCAATTGTGTAAACTTCTGAAGATCCCTTTATATTATATTGTTGTATCATCTTATTATACACTTCACGTGCTCGTTCAACCTATTGAAATGTCATCATTGTTAAGTATTACATACATTTCATGAAACATAAGAATTACTCCAAAAAATAGATTTTCATCCTAGAGGGAAATGGAGGAAGAAAGATCCACACCTGACCAACCTTTGCACATGCCTTCATCAATGTGCCAAAAGTTACGTGGTCTGGTACAATAGGTTGTATTTCAGCTTCCATTTCTGCTATCACATCAAAGGCACGAGCCATTGCTCCCGACTGTGCACATGCAGCTATAAGTGCATTGAAAACGACACGATCTGCCTTCACATTCTACTGCATAAAAATATTTCATCAGTATGTACTATTAACAATTGTAAGAGGAACTCGACAAATGCCGGTGACACAATATTTTATTAGAAAAAGATGCTGCAAATATTGTACCTTTGACCTCATTATCCCATAAGCACCAAATGCTTTAGCTACTTGACCAGCTCTAGCACAACCATCAATAAGTGCCGTGCCCCGTAGGTATGAACGTTAGGTTCCACTCCAGAATTAACCATCTTGTGAAACACCTAAGCATGCATATATATTAACATTTTTTACTACATATGGATTTAGAGAAAATATAATTAAATATAATAATATCATGCTAGGGTAAATTAATTAACAAATCCAAGAAGAGAGGCATTGTACTTCAAACATTAGATCAACTTTCCCACTCTTGCCACAAGTTGATATTAGAGTGGTATAAAGTTTGCAATTAGGATCTAGTCGAGCATCCTTAAGAAGTTGAATAACTTGGAAAGCCCCTGAACGCACATCACAAATGTCATGCACTGGAAAGGTGGAAAAGAAAGAACCGTTTACCTTCTGAATCTTGGGAGCTTGCACACACTGACATAAGCTTATTAAATGTACTCAATGTTGGATTTGGAATAAGCCTAACATAATCAAAGGCGTCATTTACGGCTTTTTGTTTCTTGCAGATGTTGAAAAACTTGGCATGATAAACCTATAACCAGTGAATATGACACGTAAGAGAAATTCAAAATTAAAGAACAGAATAGCCGGAAACAACCATAAAGAGCACCCTTTGAATATCCATATGGATGAAACTCTTTGAGCCAAATTTCCAAGTTTTTGTTTAACAATTAATATGGATGAAACTCTGCATTCAAATATAATCCAAAACACCGTGGAACTCAGATTTATGGAACATGATGATAATGTATGAAAAAAATTATAGCAACAGAACATTCTAAAGTCTCTAATTCTTGTATAGGAAAACAAAAAACCAACAATCTCTAAACACTAAATCCTAAAAACTCTAAAATACAAGCATAGCAGTTAAAAGGATGGCCATCAAACTTCACATAATGAGAAAATTAAATAAGAAGGAATAATTTACAATTATTAATCACACAGATCAGAGACTCACGTATAATAGAAATCGACTGCAGCTTTCTTTTTTAATATTGTTCGTGTTTCACGGGTCAAAGTTGTAGAAGAGAACTCAACAAGGACCTGCAATTGTTACCCAAAACAAGTTAATAAGCTGAACCATAACAATCTTTTGTCACCTAAAACAAGTTAACAAGGACCTGGTCCTTACCACTTATACAAATCCAATTTAACTAATTATATAGTACAATCGTGAGTGTACCAAAGGTTATTTCACGTTACTCTATAGTATAATCTGATACTAAACTTCACATATAGCCTATTGATCTATCATTCCATGGAAGACACAACTAATGATTTTTTTTATTACATAGTCTCATAAATAAAGATTCATAAATAAAGATGCAGCGCGCAAATGGGTAAAACCAAAACTTCAGAAAACCACACAAACAATATATCCATCGTTAATAAAAAAACCACAATAATTATTATTCAAATCTGAAAAAACCAAACCAACAATCGTACCAGTCTTCAAATTAGAAAGATGTTTAAGACCCTTCTTTTGGAGCAATGAATCACCACCACACATCGACGCGGTCGCCGTGCTTTCCAATTTGTTGACGAAAACCCTAAATCTTAGGAAAAGGAACAAAAAGGAAATTAAAAATGAAGAATGATGGAGAACATAAGTGAGAAGACGAGATAAAGTAGATTGGAAAGAAAAGAAGTGGATCTACCTTCATCGTCGCGGTCATCGTCCTTCTTCGCGAGCTAATGAGTCATCGCCGAAGTTGAATCTCAGGGATTTAAGAAAGATGGGTTGAACAAGGATATCAATGGAGAGAAAAAGGTTGTTAGGGTTCATGTGAGTTCGACAGGGAGAAGAAGAAGCAAGAGTTCAAGGAGGAAGAAGAGACATGGAAGAGGAATGGTGAAAAGGGTTTGCTAGCGACCATGTGTGAATAACGTGATTCTCAAAAGCTAACTAAATAAATTAACATATCTGTCTTTGTTTTTTTAATTTGACAAAAGTCATAACATAGCGTTTTATCAAAAGCGCTAACACATGCAGGTAGGCTAGCATAGCGTTTTACTAAAAGCGCTAATAAAGGAGAAGGTTTCATAGCGTTTTCCTAAAAGCGCTAAAAAAGGGAGAAGGTTTCATAGCGTTTTCCTAAAAGCGCTATTTATCCCCTCTTTGTGGGATTTTTTATAGCATTTTTCTGTAAGCGCTATTAAATTGGCGCTATTAAAACTAAAAATTGTAGTAGTGATTTAAAGAGAAAATACTTTTTTTTCCTAGCATCGTTTCAAATTACTAATATCTTTTTCTTAAACTATTAACGTGACAACGATATTTACTAGAAAAGAATAATTTTTTTTATATGATTTGTGATATTATTATATTGTTGTGCCTATGTTGATTTTGTGTGGTGTATTTCATATGATGATGAATATATGCATGTAAATGAATGTCAAAAATGTTTTTCACGTGTGTAATAAAAATATTGTGATCATTAATACGTTGGCATGAAATATATGAGTATGATCATTCATAAAAACATAATCCTTGTTGTTTTCATGATCTTAGTGAATGTTGAATAAATGAATATTATGTATGGTAAAGGAATTATAAATTGATCATAGCATGATCTTCGTGAGATTGTGTATAATAAGATTTGATACATCGTTTATGTCATGCATTATGTAGGGTGCATGATAGGGTTTTGTGCGAGTTTCCCTTATAACCATTTAGGTGACATATATGCTTATGCCTCTTGTATGTTATTCTCTCAAGTACGGAGACTTGTGTATTACTTCCCTCTGGGACGTGGTGAGTAGGTCCATATGAATCTTTGATGTTCTAAATTTGTTAGGTACGGAGAAATAGTGTCGTTGGACTAGGTTTTTTGCATTATCCCAAAGGTTTTGTATCCTCTATATATATACGGACTTTCATAGTCAATATAAGTCAATTTTGTTGTAGTGGGGTGATACAATTACGTGTTTGTGCGAGTTTTCTTCATTGTTGCAGCTTTATGCGAGTTTTTCCTCATTGGTCAGGGTAATATAATATCTGGATCGTTTAAATCTTGCATTAACGTGCATAAACATGCATATAAACTTTTATTTGTTAGGATTGATCAGGAGGTTTATGTGCTTGCTTGTGTTTGCAGAAAGCAGAAAGGAAGTTTGTGATAAGTCTTTTGTCTCTCACTCAAAATGTTAAGAGGGTAATTAATATACATAATGATTTATCACAATGTACACCAAGAGCCGAGTTGTTTACAGGATGCTTCAATGGCATTAAGGTGTACGTCTATTCTCTAATTATAAAATTTAATGTCCACCAAATATACAATGTTACCACTTCTTAATTTTTTGACACATAATCAAAATTATATCTTTATGTGTCTTTTGCTTCAACCAACCTATATTTTTTCTCTCTTATCTATTCTCTAATTATAAAACTTAATGTCCACCAAAAATACAATGTTACCCCTTCTTAATTTTTTGACAAATTAAAACAAACTCACTCAATAAAATACACGAACTTAATCTTTTTTAAAGAACAAACAAATTTAATCTTAATGTCAATCAATACAAATTTTCCTATAATTCAACTTCCAAATCTAAATATCTAAAGAGTTAAAAACTTGACACGTCATCAAAATTATATCATTTTGTGTCTTTTGCTTCAGTCTCCCTATATTTTTTTGTTTCTTATAAACGAACTCATTCAATAAAGGACACTAACTTAATCTTTTTTTAAAGAACAAACAAACTTAATCTTAATCACAATCAATGTCTTTTGCTTTAGCCTCCCTATATTTTTTCTTTCTTATAAACGAACTCATTCAATAAAGGACACTAACTTAATCTTTTTTTAAAGAACAAACAAACTCAATCTTAATCACAATCAAAATAATTTTTTCTATAATTCAACTTCTAAATATCTAAAGAGTTAAAAACAATTTACAATATATTATCTTTCTCTAATTATGAAAGTTAATGACCATTAAAAACACAATTTTGCCCCATATTAACATTTTGACACCTCAACATATATTTACCTTTTTGTGTCTTTTGTAACAAAAGATCCTATTTGGCTGAGAGAGAAATAAATTTCAAAAGATTGATGTGATTTTGTAACAAAAAATTTCTTTTATATTGATGTATCTAAACATAATAATAAATTTTTTATAAAAATTATTTTACATTCAATTATATTTCACTACCAAAAAAGATGAAACACTACCAAAAACATTCAATTATATTTGATTGATAATCACACAAAAAAACATAACTTCAATCTTAAAAAAAAAAAAAACTTCAAGAAAGTTACAAAATATTTATTACAAGGTATATACCTACTTTTCAAAAAATTACACATTTTCTCCTTCGAAAAGAATTACACATTTTAAGGGTTGCTTCTTTTCTAAAAATAATTTGCCTTTTTTTTTCTTAATCTAGTTAAAAGAAGAATTATATTAAATAAAAAGAAATAGATAAAGAGACTATGTGCATTAGATCTGACTCACGTACAACTCAAAATGGGGATACAGCCTAATCTATCCCAAAAAAAAATCACTAATTGCGCAACCCAGTGAACCCGTATACAGGTGCAAAATTGGTTACAAAAAAAAAATATGAAAAGTGAACATATGTGAAGAACAATTAATGGATCAACTGTCAACAGGGTATCAAAATCCAAGTGCAACAGCCCCGTGAACAAATCAGCAAGCATGAAAGCTCTTTCGAGCTTGAAGAACCAGAGTGTATGCAAAAAAACACCTTGAAACCTACAGGTCTCAATGGAAATAACACAGAATCAAAGAAGTCAGACCTCATATTATAATTATAGAATAATAATTTTTATTGTTGTAGATTATTAATTATATATATTTTAGAAATATGACTATAAAAAACAATGGAAAAATGATAAATGAGTCACTAAATAATATAGTTGTACACTTCATACACGGGACTCATAATGACATCTTTATCAATAATAAAATCTTTATTATTTTTAATATTTTTAGTTTACCACTTCATAATATTTAATAACAACTATTTCAATGATTTTATCATGGGTAAACTACACCAACCTCCTTTAAGGTCTTGTTAAGTAACTTAAACATCCGCTCTATTTTTAACTAAACACTAATCTCCCTTATTTTTTTTTTATCAAATTAACGAGCACTTCCCTTATAATATAACATGGTTTAAACTTTGTTAAATCCATTTTTTTTGCAATTAACTTCTTCATACGGGTATGAACTCACTTAATTTTCGACCGTTTTTCCTTTCCATTTTTCACTTAGGTGATTTTCCAACTTATTATTCCTCGGTTAAGGTGGTTTAATTTTTACTCTAATGTAATAAAACAGATATATCGAATATTATTTCCTTTTCATTGGTCAAACACAAGGTCCATCCACCAAAATTCTTCTCATTTTTATATTCTCTTTTGATCTCTTATGTAATAGCCGATGTTTTATTTTATTTGGTGGTAAAAACAAATGTTGTCATTGTTTCTTCATTGCAAGTTAAAAACCTCATTTAACTTAATTGTTGATAAGTGCTCAAAAGTAATATATTTCATGTGTTAAAAGAGGCATTTTTAGTGACTTGTTATGCAAGTTATCTACGGAAAAGCAACCAATTGTTATAATTATACCATTTATGCTTTATATGCCTAATTCTACCCAATTTATGCAGGAAATGACAAGCAAGGACCAAAACTCAAGTTGTGTGAACCAAGCAAATCTCGCTTACGCGAGGTCATCTCGCTTAAGCGAGATTCCTCCAGGGAGAAGCTCAACCTTCGCTTGCATCTCGCTTCCAGGGTCGCTTGTGAATTTTAGAATCTCGCTTACGCGAGACCATCTCGCTTACGCGAGATTTCTCCAGGGAACAGATGAGCATCTCGCTTTCTATCTCGCTTCCATGTCGCTCAAGCAGGATTCTAAGGCGGTTTAAGTTTCAAGCAACTTCGCTTGCGCGAGGTATCACTCGCTTACGCGAGATGCAACTTCATCAAGGAGCAGGGCTACGTGGCAAGACTTCATTGGCCATTGTTAGATATTTAGGCTTCTCGCTTAAGCGAGATGAATCTCGCTTAAGCGAGATTACACGTTTTCAGCCCATTTAAATACAAGTTTTCCCTCTCTCTAGGACTATTCACTATTCCATTAAAACATTTTATACATTTCTAGAGAGAGGTTAGAGCTATTTCATAGAGAGAAACACAAAGCAAGTGATTAAGGAGTAGATTCAACCCTAGATTCATTGAGACATCAAGGATCTTGGCATGGAATCTTCATCTTTCCTTCCTTCCTTGCATTAGTTTACATGTCTATATGTAACTATCACCTTCTTTGTAGTATTGAGGTAACTATCAAGCTATTATGTAATCTTTTGATCTTTTAATATATAAGGTTCTAGCTTAATGATTCAATATTGTTGTTATTCTTGCTTTTAATGCTTTCAAAGAGATTCAAGATGATTTGGACACAAACCCTTGAATCTAGAACTAGAATAACAATCTATCTTATGTTATATCACTCTTGACAAGTTTGTAAACCTTTGATAATTACTTTTAATCAAGCTTTTAATGCTTTCTGATACTTAATCAGGCTGGACACGGTCGATTAAGTCATCCGATCGACTTTGTTATCGTTTAAGGAATTTGGACACGAATGTTTAAACGCTAACTTGGAAACAACGATGTCGCTTTGGACACGAAGGATATTGTAGAAATGATTGTAATAATATTGGTTATAAAGCTAGAGTCTGTTAATCGATCGAGAGATTGCTGCTGTTATGCTTGCTCGTTATCTTATACCGCAAGCGAAATAGTTCGATCCCCTCTAGTTTTTACTTTAGTGTCAAATATGGATATAGTGTTACAAACAAACAAATTATATCCAAACCCTTAATGTGAACGATTGTGTAAATGCTTATGATTAAACGTAACTCCCTGTGGAAACGATCCTATATATACTCACGTGTACATAGTTATATGACGTGTAGGAAAAATCTTACATCAAAATGGTGCCGTTGCCGGGGAGTAGCGTATTTTTATATTATAAGTATGGAAACAATTTTGTCATGTTAAGTCAATTTTGCACAAAATTCTTTCATGCATATACTTATACACATATATCATTCATTATTTTTTTATGCTAACCAACTGGTATAGTCTTGGTGAACTTTGTTTATGCGAGGTACCGTTGCTCACGAAGACCTACAATTTGATCCAGAGATTGAGAAAACTGCTAGGTTACTTAGAAAGCAAGCAAAGGAAGCTAGGAGATTAGCCAGGCTGGCTCAGCCGGAATCTTTACTTTTTATTCCTTCTCCGTCAGGTTCGGTGCATACTATTTCACTTGGTGATTCTTCACATTCTTCACCACATTCATCTCCGAAGAGTGAACAAGAAGTAGTCATGGCTCAAGAAAATGATAATGATGCTCTACCTGTAACGCCCACTTTTTAATTATTTGATTTATTCTTTGTTACTTGATTTATTTGGTTTATTTATTGAGCCTAGAAATATATTTATATATATTTATATGAATTATGTGATGTGATGTGTATATTTATATGATTTTATATGATTTATATGATGTGGTGTGATTTTATGTGATTTATGTGATGTGGATGATTATGTGATATGGTGTGATTATATATGTGATGTGAGTTTAGAATATATTTATATGATTTATGTGTTCTGAATAATTATGTAATGTGAGTCTAGAAATATATTTATATTTATGTGATGTATTTATGTGAATATATGTTATTCGGTGTATAATATACTTGTTATTTTGTGTGAAAATATATATATGTTATTTGGTTTATTATTTATTAGACTATATTTAGTAGGTAATTATAATTATTAGAAAGAGTAAATAGAATAGTTGGAGGGTTATAAATATGAGAGACTAGGTTGGAATAGCTATTACGTAGAAACAGTTTTGTGAGAAGAGTAGCCACCAAAAAGAAGAGAGAAAGCAATTTCCGTTTTTCTGAAACCTACCTCAGTAAAACAATGATATCTCACTCGTTAACCGTTGGATCGTGACGATTTTTGGACACAGCATTCACAACACCTGGGTCTACCTTTTCACCGTTCGGATCGTCGAAACAAGGTCTGAGTTGAGAGAAAACTATCGCGCACTGAAGCAGTATTTTTGGGTGTTTTCATCACTTTGTTTTTCGCAAGCTTTGTTCATCTGAATTAAGGTAAGGGTGAGACTAGCTTTCAATATAATTAAGGGTATGGTTCTGAGAATTGAATTTAACATGATTAGGTTGAGTTTTGGTGAGAATTGAGATTAGGGTTAAATGACCGATTTGATGATTAAACCATGAAAAGATGTTAGATTGATGCAAAATTAGTTTACAGACCTTAGATATTGTCTAGGGTGATAATTAGATGCAAATTGGATGAAAGAAACATGAAGTTAGATGAAAAGTTGTGATTTTTAGGTTTCTGGCCGTACTGATATTCATCGCTCGCAACTGCGAGCAGAAACACTCGCACCTGCGAGCTACCACCCATGCACTCGCAACTGCGAGCAACGTTACTCGCAACTGCGAGTAAGACCTTCGAACTCGCCATTGCGAGCAAATTACTCGCCACTGCGAGTTAGGCTGTTAGTTGCCCAAAATTATCCCGATGCGATCCTTTCGCATGTGTAGTCATGAGTTGATCTTATAAGTAAGAAAAATGGTTGTTTAGGATACTTTCAGAAGTTCCAGAGGTCTGTTTAGGTGACTGAGATTAGTGGTGATGATGTATAAGAATTATTTAAGATGCGTTATGATGATAAGTTGTTATGATTCATTCCCTTTAATGTGGATATGTTATTTAAACGCTATTATATGCTGTATCTTGCTGCTGTTTATTGCCGTTGACTGTTAAATGTCTTGAAGTTGCATGAGTCGGTCTATGTTGTCATGATTTAAGAAGTTGGTCCATTTTAATGGAATTGTATAAGATGTTCACGTTGTTGTCCAAGTTGCATTTAGAGTTGTGATGTTGCATAGTCAGCGATGGGGGCTTAATGCCTGACAGGTCCTTTATGACCTTAGCGATGGGGGCTTAATGCCCGACAGGTCCAAATATGACCTTAGCGATGGGGGCTTAATGCCCGACAGGTCCAAATATGACCTTAGCGAAGGGGGCTTAATGCCCTGGTGGTACCACATGCATGATGAAGTTGTCTAAGTTGTTGATGAAGTTGTCTAAGTTGTTGATGAAGTTGTCTAAGTTGTTGTTGAGGTTGTCTAAGTTGTTGTTGAAGTTGTTTGAGTTGTTGTTGAAGTTGTCTGAGTTGTTGTTGAAGTTGTAGTTGCATTGTAGAGTCGTCATAACTTATATTTAATGATAATTTAACGATGATGTCGGACGATGATGCCTTTAATGATGATGTTTGATTATGTTTTGATGATGATGCTTTGATGATGACGTTTGATTATGATTTGATGATGATATTTTGATGATAATGTCTGTTTATGATTGATGATGAGAATAATATGATACTAAATGATTATTAATGCTGATGTTTATGATGTCTTAAGTTGTTAAATATATGATGATACTTGATTATGACGTAATGATGATTTTTGCTTATGAATTAGAGATGATAATTGTTTACGAACTAATGATGATATTTGACAATGATAATTGAATATGATTTGATATAATGCTAAATGGTAAATGTTTTAAATGTAAATGATGATTTATGTTGTTAAATGCATTTTGATGAATTATATGTTTAATTTATTGACTGTGAAATCTCACCCCTTCTGCGTATATGTTGCCTCGACCGTGGGTAATGTGCAGGTAATAAAGATTAGAGGCGTTCGTGAGTGGACTCCTCACTTGGTGTCTAGGTGCTCTGATACGTAACGGGATGGGGATTATGTCTTTACTTTCTATTCCTTATGTATTGTTTTTATGAGAATTATAAAGAAGTTGTCGGATTGAACAAATTATGATGTTTAGACTATTTATGAGACTTTTATGATGAGGCCTTGGTGCCAAAGACTATTTTTATGATGTTGAACTAATTCCGCTGCAAAGTTTAGAAATACTTATGTTGAATGAAATTTTGAAGGATAAATTATTATTTATTCAGTTTGAGATTTTTATGAAATGTGACATTCCGTTAAAGATGTTAAACTCTGATTTTATTTAAGAAATTTTTATGTTGGGAAAACGGGGTGTTACAATTGGTATCAGAGCAGGTCGGTCCGTCCGGCCAAGTAGTAGAGTCGTGTCAAGCAACGTAGTGTTGTGTAATAATTTTACATTGTCTTTTGTTGTTCTAACTTGTTGTTTGATTGTATGTTGTTTTGAATTGTTGTTTGTTGTATAGACTAATCCAGAGTTGTTTGCAGGATGTTTAATTTTCGAGGACGAAAATTCTTTAAGTGGGGGAGAGTTGTAACGCCCACTTTTTAATTATTTGATTTATTCTTTGTTACTTGATTTATTTGGTTTATTTATTGAGCCTAGAAATATATTTATATATATTTATATGAATTATGTGATGTGATGTGTATATTTATATGATTTTATATGATTTATATGATGTGGTGTGATTTTATGTGATTTATGTGATGTGGATGATTATGTGATATGGTGTGATTATATATGTGATGTGAGTTTAGAATATATTTATATGATTTATGTGTTCTGAATAATTATGTAATGTGAGTCTAGAAATATATTTATATTTATGTGATGTATTTATGTGAATATATGTTATTCGGTGTATAATATACTTGTTATTTTGTGTGAAAATATATATATGTTATTTGGTTTATTATTTATTAGACTATATTTAGTAGGTAATTATAATTATTAGAAAGAGTAAATAGAATAGTTGGAGGGTTATAAATATGAGAGACTAGGTTGGAATAGCTATTACGTAGAAACAGTTTTGTGAGAAGAGTAGCCACCAAAAAGAAGAGAGAAAGCAATTTCCGTTTTTCTGAAACCTACCTCAGTAAAACAATGATATCTCACTCGTTAACCGTTGGATCGTGACGATTTTTGGACACAGCATTCACAACACCTGGGTCTACCTTTTCACCGTTCGGATCGTCGAAACAAGGTCTGAGTTGAGAGAAAACTATCGCGCACTGAAGCAGTATTTTTGGGTGTTTTCATCACTTTGTTTTTCGCAAGCTTTGTTCATCTGAATTAAGGTAAGGGTGAGACTAGCTTTCAATATAATTAAGGGTATGGTTCTGAGAATTGAATTTAACATGATTAGGTTGAGTTTTGGTGAGAATTGAGATTAGGGTTAAATGACCGATTTGATGATTAAACCATGAAAAGATGTTAGATTGATGCAAAATTAGTTTACAGACCTTAGATATTGTCTAGGGTGATAATTAGATGCAAATTGGATGAAAGAAACATGAAGTTAGATGAAAAGTTGTGATTTTTAGGTTTCTGGCCGTACTGATATTCATCGCTCGCAACTGCGAGCAGAAACACTCATGCACCTGCGAGCTACCACCCATGCACTCGCAACTGCGAGCAACGTTACTCGCAACTGCGAGTAAGACCTTCGAACTTGTAACGCCCGTCTTAACTATTTAATTAATTCAATGAAGTTTAGAATATATTTATAAATATATGCTTATATGATTTATAATTTGTGTAATTTATGTGATTTATGATTCGAGTAAGTTATATGATTTATGAATGAATTATGTGGAGTATTTGATGTTGTGAAGTTGTTATGTTGGTGTGACTTATTTTATTATTAAATAAAATAAGATATTAGAAATAAAATAAAAATATTAGAAGTTGGGCTGTGAGGTGGAAAGAGTAAGTTTATAGGTGAGATGAGTAATAAGAGTAAATAAATAATACAGACATAAGTGGGAAACGTTTTTACGTGAAACACTTTTGGAGAAAAGAGAGAAAGAGTCAGAAGAGGAGAACCAGAGGGAGAGGCTATCGATTCTGCAATTACAAGGTAAGGGTGAGACTAATTTTCATTACTATTAAGGGTATGATCCTATAGGATGAATTTAGCATGATTAGGTTAAGTTTTGGTGAGAATTGGGAATTAGGTTTAAGACCGAATTTGATGATTGAATCATGAAAAGATGTTAGGTTGATGCTAAATTAGTGTACAGAACTTAGTTATACCATAAGATGATAATTAGATGTTAAATTGAGGTGAGAATTAGGAGATTAAGTGAAAAGTTGGAATTTTTAGGTTTCTGGCCGTACTGACATTCATCGCTCGCACCTGCGAGCAAGAACACTCGCATCTGCGAGCTAGAACCCAAAACTCACAACTGCGAGCAACACAACTCGCAACTGCGAGTGACCTGTGAGCTCGCAACTGCGAGCAGAATAACTCGCCACTGCGAGTAAATACGTAGGAACCCAGAATGCACACTTTGCTCGCCATTGCGAGTGAAGTTACTCGCCACTGCGAGTTAGGCTGTTAGTTGCCCAAAATTGTCCCGATGCGATCCTTTCGCACGTGTAGTCTTGAGATGACCTTAGAAGTAAGTTAGAGAGCTGTTTAGGATGCTTTCATAAGCTCCAGAAGTCTGTTATGGTGACTGAAACTAGAAGTGTTGCTGCATGAATGCTATAATGATGTTTTATGATATTTATATTGATGTAATTAATTCTTTATGTGAACGTTAACACATTCAAGCGTTGTTAATTGTTGTACGTTGCTGCTGTTTTCTGTTGTCGACTGTTAGTGTCTTGAGGTTGCATGAGTCGGTCTATGTTGTTGGAATTTAAGAAGTCGTCCATGATTATGAGTCGTATGAGTTGTACACGTCGTTGTCTAAGTTGTTGGAAGTTGAGTTCATTGCATACTCATTAAAGTTGGGGGCTTTAGGCCCGGCAGCCTTTGTGCTCATTAAAGTTGGGGGCTTTAGGCCCGGCAGCCTTTGTGCTCATTAAAGTTGGGGGCTTTAGGCCCGGCAGCCTTTGTGCTCACACGTTGAAGAGCCTATTATGCTCATTTTGTTGCTGATTGGTACCACATGCATTTGCATATCAAGAAGTTCATGATGTTTAAGTTGTCAGGTTGTTGTCGAGTTGATAGAGTTGCATGGTCAAAGATGAGTCGTGTTGTTAAGTTGTTGTTGAGTTGATAGAGTTGCATGGTCAAGGATGATTTGTGATGAAAATTAGTAATGGTATTTGATGATTGTATTTGTTATGTAATGAAAAATGTGCTAATTGTTAATTGTTGATATGTTATTAATGTTTAAGTTGTTAAATGCATTTTATTGGATTATATGCTTAATGTATTGATTATGAAATCTCACCCCTTCTGCGTATATGTTGCCTCGACCGTGGGTAATGTGCAGGTAATAAAGATTAGAGGCGTTCATGAGTGGACTCTTTGTTGGTGTCTAGGTGCTCTGATACGTAACGGGATGGGGGCTTGCTTTTACTTCTATTCCTTACGTGTCTCTTTTATGAACTAATTTAGGAGATTTTCCAATAAGGCCTGCGTGCCAAGACTTTTAGATGTTGAACTATTTTCCGCTGCAACAATTTTAAGATTTTCATGATGTTGAATTTGAAGGATAATTATTATTACCCGTTTTATGATTTAAATGAAGTATGTGACATTCCGTTGTGATCAAAATACTCTGATTTTAAATGAAATTTTTATGTTGGGAAAACGGGGTGTTACAATTGGTATCAGAGCAGGTCGGTCCGTCCGGCCAAGTAGTTGAGTCGCGTTGTGTCGTTTTACAGTTTTGTACTGTATTTAAGTTGTACTTATTGTTGATTGTTATGTAGAGAACCAATACCTGGTATGAACTGGTTGGAGTACAACCATGTTCGTATTAATTGTTTAGTAAGTCGGTGTACTTTTCCTCCGCCGAAGAAGAAAGTGAAGCAGAGTTTTGTCTACTAAGCAGCTGAAGCAGTTAGCACGTGATGGAATTTTGATGTTTTCGTTGATGGCGTCACTGTCTAATGAGAATCATGCAGTGAGGGATAAGTTGCAAATTGTGTGAAGATTTTCTGAAGTTTTCCTGAAGAGATTGTGGTGTGATCTTACCGGCACATCAGGAAGTGTCTACCACCGGAAAGAGAAGTTGAATTTTCTATTGATCTTGTTTCGGGAATGAAGCCTGTGTCTATGACACCTTACTGTATGTCAGCTTCTGAGTTGGCTGAGTTGAAGAAACAGTTGGAGGAATTGCTAGATAAGAAGTTCATTAGACCGAGTGTTTCACCTTGGGGAGCGCCGGTATTGTTGGTTAAGAAGAAAGATGGAAGTATGAGGTTGTGCATTGATTATCGACAACTGAATAAAGTAACTATAAAGAATAGATATCCACTTCCTAGAATTGATGATTTGATGGACCAGCTGGTGGGTGCACGTGTGTTCAGCAAGATTGATTTAAGGTCGGGTTATCATCAGATTAAAGTAAAAGATGAAGATATGCAGAAGACGGCCTTTAGGACGCGATATGGTCATTATGAATATAAGGTGATGCCTTTTGGTGTGAGTAACGCGCCTGGCGTGTTTATGGAGTATATGAATCGCATTTTCCATGCATTTTTGGATCGCTTTGTGGTTGTGTTCATCGATGATATTTGATTTACTCTAAGACAGAAGAAGAACATGCAGAACATTTGAAAATCGTTTTGCAAGTGCTGAAGGAGAAGAAGTTGTATGCTAAATTGTCTAAGTGTGAATTCTGGTTGAACGAGGTAAGTTTTCTGGGCCATGTTATTTCTAGTAGTGGTATTGCAGTTGATCCATCTAAAGTTGAAGCAGTATCACAATGGGAGACTCCTAGGTCAGTTACAGAGATTAGAAGCTTTTTGGGTTTAGCAGGTTACTACCGAAGATTTATAGAAGGATTTTCTAAGTTAGCACTTCCGTTAACGCAGTTGACGTGTAAAGGTAAAACCTTTGTGTGGGATGTTCATTGTGAGAACAGTTTTAATGAATTGAAGAAGAGGTTGACGACGGCTCCAGTTTTGATTTTGCCGAAACCTGATGAACCTTTTGTGGTGTATTGTGATGCGTCCAAGTTGGGTTTAGGCGGTGTACTTATGAAAGATGGTAAATTGGTTGCTTATGCATCAAGACAGTTGAGAATTCATGAACGAAATTATCCTACGCATGATCTTGAATTGGCTGCAGTTGTATTTGTGCTCAAGATTTGGAGACATTACTTGTATGGTTCGAGATTCGAGGTGTTAGTGATCACAAGAGCTTGAAGTATTTGTTTGATCAGAAGGAATTGAATATGAGACAACGAAGGTGGCTCGAATTGTTGAAAGATTATGACTTTAGTTTGAATTATCATCCGGGTAAAGCTAATGTTGTTGCAGATGCCTTAAGTAGGAAGACTTTACATATGTCTGCTATGATGGTTAGAGAGTTTGAATTGCTTGAACAGTTCAGAGATTTGAGCTTAGTCTGTGAAATGTCATCTCGGAGTGTTAAGTTAGGAATGCTGAAGATTGATAGTGAATTCTTGAAGAATATTAAAGAGGCGCAGAAAGTTGATGTTAAATTTGTGGACTTGTTGGTTGCTGATAATCAGAACGAAGATAATGACTTTAAGGTCGATGATCAAGGTGTGTTGAGGTTTCGAGGTAGAATTTGTATTCCAGACAATGATGAGATGAAAAAGATGATTCTTGAAGAAAGTCACAGAAGTAGCTTAAGCATTCATCCGGGAGCTACAAAGATGTATCATGATTTACAGAAGCTGTTTTGGTGGTCAGGATTGAAACGTGATGTGGCACAATTTGTGTACTCTTGTTTGATTTGTCAGAAGTCGAAGGTAGAGCATCAGAAACCTGCTGGGTTGATGACACCGTTAGATGTACCAGAATGGAAATGGGATAGTATATCCATGGATTTTGTGACGAGCTTGCCGAATACTCCGAAAGGAAATGACGCTATTTGGGTGATTGTTGATAGATTGACGAAGTCGGCACACTTCATTTCGATCAATATTAGTTTTCCTGTAGCTCAGTTGACGGAAATTTATAGTCGAGATATTGTGAAGTTGCATGGTGTTCCTTCAAGCATTGTGTCAAATAGAGATCCAAGATTTACTTCGAGATTTTGGAAGAGTTTGCAAGAGGCTTAGGGCTCTAAGTTGAGATTGAGTTCGGCTTATCATTCTTAAACAGATGGTCTGTCGGAAAGAACGATTCAGTCGTTGGAAGATTTGTTGAGAGTATGTGTACTTGAGCAAGGTGGAACTTGGGATAGTCATCTTCCGTTGATAGAGTTCACTTATAACAATAGCTATCATTCCAGTATTGGGATGGCACCTTTCGAGGCTTTGTATGGTCGGAGGTGTAGGACTCCGTTGTGTTGGTTTGAGACAGGTGAAAGTGTGGTTCTAGGACCAGAAATTGTTCAACAGACTACCGAGAAGGTGAAAATGATTCAAGAGAAGATGAAAGCGTCGCAGAGTCGACAGAAGAGTTACCATGATAAGCGTAAGAAAGACCTTGAGTTTCAAGAGGGAGACCATGTGTTCTTGAGGGTTACTCCAACGACCGGGGTTGGCCGTGCATTGAAGTCAAAGAAGTTGACTCCAAAGTTTATTGGTCCTTATCAGATATCAGAGAGAATTGGCACGGTGGCTTACAGAGTTGGCTTACCACCGCATTTATCAAATTTGCATGATGTATTCCATGTGTCGCAATTGAGGAAGTATGTTCCAGACCCGTCCCATGTGATTCAGAGTGATGATGTGCAAGTTAGAGACAACCTTACGGTAGAGACCTTACCCTTGAGGATTGATGATCGCAAGATGAAGACGTTGAGAGGCAAGGAGATTCCTCTAGTGAGAGTTGTTTGGAGTGGAACGACTGGTGAAAGCCTGACATGGGAGCTAGAGAGTAAGATGATGGAGTCTTATCCAGAGTTGTTTTCTTGAGGTAAATTTTCGAGGACGAAAATTCTATAAGTTGGGGAGAGTTGTAACGCCCGTCTTAACTATTTAATTAATTCAATGAAGTTTAGAATATATTTATAAATATATGCTTATATGATTTATAATTTGTGTAATTTATGTGATTTATGATTCGAGTAAGTTATATGATTTATGAATGAATTATGTGGAGTATTTGATGTTGTGAAGTTGTTATGTTGGTGTGACTTATTTTATTATTAAATAAAATAAGATATTAGAAATAAAATAAAAATATTAGAAGTTGGGCTGTGAGGTGGAAAGAGTAAGTTTATAGGTGAGATGAGTAATAAGAGTAAATAAATAATACAGACATAAGTGGGAAACGTTTTTACGTGAAACGCTTTTGGAGAAAAGAGAGAAAGAGTCAGAAGAGGAGAACCAGAGGGAGAGGCTATCGATTCTGCAATTACAAGGTAAGGGTGAGACTAATTTTCATTACTATTAAGGGTATGATCCTATAGGATGAATTTAGCATGATTAGGTTAAGTTTTGGTGAGAATTGGGAATTAGGTTTAAGACCGAATTTGATGATTGAATCATGAAAAGATGTTAGGTTGATGCTAAATTAGTGTACAGAACTTAGTTATACCATAAGATGATAATTAGATGTTAAATTGAGGTGAGAATTAGGAGATTAAGTGAAAAGTTGGAATTTTTAGGTTTCTGGCCGTACTGACATTCATCGCTCGCACCTGCGAGCAAGAACACTCGCATCTGCGAGCTAGAACCCAGAACTCGCAACTGCGAGCAACACAACTCGCAACTGCGAGTGACCTGTGAGCTCGCAACTGCGAGCAGAATAACTCGCCACTGCGAGTAAATACGTAGGAACCCAGAATGCACACTTTGCTCGCCATTGCGAGTGAAGTTACTCGCCACTGCGAGTTAGGCTGTTAGTTGCCCAAAATTGTCCCGATGCGATCCTTTCGCACGTGTAGTCTTGAGATGACCTTAGAAGTAAGTTAGAGAGCTGTTTAGGATGCTTTCATAAGCTCCAGAAGTCTGTTATGGTGACTGAAACTAGAAGTGTTGCTGCATGAATGCTATAATGATGTTTTATGATATTTATATTGATGTAATTAATTCTTTATGTGAACGTTAACACATTCAAGCGTTGTTAATTGTTGTACGTTGCTGCTGTTTTCTGTTGTCGACTGTTAGTGTCTTGAGGTTGCATGAGTCGGTCTATGTTGTTGGAATTTAAGAAGTCGTCCATGATTATGAGTCGTATGAGTTGTACACGTCGTTGTCTAAGTTGTTGGAAGTTGAGTTCATTGCATACTCATTAAAGTTGGGGGCTTTAGGCCCGGCAGCCTTTGTGCTCATTAAAGTTGGGGGCTTTAGGCCCGGCAGCCTTTGTGCTCATTAAAGTTGGGGGCTTTAGGCCCGGCAGCCTTTGTGCTCATTAAAGTTGGGGGCTTTAGGCCCGGCAGCCTTTGTGCTCACACGTTGAAGAGCCTATTATGCTCATTTTGTTGCTGATTGGTACCACATGCATTTGCATATCAAGAAGTTCATGATGTTTAAGTTGTCAGGTTGTTGTCGAGTTGATAGAGTTGCATGGTCAAAGATGAGTCGTGTTGTTAAGTTGTTGTTGAGTTGATAGAGTTGCATGGTCAAGGATGATTTGTGATGAAAATTAGTAATGGTATTTGATGATTGTATTTGTTATGTAATGAAAAATGTGCTAATTGTTAATTGTTGATATGTTATTAATGTTTAAGTTGTTAAATGCATTTTATTGGATTATATGCTTAATGTATTGATTATGAAATCTCACCCCTTCTGCGTATATGTTGCCTCGACCCTGGGTAATGTGCAGGTAATAAAGATTAGAGGCGTTCATGAGTGGACTCTTTGTTGGTGTCTAGGTGCTCTGATACGTAACGGGATGGGGGCTTGCTTTTACTTCTATTCCTTACGTGTCTCTTTTATGAACTAATTTAGGAGATTTTCCAATAAGGCCTGCGTGCCAAGACTTTTAGATGTTGAACTATTTTCCGCTGCAACAATTTTAAGATTTTCATGATGTTGAATTTGAAGGATAATTATTATTACCCGTTTTATGATTTAAATGAAGTATGTGACATTCCGTTGTGATCAAAATACTCTGATTTTAAATGAAATTTTTATGTTGGGAAAACGGGGTGTTACAGAACTCGCCATTGCGAGCAAATTACTCGCCACTGCGAGTTAGGCTGTTAGTTGCCCAAAATTATCCCGATGCGATCCTTTCGCATGTGTAGTCATGAGTTGATCTTATAAGTAAGAAAAATGGTTGTTTAGGATACTTTCAGAAGTTCCAGAGGTCTGTTTAGGTGACTGAGATTAGTGGTGATGATGTATAAGAATTATTTAAGATGCGTTATGATGATAAGTTGTTATGATTCATTCCCTTTAATGTGGATATGTTATTTAAACGCTATTATATGCTGTATCTTGCTGCTGTTTATTGCCGTTGACTGTTAAATGTCTTGAAGTTGCATGAGTCGGTCTATGTTGTCATGATTTAAGAAGTTGGTCCATTTTAATGGAATTGTATAAGATGTTCATGTTGTTGTCCAAGTTGCATTTAGAGTTGTGATGTTGCATAGTCAGCGATGGGGGCTTAATGCCTGACAGGTCCTTTATGACCTTAGCGATGGGGGCTTAATGCCCGACAGGTCCAAATATGACCTTAGCGAAGGGGGCTTAATGCCCTGGTGGTACCACATGCATGATGAAGTTGTCTAAGTTGTTGATGAAGTTGTCTAAGTTGTTGTTGAGGTTGTCTAAGTTGTTGTTGAAGTTGTTTGAGTTGTTGTTGAAGTTGTCTGAGTTGTTGTTTGATAAGTGCTAGGAAGTGATATTTTCATGTTATATTTTAAGCACTTTTGTTACTTGTTTTGCAAGAAATTTAAGGAAAAGCCGAGATAAAAGCGATAATTGCCTTATTACGCTTTAATTGCCTTACTTTACCCAATTGTGCAGGATTTAACCTCAAGACACTAAGCAAGCATGAAAAAGCCAAGAAAAGTGCAAAAGGCCGCAGGTACTACACTGCTCGCGAGGCGAGCACAGCAGCTCGCAGTGGCGAGCTTCAAAACAAAGCCAAAAGGCCGTGAGCACCCCCTTGCTCGCGAGGCGAGCAGAGCTACTCGCCGTTGCGAGTAAGGGCGGTTTGACCCTCCCAGGGTGACGTGGCAGAATCTTAATGGTGGATGAATCAGAACTCGCCATGGCGAGTAATGCTGCTCGCGAGGCGAGCTCAAGCATAGTGGGAATTCTATAAATAGCCCACTTGCTATTCTTTGTAAATATCTTGTCATATCTTAGCTTGATATTTTCTTAGCTTCTCTTAGGTTTTAGTTTAGATATTTTCATAGGGAGAAGTAAGGTAGTTCTTCATTGAGTAAGATTGGTTTTGGAAGTTGGATCTTAATACTTTGTTGAGACATCACAAGTGTAATGAATCCTTCCTTTTCAATCCATCCTTGCATGGCTTCCATGATGATGAGTAGCTAAATCCCCTTTGTTGGGATGAGAGGTACTTGATCTTTGCTTAACATGTAATCTTTTGATTTTGCAAAATATGATTCTAGCAATTTATATTCAATATTGTTGTTATTCTTGTGTTAATGCTTTCAATGAGATTCAAAGATGATTTGGACACAAACTCTTGAATCTTGAGCTAGAATAGCAATATATCTTAGGTTAACTTACTTGACATCTTTGTTAATCTTGCGATAATCACCATAATCAAGAGCTAAATGCTTTCGTATAACTTAACCAGGCTGGACACGGTCGATTAGGTTATCCGATCGACTTTGTTATCGTTTAAGGAATTTGGACACGAATGTTTAAACGATAACTTAGAAATAATTATATCACTTTGGACACGAAGGATAGTTTAGAATTGATTGTGATAATGTTGCTTATGAAGCTAGAATTCATATGGATCAATTAGGTTACGTGTGACGCTTGGTTAAGGAACGCTACTCCTAACAAGTTTCAATCCTTATTTATCTCAACTTTTACTTTTTGCAATTAGTTTAGCTAGATACATTTCAATTCAAACAAACAAGTACTCTTAATACTTTGAATGATAATCGATGTTAAACTGTCATTGATAACGCACTATTCCCTGTGGAGACGATACACAAATACTTATCTTGTTTGATGCAAAATTACTTCATCATTGTTGAAGTTGTAGTTGCATTGTAGAGTCGTCATAACTTATATTTAATGATAATTTAACGATGATGTCGGACGATGATGCCTTTAATGATGATGTTTGATTATGTTTTGATGATGATGCTTTGATGATGACGTTTGATTATGATTTGATGATGATATTTTGATGATAATGTCTGTTTATGATTGATGATGAGAATAATATGATACTAAATGATTATTAATGCTGATGTTTATGATGTCTTAAGTTGTTAAATATATGATGATACTTGATTATGACTTAATGATGATTTTTGCTTATGAATTAGAGATGATAATTGTTTACGAACTAATGATGATATTTGACAATGATAATTGAATATGATTTGATATAATGCTAAATGGTAAATGTTTTAAATGTAAATGATGATTTATGTTGTTAAATGCATTTTGATGAATTATATGTTTAATTTATTGACTGTGAAATCTCACCCCTTCTGCGTATATGTTGCCTCGACCGTGGGTAATGTGCAGGTAATAAAGATTAGAGGCGTTCGTGAGTGGACTCCTCACTTGGTGTCTAGGTGCTCTGATACGTAACGGGATGGGGATTATGTCTTTACTTTCTATTCCTTATGTATTGTTTTTATGAGAATTATAAAGAAGTTGTCGGATTGAACAAATTATGATGTTTAGACTATTTATGAGACTTTTATGATGAGGCCTTGGTGCCAAAGACTATTTTTATGATGTTGAACTAATTCCGCTGCAAAGTTTAGAAATACTTATGTTGAATGAAATTTTGAAGGATAAATTATTATTTATTCAGTTTGAGATTTTTATGAAATGTGACATTCCGTTAAAGATGTTAAACTCTGATTTTATTTAAGAAATTTTTATGTTGGGAAAACGGGGTGTTACACTACCTATGTGGATTAGTCCGAGGAGGCTAGCTAATCTTGGCAATCGTAATGCCAAATCAATTGAGCTGAAGTCGGGGTTGATAAACTTGATAACTCATAACCAGTTTACCGGTATGGATCATGAGGATCCATATAAACATCTTACTAACTTCTATGTTACCGCCGGTACACTTGGTATGAAGGAAGATGAGGAAGAGGGTGTGTTTGTGCAATTGTTTCCTCATTCTTTGATCGGGAAGGCTAAGGAGTGGTATCTTGATCAACCAACTTCTTTGATGGAAAATTGGGGTGAGCTAGAGAAAGCATTTCAAGAAAGGTTCTTTCCGGAAGATAGGCATCTTGAGGCTAAAACTTCAATTACAACTTTTGCTCAAGGCCAAAGTGAGACTCTTTGTGAAGCTTGGGAGCGCTATAAATCATTGCTAAGGAATTGTCCAAAGCATGGTTTTGATAGCCAAATGCAACTATATCTTTTTCGTCAAGGGCTACAAGACATGTCCAAGACGATGCTAGATGCAAGTGCTGGAGGTTCTATTGCTTTGAAAAACCCAGCTGAAGCTGTCAAAATCATTAACCAAATGGCTCTCAACACAAGAAAATCCTCTCACAACCGGAATCCTAATCAAAGGAAAGTCGGTATTCTGGAACTAGAAGCAAATGATGCGGTCTTAGCTCAAAATAAGCTCCTCACTCAACAAATAGAAGCTATGCAAAAGGAGATGAGAGCTATGCCTAAACAAATTCTTGAATCTCTTAAGCAAGAAGGAGGAACCGCTCAAGTCAATACTTGTGGACTTTGTACGGGGGATCATCCAACCGGCTATTGTCCCGAACCCGGTTCTTTTGAAGAGGAAGAGGTCAACTATGTGGGAAACCAACAAAGGCCTAACCAACCACAACAAGCCGGAACCTCACAACAAAATCCGGGTACTTCCAACTTCCAAGGAAGGTATCCGGCCAACCAAAACCAACAAAGACCTTGGAGAACACCGTACAACAATAACTACCAATATCCTCAATCAAATTTCTACCAACAACCTTTCCCCCAATTCCAACAACCCTTCAATAATCAATACCAATTCCCACCACCAAATAACCCCCAACAACCTAACAATTCCCAAAGCACCGAGGAGGTCTTGAAACAATTCATGCAAGTGTCCATGGCTAACCAGAAAAACACCGACGCGTCGATCAAAGGCCTTGAGACACAAGTTGGTCAGTTAGCACAACAAATGGCTCAAGGTCCTCCGCAATTGGGAGCTTTCACCGCTAACACTCAACCAAATCCTAAGGAGCACCACAAGGCATAGCAGTCAAAAGCTATAGCTACAAGGAGTGGGAGAGTAGTAGGTATAGGGGTAGGTGATGATATTGTTGTTGAAGAGAAGGAAGATGAAGTTGTTAACGAGGAGGATATAGAGAAGTTCGAGGAGGATAGTGTGGAGATAGAGGAGGAAGTGTATATAAAGAATAAAGAAGCATTAGTTGAAAAAGAAAAAAATCAAAAAAGAGATCTTGAGGTACAAGTGGAGATGGAGAGGAAGAATAAAGATGTGGGGAGAGATAAAGGGAAGAAACAAGTAGTTGAGAAGCAAGTGGTGGCTCAACGCTTACCATACCCACATGCTCCATCGAAGAAAGACAAAGAGCGGCAATACGCAAGGTTTCTTGAACTCTTAAAGAAGTTGCAAATTGATATACCATTCTCAGAAGCCTTGGAGCAAATGCCGGTCTATGCGAAGTTCATGAAAGATATCCTTTCCAAGAAAAGAAGAATCAACGATGAAGAGACGATCCAAATCGATGCCAATTGTAGTGCTATTATTCAAAGAACGTTGCCTAAGAAAGAGCAAGATCCGGGAAGAGTCACTCTACCGGTAGCTATTGGCACAACACATGTAGGTAAAGCACTACTTGATCTTGGATCAAGCATCAATCTCATGCCTTTGTCCGTTGCCAAAAGAGTTGGTGACCTTTGTATAAAGCGGACTAGGATGATGTTGCAATTGGCCGACAAATCCTTTGCAAAACCATTAGGTATGGCCGAAGATGTTCTTGTAAAAGTGAACAAATTTATTTTTCCGGCTGATTTTGTGGTTATGGATGTCGAAGAAGATGAGGATGTGCCTATCTTAATGGGAAGGAATTTCATGCAAACGGCTCGGATGATGATTGATCTTGATGATAATATCATGAAGGTCAAGGTAAATGATGAAGAGGTTACCTTCAACATCCGAGAGGCTTTGAAGTACTCGAAAGACAAGGGTGCGTGTTTCAAAATGGATGCAACCGAAGAAGTCATCTTGACTACTCGGAAGCAAATGCACAATAGAACACCCCTTGAGAGTGCTTTGGTGGACGCACTCAATGCTATTGATGAAGACGAAGCAAGTGCCATTGAAGAGTGTTTGAAGGAGCTAGATTCCTTGAAGGAGGTTCTTCCTAATCAAGCCATACTTGAAGATTTGAAAGAAGAATCCAAGGAAGAAGCCAAAGTTGATGACACCAAGGTAGAATTAAATGTTTTGCCATCTAATTTGAAATATGTTTTTCTTGAGAAAGATGGTACAAAACCGGTGATCATTAGTAGCTCCTTGTCCATCGATGAAGAAACAAAGTTGGTAGAGGTTCTCAAGGCCAACAAAGAAGCAATAGGGTGGAAGTTATCCGACTTGAAAGGGATAAGTCCATCTTATTGTATGCACAAGATTATGATGGAAGAAAACTTCAAGCCGGTAGCACAACCGCAACGCCGCTTAAATCCAAATATGAAAGAGGTGGTGCAAAAGGAAGTAGTGAAGTTGCTTGAAGCCGGCATGATCTATCCTATCTCGGATAGTGCTTGGGTAAGCCCGGTTCAAGTAGTTCCCAAGAAAGGAGGAATGACGGTGATCACTAATGATAAAGATGAGTTGATCCCAACTAGAACCGTCACCGGATGGAGAATGTGTATAGATTATAGAAGACTCAATCAAGCAACAAGGAATGATCACTTCCCCTTGCCCTTCATGGATCAAATGCTTGAAAGACTCTCCGGTCAATCCTTTTATTGCTTCCTAGATGGTTACTCTGGTTACAATCAAATCGCCATGAATCCAGATGATCACGAGAAGACGGCTTTCACTTGCCCCTTTGGTATTTTTGCTTATCGAAGAATGCCATTTGGCTTGTGTAATGCACCCGCAACTTTTCAACGGTGTGTTCAAGCAATCTTCTCCAAACTTATTGGAAAATGCATGGAGGTGTTCATGGATGATTTCTCGGTTTTCGGTTCGTCATTTGATACGTGTTTGAATAGCTTGGATACCGTGCTGAAGCGGTGTATTGAAACTAGCTTGGTGCTCAATTGGGAGAAATGTCACTTCATGGTTACCGAGGGTATTGTCCTTGGTCATAAGATTTCTGCTAAGGGTATTGAGGTAGACCAAGCAAAGGTCGATGTCATAGGAAAGCTTCCTCCACCGGTAAATGTCAAAGGTGTGCGGAGTTTTCTTGGTCATGCCGGGTTCTACCGGAGGTTCATCAAAGACTTCTCAAAGATTGCAAAGCCTATGAGCAACTTGCTCAACAAAGATAAGTCTTTTGTTTTTGATAATGAATGTCTTGATGCATTTGAATCTTTAAAAGAAAAGTTGACCACCGCACCAATAATCATTGCTCCTAATTGGGATTTAAATTTTGAATTAATGTGTGATGCAAGTGATTATGCTGTTGGTGCGGTCTTGGGTCAACGTAAGGATAAAATTTTTCATGCTATTCACTATGCAAGTAAGGTTTTGAATGAGGCACAAATCAATTATGCCACAACTGAAAAAGAGTTACTTGCAATAGTTTATGCAATGGAGAAATTTCGTTCTTACTTTGTAGGTTCCAAAATTGTTGTTTACACTGACCATGCAGCTATCAAGTATCTCCTTACTAAGTCCGACTCAAAGCCTAGACTCATCCGGTGGATGTTGTTGCTTCAAGAGTTTGACTTAGAGATCAAGGATAAGAAAGGCACGGAGAATCTTGTAGCTGATCACCTTTCAAGGTTGACAAACAATGAGGTAACCAAGAATGAACCGGAGGTTCGTGAAGAATTTCCAGATGAACGGTTGCTAGCAATCAATGTGAGACCGTGGTTTGCCGACATGGTGAACTACAAAGCAACCGGGTTCATTCCGGAAGATTTTGAATGGCAACAACGCAAGAAGTTCCTTCATGATGCTAACCACTTTGTGTGGGATGAGCCTTATTTGTTCAAAATTGGAGCGGACAATCTCTTGCGTAGGTGTGTGGATGATGAAGAGGCAAAGAAGATCCTATGGCAATGTCACAATTCGCCCTATGGAGGTCACTTCAACGGGGAGAGAACAGCCGCAAAGGTACTTCAATCCGGGTTCTATTGGCCAACTTTATTCAAAGATGCCAATTTACATTGCAAGTATTGTGATGAATGCCAAAGAACCGGATCAATGTCAAAAAGAAATGAGATGCCTCTACAACTCATCCTTGAAGTGGAAGTGTTTGATTGTTGGGGTATAGATTTTGTTGGCCCTTTTCCTTCATCATATTCAAATGAGTACATCTTGGTAGCTGTTGATTATGTTTCAAAGTGGGTGGAAGCCGTAGCATCGCCTAAAGCCGATAGCAAGACGGTAGTGAAGTTCCTAAAAAAGAATATTTTCACCCGGTTTGGTACACCAAGAGTTCTCATTAGTGATGGAGGGTCACACTTTTGCAACACACAACTTGCCAAGGCCCTAGATCATTATGGAGTCAAGCACAAAGTAGCATCACCGTATCATCCGCAAACGAATGGACAAGCCGAAGTTTCTAACCGGGAGGTCAAACACATACTTGAGAAGACGGTCTCTACATCTCGGAAGGATTGGTCGGCTAAACTTGATGAAGCTTTGTGGGCATATAGGACTGCATACAAGTCTCCTATAGGCCTCACTCCTTTCCAAATGGTCTATGGCAAATCTTGTCATTTACCGGTCGAGCTCGAACATAAAGCCTTTTGGGCGTTGAAGTTCCTAAACTTTGATCAAGAGAAGGCCGGTGAAAGAAGAAAAGTTCAAATGCATGAGCTTGAAGAATTGCGAAATCAAGCTTATGAATCTTCAAAGCTCTACAAAGAAAGGACCAAGAAGTATCATGACAAGAAGATCATTCTGAGACAATTCATGCCGGGACAAATGGTGTTACTCTTCAATTCAAGACTGAGGTTGTTTCCGGGCAAATTGAAGTCTAAGTGGTCCGGACCTTTCATGGTTAAAGAGGTCAAACCGTATGGAGCTGTTGAACTTGAGGACCCAGTCACCAAAGCCAACTGGACTGTTAATGGGCAAAGGCTTAAGCCCTACTTCGGTGGTGAAATTGATCGGTGTTTGACGACGATTTCACTTATCGAGCCATGATTTCTTCAAAATGCGTCAAGCTAAGGACGTAAAACAAGCTCTTGCTGGGAGTCATACCCAGTTTTGTAAGTATTTTCATGTTTTAATGCATTTAGGAATAATTTCATGAGCAAAGCAAAGTAAGAAGCATATCTGGAGAAATCTCGCTCAAGCGAAGTTAATCTCGCTTAAGCGAGATTGTTGCATTTTCGAATTGTTGGTTCTGGAGAAATCTCGCTTAAGCGAGTTAATCTCGCGCAAGCGAGATGAGTTTTTAATTCAAAAAAGGGTAACGGTTTCCAAGGGGATTAACTCCCCTTAACCACTCCCCCATCCACTCATTTCCACTCATTTACATTTTCTAACTTTCCTTTTCTCCATTTTCTCTAAACTTTTCTTTTCCTCACAAACTTTAACCCTAAAATCAAAACCAATTCAACCATAGTCAAGCACTTGCATACTTCTTCATTCATCATCATTTGCTTGCTTCATTAATCATCATTTCAACAGGTTTGATTTCTATTTCTGTGCCATGCTTTTCAATTTCAAAATTCATGCTTTATGCAAATTTAGAATGGCTAGGGTTAGATTTAAGTGTTTGTGACTAGAGACTGTGTCCTTAGGTTCATAACAATGAAAATGAATCAAAATCATCACTGTTTTTCTTCAACATTCAATCGTGTAAATTTTGACCCATTTTGGAATTTTTGAAAAATTAGGGTTTTGAGTGGTTCTTGGAAAAATGTTGTGATTTTGGTTCCTTTTTGGACTTTGGTACATTATAGAAACCTAGGGAGATGAATGTTGTGATTAGAAATGCTGAATGTGTTGAATATGCTGGAAAAGTTCTGAAATTTCGCAGGTACAGACAAATCTCGCGCAAGCGAGGTTCTTGAGCAAAAAAACTCGCGCAAGCGAATCTTCAAATGAAATTCTGGAAATATCTCGCTTGCATCTCGCTTAAGCGAGACACAAGCGAGATTGTTCTGTACCTCTGTTTTTAAAGTCTATCTGCCTTAACCTTTTTGATTCCATACATGTGCTGATTATTGTTCTATACTGTATATGGTTTTGCTGGTTGTTTTGCAGATGGCACCCAAAAATCAACCAACCAAAAAACGAAAAACCACTGCTTCCTCATCAGGTGTGGTAAATCGTCCTGCACCCTTACCTAGAAACCCGGACCGTACCATTTACACGTCCAACAAAACCTATGCCAGGTTTCTCGAGCTGAAAAAAGAGAAAACTTGGCATGATAAAATTTTCCGGATTAACCCTGAGGGTGACTATGCTGACATTGCAGCTGTTTTCACTAAGAGAAAATGGGAGAAACTTCTTAACCCATACCCCAAAATCAACCTGGACCTTCTGTGTGAGTTTTATGCAAATGCCTTACCAGATTGTGATGCTAAGGAAATGCAAGCTGCATTTTCCTATACCACCATGGTGAGAGGAAAAACCATCCGCTTCGATAGGGATGCTATTAATGATTACCTAGGCAAACCTTACACTTTACCCGAGTCCGATGACCCTGACACACCTGCCTTGTGTCCTTATGGGGAAAGAGAAGAGGCTGCTGATTGGAACCTTGGTAAGATAGAGAGGGAAATTTTGCTACCAGGAAGGACTTACACTGAGTCCAAGGCGGGTAACCGAAATTTGGCAGCTTTCTCTGATATGAGGCCAAAAGCTGGTATTATTTTTAAGTTCTTGGTTCATAATGTCTGGCCAAAAAGCCATGTCACCACAACTCCAAAGAAAGTGATGCCTCCTCTGATTTGGCATATTTGCAAAGGAAGGGCAGTGGATGTGGCTGCAATTATTTCAAGAGAGCTGAAGCATGTAGCTCTCGGTGGTGTAGCAGGACCAGAGACCAGACTCGCTTTTCCGGGCTTTATTATGGGCTTACTTAGGCACCATCAGGTACCCGTCACCGAGCCTTTTTCAGAAGAGCTGGTATCTCCCATTGATGACAAGTACATTCGGGGTTACATTTCTAGAGCACTATCTAAGGGTGCTGCTTCTTCTTCTCAAGTACCCCAACCTGAGGATGTACCCCAACCTGAGGATGTACCCCAACCTGAGGACTATCCAGAGCATGAAGATCCTCACCAGAGTATGCCACCACCTCAGCAGCCTGGCACTTTTGATTTTTCATCTTTTCAGGCATATATGGCTCAGTATGAGCAGCGAGCAGTTGAGAGAGCTCAGGCACAGCAGCAGCAAGCCTTTCAGTTAGCTCAAGCACAGGAGCTGAGAGAGAATCACATAATGGATCAGCAGGCTGCTATCTTCCGCAGCAACCAGGGCATCTACTCGCATCTTTACGATGCTCACATGGATCCTAGGTGTTTTATGTTCACTCCTGCACAGTACTATGACTCTTGCATGTGGCCTGGGGACAGGCCAATCTACCCAGGAGGGGGCAGTGGTGCAGCATTTGGTGGAGCAGCTGATGACTTTACTAGGACAGCCAGTGTCCACATTGGTGATGATGCGGTGAGGACAGCTAGTGTGCATGGGACAGCTAGTGTGCATGGTGTCGATGATGATCCAGAGAGGACAGCCAGTGTCCATTTATCTCAGCAGGATGATATGGATGATGATGCGGCACATTGACCGCATTCTTTTGATGCTTAGTTTATTTTGACTTCTGCTTTGACTTTTTAGTTTATGTTTTATTTTTATGCTGAAACAATTTTATCGCTTTTGAACTTATACTTTTTGAGCACGGTTTTGGGTGTTCATTACTTTGGTTTAATTTTAATTTCGTTTTGGGTTAAATAGCTTAGCTTGTTGTTTGGTTTTTAACTTATTGCTTTGGATGAAATTTTTGATTAATCTTGCTTGTGTTTAGTCAAAAGAAAAAAAATTGCTCATAAACATCAAAGTTTAAAGTGCTCTATGGAGCCAATTATTGAGCAAAAGCAGGTGAGTGATAATGATATAAATTGTGAGAAAGCGCATTGCCAAGGTATTGGTTTCTTGTTATTCTAGGTGTTACTATGAATTTGAAATTTGTACTGTGCACAAAATATATATCATTTAAGTCTTTTCATAAACATGAATATCTTTGAACCACTTAGTACTTAACCTAAATGTGAGGTAGCTTCAATCTTTTGTATATATGCTGGAGACCGATAATCATCGTCTAACTTGTTTTAGTTATGTTAAATCTGATAATTATTTTGAATTGTTTGAAAGCATGGAAAGGATCAAGGCACTTTTTGAATTGAGAGTAACCTACTTGACCACATAAAGCCTACCTGTGAGAAGAGCGAGTATCTGATACCCCAATCTGAGCCAAATGAATCAAGTCCTCAAACATGAACTGTCAATATTCATAAGCACAATGCTTGTTGAATTTGCCTGAAATTTTTCAAAAATCCAGTTCATGGTTGAATCTTATAGGACTTTGATAATCTTACTTTGTTGAACCCTTAACCTTTTTGTACTTTGTCCCTTGCCTTAGGATAGGGGAACATTCAATTAGAGTTTTGTTGTATTCAAGTTGGGGAGGAAAAGGAGGCATTATATGTTAAGTTATGGTGAAGTTGTAAAATAACCTGACAACATTGAATCAAAGAAAAAAATTGTACATTTGAAAAAGAAAAGAAAAGAAAAGAAAAAGAAAGAGAAAAATCAAAAATAGAATAAGTTGTCAAGGTTATAAGTTTAATTGTTAATCACCAAAGGTTTTAATTCTTGGTAGGGAAGTATATGGATTTCAAGTTGTGATACAAAAAAAATGTTCCTCTTTGATAGGCTTTCTGATCAATTGCCCCACATATGACATTTCTTTTGTAGCCCGGCCAAGTTATAACCCTTGCAAGACCTTTTGATCCATGCTTTTATGCTTTTTGAGACGATATTTGGATGGACACCTAACTTAAATAGGATGTTAGCATGATTGTTGGATGTGTGTTCATTACCTCATTCATTGTTATCATTATATTGCATTTACTTTCAAAGAAGTGTGTTAGGTGTGGTTCATAGATAGATATGTTTATACTTTGAAGTTTATGATATGTATATTGTGCTTAGGACTTGTTTCACATTTATAGCTGTGCTAGGAATAATGGAGAACTTCATGCTTGCCGGTGCTTTCACATTTGAATCACCACTTGAAAATTTTTATTTAATTTGAATTGTTTGGTATTGTGCTAGAAAGCTTGTCCAAAGCCTTGTGAGTTTCCTTTTGATTCTTTTGTTTGAGGACAAACAAAAAGCTAAGTTGGGGAGAGTTTGATAAGTGCTCAAAAGTAATATATTTCATGTGTTAAAAGAGGCATTTTTAGTGACTTGTTATGCAAGTTATCTACGGAAAAGCAACCAATTGTTATAATTATACCATTTATGCTTTATATGCCTAATTCTACCCAATTTATGCAGGAAATGACAAGCAAGGACCAAAACTCAAGTTGTGTGAACCAAGCAAATCTCGCTTACGCGAGGTCATCTCGCTTAAGCGAGATTCCTCCAGGGAGAAGCTCAACCTTCGCTTGCATCTCGCTTCCAGGGTCGCTTGTGAATTTTAGAATCTCGCTTACGCGAGACCATCTCGCTTACGCGAGATTTCTCCAGGGAACAGATGAGCATCTCGCTTTCTATCTCGCTTCCATGTCGCTCAAGCAGGATTCTAAGGCGGTTTAAGTTTCAAGCAACTTCGCTTGCGCGAGGTATCACTCGCTTACGCGAGATGCAACTTCATCAAGGAGCAGGGCTACGTGGCAAGACTTCATTGGCCATTGTTAGATATTTAGGCTTCTCGCTTAAGCGAGATGAATCTCGCTTAAGCGAGATTACACGTTTTCAGCCCATTTAAATACAAGTTTTCCCTCTCTCTAGGACTATTCACTATTCCATTAAAACATTTTATACATTTCTAGAGAGAGGTTAGAGCTATTTCATAGAGAGAAACACAAAGCAAGTGATTAAGGAGTAGATTCAACCCTAGATTCATTGAGACATCAAGGATCTTGGCATGGAATCTTCATCTTTCCTTCCTTCCTTGCATTAGTTTACATGTCTATATGTAACTATCACCTTCTTTGTAGTATTGAGGTAACTATCAAGCTATTATGTAATCTTTTGATCTTTTAATATATAAGGTTCTAGCTTAATGATTCAATATTGTTGTTATTCTTGCTTTTAATGCTTTCAAAGAGATTCAAGATGATTTGGACACAAACCCTTGAATCTAGAACTAGAATAACAATCTATCTTATGTTATATCACTCTTGACAAGTTTGTAAACCTTTGATAATTACTTTTAATCAAGCTTTTAATGCTTTCGGATACTTAATCAGGCTCGACACGGTCGATTAAGTCATCCGATCGACTTTGTTATCGTTTAAGGAATTTGGACACGAATGTTTAAACGCTAACTTGGAAACAACGATGTCGCTTTGGACACGAAGGATATTGTAGAAATGATTGTAATAATATTGGTTATAAAGCTAGAGTCTGTTAATCGATCGAGAGATTGCTGCTGTTATGCTTGCTCGTTATCTTATACCGCAAGCGAAATAGTTCGATCCCCTCTCGTTTTTACTTTAGTGTCAAATATGGATATAGTGTTACAAACAAACAAATTATATCCAAACCCTTAATGTGAACGATTGTGTAAATGCTTATGATTAAACGTAACTCCCTGTGGAAACGATCCTATATATACTCACGTGTACATAGTTATATGACGTGTAGGAAAAATCTTACATCAATTGTGAAAAGAGAAAACAGATACAAATAAACCAAAATGATTGAAATTAAATTGCATATTTACAAAGTTATTGAAATGGATAAAATGAAGGGAGATCGATCTGTTTGGAAAAGTAGAAGGGGTACTTATGTTATTTAAGAAAATCTTAAGGGAAATCAATGTAATTTGCCCTTTTATCACTAACATCAGCTTTATCATTAGTTTTTGCTTATTTTCTCAATTCACATAGCATTGCAATGCGCTTTGATGCAGAGCCCCCTGCTTCGATAGCCCGTTTGGAGCACGGGCCCGTGCTTAGCACGGGTTAGTTGCTAGTTTTTAAATGAAAAAAATGATCAAGAGAGTGTGTTCACTAAATCCAAGTGGCTTTATATTCTTGGGAGTATATATTTAATATGAAGATGTTTTTAGTCAAATGATTTGCTTATGACGTACTCCCTCCGGTCACATTTATAAACAAAAATAACTTTTTTGAATTCATTGAATATTTAATGTATTTGATCTTTATATAGACTAGATATGTTAATCATTCAATGAATCTAAAAAGTTGCTTTTTGCTTATAAATGTGACCGGAGGGAGTATTTATAGTAGTGCTGGAGGGCTTGAATGTGGTTGCTTGCATTTGATATCTAGAATGGTGTAATTTTACATTCCTATTCCTGATGCAACCCGTCAATGCTAGATTCATCCTAATATTCCGCTTTTCTTTTTTTTTTTAGGCTTAATTGCATGTTTGGTCCCTTATGTTTATTTTAGTTTTCAAGTTGGTCTCTTATGTTTTGAAAGTTTCAAGTTGATCCCATACGTTTATTTTAGTTTTCAAGTTGGTCCCTTACGTTTTGAAAGTTTCAAGTTAGTCCCTTATGTTTATTTTAGTTTTCAAGTTGGTCCCTTATGTTTATTTTAGTTTTCAAGTTGGTCCCTTATGTTTATTTTAGTTTTCAAGTTGGTCCCTTATGTTTTGGACCGACTTGAAAACTAAAATAAACATAAGGGACCAACTTGAAAACTAAAATAAACATAAGGGACCAACTTGAAACTTTCAAAACGTAAGGGACCAACTTGAAAACTTTTAAAACGTAAGGGACCAACTTGAAACTTTCAAAACGTAAGGGACCAACTTGAAAACTAAAATAAACATAAGGGACCAAACATGCAATTAAGCCTTTTTTTTATGGAGTCAATTTTTTTCTTTTTATATCTATTGTCTGTTTATTTGTTATATTTTCCTTTTTGGGAGCTTCTATGGTGCAGTCAGGAAATTGACTTTTTTGAAAAAGTTAATTTTTATATTAATGTTTGATTCATTTTTAAATTGTTGATTACTGATTAATGATCAATAGTAATTCATCTAGTAATGCTTGCAACATCTTGGACTTACAGATACTATTTTATTATTGGCATCTTTAACATGCAAACAGAGTTGATGATATTATGTGATAGTCTTAAGTGTTACACTTTGTGGGGTGTTACACTTAAAACAAAGTAGGATAAAATTAGATTAAGTATAGTCTTCTTAATTTGATGAATTGATCATACTATGGAGACTGAACTTTTGATGTCACTGTACAAACAGTGGGGTGTTACTCACTGCATTTTTGATGCTATAGTGTTAACTTCACCAGAAAAGTCATTTTCATGACTTCACCATAGAATTTTCCTTTTTTTATTGCATTGGATATCAACTTCAACTTTCATATTTTTTTAAATATATTATTGGAGTATTAACTGCAAAAGGAGAACTTACAGAATACAAAAGTGGTGTCCAACCAACCAATTATACGCAGAGGAGGGGGGAAACTCACGTGCACACTATCGGAAGAATATGCAAATCAACTTATTGACTTTATGTCTGAAAATCCAGATGTACCCATTATGTTGATATAGCAATTGTTGGCTAAGTTTAAATTGTATAGAGATATTTTTCTTAAGAAATTCTTACATGTTTCAAATTAAAGTTTACTTTGTATATTAAAAATTGTTTGCAAACATATTTAGAAGAAAAAAATTGGGAGTATCAAACACACCCTATAATAATTCGAAACTAATAATTAACGACGTTGTTCCAGAAGTTCAATAACTCCAAACCAGGTATTCATAAATTACTAATCAAACAAAAATCTTCAATTAGGAGATCCAGTTATATATTATTTCATGTAACATAACTATGGTATAATTTTATTAATTTAATATCGAATATGGATTTATGCGAGTCCGAAAACTTAAAAAAAGTTAATTTTATTCTATATGTGTTAATATTTTTACTAAATCCAATTAATTTTATCTGTATGTGCATCTATAAATTTACGAGTATTTATAATATGGTATATTTTATTATATTTGTGTGTATTTATTAAGATATTCATCATATACCAATCCGTGATAAATTTTATTTGCGGATATCATACATATAATTTTTTTTTATCTTCTTGAATATGTCTAACCCGGACAACGCCGGGTAAATACACTAGTAGTTGCTTATTACCATCGAGGATATTATTTGAGCTGAAATTATTTTAAAAAATATATATTTTAAAAATAATACCAAAGATAACAGAAGTGAAATAATTAGCATCTAAATTAATAGAGATGGAATATTTGTCCGAGCAGAATTACATACTCCCTCTGGTCACTATTATAAGCAAATTTCTACTTTTTAGATTCATTCAATAAATGATGTATGTGGTCTACGTATTGTGGACCACATACATCATTTATTGAATGAATCTAAAAAGTCAAAATTTGCTTATAATAGTGACCGGATGGAGTATGTTAGAGACGGAAATTTGTAATTTACGGTCGGATTTATGTTCTCATGTCAACAGTGAGCGGGGGCTTTTTATGGTTAGAGGTGGATAAATTAATTTTTTTTTTTTATAACAATGAGGGCTTAAGCCCATGGAAAAATTAATTCTATCTCTAACGGTTTAGAGACGACATAATTAACAATGCAAGTGGATCTGTCTCAAATTTCGTCTCTAACAATCTTAGAGACTAAAATTTTGGAGTTAGAGACGGACATCGGTCGTCTCTAATTTCAACTTTTTTAGAAGTGTGATTCTTTTTAAAACGCCAAAAAGAAATCATTAAAACACTGAACCAAGCATAAGATGTACAATGTTCAGAGAACAACACATTACAAAATACAAGAACTAGAGATGATCGAGAAACTCTTAATTGGTTACAGGACCAACACCTCACATTTAGGCACACACCCATGAAGCTAAAAAAATTAAAAAGAAAATGATTAAAGTGATATTGATTGATGTGTTTATTTTATTTATTTTTTAATTTTATTGATTTATGTGTGTATAACTAAATTTTGTGCCTAAATAATTGTGCCTACACAAGACTTTCTCTGGGAAGGGTGAACAATTCTTGTGTGGAGACAGAATTTGACACTTCATTTGATCCCACACTCATAAAAAGAAAAAATAGACAAAATAATAATGAAATAAGCATTAGTTTTTAAATGATTATATGATGTGTATTTTATGAGTAATGATATTTTGACACCATTTGATGAGAATTTTGTTGACAACCTTGTTTTTCTCACTTTTTATTGGTCAAAAACAATGGAGAGAGAAAAATGAAGAGAGAGGATAACAATATCATGTGAGTATGAGAGAGAAAGTTGTCCAAAAGTTGTCAAAAAATGGTTGTCAAAATATCATTTCTCTTTTGTATGAAATGCCTAAATCCTTATGTCACACAAGAATTAATCCTCCAAGACTCCCCCCGAAATATGATACAAGCACAAAGCTAAAACAACATAACAAAAATGCAACAAACCTAGACCAATATACAAACTAATGGCTACAGGAAACCAAAAAACAAAAACAAATCGAGAAGCTCACCCCCACTTCCACTATATATGCACATAATTATGTCATTGTGAGTTAGGAACAGAATGAAATTCCAACACAAAATCACTCAAACAAAATCAAATTACAAATATTGACAACACTAACGGTCTTCACCAAAACCAAAAACCAGAGATGAAGCAAACATGCTAACACTAAAAAGGCTCACCCAACCAACCTCATCCCCAAACAGATTAAAGGACGATCATTCCTTTTCTTTTGCAATTGGAGGGAATGAAAAATAGAAAAAGATGTTGGTGTGGGATGGGATGGATTCCATCATGTTCCATTCCATCCCATTCAATTTTAGAAATCTAAACGATGAAACTTAACCTCATACCACTCCATCTCACTCCATCCCATTACATTCCATCAACCTCAACATATGTGGAGGTTGGTTTTTCTTCCATTTAAAAAACATAAATCGTCATTATTATTGGGTAATTTACCTCCGTGAATTTATTATAAAAATAATTTTAATATTGAAGTAATGTTTTGGATCAAAATTCTGAATGTAGAGTTTTAATTTCACCCTTAATATAAAATCAAACTTTCTCTTCAGAAAAAAAAGTTCTTTTAAAATTAATTCTAATTCAGTTCAAAAATGAATTCAATCACCTTAAAATTTTACCAAACACATGAATATATTATTTTGATATTTTTTTTTAAGCAAATATCACTTCTTATAGTATGTTTGGTCCTACTTACTTTTAACCTCTATTCTCTTGTAAGGATGCGATGACCATGTTGGGGAATCAAGAGGTAGACTTTTAAAAATTCTTTTAAAATCAATCTCAATAACATAAAATTCCATTTGCCAAGATCGTTTAGAACAACAAGAATTACTATGAGTCTATGTGTTTACCTCTTGAAGTACAATATTGTTGATAGTTGAAACCAAGATGGTAGATCATGAACGTCGCACGAACGATAGTGCCTATAATTAGTCCATGCGAGTACAAACCGGAAGGCGGTGCTAGCTGTTATATGATAGGAGACGCATATCAAGTTTAGGCTTTAGAAAAATTTGGGGCCAGACTTAGGACTTGCAAAGCCTAATTCGACCTAACTTATTTCCACCCCTAGAGACTAACAACATACTATAAATATAAAAGAGATAGTTGTTCAAAAGTTATCAGAATAGTTGTAGATATAAAAAATTGACCCAAAGATAGTAATAATAATTTAAAGCAATTCAATGTACCTATTATTATTATTCTATAAAATAAAAGGAATCGTACCTTCTTGTCAAACAAGAAAATACACCTTACCTGCCACGATGCAGCAATAGTAGCCTCCGACGGCTTTGCAGGTCTTGAATAATGAATGAGTTTTTAATGGTTTTTTAAGAAGTTAAATTTTCAATGTTAGTAACCGATTCTTAAAACATACTATATAACAAATAAAAGAAAATGAGCAATAATTTATTGCTCATAGAATTGATTATATTATATAAAGATGATTTTAAAAAGATGATTTTGCTTGAAAAATTGATTCTACATGAATTTAAAATTTAACTTTAAATTTATTGTTAAATCAACTTTTACATAAATACTTTTGAAAATTGCTGTTGACACATTAGAGAAGGCTGGGACACACATGTAAAATACGCTTTTGCCCCCTCGGCAGTTAACTGTCGAGGAATTAAAAATCCGGCTGCAGTTAACTGCCGAGGAAATCCTCGGTAGTTAACTGCCGAGGAATCAGAAATTTTTTCACTGTTCATCTTCTCTTCCTCTCTCTCGCATTGTTCATAACATCCTCACAAACAAAACATTTCTTCTCCCAAAATCCATAAATCCGCAGTCAGAAAAAACGCTGTCCGCAAAATGCAATCTGCAATCATCTTCATCATCTTCCATTTTCAAAATCAAATTCATTTTACACTTCCCACCTCAAAATCAATTTCAGATCCATTTCAAAATCAAATTCAGATTAAAAAATTATGTAATTAGGGTGAACGAATCTAGGCATGTGATGGTGAATTTGGATTTACAAATTTGGGTATGCGAATCTCGGTGAACGAATTTGGGCATGGGTTTGTGTGTTGAAGACAGTTGATTTTCTGGATTTGATTTGTGTGTGTTGAAGCTTGTGTTGCAAATTTGATTTGTGTGTGTTGAAGCTTGTGTTGCAAATGCTTGCTTAATGAAGTTCCCTGTGTGTTGGAGTTTAATGTTTCTAAACTCCTTCCAGAATCACGTCCCCTGCCACTTTCCAACATGATGAAACAATATTGTCTTAAAAAAAACATGATAGAACAAATAACAATATCAACAATATTCCTCGGCAGTTAACTGCCGAGGGGGCAAAAAGGTATTTTACATGTGTGTCCCAGCCTTCTCTAATGTGTGAACAACAATTTTCAATACTTTTTTGTGTGTGTGTAAACTAGGTATCTTCTGCACACAACTTGAAGAGACTTTCGATCCCTATGAGACCTAAATGAGCGGCTAACTCTCCCTATAAGTATTAGGGATGCTGCATGCACAAAGCTGGATTCGATCTCAGGATCTAGTTATGCTAGAAAAGACTCGTGTCATATCATCTAAACGTTTTTAGATTACATAAATACATTTAAACATAAATCATTTTACATTCAATTCACTTTTATCCACATCAATCTTATAAAATCAATTCTCTAAAAAAAAACAATTATTTTCACCGCAAAACTAAAAATATTATAAGTTGACACTACTGGTTCAAAGTGACAAACTACAAGTAAATACTATTTATAAAAATTACATCAAGGGTTATGTACCGTCATAATCCCTTATTCTTAAAAGCTGTTACGTCTTGCTATTGTTTAACCTAGATTTTTCCCTCTAATCACCCATCATTAAATGCTAAAATGTAACCCTAAAAAAATTCCCTCCTTAAAATGTGCAATTTGAAATTCAAAATGTGCCTCCCTTCCTATTCTCATGCCACATTAAATGCAATCTTTTAGAACTAATGGAACGGCTTTCTCATTGAAAATCAAAACAAAACCTGCTTATATTCATACTTTTAGAATATCCACCTTCCTCAGCTTTTAATATCCACTCAGAAATTATTTGTGCGTTTCCAATGCAGAGAAAGGTAGCTCTTCACACACTTTATGCTATATATACATGCATACTGTAATTGACTGAACTACATCCTTGCATTTTCTTTTAATCTTTTGTATTCAACATGGCTGGGCGAAATATTGAAACTCTTTTTGTCATATCACTGTATACGTGTTCACATGATTGCATTAATCTGGTTCTTTTCACTTTGTGATATACACATGATTCAACTAATTTTTATCTTTCTTTCTCTAATTAGTTTTACTCTCTTGCTTCTCTTTCATTTTTATGATGAATTTGTATGCTTATTAGTAAAAAAAATTATCTCTATTAATCTCTTTTGTGTTCATTCTCTTAAAAGTTAATTCTCAGATTTTTTTGTGTGCTTTCTCTGTTCATGCCAATCACTCTTTTGATTCAATTTCATACAGCTTTTTTAATGTTTTTATTCTTATTTTCTTCTCTTTTTCTCTGTTTGATAACCAAGGAGAAAAAAATTGATCACATTCAAATCGTTTTTATTTTTATATATCTTTTTATGGTTTTTGATTTTAGTCCATTTTATAGGTTCTTGGAACACATGATGTCTGCAGAAATAAGATGATTTTTAGCCAGTATCTTATGATGAAACAAAACTACAATGTTTGAAACTTGCATATTTTATCTGTGCTTTTTGCTTCCGGTTAGAATGTAATTGTGACACTGCATTAACTTTTATGTGATCCACATAATTAATTAGGTCAAGTCTCGGTAGTGAAACTACCATCAAAGAAACTAACATATTTTTTCTTAATTGTGTGTTGGAAATTGCAGGTACTGGGTGAGGATGAGAACAATGTCAAGGTAAACATGCCCCTGAAGATAAAGCAATTGCAAGAAAATTGAAGCTGCTTGCTGAACATGACAACTATTTACCAAAATGCATAGCATCTTTAATTTAACACATGCAAGGATTTTGAGGCAGACCAGAACCTTTGAATCTCACAGATGGGCATCAACAGATGTGGCTTAGGCTCTGGTTGGTGGAGAAACATGATGAGTATAGCTAACAAAATTATGACAGGAACAAAAGCATCGAGTCTATTTTTCCAACTCAATCATTTTTTTAAGATAACCTCATTATCTACTATGTGTCCAATGTAGCTGTCAATTCTATTTTCGAAGATAATCTCATATACCTGCTTTGGATTTTGAAGGAGTGTAGCTGTCAATGTTTGAAACATATTTATTAATGCATTATCTTGATAGACCATTTTGATTGCACAAATATAAAGATACATGATTCATTATCTTATTTGTAATATATAAATTGAATTGTAGTTCAATTGTAAAGTATTTCATTGGCAAAGAAAAATGCAGCTGGTAACTTATAACCATGGTCTTTTCTATATAAATCCAATTTGGTATGTCATTTGTAATTGTTGTGCGATTTAGTTTATAATTGTTGTAATGTTTCCGAAAAGAGCGTAATTGCCTGAGTATACTTTACTTTCACTTTATTTCATTGGCAACATAACTTCAGTATACTTTGGAGTCTTTCCATTTTTTGCTTTTCTTATATTATATTCACTTAATAGGATGTCTGGTTGTTTCAAATTAATAGAAATCTGGTTTGATTTTTTCTTTCTCAGTTACTCCTTTTGCAATTAATTGTGTTTTTCCACAATGAATGCTTTCTCTATGTATGAGTCACTACTTTTGCAATTCCCTCTTTGGAATTATGGTTTAATATGAAATCTAATTTATTGGCAATTAAGGGGGATTCCTTCCATTATTTGACGTTAAACTTATAAAATGATGTAGTTTATCTCTAGATTGTATGTGATCCCTATTATTTTCAGTTTAGTGTGTGCTGTTGACGTGTTTAGTGTGTTTTGGCTCCCTCTTTTTGACATAACATTTTCTCTTTGAGTTTGAGTTACTTCCCTTCTTGGATGGGATGATTTCTATGGTTTTTCTTTGGTATTAAAAAAAAGGAGACAAACAATGTCGTAAAACTTAAAGGGTCATTTATTACGTGAATTTTTATTTTATTTTTTTTTACAAATGAATAGATGGAGTGTTAAATAAGAGGTGTAAAACATAGGTAATTTTTCGTATGGCTTTTTTAACACCAATGGAAATATATAATATAACTTATTAATTTCTATTACTAGACATTATTAATTATTAATTTCTATTACAGTCGATAACATCCGTGCGTAGCACGGGTCGAATGTCTAGTAATTATAATGCCAACACACTACGATCACGTGAAAAACACTTGAGCCTTTGACTAAGTCCGCACATGAGACACATGGGTCTTTGACCTGGTTTCCTGACTTGCCCACTACTCTCCACCAATATAAATAAGAGGCGCGATGTCTCTCTCATTGATTCACTCCTTCCCCCATAACCCTAATTTCCTAAGAGCGATAGAAACAACACCCCACCCGCTGGTTTAACGCCGTCGACACCTTCATCCAACCTAAGAGCTCTCTGTTGTCACTGCCATGGAAAGGAGGGTCTCTACTATTGTACACAAAACAAGTACAAGTTGGTTTGATAGTGTAGTCTCATGTTTGAATCATTCAGATGCCAATAATTCTTATGTTAACCTCGTTAGTAGACGATATGATTGGTCTTCTATATCTCGGTCATTAGATCAGATATCAAGTTTTTAAAAATGAATATTATATATTAATAAAAAATGAGATAAAAAAATTTGATAGACATAAACCTAACCTAAGAAAAAAAATAAAAAAGAATAAAAAAAAGGTTTAAATAAGTTTTGTTCACTACAAATATAACATATTTCGTTTTACACTCCAAGTTTATTACAAAAGCTCTCATCTTAATATTTTGTTAGAAGACAAATTAACAAGAAGACGTCAGTCATTGCTTAAATGGTTACATCTTTAACTAAGTTTTGAGTTCTTATCATTGTTCCGACATGTATTCAAAATATCATTACTAATGAAAATCAGGCACTATTTCCACAAACCGAGTTTTTTTTTCTCCTAGTAAATAGATTCACGTGTCTCAAGTTACATTTTACAATAAATAATCATTTTCATAATCATTTTCACTATATTTTTTTTAGAAAATATTTTTAATATTTTAATCATATAGTAACTTTTTTCTGTAAAAAAAAGAGAGCCTATAGAGCTACTTTTCATTTATTCACTTATATATTTTTTTGGACAAACCAAAATGAAATATATTAACAACAACGGTACGATCCCCTGCACAAGGTGTGCTAAGGAAGAACACCCCTCAAAGTATATAACGAAAAGGTGCAAAAAAGGAAGAGGCACCGCCAAAACAAAAAATTAATTACAAGCGAGCACCCAAACAATGTAACGGGTGCTGCTGCCAATCATGATAACATAAATGAAAGGACGTGCATTTAGCTTTCAGTCATAAATAAGAATTCGGTTTGATTTTCTCAATGAGGACGGAGGAATTTGATCCCGTGTTGTTGAAGACACGGTCATTACGATCCTTCCAAATCACATAGACACAAGCAAATCAAATTACTTTGAAAATATAATGAGAACTTTGACGCATTCCCGCCATTAAAGAGAATTGTGTATAATGTTCTCGCACCTGACAAGGATACACCGTAGGTAAGCCTATCCAATTTCGCATGTGTAACCAAACCATATTGGGAATCTCGCATTCTAGAAGGAGGTGGTTAACTGCTTCCGAGTCACCGCAACCATAAGCACACGCGGTATCAGTAGCCTGAATAACCCTTCGACGCATCAAATTGTCCTTAGTGGGAAGACGGTTACGAAGCAAACGCCACACAAACAGAGGCACTTTGGCTGAAATGTATCCATGCCAAACATCATCAACGAGAGTTCTATCCACCTGCTCAACAGAAGTAAGAAAATGATATGCTTCTCTAACTGAATATCCATGAACAAGATCTAAAAGCCAACGCCATGTATCAGATACATCAGCCTACAAAACAACGTTATGTAATAATAAAGTGCACTCCCTCACACTATCCTCCTCCCAAGCTAACAGACGATATTCACTTATATAATTACACTCTTAATTAATATAATTGTAAAAAATCGATTTGAAAACAGTATCAATGATTTAAAAATAGTTAATATATCCTTAAATTTGAAAGCAACAAATAAATAAAAATGTTTTTCTGTTATCTTTCTAAAAGACTAACAATTAAGAGTGAACAGAGAAAGTAGTTCTCATGCATATATCAAAAGCGATCAAAGTTAATACTACCACACAAAATCAAATATTATTTGATGTTTTAATCTATGGTTTGCAGGTTTTTATTTTTTTAAATGATATTTTTTGTTTAATTTTATCTTTTTTTAAATATTTCAAATATAATTGATAATTGTATTGGGCCAAATTTCTTTAGGAACATATAATTGGTTTATTTCTCATACTCATATTATATTTTTACTTTCTCTTTGTATTATTTTAGTTTCATGCCAATACATACCTTTATTTGTAAAAATATGGCTGTCTATTAGGTTGTCAAACAAATAGATGTTCAAATATTACAACTTTATTAACTTATCAACAATGATACATGTACACCAATAATTTTATACACTCATTCAACACATTTTTTCTCTCTATCTCACTTTTTACCATATCACTAATATATCATATCTATCACGTCATCGTCTTTTTTCTTCTCTCTCTCAAGCTATAAAATGGATATGGGTGTCTATGAAACATTTTTTTTAACTTTTTTTTTTGAAACAATTTTTTTTATTAACTTATAAAAAGTCAATTATTATTATTATTTTTATATAACTGTGACATCAACGACTATTTCATAAAAAAAAACATAAACTGATATAATATAAGTTAATAAACGTGTTCCCGTGTTGCCCAATTTTTTTCAATTTTTAGTTGCAGTACAAGACATAAACTGATGTAAAAAACCAACGGCTGCTATAAAAACAAACATTGGATGGGGACATTGGCTGCTATAAAAACTAACATATAAAAAAAATATGTTTCGGGCCCCAAAAAAATCGAGGCCCGGTGGCATAGCCCAGTCTCGACGGGCTATGGGCCGGCCCTGTGGCAATGGGGCGGGGTGGGGACGGGTTTTACCTTCCCCGTCCCCATACCCGATTCTCATATACTTACCCGTTACCCTACCCATACCCAACGGGGATGAGAAATTGAATCTCATCCCCGTCCCCGACGGGTTCGGGTATCCCCACCCCATCCCCATCCCCGCATCGAATAATTTTCTTTATTAAAAAATAGAAGTTTTTTGGCATCCCCAAGAGCAGTGTTGTAATACATTATCCAACAATGCGCTCACTTTAACATTTGTTAGACGGAATGATTTAGTTGATCTTTAAATATCAATGGTAGTTTTTATTAACATGACAATTATCAAACAAAATAACATGACATATCAACATAAAGTAATTAATTTCATTTGGGACGGGTTTGGGTTTGGGTATGGGTTCGGGTGGGTACCTATATACCCGTTACCCATCTCATACCCGTGTTTTGAAATCGGGGAAAACCCATACCCATACCCAAACCCAGTCAAAACGGAGAAAACCCGTCAAATTGGGTTTGGTTCGGGCAGGTAACCGTGGGTATGGGTTTTGTTGCCATGTCTACATGCGACTATGCCAACCTACTTTCAATTTTATAATATAAAAGAAATTTAGGTGGACTCAAAGCTCATTGCTTATTGGGTAAATATGGTTGAGCTATATTTATAATTTTTCCACTATTCTTCACGGATGCTTCGTTTGCTCAAAAGATCTCAACAAACCACTACTACGCCTATCATTTTTTCCACAATATTTTGATATCTAGAAGTTTTTGGTCAAAAAAAAAAAAAACAAGTTAAAGACAATAATGCGTGTTGACTCAATTATTTGAGGTGCAAGTTGCAACAAACACCGTAGACAAATGGGTGAAGCAGCCACCCCAATTATAAATAGGCATGTATCAAAACTAATTGAAACATACCACCGATCGGATCTGAGTTCATAGTAGTAAGCATAAGCATAAGCATATTTATTAAGTTCATTCACACAACCATGGCAAAATCTTCACCATCCTGCATAACTCTTCTAATTTCTTTGAACCTTACTTTCCTCTCTATAATATCCCTTGCCACTGCCACTAATTACTATCAAAGCCTATCTCCAACAATGTTGGGTTTTCAAGAAGAGAAATTCACTCACCTTCACTTTTACTTTCATGACATCGTGTCGGGACCAAAACCTAGCATGGTATTTGTAGCTGAACCCAATGGCAAGGTAAAAAATGCCTTGCCATTCGGGACAGTTGTGGCGATGGACGATCCATTGACGGCTGGGCCAGAACGTGACTCGAAACTTGTGGGTAAGGCTCAAGGAATTTACACTTCTATATCACAAGAGGAGATGGGACTAATGATGGTGATGACCATGGCATTCACTGATGGAGATTTTAATGGAAGCACACTTAGCATATTAGGCAGAAACATGATCATGAGTGAACCTGTTAGAGAAATGGCCATTGTTGGTGGGACTGGAGCTTTTCGTTTCGTACGTGGTTATGCTCAGGCTAAGTTTTATTCGGTTGATTATACAAAAGGAGATGCCATTGTGGAGTATGACATATTTGTGTTCCATTATTAGTTAGGCATAAAAGTAGACTTTATTTGTGTTCCATTATTATTTTCCATGATTTCTGAAGCGATAAGAGGAGGTGAATTAAAGAAAATTGTTAATGATATTTTTACTATACTTAGAGTGGACTACTTTGATATAAGAGTACTCTTGACATACACACCTTTGTGAATGTAGAAGTGAGGTCTCTTCCTATGAAATTTTAGGAAAAATTCGTAGAGCATTCACTAAAACGAGATTGACATGTTGGTCTTAATGGACAAACTTTTTGAGAATACACATAAGAAACTATTGTGTACGTTTTGATGTTAGAGATAGTGTTCAAGACTACGAGTCACTCTGATAAATCTGAATCTTATTCACTATGCAATTGTTCAAGTCGCAAAACACATCTACTTATGCACAATCTTAAAAGAAACTTCCGAATCATTTTAAATTCAAGTGGAAAATTGAAAGAACAAAAGTGTCTTTGTGTGTGAATTAAAAATTTCCGACAAGTCCCACAATGGGGATACTTCACACAACAAAGTATTTATATATTGGAGGTAGGACTCTTGGCACGTGCCCCAAGAGATATCCAATTTTTTAAAGGGGAGATGATGCAATCTACTTCAACACGACACACATGACGACAATGATGTCGCCGGGTCGGATCTAGGCACGAGCTTGGGCTATGTGGTGTATTATTTTTTAAAGACCCGAAATCTTAAATTAGTATATTTATTGGAACTTTTTTTATTCAGTACATTTCATCTCCTCGTCACATGTTTGCACCCATCAACATGTGTTTGAAAACACCAACGCGTGCCCCTCTAGTGATTTGCGCATGCGAACTCATTTATGCGCCAATTCTTAACGAGGCATTAAGGAGGCAAGATCATGTTGTTGATCCCACGATGATCAAATGATCCCATCCCTCCATTTTGGTTGCCTCTTTGGCTCTTGCACTAATAAAAGAGTGTCTCACCCTCACTTGTCTTCACACCAAAACTTATCTATCAACGAATTTTCTTTCTTCTCCTTTTCCGCCCCTTTGGTTAATTTGTTCCTCCGGAAGTTAGAGTAGTCTCACTATCATATAGAGTTGTCTAAGTACCATATTCAGAGTGTATTTCTAGAATGGATCTTAGTATCTTACAATGCAGTATGACTCAAATACAATTGCAGATGTGTTGTTTTATATTGGGATATCGTAGTTGATAGTCTGCTTGCATAATTTTGGACAATGCGAAAAAGCATCTTAAAAAGAGTGTCCTAGCTAGTCAGCGACTCATGGCCGTAATTTCCTTGGTAGCTAAAATACTTTCGAACCATTCTTATATATTGTTCCAACAAGGTCATATCCATTTCTCAAACGAAATTAATGATTCCATTTGAAGAGATGTAGACACGAAAATGATATTGGTGGATTCCATCAAATGGATCAAGATGGTAAAAAGATCATCTTTATTTCTCAAAGAAATGGATGGTTTTGTAATTGAGTGGAAAAAAAAAAACACATTAAGGAGTTTGATGAGTCACAATATATAGGTCCAACTAAATATGAGATCCACAAATTTTTGAGTGCATATTTCTATTTCATAAATAGAGCCCACAGTTTCTTTAAAAAATATTGACGATCTTGAATTCTTGATCCATCCATCAAACTTTTTAACCTTTCTTTCTGGATCGTAAGTGATGACATCCCTTTTCGGAGAAATGGAAATTATCCTAATAACAACCCACTTGAGTTAAGCATGGTAGTATTGACTTAGAATCTAGAAGTGTCCTATTTCTTAAGGTCTCATTAATTTGAGTGAGTAAACCAATTATTTTGCACTAAAAAATAATAATTAATTTGAGAAAATATGATTGAGCTTATAAAATTTTCAGTATATTTCTCGGATGCTTCGTTTGCTCAAAAAACTAACATTTTACATGTTTCTGGCGTCTATCATTTTTCCACCATATTTTGACATACATCTAAAAGTTTTGGTCAAGAAACATCAGCTTGAGACAAAATAATAATATAAACAAATGAATGAAGCAGCCACACCTAATATATAAATAGGCATGTATCCAAACGAATTGAAATATACCACCGATCGGACATTTTTCATAGTAATATCATTCTTACAAGTTCATTATCCTCAACAACAACAAAAAACATTCTTAGTTCATTCACATCAACCATGGCAAAATTCTCATCATGCTCCACAATTCTCATTTCTTTGAACCTTACTTTCCTCTCTATAATATCCCTTGCCACTGCCACTAATTACTATAAAAGCCTATCCCCAACAATGTTGGGTTTTCAAGAAGAGAAATTCACTCACCTTCACTTTTACTTTCATGACATCGTGTCGGGACCAAAACCTAGCATGGTATTTGTAGCTGAACCCAATGGCAAGGTAAAAAATGCGTTGCCATTCGGGACGGTTGTGGCGATGGATGACCCATTGACAGCTGGTCCTGAACGTGACTCGAAACTTGTGGGTAAGGCTCAAGGAATTTACACTTCTATATCACAAGAGGAGATGGGACTAATGATGGTGATGACCATGGCATTCACGGATGGACAATTTAATGGAAGCACACTTAGCATATTGGGTAGAAACATGATCATGAGTGAACCTGTTAGGGAAATGGCCATCGTTGGTGGAACTGGAGCTTTTCGTTTCGTACGTGGTTATGCTCAGGCTAAGTTTTATTCCGTTGATTACACTAAAGGAGATGCCATTGTGGAATATGACATATTTGTGTTCCATTATTAGTTAGGTGTTTTACCAAGAGTTTATTTTTTGATTTGTTATTTCTTAAATTGTTATTATGCTCCTGTTACACTCGATCTCACCTAAAGTGAAAGTCAAATAAACAAACAAATGTAATACCACATCCGTTTATAAATTCAATATAGTTTTTTTGTCCGTTAAAATTGTTTGACCATCCAATACATTGTATATACAAATCACCCTCGTTGTTTTTCGTTGGTATATGCCTCGTACTAAATATCATTTATGTTTTCCCTTTGATCATTCATTGTTTGTCTTTATGATCTTCAGGCATTGAAACTCTTATGTTTTACATCGGGTTCTTCAAATAAAATTATTGATCTTTAGATGTGGAATGAGTCCTCTTAATTTTTTCTCATGTTTCCTTATATTTCAAGATCTCCACCATTAAAAAACTCAAGATGTGTTATGTCGTTGGTCCATACCGGGTCAATGTCCAATCTTTGCCTGGATTTAGGTACCCTTCAAAGCTTATAAGTAGGTAGGTCATAACATGAAATCACCCTAAATATCATTGGATTAAGACTCCACATAAAGATTTGGATCCTTTAGGACAAATAAAATGACGACCTCTTCTACTATGCTTACAAGTTACATGTGTCCATCAAGCACAGCTGTGCAGGTAAAGTGGCGGAGCCAGAAAAAAAGTTTGGGGTGGGCCGCTAAAATAAACGATAAAGTACAAATTTTAATATATAAACACAAAATTTACGTCGTAAATAAAAAACAAAAGCACAAAGTTGATAAAAAAAATTAAATTACATACCTTAAAAATTTTATAAAGACATACACATAAAACAATAAAACACGTATCAATTCAAAAATCAACAAGATACGGTAAATAAACTTTCAAATTCGAAGTGAAAAAACTGAGATAGGGAGTGTGAGATGAGAGAGACTGCGATGAGGGCTTTCACCTCGGTTATGGAAACACCGATTGGGTGAATTGGAAGCGGAACATGAAACGACAGTAAAAAGGGATGAGGTTGAAATTAAAAATTGCATGAAACACAATGTTAGAAGAGCATGAGGGAAGGAAGGACATGCTTGACTAGTGGAGAGGGTGGGCCATTTTGGATTTTTCTTTTATACAAGGGGTGTTTTAGTATTTTCCTTATAGAAAAAAAATTGTTTTGTTTTTGGGAGGCTGGGCCATGGCCCACCTCAGCCCATACCAAGCTCCGCCATGCAGGTAACAATTCAAGGGCAAAACCTCAAACCTCCCCTGTCACCCTAAAACTCCAAACCCACTAACTCATGACATTGGTAACTCATGACAACTGTGTAGACTTTGTTGGTCAATTTCAGGGAATAAAGTGACTAACAGAGTCTACATTCAGGGACAAAATTGAGTAACGGAGACTGCATTCAGGGACTAAATTGACTAACAGAGTCTACATTTAGGAACTATTTTACAATTTATCTGCATTCAGGGACTAAAGTGACGACTCTTTTCCTATTCAAGGACTAAAGTGACTAATTTCCCAAAAATCTAATACTCAAATTTGTTTCCCCTTCCAATGTACCGGCCACAATCGTATCAATAGTAGCAGCCTCCAATCAGCGGCTTTGCATTAATATATCAAATTTTCAGTAAAGTCCCTACACCCCCCGTCACTCTCACACCGGAAGCTAGCTAAGTTCTCTTCCCTATTGAATAAAACAATAGTTTTGTTAACCGGTATCTTAAAGACAATGATTAAGGATATCAAAAATAGAATTTTTAATTAAAAACAATAACTTTTTGACTTTCATAAAGTTAAATATTTCACTTTCCATCAATTTTCAATGCATAATTTCTATATTAATTTTTTTAACTAGTGCTCTAAAGGCACTAGTTAGCATTTCTCATAAAATAATAGTCCTCTCTCGTTTATAAAATTTCCAGCATTTGAATTTGAATGACGGAAAAAATTCTTTATACGCCTTTGAAACATCTTTTTCACACCATGAAGAAATATGAGCCAAGCATTTCCAATAAAATAATAGTCCTCTCTCGTTTATAAAATTTCCAGCATTTGAATTTGAATGACGGAAAAAAAATTCTTTATACGCCTTTTAAACATCTTTTTCACACCATGAAGAAATATGAGCCACCCCATATCTAGAAGTGCAAATGATGTCACACTTAGAAAATTAATTTACGTTTGGCTCATAAAAAATGTGTGGTATTTGGTTCGCTTTTTTCTTTTCTTTTTTTGGAGGGTTTGAAATTCACTTTTTCAATTAAACGAATTTAGCGAGTCCCCATGAGCTTAACTCAGTTGGTAAGAACAATGCATAATATATGTAAGGTCTGGGGTTCGAATCCCGACCACCACAAAAAAAAAAAAAAGAATTTAGCGAAAACTATGAACTTGGTTTATTAATGTATAATCAAATATAGACTTCAGTGGCGGAGCCTTTCATGGGCTGGGATGGCCCGCGACTCACCCGGAAAAAAAATTAACGATTGTAGGTCTACTTTATGATATTTTAAACAATTTTGCTACGATTTTAGTGTTCGGCAGATCCAAATTTGTACTAATTTTTTTAGTGGTCCACCTGAAAAATTAAAAAGTTAAAAATCATATGTCTATTTTGCGAGTTTTAAATAATTTTTTAACAGTTTAGGTTTTCGGAGATTCCGAAAGTGACATGTGATTTTTTTCATGCTTATACTTGAGTGGTTAGCGGAGGTTTACATACCTTCTATTTTTTGGGGGGTTTCAAATCTCTTTGATATTGTCTTGTTTAATTAAGAGTCCCCCAATTAAGAGTTGTATTATAAAAAAAATATTCATAATTGATAGCATTAATAAACTATGTAATTTATTTTTTTAAAGCATCCAATGAAACCTTTTAGTCAAACTTTGCAATTTCAACTTCCTACTTAAGGCTTATTACTACTTTAGTTTTATGTTTACATATTATTGTTTATATTTTGTTTTAGCAGCCAACCCAAACTATTTTTTCTGGTTCCGCCACTGATAGACTTGATTTAATTTATTTTTCTCATACTTTATGTACTTGTGTAAAATAAAAAGTCTTGTAAAAATGTCACCACAAATTATATTGTTAAAAAATAATAATAAGTAAATTCAGAAGTTCTAAACTATTGAATTTTTAAATATATCATCTTAAATTGCAAAATTCAATCATCGTACACACAACATTTATAGAACTAGGAGACATAACTTAGAAGACATGACATTATTATGCATGATTTTTAAACTCTATGTAGAATGTCAACAATCACTAGTGTTAAAAAAGACCAAAATGATCGTTTCCCATAATAAAATAAAAAAAATCATTAGTATGAGTGAATATGATTGAGCTATATATTTTTTTTCCTACTATATTTATCGGATGCTTCGTTTGCAAAAAAACACTTAACAACGCTTTACATGTTTCTGGCGTCTATCATTTTTCCACCATATTTTGACATGTATCTAAAAGTTTTTGGTCAACAAACTTCAGCTTGAGACAAATCAATATATATATACAAATGAACAAAGCAGCCACACCTATTATAAATAGGCATGCATACAACGAATTGAAATAAGCAATAAGCATTCTTAGTTCATTATCCTAACAATAACAACCAAAAAAACATTCTTAGTTCATTCGTATCAACCATGGCAAAATCCTCATCATGCTCCACAATTCTCATTTCTTTTAACCTTACTTTCCTCGCCGTAATATCCCTTGTCACTGCCACTAATTACTATAAAAGCCTATCCCCAACGATGTTGGGTTTTCAAGAAGAGAAATTCACTCACCTTCACTTTTACTTTCACGACATTGTGTCAGGACCAAAACCTAGCATGGTATTTGTAGCTGAGCCAAATGGCAAGGTAAAAAATGCGTTGCCATTCGGGACAGTTGTGGCGATGGATGACCCTTTGACGGCTGGGCCCGAACGTGAATCAAAACTTGTGGGTAAGGCTCAAGGAATTTACACTTCTATATCACAAGAGGAGATGGGACTAATGATGGTGATGACCATGGCATTCACTGATGGAGATTTCAATGGAAGTACACTTAGCATATTGGGCAGAAACATGATCATGAGTGAACCTGTTAGAGAAATGGCCATTGTTGGTGGGACTGAAGCTTTTCGTTTCGTACGTGGTTATGCTCAAGCTAAATTTTTTTCTGTTGATTATACCAAAGGAGATGCCATTGTGGAATATGATGTATTCGTATTCCATTATTAGCTAGGTGTAGTTTATTTTTTGATCTATTAATTATTTATTAAATTATTGTGTTCCTGTTACACTCTCACCTAAAGTGAAAGTCAAATAGGTGAAATTAACATATGTAATACCACATTCAATATATTTATTTTTTAGTTTTAATTCAACGAAAAAAAAATATGATGGCCTTTTCTAATATGCTTACATGTGTCACTTGAGGAAAATTGTCCAGTTAACAATTCAAGGGTAAAACCCTAAACCTCCTCTATCACCCTAAAATCCTAAACCCACTAACTCATGACATTAGTCCAGGTACGCTTATTGTCCAAACCCTTCTCTGGAGAAGAATACTGCTAGTGACAAATATACAACCTTCAAAACATTCACCATCAATTTCCATAGATTCAGCATGATCAATTGTTATGTTTATGATCAATTGTTATGTCGTTCATCTTCAAGTTTGAGAGAACTATTAAAAAAAATATTTGTAAAAGATAGCTAAATAAAAATTTGTTGTCCTTTTTGTTTGACTCATTTCAAATTTTCAATTCTATCAATTATTATTTTTTAAATGCCTACAATTTTTTTTTGCATATCTTTTATAACTAACAATAAATAATAAATGAGTAGTAAAAAAATGAGCAATAATATGATAGATACGATAGGTTAAACTTTTTTTAATGATAGAATTGTAAATAAATATAACTAAATGTCTTAATATTCTGTTAAGAAAACTAATTGTTTTAATAGTTTGGAAGGTTGTCTAATCTAGACCTAGTTCAACCATAGACGCTCTTTTTTTAGTAATTTTTAACAAGATATTATTTTCTATTTTTTGTTATTATGATTTATGTTTACTAATGGAAAATGTTTACCTTTGGATCATTTTGGGTGGTTCATATTAGACACATCTAATAGTTTGTTGGTCTTTTCTATGCAAATCGATTAGATGTTATAACAATCTTAATGGATTTAAATTTGGTTTTAGTTCTGTCAATTATAGAAATTTTTTGGCTTTATTTCTTATAATATTTTTTGTTTAAATTCAATCTCTGCAGTTTTTATTATTATTTTTGAAAAACTAAATTTAAAATTGTTATTTTCAATTCTTGACGTACTCAATAAAATTAGATCATGACTCAATAAACTAACGTCGTAACTAAAAGTTTCCGTATTGAATTTGCAGAAAATGAATGCAAACAAATACACTTACCAACACTAGACCATAAAACATTATAAAACCCTAATTTCAGAACAAAGGGGTGAACCAGAGACCATAAAACATTATAACTATAAGGACTTACAAGGGTGGCCCTTAGCATGAACGGTATAAATGTCCGCCCATGGCACCATTTTTTTTAGAGGTCACAAAATTATTATTTTTTAACAGTTAGTAGTGTATACATATATTTTCTTAACTCATTTTCATTAATTCTATTTAATTATTTTTTTAAAATAAATCTTTGATATTGAATGAATATTTTACAATAAAAGATACAAAAAGAAAACATTTAAAATAATTAAAAAGGTATTGGCTCGGGACATAAAAAAATCTTAGGACCGGCTTTGGAAACTAAAATTATATTTAACCATAATAATCTAATTAATGTAATAATACACTAACCAGACCAATGAATAATCTTTAACCCGTAAGATCATGGGTCGATCAATTAATGTAATAATACACTAACCAGACCAATGAATAATCTTTAACCCGTAAAATCATGGGTCGATCAATAAACGCAAATTAGATTATTAATTAGATATACAATATTACAATCAAATTTGTCTTACTATGTCCTTCAATGACACTTGAATCTTATCAAATTTTACATTTTAGTTTTGAAAAACTAATCAATTAAAGACTGTTATTTTATTTTATTAGAATATATTATTGGGGCATTATCTTCTCATTTTTTTTTTAAATTATAAAGAAAAAAGATAAAAAGAATACCATATTATATTGTTGCAGGGGTCAATTTTATTTATTACTTTTATAGTTAAACATCAAAAATTGACTTGTAATAATTGTTTTAAATTTCTACTAACATGAAAAACAAAGTCACTTCAATTAATAGAAACACAGTTTAGGATTATTATTTTTTTGAGATAAACACGGTTTAGGGTTTGCTATATACAGTCGAGTTTGCATGGAAATTAGGGTAGCCGAGTTTGCATGAAAATTAGGGTATTCTGTTTGTAAACGTATTAAATAAGTGTACAAAAAAATACAAAATTAATATCGAAAACAAAATGTGATAAACTAAGTGCTTCAACTTCACCTCTAAAAAAAATCGGTTCAACTTCATAATAAATGAAATTTAATCGATTAGATGTGTAACACTATAACTTGGAGAATAAGGTGAGAGCGTCAAAAAAGAAAGGCAACATGATATGAATGAAATTTGTGCTATCCATTTTTTTAGTATTAAATAAGTGTACAAAATATTGTCAGAAAAAAAAGGCAATAGAATAGGAATGAAATTGGTGGGATGCATTTTTTTTAGATGGAATTTGTTAGGTTAAATTGCTGCAGACCTAATAAAATTAATGAATAAATAAATAAAGATGCAAATTTAGAGCCAAAATTTTAGAATTGAGTTGTTGGATACTTAACAAAATTAAATTAATAAACAAGGATACCGACTCTTCTATTCTAATGGTGTAATAGTCTATCTAATACTCAAATTTGTTTTCTCTTCTTTGAGTTCTGTCACGTGGCCAATGTACCAGCCACAATCCTAGCAATAATAGCAGCCTCCAACGAACGGCTTAGCAGTTAGCACTAATATCAAATTTCAGTCAAGTCCTACACACCCCATCACACTGGAAGCTAGCTAAGTTCTCCTCTCTGTTGAATAGAATAATAGTCCTCTCCCGTTTATAAAATTTCCAGCATTTGAATTTGAATGACGGAAAAAAGTTCTCTATACGCCTTTTAAACATCTTTTTCACTCCATGAAGAAAATATGAGCCAACCCATATCTAGAGGTGCAAATGATACCACACTTAGAAAATTTATTTACGTTTGGCTCATAAAAAATGTGTGGTATTTGGTTCACATTTCTCTTCCTTCTTTTTTTTTTGAGGGGTTTTTCTTTTTTTTTTTTTTGAGGGTTTGAAACTCACTTATTCAATTAAATGAATTTAGCGAAAAATATGAACTTGGTTTATTAATATATAATCAAATATGAGCTTGATTTGGTTGACTCGTTTTTAATTTATTTTTCTCATACTATATGTACTTGCGTAAAAAATGTAAAAATGTCACAAAAAAATATCTTGTACCAAAAAAAAAAAGTAAATTCAGAAGTTCTAAACTATTGAATATTTATAATTCATAAAAAATAAAAATTTCATAACTTCTTGACGACAAAAAATATATATCAATTTTTTTATAGGTTACCATATCCTAAGAACGAAGTTTCTACCTTTGTTTAGTGATCGAATTTTTTCCGATACAAACGAATCAAATATCAAACATTTGACCACTTGGTTAATTCGTTCAAGTCCCTTATGAATCAAAATATTGTTGGTATAAAAATTTAATTTTAACAATATAAGCATGAACAAAATTTTATATATTTCTATAATATAAATAAATAATAATTGTTACTAAAATATTAACCGTCAACTTTTTTTTGTTCTTCTCTCATTCTCAAACCCTAGCCGTCACCATCTTTTTTCTTCTTGTCTACCGAATGAGGGTGATTCAAGTTCAAAATTGACCCTAACTCACTCCTCCGAAATCTTTTTCCTTCCCTTTTAGTTAAAGGAAAATGCTACTTCTCAAGAAAAATAGCTTCAAGAATTTTTCAAGAAATAGTTGGCAAATTTTAATTGGATGATTTATTTGTCCACTTCCTATTTTTCAGCCACACCTCCTTGAATTGTGGCAAATAGTGCATTGTGATTGGCTATTCTTTATTCTTGAAGAATTCTTGATGTTATTTTTCTAGAGATATAGCATTGCTCATAGTTAAATAAGTGATTTTCACATATTTTCAGTCTTCTTTCATTTGTTTTTGTGATTTCGTCGTCTTTGCACAACTCAGTTTGTTTTGATTTCACGTCTTTGTGCGATGTGTTTTAGATTTCCCATCTTAGTGCAGTCTTTATTTGATTCAGGTTGAAAGATTAGTTTCGAACAAGTGCAGATCCATTCAATTATTTTGGCTTCGAGCAAGTGCATTGGTACTCCCATTTTATGCTATTAACATGGATAATGTGCGGGTTTCTTTTTATTCACTTAAGGAGTAGGATTAGAGATTTGAAATTGAACATGGGAGTGATGAATTGGGATTCTAGAAATTTACGAATTTAAAGTGATAATTTTGATTTTGTTTATGTCAATTTAGTCCTGAAAATATGCCTCATCATATCATTCTTGTCAGCCAAAAAAATGTCAGCTCAACTTTTTTTGTATAACGTCAGTGACTAAAATGGCTAACGGATTCTAGAGTGAGAGAGTGTTTTATATTTTTTTTCCTGAGTCAGGGACTATTAATGACCGGATGTGTTGTAAGCACATTAGGAATCAAAAACTACTACTAAACCCAAACTATTAAGATTAATAAAAAAAATCATTAAATACGATTCATATATATCAAAGATTAATTTCACATGAATAGAAGACAAGCAAACAACAAGCTTTGTTGTTTGGTCTTTTTAGATTGCAAAATATAAAGTCAACATTCTTAGAAGACATGGCATTATTATGCATGATCGTTTAAACTCTATAAATCGTCAAGAACCAATAGTGTTAGGAAGCCAAGATGTCAAAACCAAAATGATAGTTTCCCGTTAAAAATAATAATAATTAACACTTAACAAACGCTTAACATGTTTCTGGCGTCTATCATTTTTCCACCATATTTTGAAATATATCTAAAAGTTTTTGGTCAACAAACGTCAGCTTTAGACAAATCAATACATATACAAATGAACGAAGCAGCCACACCCACACCTATTATAAATAGGCATGCATACAACGAATTGAAATAAGCAATAAGCATATCCTCAAACAATAACAACCAAAAAAACATTCTTAGTTCATTCGCATCAACCATGGCAAAATCTTCACAATCCTCCATAAGTCTTCTAATTTCTTTGAACCTTACATTCCTCTCCATAATATCCCTTGTCACTGCCACTAATTACTATAAAAGCCTATCCCCAACAATGCTGGGTTTTCAAGAAGAGAAATTCACTCACCTTCACTTTTACTTTCACGACATTGTGTCAGGACCAAAACCTAGCATGGTATTTGTAGCTGAGCCTAATGGCAAGGTAAAAAATGCGTTGCCATTCGGGACGGTTGTGGCGATGGATGACCCATTGACAGCTGGTCCTGAACGTGACTCGAAACTTGTGGGTAAGGCTCAAGGAATTTACACTTCTATATCACAAGAGGAGATGGGACTAATGATGGTGATGACCATGGCATTCACTGATGGAGATTTCAATGGAAGTACACTTAGCATATTGGGCAGAAACATGATCATGAGTGAACCTGTTAGAGAAATGGCCATTGTTGGCGGGACTGGGGCTTTTCGTTTTGTACGTGGGTATGCTCAAGCTAAATTTTATTCCGTTGATTACACTAAGGGAGATGCCATTGTGGAATATGATATATTCGTATTCCATTATTAGCTAGGTGTATTACTACTAAAGTAGAGTTTATTTTTTGATCTATTATTTATTAATTAAATTATTGTGTTCCTGTTACACTCTCACGTACCTATAGTACATGTAGGTGAAATAATACAAATGTAATACCACATTCATTTTCAAATTCAATAGTTTTTTTTAGTATTGTGTTGAGTGATAAATTTTAATTTTAATTTTGGAAGACAAACATGTTAAGACTGGTAAACAGACAGAAAGTGTGTAATGATAATTATATGACAAAATGGTACTGTATATGACAAAATATGGCAGTTGTAATCTGTCTTGATGAAAATTATTAAGTTTCAATTTAACATGTTCGATGCTAACGAAAAATGTAATTTGATAGAAAATTTATCTATCAAAGAAACCACACAAGAGTGTTAAGATATATACTAAAAGACAAGTATCAATGAGTTCAGAAAATTTGATGCCAAAATGGGTGGATGCATCTTATGTTTGTGTTTTTTAGCATAATGTAGTTATCACACATGTATACGTGTCAATAACATAACATAACCCCTCAAAAAAAAAACAAAACATAAGTATATAATTTTGGTTATTTACTTTCTTAGTTTGCCTATTGATACTAGGATTTTTCGTCAAACTTTGTGGCGAGGATTTTCAAAAAGCAAGCAATGACGTTGATGTCCTTGAAAAACTTTAATATTAATGGACAAAGGCTCTTATAATGTTTGAACTCGTGTTCTGTGAAATTTATTTGAAAAGAAGATTCAGCTGGCATAATTGCTTTTGCTTGATCTTTAATCTCACCATTATTTTGAGTTGCTAGCATTGCGAGTCTATTAGGGTGATTTGATTCTGCAATTTTTGTTCTAATTTCGGATTTCAAGAAATTTGTTAAAACTTGTCTTTGTCTATGAAGACATATTTGAGTTATTAATTTGTGAGCTTAATTATGTCATGGGTAATTAAACAAACATTGAAACCATGATTTGCTTTATTAATGAGCAGAGCACCATATTTAGCTTAAGCATTTGATAATTGTAAGCTTTATTAGTTTATGCTGATTTTGAGTGATTAAACATATCCTCTCTTTTTTTGGTTACAATTAAACATATCCTCTCTGGTCACATTTATAAGCAACTTTTGTTTTTTTAGATTTATTAAATAATTTTTATTTTATATATTAAAGATTAATTACACATGAATAGAATACAAGCGGGCAACAATCTGCGCCGCTAAGCCATTTCGGATGACAAAATCAATCTTCGTAAACACAACATTCATGAACCTAGAAGACATGACATTGATGTGCATGACCTTTTAAACTATATGTAGAAGATCAACAACCTTTGGTGCTAGGAAGTCAAAAGTGTCAAAAGCAAATGGTATAAAAGCATGTTGATTGTAAAAACACGTTTTCTCATGTTTGGTCACTTGACTTTACGCTGCTTTTAAAGTTGCTTGTCCTACCGTAAAATCCTCGACCCCTCATCCCACAAGTGGTGTAACCCCGACCAAGTCCACACATGCATGTTTTTCTCCTACCCATTTGTACACCATAACATCTGCAGGTCTAATTAAGTGTCGATCTTTTATCTAGTGGATCAGTAAGAAAGTTCGCAGACGCCTCCTTCTTCACTGGTATATACTCCCGCCCGCCTGAATATATAAAAGAAGGCATCCCTAACAAAGTCATGTTTGTACTTAAAGTTAGGAAGCTCCTTACAATGAATTGCATGCTCCCCAAAAGTATACAGGCACGCCTTACGACAAACCGAACACACCTCATCAATAGAAAATAGTAGAATCATAAGACAATGTCTAAGGATATATAGTACGGTACTCTATTGATGACATACGTTGACCTAACCCATCAATACGGATAACTAGAAGAAAATCTTGAGCATGTGTTGCTTGCAAACACCCTAAAATTGTCTTATGTCTAGTGGTCATGTCAAACTATTAGTTTAAGTGATGTACCTAAACTATATTATATTTTAGATATATCAATTATTTAATAAATCTAAAAAAATAAAGGTTGTTTATAAATATGATTGAAGGGAGTATATGCACTTCCATCAAGTGGTAAAGTTTTGAATTAAGATATTTGCATTTGACAATTCATCGCCTGTCTTATTTGTGATTTTTAGGCATTCGAACTATTGTTTTCAACATTGATCTTTAGTTACTCCGTGTTATGTTGTTATAAAAAAGGCTAAACATCATTTTCGGTGCTTTAAGTTACATGATTATAATAAGTTAGTCTTTTAAGTTTTTTTTTGTTATAAATTGGTCCTTTAAGTCATAAAATATTTGCACCGTTATCCTAATTTCATCAAACTTAATCAAAAAATATTTATGTGGATGTTTAATGTTAAGTTGGTTTGTCCAAATTCATTGCTCTCAAAACTAGAGCTCATAAATGTGTTATTCGGTCTTGATTCAAAACAAAATTGACTGATTACTTGATTTATAATATTGTTGATCAAATATTTATATGTAAAATTAGGCTTAAAATTCAAAAACAAGAAGAAGAAAATGTGTATAAGTAATCATGTTTGATGTCATAAATACTTTTGAACCTACCATCTTAAATGATCTATAAGCACTTTTTAACGAAGTTGGCTGAAAAGATGGATGACAGTATAAATATTATATGACTTAAAGGATCAATTTGTAACAAAAAAATAACTTAAAGACCAATCCTCTATACATACAAAAGCAAATGTTCAAAATGCATAATCCACATGTCACCCTCTATACATACAAATGCCACATGTCATACTTTAAGAAAACAAATCACATACAAGTTTTTGGTTCTACAAATCACATGAAAAGGTTGACTATGCATATTAATTAACATTAAAATAGAATCAGATTTCCTATGATTTGAAGTTATAAAAATAAATAAAAACAATTAACAGTTGACTATTATGCTACGAATTTTTTCAGGCAGACAAGCGAATTTTTTTGGATCAATTTTATATTGCAGAAAAAATAATAAATGCCCATTGCCCATTGCTGTTATAAAAAATAAAAAGGAGAATGCTAACCAGTGCCCTCAGGGCAATGGTTAAGTATCTAAATCAAGTAAGTTTTAATGAAAAAAATGTGTAATCATTACTTTATCAAAAGTGAAATCGTATGTTTCCAAGACAAAATTTCTAATTGTAGGTTCCTTAACCATTGCCCTGAGGGCACTGGTTAGCAAGACCCAAATAAAAATAATGCTTTTAGCTTGTTTAGTGCTGCTTCTGGCCTTAAAGCAAATAAGGCTAAGAGCTCAATTTATTTGGGAGGTGTATCCATGAGCGTTCAAGATACTATTGTCACTAAGTTTAACCTCATCAAAGGTGAGCTTCCTTTTCGGTACCTTGGGGTCCCATTGTCCTCCAAAAAATTATCTGTTATTCAGTGTCAACCTTTGGTGAAGAAGATCATCTGTAGAATTGAAAATTGGTCTTCTAAGTTGTTATCGTATGCTGGTAGGTTACAACTTATCAAATCAGTCTTGTTTGGTGTTCAAACTTATTGGAGTCAGGTTTTTGTGCTTCCTCAGAAGGTTCTAAAACTTATTCAAACAGCTTGTAGGGTTTTTCTCTGGACTGGAAAATCTGGCACCTCCAAAAGAGCTCTTATTGCTTGGGAGCGTATATGTCTACCTAAGACAGCTGGTGGGTGGAATGTAATTGATTTGAAAGTTTGGAATCAAGCTGCAATCTGTAAACTTCTTTGGAATTTGGCCAACAAGAAGGATGTTTTATGGGTGAAATGGGTACATGAATATTACACCAAGGGGAGGAATGTGCTACTCATGGATGTGCCTGCACAAGCTTCATGGGTAATAAAAAAAGTCTTTGGTGCAGCAAAGACTATTTCAAGTGTTAATGGCAGTATTTTTCAACAAGCTAATTTCTCTATTAAAAGAATATATAATGCTTTAAGAGGTGACTTTTCAAAGGTTGGGTGGAGGAAAATGATATGTAATAATCCAGCCATCCAAAATGTTTGTTTGTTACTTGGTTGATTATTCATGCTAGATTGCCAACTTGTGATAGGATGCTTAAAGTAGGTATCCAATGTGATCAAGTTTGCATTTTGTGTACAAAGGAGAATGAAACTCATTCTCACCTTTTTTTTCTTGTGATTATGCTGATGATGTGTGGAAAGGTGTTATGAGATGGATGAATATGACTGTCAATACTAGCAATTGGCAATCTATTTTGCAATATATTCAGTCTCATTGTAACAGTAACAATGGTATGCATCAAGCTCATAGAATGGTGTTGAGTGTGACCCTGTATATGATCTGGAAGGAGAGGAATGATAGAAGATTTCAGAATTGTTACCGATCTGTTCAACAACTCCTTAACCAAATCAAAATGGATGCTTACATTAGAGGATTGCAATTCAAGAAGGTGCGAACTCTGATGATTCGGGTGCGAGGTTAATGGTTCTTTTGTTTGTTTGAGCTTAGCTCTTGTTTCTTGGTTTTGTTGGTTCCTGATTCCATGTAGTTTGTAATAACTGTTTTGGTTAATGAAAGTTATCTCTATTTACCAAAAATAAAAATAATTAACAGTTGACTAGGTGCGTACGAATTTTTTCAGGCAGGCAAACAAATTTTTTTTGATCAATTTTTATACTGCAGAAAACCATTCAAATCCATATGTTGACATAATATGTCTAATAAATGCACATTTATATACCTTCTGTCAATGTAAATTATAGCAAGTCATTCAATTTTGTTGAAAGCCACAATAAATTTCGTTGGCTACTATTTTTTTTAATTACTTTACAATTTCTTTTGTCAACGTAAATTTGTCTATCACTCGCACTTAAGTAGTTTTCGTATTTTAAGATTTTGTGCCACTCAAATATTCTTATAAAACTCCTTTCTTTTCTAAATTTCTAAATGGCTCCCAACTATGATTTTGTCATTAACATTAACAACAGCCAAAGCAAGTGGTGATTTTTTACAAGAGTTGTCAGACTATGGACATCAAGCGATTCGACTAAAAATATTTGTTGCCAATAATAAATTTCACTAATTTATTATTCATGAGACAGATATTTGTTGCCAATAAATATTAAAAAAAACATGAGACGAATATTTTTCGCTAATAAATATTAAAAACACGGGACACATTTATCTCTAATAGATAAAAAAAACATGTTCAAACCCCGACCACCACAAAAAAAAAGATAAAAAAAAAGGGGGACAAATACTTATAGCTGATAATACATATAAAAAAAGACAAATATTAGTAATTGATACATAAAAAACACGTGACAAATATTTGTCAATGATATATACAAATATTGATTAATAAATGAACCGTCATGATATTCCTAAAAGCTTAGAAGCTCTAAGACCTCCAGAAAGGCTCTAAGACCTCCAGAAAGGCTCTAAAACCTCGGAAGGGCTTTAAAGCCTCTAAAAGAGCTCAGGCGCCCTCAGGAGAGGTTCCTGAGACCTTGGCGCGCTCGCCTTAAAGCACCGCCCTTTCGAGCTTCTAGAAGTCTCTAGAAGCCGCCTAAAATACAAGAATACTCCTGTTGCTTGTAAACCAAGCAACCAAAACCCAAGCCCATAGCAGGCTATAAATACTAGCCTTTTCAACGTACGTCAAGGACACAACGAGTCCCTCAGGGACTACCTAGCAAGGTTTAACGACACGACCATAAAAGTAATCAACCCCAACCAGGAGGTATTCGTAAAAGCTTTCCAGAACGGGCTGAGAGCGGGACAGTTCAATGAATCTCTGGCCAGAAACCCGCTGATACCATGGAGGAAATTATCGCCAGGGCGGACTGTTACATCAAGGGCGAGGAAAGCAACGGGGAGAAAAAAGCAAGGGATGCCAAAGAGCGTGCATCCAATAACACGGAGCGGCGACCTTATCAACCAGCAGCCGGCAGGGACCGAGCCCCCTATAGAAGACCAGAAAGGCGACCTTACATGCCCTATCATCACATGCCACGCCTGGAGGACTTCACGCCCCTAAACACAAGGCCAGAGCGTATCATGAAAGAGGTCTACGAAACGAAGTTGATCCCGAACCCACCCCCATCACGTCACCCCGTCATGGGAGGGGACAAAGACAAATGGTGCAAATATCATAAGATACGCGGTCAAGACACTAATTCATGCATACACCTTCGCCAAGAAATCGAGAGGCTAATACATAACGGAAAGTTGAGAGGATACGCCTAGGACAAGAGGGGCGAGAACAGACAAAAAGCAGACAGTAAGAAGGAGGAAAAGAGCGAAGAGAAGAGACACACGTCAAACACCATATCGGGCGGTTTCGCCGGAGGAGGAGAGTCGAGTTCATCTCGAAAGAAGTATGTAAGACAGGTAATGTTGTGCCAGGAGTATGGAGAAAAAATTCATGAGCACAAGCTTGACGTATCTTTTACAGCCAAGGATTATCGAGACGTCGTACCACACGACGATGACCCCATGGTTATCACTTTGCAAATCTTTAAGTGGGATGTGAAGAGGGTATTGATAGATCCAGGTAGCTCTGCTGATGTACTTTACTATTACACATTTGATCGAATGGGATTAGACCCAGAACAACTACAACCCTTCAAAGGAACGCTGGCGGGATTTACAGGCGAGCAGGTTCACGTAAGGGGCTACATCACCCTCAAGACGACATTTGGAAGTGGGTCTCACGCAAAAACCATTCGTGTAAGGTATCTCATAGTGAACTCGCCCAGCTCTTACAACATCATTATAGGTCGCCCTACTTTCAACCTTTTGGGTGGGTTCTTATCCACTAAATTCTTAGTGATGAAGTATCCTTTAGATACCGGGAAGATTGGAACCAGGGAATGCTATCACAATAATTTGCGGTTGCAGAAAACTAAGAAGAGATCCAGTAACGAGGTAACGCATGAAGTTAACATGATCGATCTCGACCCCAAAGAAGACTTCCAGCAAGAACGACTGGAACCCACCGAACACTTAAAGGAAATCTCCATCGGCCCAGAAGCTTATCATACAACTAAGATTGGTACATCCCTAAGCCCTGAAGAAGAGACCGCCCTGGTGAATTTACTACGAAGGAATTTGGATCTCTTCCCCTGGCGTCCATCTGAAATGCCAGGGATGGATCCTGACATTGCTTGCCACCATTTGTCCATCAAGCCTGGTGTGAAGCCTGTGGTACAGCGAAAAAGGAAGATGGGCGAAGAAATAAGAAAATCTGTAGACGATGAAGTGAAGAGGTTGGTGGACGCCCACTTTATCAGCGAAATAAAATATCCTACGTGGTTAGCCAACACAGTCCTCGTCAAAAAAAGCAAATGGGAAGTGGAGAATGTGCGTGGATTACACGGATTTAAACATGGCGTGCCCCAAAGATCCTTATCCTCTCCCTAATATCGACCACCTGATCGACAGCGCCTCGGGATACAGAACCCTGAGCTTTATGGACGCATTTTCAGGTTATAACCAGATACGGATGGATCCCCTGGACGCCCCAAAAACGACCTTTATGACCAACACTAAGAATTATCACTACGAAGTCATGTCATTTGGTCTCAAAAATGCAGGCGCTACTCTCCAACGATCTATGGACACGGCTTTCTCTCAGCAAATAGGACGGAATCTGGAAGTATATATCGATGACCTGGTAGCGAAAACGAAAGAGGGGCGTAGTCACACAGACGACCTAGAGGAAATTTTAAGCCAGGTTCGGAGGTACAGAATTCGTTTAAATCCAGCAAAGTGTTCTTTCGGAGTACAGGCGGGAAAATTCCTAGGTTTACTCCTAACAAGACGAGGTATTGAAGCAAATCCTGATAAATGCCAGGCGATCATCGACATGAGAAGTCCCTCTAGCATTAAAGAAGTACAACAACTCACAGGAAGGCTGGCAGCTCTATCTCGTTTTCTATCCTGCGCCGGCGACAAAGCTTTCTCTTTCTTCGCCTCCATTAAGAAAAAATAGAAATTTGAGTGGACTCCAGAATGCGAAGACGCTTTCCAACAAATTAAGAAGTTCCTATCTAGCCCGCGCGTTCTTCAGCGACCAAGTCCGAATGTCGTCCTTTTTTTATATTTGGCGATCTCCGAAAACACCATGAGCATAGTCCTGGTAGAAGACTCAGAAGCGGGTGAAAGACCAATTTATTTCGTCAGCAGGGTATTTAAAGGTGCAGAACTACGATATTAGAAGATAGAACGGCTGACCCTTGCGGTCATCGTAATGGCAAGGAAACTCCGCCCATACTTTCAAAGCCACAAAATTGTCGTGAAGTCAGATTACCCCATCAGACAAGTTCTTGGAAAACCAGATCTGACGGGAAGGATGGTGGCCTGGTCTATAGAGCTTTCAGAGTACGACGTTCAGTTTGTTCCAAGAGGGAGTATGAAATCCCAAGTTTTGGCGGATTTTGTGGTGGAGCTCACCTCGCCAATGCAGGAAAAGCCCCCTTTCGTATGGCTTTTATCCGTAGACGGTTCTTCCAACTTAAAAGGCAGTGGCGCGGGTGTGATCTTGGAAGGACCAGATGATATTCTCATAGAACAGTCCCTCAGGTTCGAATTCAAGGCAAGCAACAATCAGGCCGAGTACGAAGCGTTGATCGCCGGCATGACCCTAGCACAAGAGATGGGAGCTGAGAATTTAAGGGCCAAAAGCGATTCCCAGCTCATAACGAGTCAGATCACAGGCGAGTATCAAACAAAGGACGCCCAACTCGCCAAATATCTGGCTAAAGTACAGAGCCTCGCCAAGAGATTTAACTTCTTCGAAGCAGTTTACGTGCCACGAGAGCAAAATTTCAGAGCAAACTTATTAGCAAAGCTCACCAGTACCAAGCGACCAGGCAACAACAAAACCGTCATCCAGGAAATAATCGCTGCTCCCAGTACAAGGGTTGAAGAGGTGCTTCAAGTCGCCGAAAGCAAAGGAGGCTGGATGGAGCCGCTACTCAGATATTTGACTGGATCATTCACGCCCACCAACAGCGAGGAGGAACAGACAGTCAGAAGGCGAGCGTCAAAATTCGTTATCGTTTCTGGTAAGCTTTACAAACGGGTCCGAATGACTCCTTTATTACGCTGCCTAGGGGAAGATGAGACACATATAGTTCTTTTGGAAGTACACGAGGGCGTGTGCGGCAGCCATATTGGCGGGCGAACTTTAGCTACCAAACTCCTCCGCGCAGGATACTACTGGCCCACCACGCTTCAGGATAGCTCAAATTTCGTTAAAAAAGTGTGACAAATGCCAAAGATTTTATGACAAGAAGCACGTTCCAGCTCAAGAGTTGACTTCCGTTTACTCTCCCTGGCCTTTCCATAAATGGGCGGTCGACATTGTTGGACCTTTCCCTCTCGCCTCAGGACAGCTGAAGTTTCTCATAGTTGGCGTGGACTACTTCACCAAGTGGATCGAAGCAGAGGCGGTCGCCAAGATAACCGCAGAAAGGGTGAAGAAATTCTATTGGAGAAAGATCATCTGTCGTTTCGGTCTACCCAAATGCATAGTGTCTGACAATGGAACTCAATTCGCAAGCTCCACAGTACTAGATTTCTGCAAGCACCTGGGATACAGACAAAGTTCGTTTCTGTAATTCACCCACAAGCCAACGGGCAAGCTGAGTCGGCCAACAAGGTTATCCTTAACGGGATCAAGAAGAAGCTGGAGGTCGCCAAAAGCTTATGGGCAGAACAGCTCCATGAGGTAAGAATAATCTTTAAATTAATTCCACTATTCCAGAAAATAATTTTCAAGTTAATTTCATTATCACAAATTATTATATTCTGTATGAACGCCATCTCGGTCAATATAAGTACAGGTACTATGGTCTTGCCACACTACCCCTCATTCTACGACCATGGAAGCTCCATTCACTATGGTCTACGGCACAGACGCCATGCTACCTGTCGAAATAGACACCCCCACTTGGCGGCGGGATATGTTTTCAGAGGAAGGTATCACTTTTTCTTACTTGTCCGACTAACTTTTTTGTATGCAGGAGAATTCTTTTAATTTTTACACATTTATAAAACACGAATTCATGGATTATTCCTTTAAAAAGCAAATGAAGTAGGTTTGGCAGTTAGCATGGACGTCATTGATGAAGTTAGAGAACAAGCCCACATCAGGGAATTTGCCGCCAAGCAGAGAGCGGCCCGACGCTACAACTCTAGGGTAGCGCCCAGGGAAATGAAGGAAGGCGATCTAGTCCTGAAGCAAGTTGTTGCCCCAACAAGAATAGGAAAGCTCTTTCCAAATTGGGAGGGACCATACAGAATTCGAGAAAAGTGTTCTCATGGGGCGTACAAGTTAGAAGAACTGAACGGAGAAGTTGTGCCTCGAACTTGGAACGTAGCTAATCTGCGCCACTATTATAGCTGATTTATTTTGTTTGAATTTTGAATTTCTTGTAATACAGGGTTAAGGTAGTACTCTTTTCCCCTGCAAGAGTAGGGGTTTTTAACGAGGCGCCTTCTCCTTTTTTATAAGATGTTCCTTGCACTTTATTTGTTTCTCACCGCCATTTTTGAATAAGCAGACTCAACTACTCAGAATAGTGGAAGCAAACAAAAACGAATTTGATCCAAAGGATCTACGAGCCCCCTGCAACGTCAACCTTGATAGAGGCTCTGGCGGGGGTCGAATGTAAAACTCGCTGCGAGCCCCTAGCAACGTCAACCTTGATAGAGGCTCTGGCAGGGGTCGACGGTTAAACTCGCCTAAAACAAAAAATGAATTTGATACAAAGGATTTGCGAGCCCCCAGCAACGTCAACCTTGATAGAGGCTCCGGCGGGGGTCGACTGTTAAACTCGCCCAAAACGACAAAACGAATTTGATCCAAAAATAAAATCTTGATAGCGAGAGTTCAACCTTTAAAGGATCGACGTAAGCGCCCTAAAAGCCAACCTTGATAGAGGCTCTTGCGGGGTTCAACCACATAAGTGCCCCTAAAACACCAACCTTGATAGAGGCTCTGGCGGGGTTCAACAACATAAGTGCCCCTAAAACGCCAACCTTGATAGAGGCTCTCGCCAAGTTCGACATCAACAAACACCTACATAAGCGCCCTAAAACGTTAACCTCGATAGAGGCTCTGACGGGGGTCGGCGAAAACTCTCGCTAAATACGCCAAAATGCCAAAGCGAAAATCGCCCTAAATAAGGCTCTTATAAGAAAAACCTCGAGGTTACCAATAAAAATTCGACGCTAGGAAGATAAACAAATACGAAAGGTTTTCTCAAAAGGCTAACATATAAGTTCAGGCCACCAGCGAAATCTAAGCAGCATCAAAGGATCACGTTAACAAACATTGTTCAAAAAAGCGCTTCGCAGAGTCGCTAAAATTAAGTTAACCAATAAATAGGCACTTCACAAAGCTGCCGAATGTTAAGTTACAAGATCCAAAGAGAAACATAAAATAAATAAAAGGAGTCATTCGTCATCCACCAACTCGCCATCAACAATGATCTTGAAGGGGTCAAGTTCTTCCATCTTTGCCTCGGGATTAAAAAGCAGTACCTGCTCCTTAGCACGTTTGAACCCATTCTCGAAGTACACGGCCAGTGCACACTTTCCCTCATCAACAGCTAACTCTGACTTCTTCAGAGCAGCATCTTTCTCGTCTCTCTCCTCTTCAGCAGCCTCCTTCGCCTTCTTCATTTCCTCTAGAGCCTTTTCCGCAGCTTTCTTCTCTTCCAAAGCATCTGATAGACGTCCCTCTAGGCCAATGGCTTTATGCTTCCACTTCTCCACATCTTCCGAAGCATCCTTGTACTTCCTCTCCACAAGTTCGTGCTTCACCTCCATGGCATGACCTATCAGCAGAACACGCAAGGCAGCAGTCCCAGCGTCCGCAACTAAGTCGCCAAATTTGGCTTTCACCGCATCATCAACGTCGACCTTCGCCAAAGGAACCTGCTCCGCCATATACCTACAAGATGCCAAACAGCACGCCCGGATGAGCCGATTCGAGTAAAATAAAAAAACACATATGTGAATCACCAAATACTCAAGAGAAAGAAAAGAAACAGAAGCATACCGCCTGAAATTAAACTCTGAATGCCAGAATGACTCCATCGCTTCGTCATTCAGGGAAGTACCGCCGACCTCAGTGCTCGCCGATGGGCGACCACCAGCCTTAGTTCCCTTACTAGTCCTTGACTTCTTAGTTACAGGGGAGTCAGCTGTAACCAAAGCATTTGCATCACCAGCACCTTCTACGTCGTCAACCTCTATAACCCCGCCATCACCTTTTGAAGCAGCTTTCTTCCTCTTTAGTTTCCTCAGCGAGACTCCAGCCGGGTTACTAGGCACATAGCCCTCAGGGTTCTTGCTCTTCTCCAACTCCGCCAAATACTTCCTCATCTCAGCACCGGTCAAGGGCAACATCTCATTTACAAACAAAAAAATGAGCAAACATCGATCAATAAAACGTACAAAAATATATATCACAAGGTAGCAACAGAGCATAACCGTTAAAGACACTCACGCAAATAAGCCGTCAAGAGAGTAACGTCGCCCTCCCTATTCAACAGGTCATGAATGTTGGTGAGAGGAACATTTTCAAGAAATTGGACTAAAAGGCGCTCATAAGAGGACATATCCTTGAGTTCGTACCCTCTCACTGCTAGAGGATTACTCGTCCACCGCAGAGGAAACTTTGGCTCTCCAGCCACCAACACGGACGCAGTTGAACATCCCGGCGCTCCCTGTACTCTAACAAAGGTGTCACGCCACTCTTTCTTAAAATTGCAGGCGTATTGAGGAAAGAGCCTTTTTCCCGAGTGAGCGGAGATAACAATCCACGTCCCCTTGTTTACATCCTTAGTCCCGTAAAAACAAAAGAACACGCCCACGGAGGGCTCCAGACCCAAAGCCTTGCATAAAATTTCGAAGCGACGGATGAACGCCCAACTGTTGGGGCGAATTTGTGTGGGCGCCACATTAAGATACTTCAAGACATCCATCTCGAAGGGCATAAAAGGAATTTTCACACCAAACTCCTCCAAAACCGCAGTGTACACGAAGTAAGATTCGTCGCCCTCTCCCGCCATCTCCTGATCACAAACTCGCTCGTCGGGATCACAAGATAATAGAACCACATCCTCCTCTCTCCCAGTGGCAGATATGTCAAACTTACTCCTGAAATAGTCTAAAGCAAAAACATCTACATACAATGACTCCTCCGCGAGTACTTCTTCAGCAAAACGAGCCATTCCTATTAACCTAAGAGGCGAATCCTTTTCTACAAATCCAAACGAAAGCTCTCGAAGCGGACAAGTATCCTGGCAGTCGTCCTTCCTACACTGCGTTCCTGAAGTAGCAGACAGAAACACACAGTCAATATCGCTACTTGAATTAACACTAGACTCGCTAGACAAATCACTAAACAAATCGTCTCCGTGTAACCCTAGATAGTACTTATCCCAATCAATAATCCCATCCAGACCCGTTGCATGCCTCAAGCATTCTTTCCTCAACTGATCCCTTTCAGCTGGATCAGTGGGACAAACCAATTTTCCCTCGTCATCACACTCCCTAATCAAGACCATTTCCAAGGTCTACAGTCCCGGACACAAAGAACAATGAAAGGAGAAACAAAATTAAAAGGACGAAAAGAGGAAGAATACCTGAAACGATTACGCGAAAGATCCTTTAAACTAAGAACAAGAAGAAATGGCAAGCAAAGGAACCGTCGGAGGCAGAGACGAAGAGGAAATGAGAAAAAATGAAAAGTAAACAAAGAGCCAAACACGCTTTAAAGAAGGACAAAAGTCGCCTCGGGAAGCGTGTTTGGGAAGTCGATGAGTGGAGACACGTCATCGGATCAGAACACGTGGCGGCTACTCGAAAGGTCACGAAATACGAACCGTTCGAGAACAGAACGCCTCCCTAAAAGCATGCGCGCCACGCCAACGGAGCATGTCACGCCCATCCAGGCGACCAACCTTCATGTAAGCATGCCCAACGACATACAAGAACGGCTGATCAGTCACAAACCATCTCGCCTTCACTCAAGACTCATGCTTGGGGGGCTACAGGAACCGATAGTGCGTAATACATGCACCCTTGGGGGCTATTAAAACTTTTTGAGACCATCCAGGGAGGATATCTTAAAAACGGATCGTATACATACCCTCGGGGGTCCCAGTACATTTCAGGATCGCCCCAGGAGAATCCTCAAAAATAACAGCAAGTGAAAACTAAAATCCTAAAGAAAGCCAATCACTTCGCCTTGTCCCAAGACTTGTGCCGCCTTGTCCCAAGACTTGTGCTTGGGGGGCTGTGAACCGTCATAATATTCCTAAAGACTTAATGACTTCCAGAAGGTCCAATCTCATGTTGTCATCACTTCGCCTTGTCCCAAGACTTGTGCTTGGGGGGCTGTGAACCGTCATGATATTCCTAAAAGCTTAGAAGCCCTCCAGAGAAGCTCTAAGACCTCCATAAAGGCTCTAAAACCTCGGAAGGGCTTTAAAGCCTCTAAAAGGGTTCAGGCGCCCTCAGGAGAGGCTCTTGAGACCTTGGCGTGCTCGCCTTAAAGCACCGCCCTTCCGAGCTTCTAGAAGTCTCTAGAAGCCGCCTAAAATACAAGAATACCCCTGTTGCTTGTAAACCAAGCAACCAAAACCCAAGCCCATAGCAGGCTATAAATACCACTCTTGAGAGCGTTTTCAGATGATCTAATCATCAGTCAAAACCCTAGCACACGATTCTTAACCCTAGAGTCCCTTACCGTACTTTTTGCAAGTACAATAAATATTAAACAAAATAAAACTGTAAAATATTGTTAATGGTACATAAAAAGAAAAATAAGAGATAGAGATAGAGATAGAGATAGAGATAAATAAAAATAACACGAAAAATATTCTTTACCATTGCTTTAAACAAAATACAAGACAAATATTCATTAATGATAAATATTTAAAAAACAGGAAAAATATTTGTCTCTTACACATAAAAAAACACGAGACATAAATTTTCAATAAATAAATAAATAAATCACATGAGTAATATTTACCCCTAATACACAATAAAATGTAAAACAAATATATATCACTGGAAGAAAAAAAAAAGAGTTATTTTTCATTGACACGTAAAAGCACGGGACATATCCATTCTATCATGGCAAGCAAAACAGTCACGAATACAAAACTACCGGCAAAACCAATAAAGAACTCGACGACACCGCAACTGATCAAACTCAAGGCAGCAAAGATCCAATCTATCATCGACGAAGCAGGTCTACACCAAAAAGAACAACGATGTCGACAAGAACAACTACAAACCTATGAATAGAACAGATCTACACCGGATCTGAACACCATCACTGTAACCATCAAAGCCCAACGGAAGATTGACCGACAATGGAAGCACAACAACTGAGCATCAGAACTCCAAGATCTTAGTCACGGAAAGAAACACCGAGAAAAGGTTCTTCCAAAGAACCACCACCGAAAAAACAGAGGAGATGCGATGAAGATAGAGGCGGTTTGAAACGGAAAGACTTGGATAACACGTGAGGTGGTTTGCTTGGATTGTTTAGAGAGATGTTATTGGCCACCTTTTTCAATGAAAATGTATTTATCACTAATAAATATTAAAAAAAAATATGACACATTTTTTTTTGACAAGATATGACACATATTTGTCATTGAAACATAAGAAAACAAACAAATTTAAAAATAAAATAAAAAATGTGATAAACGATTTTCTTCGATAAATAAAAAATAAAAAAATAAATATTTTTGGAGATTAAAATATAGTAGCCTATCACCCGTGCATTGCACGGGTTAACACACTAGTTGGTAACAAAAAAACTTAAATGATTAATATGTTATAAACATATAACTTAAGGGTGTGTTTGTTTCAACTGATAGAGGGAGGAAAGATTGTGAGTGGAGAGAAAGAAAGTGGAAAGGAGAGGTTTCCATAGTTTAGAACACCATAGAAAGCCATAGGAAAGGAGCATCATTGATGGGGCCCACGCTAAAATTGTTTATGCGCTGCTTTGGACAGAAAATGGACACAAATACCCTCACTTTATTACTTTTATAATTTTCATTGGTTTTTCTTTTATTTCCAACGTTTGTTTTTTTAAGTGGGTGGCGTTTTTGTGGTGTCACGTTTTAATAATTCTTTTGTTACTATTCTTATGTTCTTATTTTTGGCATTATTTTTTCTTTGGTACATTTTTTTGGGTATAATATTTTATATATTAATACTAGAACGCCGACCCGTGCATCGCACGGGTCTCACGGGTCGGAATAATTTGATACATAATAAAACGAAGAATTAATTAAGTTTTTAGTCCCTATAAATATATCAAATTTCGTTTTTAGTCCTCATAAATTTTTTTGATAGATCTTGGTTCCTATAAAAAAATTTAGCACGTAGTTTTAGTCCCTATTAAATTAAAATTTGTTTAATTATGCTTAAAATTTTAAATTTTTTAATGATTTTTTACATACTTGTTTAAAAAATTTCGTACATTTAGAGGTCGAAGCGCTAATAAAAGACAATGATAATAAATTTTTGAAATAATACTTATGCCAATGAATAAATTTATTTAGGTGGACTGGAAAAAGTTTCCTTAGCTAAGTAAATATAGCCGACACAGCAACTTGAAGAAATTTAAAAACCAAATTGTAAAAAACAAAAGGTAAAAACACAGATTATTTAATGTCTGATTTATGCAGATTGAAGGAATTCGATAACAAAGCAAACGGCTCCAGCATTCGAGCAAGCTAAACATCTTTGTCGTCCTTGTGCTCAATTTTGACACGAACAACTCTGGTAGGTTTTGTGACCGACGTCTGGCCAGCTTCATCATCATCAACAGTCACAGAGTCAATGCTATTAGAGGACCTCTTAGCACCTGTTTTGGTGGTTGGTGTGTCAATCACACATGTATTGCTGCATGAGTCCTCAACCTCTGGTACATCCTGCAGACATTGGTGACAAACAATTTGATCAATTGTGTTACGGATTAAACCTTTACGGACTCATGAAAGATTAATGTAATAATTACCATCTGAACATTTGAATTATTTGGCGCATCACCATCCACACTAAGCTCAACAACAGATCCATCGTCGGGTTTCTATCACGTATACATCAATAAAGGGAAGCAATTAGCAACACGATTCTTCCTTTATGTGCATTATTCTATAACAATTATAAAACCGTAATATCAGTTATGTTCTACCTTCAAATTATACTTAAACATAAACTGCTCAATGACAGCAACATCATCAGATGCCTTCTTTACGGCATAATTCCGATACTTCTTTACGACATTTCCTTCACCAACCTCAACCTTGAAAAGAATTTGCTTGTCAATCAGCACATTAAAATCAGCAGGATAATCATTGCCTACTGCTCCCTGCTCAAAAATAATAAAATGTTAGTACAAATTTTCGTCGGTAGATATACCTCATATATAGACCACACATTTATACAATTATATAATACACGACTACCTCATCATGTTCATAGATCAAGTCTTGCACATTACGCCCAATAAACTGGGTCACCTGGCGATCAAAAAGAACAAAAGTAGTGGACCCTGTGTCGTCCATCACGATGACATGCAGCTTGAACCTATCAAATAATCAACTATATCAATACAATTCCACGCATAATAAAAACAAAAATTATATTCGGATAAAATTTGTTTACCTTGGGACTGCACCCTTGCAAGTTTTACACTTGCGACAACAGAGCACTCCGTTGTCAGCGGTGGCCAATGAAGCACACTGGGTGCATGATCGAAAGTATCAATCAACCCCAGTTTCGATCTCACATATAGTGGCAAGCACCGAACCTTGACAGATTTGTAAATATTTCCTAGCCTTTTGCATAAAAATATTGAACAAAAATAACAAAGATGAATCCAAAAATACATCTAAAAATTTCATTAAACAGATAGCCACCTCAGTTGACTCAATCATGCTTTCAATTGTCATTCGGTTGGTGTTGAGCAAGTCATCTGATAAAGACGCGGAGCTGTTCGTTGAAATCTGGCTGACATTTCGGGTTAACTGTATTGATGCATTTTTCATTCTAATAAAAGGGCACCAATGTCAATAGAAGAGTAGCGAGACTCAAGTAGCAAGGTAAGGGACGACAACATATAACTCATGTAACCTATTAATAATAATTGAACAATAATATTTGACAGTGTTACTATTAATATTGCGCTGCCCTTTTCTGTGTGCACATCTTCTCAAACTTTCTTACTTATTACAAATTCTAACATGCCATCAGAAAACTATTGTTAGTGGATATCTTTAGGGTCATATGCCAAATAAGCTACCCATAAACGATGGGAGGACCTCCAGACAACTTAATTACGACCAAAAAAACTTGCCTTTATTCTATAACATATAATAATGTAAATGGTTACCCTGTCATGTACGCAGCGACTTCAGGCAAATCGTCATTTAGCATCAGCTTAGTCCCATTAAAGGCATTAGCAACTCCCATATCACCTCATTTTTCAAAAATTCAATAGCAAGTGAACATAATTTCACATTTCATTCTTGATATCAGCAGAAAGCACAAACTTAAAACATGACATACCTAAATACATGCGTGTCTTGCAGAACTGAAATATCAATATAGTAGGTGTGTGGTTGTCATGGTTGCTAAAAAAGGTCACAATTTTGTCAGCATGTTCACCCCAAAGAGAGCAATGCAAGTGGTTGTTTCTGTAATAAAATATTACCAAAATATCAATTCAGGAACATAAGGTATATTAAAATTATATTACATGAACCAGCAACAAAGAAACAGACAAAGCTTACTCAAGATCCTCAAAAGTGAGATCAATAACCCTGCTTTTCCTTCCATCCTTTTCAGTTTCCCTTATATCACCTCTTTCAATTACATGACCAATAACATATGAAATTACGTATACAAAAGCAAAAACAAATAACAAATGTATGAAATTCCTAAAGGAATGCTTATAGGTAGTAATAATGTACAACGCACATTCAGAATTGAAGTCTTTGAAGTCTTACCCGTAGACACTTCCTCGACAGTTGAAGAGAGAATTTCATTGAATGGCTTGAACTCAAAAACGTTCATAGGGATAGCAGGCGAGTGTACTTTGGTAAAATTTGAATTGTGCATCATACTAAGCTTATGTTTGTGTGAAGTTAACTTATAAGGACCTTCATTAAAACCTACAATTGCATTTTCAAGCTGATATGTACCCCCTTCTTCAACCATGGACCTAAACCTTGCCACCAAATCTTTTCTAGTTGTGGCGTGAATACGTCCACCCTATTGACGACAACAACATCAGTAAAAAACTGGTTAAATTACATAACTAAAAAAACAACGATGACATTAGTTTAATTTTAAAGCTAAGAGTGCAAACATGTAAAAACCTTTTCATCGACCAGTAACATGTTCATGAAAATCATGCTAGTGGGGACCTTCTTCTCTCGAATCAATCAAACGTGAGCAACTCGCACACACATTTTGAGGTTCTTTCTTCCTCCAGAAACAGCTGAGATTGGAGTGTATTTGGCAGACATCATTGGCCGGTTTTTTCCTTTCCAAGAAAGAGAATGCTTGCTTAGATTGAGAAGGTCTGGCTAATAGGTTATGATGTATTTATAGAAAAAGGTGAAATGCGTGTGAGTAGGATATGATGGTTGAGCAATAAAGAGTATTACTTATCACGTTAAGCACAAAATAGTGGAACAAAGTTAGGAAATGGCCAACAATTTAGGATAAGGATTAATATGAATCAGCCTGAAATTAATATTGACATAGTGTGTTTACTAAGGATTGACATCTTGATAAGCATGAAAGATTGAAATACTCGCTATTTTTAGGAAATAGCATAATTTGTTATGCACATTGTGTTGACTTCTCTGCATAAAACATAAGCGATTTTGTTTACTAAAGATTGACATACTGATAAGCATGGAAAAATAGGACATTCTGTTAACTAAAGATTGACACATTGATAAGGATGAAACACATGACACAAATTATTAGGGTTAGGGTTAGCTTGGGGGGATAAGCTGAAGTAGAGATAAATATGAAATAGTTGTTTCGGAAAACAGAAGAGATAAATATGAAATAGTTGTTTCGGAAAAATAGGGCTATAGATAAATATGAAATAGTTGTTTCGGAAAACAAAAGAGATAAATATGAAATAGTTGTTTCGGAAAATAGAAGAGATAAATATGAAATAGTTGTTTCGGAAAATAGAAGAGATAAATATGAAATATGATCAATGGCTAAAATTGAATGGCACCTAAATGTGCAAGATCCAATGGCTCAGAAAAGTGGAGGGAAAAATGGGGGGAAAATATTAGGGTTAGGGTTAGCATCAGAGGTTAAGCATTAGTAAATAAGATAAGTAAATACATATCAATTTAATATGTGGGTAGTTATGTAATTTACTAAATCTAACATTTTTTTATTTTAAATTTTTTATCTTTCTTTCCTTTCTCTTTCTCTTATATCAAACAACTAATAAAATCATCTCACTTTCTACTCTCATTCCTTCCTTTCACAATCTTTCTTTTTACTTTCTTTCCTCGTACTTTCTTTGATCAACCAAACATAGCCTAAAGGACCGCAGAAGATATTTGACAAAAAAAAAAAAAACTTTGTGTTATGTTGTTCATCCCAAACTAAAAGTGCGGGTATTTCTTTTACTAAACTGGAAGTGCGAGTTTATGTTTTGCGCATCACTGCAAATACTATACCAATACTTCTAGTTTTATGAATTTAATTGGCCGATAAAGGGTGGCACTTTGGTGCCATTAATGGCACCATGCCATTACATCCCCACCACACACACACATCACACACATCCACAATGTTTGGGTGTCATCAATGACCAGGATGTAATGGCACGGTGCCATTAATGACACCCAATTATTTCCACCGATAAAGTCCCTCTAAAAGATTTAATTTTGCATTTTTAAACACGAGTTCAAACCTAGAAACTTTAGTCAAGCCACGTAATGTTAGTCTGATGTGATACCCTAATAGTCTAATTTTTATTTTCTTTATCTTCTTTGAGTTTTGTCATGTTTCTAGCGTACCAATCACAAGCTTACCAATAAGAGCCTCCACCGGCGTTGCAAAATGTTGAATGGTGCAATCTCCAAAATCAGTTGTCTTCTGATTGGTATTAGTAAGTCTACACACTCCGTCACGCTGAAATTTAAGACCTCTCGTGTGTTGAGTAAAAAAGAAAAGTCCTCTTCAATGTACACCATCCGGTCACATATATAAGCAAAAATTCATATTTTAGATTCATTAAATAAATGATGTACGTTGTCTACAGACAACGTAGACAACGTACATCATTTATTTATTTAATGAATCTAAAATATGAATTTTTGCTTATATTTATAACCGGAGGGTGTACAAAATTTTCAGCATTCGTACACATTGAGTTTCAATGAGGAAAAAAGTTCTTTACACATTATACACCTTTTGAACATATTTTCACACCGGGGAGAAGTATGAGCCGCCACATATCTGGCTGTGTAAATGATGCCAACACTTCAAATTTATTTACGTTTGGCTCTTAAAAAAAAGTGTGGTTTGAAATTCATTTATTTAATTAAACGAATTTAGCTAAAATTATGAATTGTCTTTATCAATAAGTAATCCAATTTAGGTTTGAATTATTTGACTCGTTTATAGTTTAATTACTTTTCTTGCATTTTTTAGCATTAATCTTGTAAAAAAATGTCACCAAATACTTTATTGTAAAAAAAATAAATATGTACTTAAGAAGTAAAAAAAAAATATAACTTCTTGACTACAAAAGACATTTATCAAAAACGTAATTTTAACAATAGTAAAAAATTTGATATGATGGAACATGAATTTCTCAACACTTAATATGTGTGATAGATAATATGTGTGAGTGACTTGTTTGTTGTTGAAATCTTTAGAGACTTTTGTTTTTTTTTTAAAGGTTTAGAGACTTTTGTTGTTTGCATCAAAATTTTCAATTATTTTAGTTTTACACGTAACTGTAACGTCGATCAGTTCTTCATCCGGAAACATGAGGTTTAGCAATGAAATCATCTACTTTAAAATAAATAAAATCAACGTCACTCGAATACTATTTGCACAAGCATTACTATTGGACAAACAAATGGAAGTAGCTAGCCTTAAGTTTTATAAATAAATAGACATCGATCATATAAATTTATTGAGTGCCACTCATGGGATCAAGACATTTTCCTCTTAGTTCATTCAAATCCACCATGGCAAAATCCTCATCAATATTATCTTCCTCCATAACTCTACTCATCACTCTAAACCTTATTTCCTTCTACATATCCCTGGCTACAGCCACCAATTACTACAAAAGCTTATCTCCAGCGTTGTTGGGTTTTCAAGAAGAGAAGTTCACCCACCTTCACTTCTATTTCCACGACGTTATGGAAGGCCCCAAAGCAAGCGCAGTGATAGTAGCCGAGCCCAACGGCAAGGTTGAAAATTGTCTTCCATTCGGGACAGTAGTGGCTATTGATGATCCGTTGACGATTGGGCCTGAACTTGACTCGAAACTCGTGGGTAAAGCTCAAGGAATTTACGCTTCAATATCACAAGATGAGATGGGACTAATGATGGTTATGACATGGGCGTTCTCAGAGGGAGAATTTAATGGAAGCACACTTAGTATATTGGCTAGGAACATGATCGTGAGTGAACCTATTAGAGAAATGCCTATTGTTGGTGGAACTGGGGCTTTTAGATTTGTACGTGGTTATGCTCAAGCCAAGTTTTACTCTGTGAGTTTTGCCACTGGAAATGCTGTTGTGGAATATGATGTATTCGTGTTCCATTATTAATTAATTAGCATTAGTTGAGTATTTCATATAAGAATAATAATATACTTTGGAGTCTAATTATCGAATTTTTCCCAAAAGTTTATGAATAAACATGTAGTTTGTGATTAAGTTTATAAATAAACATTTAGTTTGTGAATATTTAAAAAAGTTATTTTAGCTTATCTCTCTTATAGTGACATTATATCCCATTGTAAAAGTCTTTTATCTTCTCATAATTATGTTGTAAGATTTGTCCGGAGACAAACAAAGAAGTTTTAGTATTGTTAGAGCATTTTTATGTTGCTTGCCTCCTCATAGTTCATAGTATTGTCCCATATTTTCTATGATGTTCCCTTCTAATATGTACTCGTTAATTATTAATTCTTAATGAAATAACCATCTCTCTTGTATAATATACCACTCCTTCCGTACTAATTATAAGCTCCATTTGAAAAAATAATTGTCTCTAAATATAAACACTTGTACAATTTACTAAGTGGATTTATTGGTTTTTTCTCATATTAATACGAGCAATGCTATATATCAAGAAAGATTTTATCAAGAAATTGTCCCGAAATTAATGTTAGCCAATAAAATCTCAGCGTGGCCGGAAATCATGGGGTGGTGGGTGTTATGTAATTTTTTTTATGAAACGTTAATAAATAAGATTGAAATCTAAGGGTGATTATTCTGCCATGTCATTCTTGAATTCATCAAGAAAATCCATTCTTGATATCTAGCATTTTCCTTTAAGGAAGAACCACTTATAAAGTGGACACATCAAATTCCCTAATAACTTTTTTGAATATATATATATATATATATATATATATATATATGTGTGTGTGTGTGTGTGTGTGTGTGTGTGTGTGTGTGAAAAAAGTCAAAGGTATTTATAAAATGGGACGGAGATATATAGTAGCAAATATTTGTAAAGTATACGTAAAAAATCATAAGAATAACTTCTGATAAATTTATGACTAGTCTTTTTTATTTTTTTGCTTTCAAGATAACTTTAAGCAATATTTTGTCAAAAAAGAAAAATATTAGCAATATCTTATAGTAAGTCATCCATAGAGATGATACAAATGAGTATTTAAATATTAAACAATTTTATAGGCTAATTTAAAACATTCATTTATGAGATGTTTTGAAAAAACTTTAAACAAATACCTAACTAAAGTTTCTATCCGCCATTACAATGTGACACAGCTAAGTAGATGATGGATAATTGGGTCTTAAATTTTATTTTATATTTCAAAAGAATTTCAAGATATTTTTACTAGTATAGTTGGTTCTTTAATCAACTAACACTCTCGTTAGTATTTTTCATTTTTATTATATTTTGTGTTTATTGTTTGACATCTTCCTTTTGCATGTTTCCAAACGTTAATGTCATGTTATTTGTTTATTACCTCTCTATCTTTTTTGAGAGAGAGATCTATCTAGATCTTGAATTCACGAGTTTTTGCTGCGAAGTTTAACAATTTACTGTTTTATTCATCCTTTCCTTAAGAACACAACACTCTTCACAATTTTCTTTACCTTTCAACTAAACTAAACGGAGTACTTTGTATTCTGTAGATCGAAAGAGTCCTAACATTCAGGATTTGTCCTATGAAAGTACACATACACATATGAGATTCATGTAAATACAGCATAGGTTAAAAATAAAGACTAGTGACAAAAAACAAGTTAATTCATTTTTTTCCTCAAAAAAAAAAATGTTAATTCATTTTTTGAAAAGGTATAATAAACTAAGATATATTAAGTTAGTTTTAGCAAGTTTGACCTAATTTAACATATAAAATATAAACATAAATAATAGCAACTTGATTTATCTTTTAAGTAAGTTCAATATTATTAATCGATGTCATTCAACTCTATTTTTAAAATAGCAAGGCAACCCATCGTTAAATAAAGCCTAAAGCAAGTTTCACAGTGATGCATTTTATATTGTAATATATAGCTTGATTTAAACTTTTGAGTTGACATTTATATCTTCTAAAATAAAAATAAAAAAAATCAAGTCTTGCAACTATAAATCAAGAAGACAATCTACATCAAAAAATAAATCAAGAAGACAACAACCAATAGAGTTCAAATAAAATAGACTATAAAATAAAGACCAAGAGACTATAATATTTATATAAAAAAACAAACGCATTAAACAACAATAAATTCAGACCAAAGAAAAAGGATTAGAACAATAATAAAGTGAGCTAAATCCAATCAAATTCTAACCAAGAGTAAATTGTAGATTGAGCTCGTGAAACAATACAGATAAAAAACGACAAGGAATAATACAAATGAAAACTAGTCCTTGCACCCGTGCTGCCGCACGGGTCATACAAATTGCATATGTGCAAATCCTAAAAGCAAATTTTAATAGTAAGTATCAAACCTTGAAAGTACATCTTAGTGATCACACCTCTCTCTGTTGTTATGGATAAAATATGAAAATAAAACTGTATTAGTCTAAGAAAATAATGTGTTCTCTATGTATAATCTTATATGCTATATGTGTGGGATATATGAACTTCTTTTTAAGAAAACATATCAACCAATTTACGGACCTTCCTTAAAAAAAAAAACCAATTTATGGACCGAAAATGTATACCCAAACACAAAAAATAAGGAAAGGAAAATAAAAGGAGAACCACATCACCTTAACAAAGCAGAAAAGCATAAATGATCATGGTAGTAGAGTTGGGCAATCATGCATATATAAGATAAGTTGGGGCAAGATTTTATTGAAAAAATTAAAACGTTCATTTTTAGAGTTTCCAATCTAATGAATGGAACTTTTTTTGGATATCATAATCATTGTAATCTTCTTATCATGTTAGGACTGACTTTTCCTAAATTTTCTGACAATTTGATTAGTGTATACGTTTTTTTATTTATTTTATGTGGACATATGGATTTAATTATTTAATAATTGTAGCATACATATTTTTCTTTGAGGTATATAGTACTAACTGTCAAGTATAGGTATGGCAACAAAACCCATACCCACGGTTACCCACCCGAACCAAACCCAATTTGACGGGTTTTCCCCGTTTTGACTGGGTTTGGGTATGGGTATGAGTTTTCCCCGATTTAAAAATACGTGTATGGGACGGGTAACGGGTATATAGGTACCCACCCCGAACCCATACCCAAACCCGTCCCAAATGTAAAATATTACTTTATGTTGATATGTCATGTTATTTTGTTTGATAATTGTCATGTTAATAAAAACTACCTTTGATACTTAAAGATCTACTAAATCATTACGTCTAACAAATGTTAAAGTGAGCATATTGTTGGATAATGTATTACAATGTTGCTTTTAGGGATGCAAAAAAACTTCTATTTTTTATTAAAAAAAATTATTCAATGAGGGGACGGGGATGGGGCGGGGATATCCAAACCCGTCGGGGACGGGGATGAGATTCAATTTCTCATCCCCGTTGGGTATGGGTAGGGTATCGGGTAAGTATATGAGAATCGGGTATGGGGATGGGGAAGGTAAAACCCATCCCCAGCCCGCCCCATTGTCATGCCTATTCAAGTAAGTCTTTGTATTCTCCTTTCATTTTGTGTGACATGCAGAATGGGAAGTTCCTTTTTCTTTTTTTCAATAGTGGAGGAAACTATTCAATTTGATAATTAATTGATTCTTTAATTCTTCAAAGATAATTGGAAAGTCAAGTTGTTAATTAATAGTGTAAATTTTTTTTAGATGTACAAATTCAAAGATATATAAATATGAAGAAGATAGAGAGATAGATGTGTAACTTGGATCATATCCTTTAACCTTCTCTATATATTGTTTTTAGAGGCACTATTCTTTATTCATCTCAATTTTATCCATCTTTATCTTAATTACACATACACAATGTTTATCTCTATCATTATACTTGGAGTAATATGTTTATTATTATTTTTATACGAAAAAATGGTAGACACTTGTCTTCACCTTTATAAAAAAACAGTATTATTTATAAATATACCCCTTATTTATATTACCAATCTGTATTAATTAATAGCCAAAAAATAAAGAGTAAAAAAGAGAAGAAAAACTATAACACCAAATTGAAGAGGAATCATCCAATAGTTTCATGGAGAAAGTGACGATAAACAACCATTTTTAATAAGCTTCTTCCTCACCATCAATGATGCAACAAAATAAAAAATAGAAGCATCATTTATCCTAATTCACAAAAAAAATAAAAAATCCACATACACGTTAAGGAATAAAAAAATATATAAAAGAAAGTTCGAAAAATAGACTAATAAACATTTGAAGCTTAACTATTTGATCAATCTAAGAGTAACTTGACTCCCTATCAATTATCATATCATAGAAACCAGTTAATAATCAAGATAAGAGAAAAATTGTACCTACACTAATGAATAAATCGTCATATAATTAATACCAAGAAATATTGAAAAATGGATTCAAATCCAAATCCAACACCAAAACTCACTGGTTTCTAGCCTTCATCTTTTGCAGCGAATTAAGACTACTACCACCACATAGTATTATTAGAATTGTGAATATTGTTATTTCCTTTCATATTTGAAGCTCTTTGTCTCCTCATGTAGCCACCTAAAGCTTGTCCTATTGCAAACTCCAATCCACAAATAGAACACTCTTGTTTTAGACTTTGATAATCAAAAGATGAAGAGTAAAAGTGAGTGGAAAAACAACAATACAAAATTGAAGATAAACTATCCAATTGTTACTTGAAAGTGATGATGAACAAAACCCAAAATATGATGCACAAAATCACATATTTATACACAATGTTTTCAATATAGAAACTAAAAATATTGAGATCATATTAGTGGTTGTATATATAATGAGTGAGTGTATGGTCATAATTAAAAAATGAGTTACGGAATAAAAAAAAAAGCAGTTCAAAGGTTGTGATAGAAATGAATCCATCCATCCATAATCCATAATAAACATGTAAAGAATGTGTGAAGGAGGTATAACGTAAAATGAAACAAAAAACAGAACGTCAAATTAAAAGTTAATTGTGCCTTGTATTACTTGAACTTGTGTATTCTTTTTAATTGTTGATGTCAACTACTGTATTGATTCATTGTTGGTTTGTTCATGATATGCTATTCATTCATTTCAATCATAATGTATTAGTGGAAGCGATATTATAACACTAAAACAGCTACTGGTTAAGTGGTTAAAGTGCTTGGATGGAGGTGCTTGCATGGAGGCTATGGGTTGCGAGTTCAACTCCCTGCAGAGACTTTTTTCAGAAAGATTTTTTAAACCTCTCAAAAAAGGGAAAGATTTTTTAAACCTCTCAAAAAAGGCAAGATTAGGTTTAGGTTTAGGGTTTTATAATGAGCATGCATTGTGAACCTTAGTCCTGCAAAGACTTTTTTCAGAAAGATTTTTTAAACCTCTCAAAAAAGGTAGGTTTAGGTTTAGGGTTTCATAATGAGCATGCATTGTGAACCTTAGTATTATATATTAAGATATGAGTATGTATTCCTCTTTTGAAATCTAAAGCCCTTTTGATTACTTGGCCTTTTGGCCGACCATGAGTAAAAAGTATGATTTTAGCTTTTTAGCTTAGTAGACAAAGGACGAAATTGGACTACTAAAACCTTAAACATAAGTTTTTTATTCAGATTGGTCAAATACCTCCCTGGATCCTTTAAGTTTCACGTTTGAAATAGATAGGTCCTTTAAATTTCAAAGGTTACAGATAGGTCCTTTAAGTTTCTAAGGTTTCACATAGGAGGTATTTGGCCATTCAGATTAATCATACTAAATAACATGGGTTAATTAAGTTTTTAGTCCCTGTAAATATTGACAGTTTTGTTTTTAATCCCTACAAAATAAAATCACATTTTTTAGTCCCTATAAAATTTTCCATCAGCATTTTTAGTCCCTATAAAATTTTCCATCAACATTTTTAGTCCCTATAAAATTTTTCCATCAGCATTTTTAGTCCCTAAAATGCTTAAGGAAAATGTCATAGGGACTAAAAAGTGTGATTTTATTTTGTAGGGACTAAAAACAAAACTGTGAATATTTATAGGGACTAAAAACTTAATTAACCCAAATAACATCAAAGAGCGTAATGGTTAAATAGAGTTTGAACGTGTTAATATTATATAAAATTCTCATCGTTTTTGCTTTGTGATTTTGGATCAGTCTAAAAGTCAACCAATGATATTTAACTTCAACAATTTATCGTATCTCACCGTACAAAATGATTCCTATGCTAGTATTTGAAACTGCGTGGCCAAAGGAAGTTTCACTTAAATTACGTACAATATTTGGTGACTTTGGTGAATGGTGAAGGACAGATCAAGCTCGAATCTTTGCTAAAAAAAAAAGATCAAGCTCGAATCTGAATGAAGTAAATCAAGCATGGAGTTTATAGGTGCATGACTTTGGTGGATGACATTCTAAACCGCCTTCTTTTGAAGGAGAAAAAAATAGGGAAATTAGTAAATGATGTGCCAACATGAGTCTTAGAAAAAAAAAAAAAAACATGAGTCTTAGAAGGGAATGTGGACTTTCTATGATAAGAGATAACACTTATAAACAATGTGAGAGATGCGAAGAAATAACCCAAAAAGGTTGGAAAGGAAAGAAACCAAAACATTTATTTTTATAGGGTGTTGCTAACAAGTGCCCTAAGAGCATTGTTTAAGGAACCCACAAGGGGAAAATATGTCTTGAAAATACAAGTCAAACACTTGTTAAAGTCATAACGTACAATTTCCAATGCAAAAGTTGCTACCTTTAGATGCTTAAACAATGTCCTTAGGGCACTTGTTAGCATTTTCCATTTTTATAAGATATGAACCAAAGACAAAATGAATTTTGATGAGTGGCCGGCCGAGTAAAATATTTTTCACTATCAACCAATTACAACTCAACATTTTTTTAAGGGGTACAACTCAACAATTTTTTTTTACACAAACAACTCAACATTTATTGTATACACACTTCTATGTCGATATCCTTTGGCCTCTCAAAAATATGTTGAAATCGTTTGGCTTACGATAGTAGTACTCCTTCCGTCTTACAATAATTGTCACTTTACCATTTTTTTTTCTCAAAATAGTTGTCACTTTAGAATACCAATGCAACATTTATTATTTTTTTCCATTAATATACCCTTATTTATTGAATTTCATCTAACTTAACTACTCCACTAACTACAATTAATAAGAGTGTTTTAGTAAATGACACTAATTTTACTATCAAAATCAATCCAACTAATCATTTCCTTAATAACCGTGCACAAACCTGCCATTCAAAAAAAAATCGTGCACAAACCTTAAACGACTATAATTTAAAGACGGAGGGAGTAGTAAAAAATATGTTTGGTAAATCCTCCCTCCGGTAACTATTATAAGCAAAAAACTATTTTTTAGATTCATTGAATGAAGGATGTATGTGGTCATTAATATAGACCACATACATCATTTATTCAATGAACCTAAAAATTGTTTTTTGTTTATATTAGTGATCGGAGGGAGTATTAAATACTCCCTCCGGTCTTTATTATGAGAAACAAAACCAAAAAACATCAAAATCAATGCAAATTATTAAATAATGTAATTTTTTGAATATTTTTACAAATATACCCTTGTAAAAATGTGAAACATTAAATACACCCACTAATATTAAAAACATAAACATTAAATGAGAGGTAAAAAAATATTTTAAGGGTCTTATTAACGAGTGCCCCCGGGGCACTCTTTAAGCATACTAAATTAAGAAATTATTATTTAAAAATGTCAAAGTTTTCAATTTTCAATGCACAAATTACACAAACTTTCATAAAAAGTTTCCATTTAAGTCCCTTAACCAGTGCCCCGGGGGCACTGGTTAACATTTCCCATATTTTAAACATTAACTACACCTTAAAAGTTGTGACATTTCTTATAAATAAGACCATTTTTTTTTTTTGAAAATTCTCTTAGACTCCCTTCATTTTTTATCTTTTGATGTTTTAGCTAAGGACACACGTCTTAAGGAGTAATTAAACCATATAAATATTTGTGTGTTTTAGACTAAAATATCCTTATTTATGATTAAATTCACATGTGATAAGTCAAATGTCACAACTCCATTAATAGTTTTATAATGTGTTTTCCAACAAAGATAAACTTGAAAAAAAAGGTATTAAATATACTAAAATATAAAAAAAAAATGAAAATAGAGGGAGTAACAAGGAACATAAGAAGTATCATACTCCCTCCGGTCCTATTTACAAGAAACAATTTACTTTTTAGATACATTAAATAATTTATGTATTTGGTTTAGGTTCTTGACTAGATACATACATTATTCAATATATCTAAAAAGTCAATTTTCTCTTGTAAATAGGACCGGAGGGAGTATCATTTGATGACATGATATAAATATGTAATTATGATATCATCATTTATTAATCACATGATATAATTATGATTGGTAGATAAATATCATCATTTATTTATTCTAACCAAGTTGCACTTAAGAAGACCAAATCATTTATTTAAGGAAAAAGAATCTAAATCAAATTATATGTTTTTTTTTAACAAAAACAAAAGAAAAAGAAAAAGAACATAAAAGACACAGGGTCCGTTTGGTTCAACGAGGGGGAGGGGTGGGTTGTTGAGGGGAGGGACAGGAAGGGAAGGGAATGGGAGATATTTCAATTAAATATATGTTTGGTTTAAATGATGGGATGGAAGGGGAGGGGAGGGATTTTAATCAAATATTGGTTCACAAGGGAAGGGGAGAGATTTTAAAACTAAATTACTTTTTTATCCCTCTAATATTAAAATAGTATCACGATTTTTAAATCATTCACTTCATAAAAAATTAAACATGAAAACTCAGTAACCGAAAACTCCATAAATAATCATACACAAAACTTCTAACAAGATATCGGGTATTCATAAATATTAGAGCACTGATTTATAAAATATATTTATAAAATAATCTAGAAAAATATAAAAATATTTATAAAAAAATCATTGTTAGAACTGATTTATAAAATATATTTATAAAAAATCCAACATAAAATTTGTTGATAATGTTTTAATATGTAATACAATTAAAAAATATTAAATAAAAAAATGAGAACAACGTTAGTACAAAAAAAAATTCTCGTAAAAAAAATATAAGAGAAGAATATGTGGTTCTACTTTAAAAAAAAAAAAGAAAAGGATAATATAGGCATAGTTTTAAAACTCGGCTCGGTCATCGACTCGGTAGGGGTACTGGGTCACTGAGTTAATGGTCGAACCACTGAGTCACTGGTTGAACCGCATGACTGAATCGGATTAAACCGAATAACTCGGCTAGATGACTCGGTCTTAAGATTAATTTTTTATAGATATTTAACAAAATTAAATTGGATTGAATAGATGACTCGGCCACTTAAAAACTAAAAAAAAAGACATGTAATATGTATATTAATATCTTTTTTGAAAAAATGTATATTAATATTAATATAATATCTAGATTTTCTAAAAAAATATATGATGTTATATTAATATTATTGTGTAAATATTATATTTAATAATAATTTTCTCTTTCTCTTTTTAAAAGAAAAGAAACGTTGTGTTCTAGCCACTTCTAAAATTAAAATGTGATATATTTACATATATAATATATTTCATTTGATAACAAAGATATGAAGTCGTTGTAGTGGTTAAGTTTTCACCAACTATTCATTTTGATGTCTCTGGTTGGATTCCTATTGTCCTCACTTTTTCATTTTTCATATTATTAATCCTTCCCTAATGACTAATTTCATTTTTCATATTATTAATCCTTCCCTAATGACTAATTATGAGAATAAAGATTTAAAAAAATATTAAACCGGGTTGGCTCAGAAAACCGGCCGAGTCACTGGTTTTTGGCGAGTCAAAACGGTTTTCACCGATTTAAATGCATGGCCGATCTGACATGTGGCTCGAACCGGCATACCCACCGGTTCCCGGTCGGACCGGTTCGACCGGCCGGTCCGAGCCGGTTTTTAAAACTATGAATATAGGCACGTTAAGAAAAAAGGGTAATAAGAAATATATTGAAAACACATAAATTTTTAATAAGGATGATTTTGTCATTTAAAAATAAATATGTGGATAATTATGTCAATGTAATTAAAATTGCATTAACTCATTTATCTTTGCCCTCCCCTCCAAAAAAACTCCAATTTGAGGGGGAGCAATAAATGAGTTTATGAGGGATTTTGCTCCCCTTTCTCTCCCTCCCCTCCCTCCCCATCAAAACCCCCGAACCAAAAGGGTCAGTTTGGTTCGAGAATTAGGAAGGGAGAGTAGGGATTTTAACAGATGAGGGAAGATATTTTAATCAAAAATGTGTTCGGTTCGCAAGGAAGAAGGGGAGAGATTTTAAAATTATTTTACTGTTTTACCCTTAAACTTAATTAAATAAGGATAATAAAGTAACAAAACAATAACGATATCAGAACGTACATTAGTGATTAAAACATTCTAGTTCCAACAACCATTTGACACAATCTCCCCATCCTAGTTCAATCAGAAAATCAAAATGAAGAATTTCCATCACTGATACAATATCTAAAACCTTCTATAAAAATTTGTAGCTGCCTCCAATATATTTCTCCAAACTAGAGAAAGGCTACTTTTTTTTTTTTTTGGTACAAAGAGAAAAACTACTTTTTTTTTGTGGTGGTCGGGGTTCGAATCCCATACCTTACATATTTTATGCATTGTCCCTATCAACTGATCTAAGCTCACGAGAACAGAGAAATGCTACTTTATTCTTTACCGTGAATTTTCATTTTAATATTTTTTTTTATCAATAAATCTTCATTTCAATATTGATACACAACCCTTAATTTTTAGCAACAAAAAGAAAACATGGTAGGGTGTAAAAGCAAAATAAGGAGTGCAGAAAGCAGTTAGCACCTTTATATTGGTTTCTGTATCGCAAAGTTACAACACACGCAACACAACAGAATCAATACGACTGGTAGGTAGCAGAACTCTGCACTCTGTAGTTTCTCCATTCATTCGAATAGAATATAAATAAAAGCACGCAGAATCGTGATCTGCGAATGATTCATTGATTCTGTTTCAGAATGAGCACCATCGATTCTTAATGGTAACCTTTCATAAACCTCCTAATTTCTCTATCTCACATTTTCGATTCGCTATGATTTTCAGTTTCTATTATTCTTGTAACATTATCCGTGCATGTAATTTGAGACGAACCTTACTTAGGGATTATTTACCGGTATTATGCAATTCAAGAATTTCAAATTAAGCTATTGTTTGTTGTTATTATAAGGAGAAATTCAGGATCTCTGAAACTTACAAATGCTAATATTTTATTTTTGTTGATTATAGTTAATTGTGGTTTAATTGTAGTTTTTGTATATTTTGCAGTTTTGTGAACATGAAGGAAAAAAATACTAGCTCTGTTCTCAAGCGTATTTTAGTGAATTGTGCATCTCAGGTTTGTAGATGCTTTTGGTTTTTGGTTACAATATGAAATTTTAGTGTGCCGCGTAAAACCTTTTTCATTATGAGAACAGGGATGTGCGTGGTGTAGATTAGTTTTAGACCGACACCGACATTTAATAAGAATGGAGCATTTGGTGATTATTTGCAAAAAAGCGGTTACAAAATAGAGTAAAGGGGACATGAACTGTTAATGTAAACTAGTTTTAGACTGACGTCCAATAACAATTGACTATTGATAATCTGTTGGCGGTCATTTTTAAAAAGCGATTACAATAAGCATACATGGCAATATGTGGTTTCTTATTGGACGACGGTGTAAAGCTCTTTTACACCGTTAATGTATATCCGTTAAACCCTTTTGTTATATCATTTTTGTTACTTAGAACCCCTATACAAGATAAAGTTGGCTAATCTTTGGTACCTATAAATGGTCGACTTGATTTTATCATTTATCACTTGCAATAACCAAGTTTAATTTATTTACTTAGATGCGTTAAACATGTAATTATGGTTGAGGCATCGGGTTGTTGGGAAGTGGAGGGAATCCGTTGTGTGATTTATGTTTTCTTTTCATTTAGGCTTCAGCCTATATTCTACATGTCTTATTTATGCATGAAAATTGATATGGTTAAGTCTCATTGGATAGGCAAAAGCATACGGGAGTTGTGTTGCAGCTAAGGTTCCAGATATTGAACGTGATATGTGTGTAACAGAGTTTCTGGCATTAAAAAGTTGTATGCAAAATACGGTATCATATTCTACAATTATCTTGACATAAAGTTTTTCTACACGCTGGCTCGGTATTTTAGCTATAAAGCTATTTGTTTCATTTTATGGGGAAATACAACCACAAGCCGCATTGTGGAAAAACTGAAGAGAAACATTTTTGCAAACTTCATTTAATTGGGCCACGGCTTTTGACAGTTACAAGCCGTTTAAGTTTATGAAATTTTGTTTTTCCATGTTTTCCCCCTAAAATTATTGATCTATTATGCTGTGTTGTGTCTACTGTATAACTGTTACTTATTTTTGTGTTTTTATTAAATATCGTATGTTTAAAAATACATATTGCTCCTAACAGCTCAAAAAGAAGGTTTAAGTGAATGTCCATCTGCTTTCCGGGCCATTGAACACACGCAGAAAAAGTTTGATGGTTATACAGATTTCTAATTACCAGTCTAAAGAGGAGGGTCGTAAAGCTTTTGGGGGCAAAGGTTTAATCTTCAACACTCATATCCCCTGTTAACAATAGATACATTAACCTTTTACCATCCATAAGTGTAAATAACTTTAATCGTTTTGCTGCAGTTTATTTTATACCCCAGCTATTTATTGTGTAAACAAGAAGCAGCAACATGTCTAGAAAAGCAACAACCTCAAAGCCTACTATAGGTCTGAGAGGATCTGATGGTCTTTCACATGCTTACATTCAGTATCCACCGCTTCGGTGTAATGTTCCTGAATCAGGGGGGTTATTTTATGACGATGGAAATAAGTTGCTTCTCTCCCCAGCAGCTAACCAGGTAACATGATATGCTTTGTATATTTGTTTTTTAGTGAAAAATGATTTGCGTGTTATGTCAACCATTTTGAATTGCATCAAAATGATGTGTTATCTGTCTATTTCATTGTCAATTGTTAAATCAGATATATTTTTGTAATGTTTAGGTCTTTTCATGGAAAGTCAGTATCTTTGATCCTCTCACTGGTCCGACCACTGACTCAATAAGTGAAGGCCCTATTATAGCTATTCGGTATTCTTTAGACACAAAGGTCATAGCCATCCAGCGATCAGGCCAGGAGATACAGTTTTGGGATAGAGAAACTGCGGAAACGTTTAGCCATAAGTGCAGGCCAGAATCAGAAAGTATACTTGGATTTTTTTGGACAGACAGTCAACAGTGTGACATTGTTATTGTTAAGACCAAGTATGGTTGCCTTTTTTTATCATCTCTACATTTAATTCAATTACATTGGTCAATGATGCATTTTTTTTAATGTCCTGATCTTAAGTTCAGAAGAGATCCAAAAGTTAGTAAAAATGTTTCCAGGCTGGAAATTTTCAGTCCTATTATAGTATAGGATTTTAGAGAATGATTAAATAATGTGGAGTCTTATAGTATAAGGTTTATAAGAATCTTCATTGGACAAAGCATATTCATTGATCTACTAGTCTGGTGGTTAAACCTGTCTTTATAAATCGTGGTAGGGGTCCAGCAACTCTCGTCATCGACACATTTTTTTCTTTTTCTTCTTCTAGTTCTCTCATCACATCAATATCTCTGGCACTTGATTCTCTCCTACTTTTCTTCCCCTCTCTTTATGTTTATTTTTCATCGTCTTGGATGAACATTTAATTATCTTTTAGTTTTTTGGGAAGAAGCATATTGTAAGGCAAAGAAAAGGTACAGAGTCTAATAGCTTTAGATCACTATTAAAGATTAAAAAATATTTATTACGGGAATAAGTTTTGCAATCTGTGTCCATGAGGTGTCAAATCAATGATAAGAGTTTAACATTGTAATCTCATGGGAAGGAGTTCAAATCCCCCCGCGAACGATTGTTTTCAAGGGAAGGAGTTTAATAATTTTACCGATCCCCAAATATTTTTTATTTAAAAAAAGTCTTACAGTTCCTTAAGATATCTGTCAAAATAATCTGCTAAAATGTTTTGTTGGCTGAGCAAAATAATGATGCAAAAAAAACAACCTTATCCTACGAGAGTTGTGAAGGCATGAGTTTTTGCATATGACTTTTGGCACTATGCTCTAATATTGTATTCTAGACTGTTTCAAATATTACATTACTCCCCAAGTATTTTGCCTTCCTCCTTTTTTCTTTTTTGTTGCTCAAGTAAAGAGACCTATTCCATTTTTTTACAGTGGTCTAGACTTGTGTGCATATAAATCCGAGTCCAAATCACTCCAATTGGTGGAAACAAAGAAACTGAATGTTAGTTGGTATATTTATACACATGAAAGCCGCTTGGTTCTTCTTGCTTCTGGAATGCAGTGCAAGACATTCCATGGATTTCAGGTATGAGAGTGTGCTATTTACTTCTTTTTTTCCTTTTAGTTTTAGTACAATAAGATATTTATATCATATAGGATTCGTAATTTATTTTGTTTCAATCAAAGATATAATATCATTATTGTTCAGAAAAGAGTTAATTCATTTGACTGATAGTAAAACATTTCTGGTTAGATTTCATCTGCAGATATTGTGCGCTTACCAAGGTTTGAGATGGTTATGGCCAAATCTGAGGCAAATAGTAAGCCCGTTTTAGCAGCTGAAGACATCTTTATTGTCACTGTGTATGTACCAGTTATTTTCTTCGTTAACCTTAGACCTTTGTAATTTAAATAGCTGCCTGTTGAAAGTTTTTTTAATGATCAATCACAGTTATGGTAGGATATACTGCTTGCAAGTTGATAGAGTTGCAATGCTACTCCATTCCTATAGGCTATATCGTGATGCAGTGATACAACAGGTGGGTTTTGTTCAAATTTCTTATTGACTTTATAATTTAATTAATTCAGCCAAAAGTTCTTTTTTACAATAACATTTGTGAGAGCTTCTCTGAACATATGCCTTTTTTTATTTAGGAAATCTTCCCCTTCTATTTTACTCTGACGAAACTCTGACATCAAATATAATTCACACTGTTAAACAGATAAAATGAATATTTGTGATCCTTGTCCTTTACAATCTTTGATTATTTATGCATTCCACAAAACATTTTTTACTGACAGAAAATTAGTTACAAATCAGTATTAGTTCATTGTATGATTTCATAAGCAGCAAGCGATCTGAAATAATTTCATTAGTAATATGGAGAATTAGATATATGTAATTTCAAAAATTTGCAAATTAATAACGGTAAGATTAATCGAGTTTATCTTAATACAATTATGTTTCTTCTGATCAATTAAAATTAATTTCTAGCTTCAAATTTTACATATGTTGCACATCCCTATTGCAATTCTTAAAAGTGTGTTAATCTGTTTTAGCTAGACAGACAAATAAAACATGTCCACATGGGACATGTAATCCACATGGGACATGTAATTATATCCTGGATCTTGTATGATAACAATTGTGTGTGATTCATTGAACTATGTACATCTGAAAAATAAAAATGAGACTGATGCTCATGATGTTTGCAGGGATCTTTACCAATTTATTCCAGCAGGATTGCTGTGAGTGTGGTCGACAATGTACTTCTTATTCATCAAGTTGATGCAAAGGTTGTTATACTTTATGATCTCTTCGCAGATTCTCGAGCACCAATATCTGCACCACTTCCTTTATTGTTAAGGGGTTTCCCCAGGTCCAGTAGCTCATCTCAATTTAGTGGTAGAGAAAGTGAAAGTTCAGATGGTAATGTTGCTAGTAGCCATGAAGCAGTTACATATGCTGATACATGGATTTTCCTGGTGCCTGACCTCGTATGCGATGTGGCCAATAAGCTATTATGGAAATTCAATTTAGACATAGAAGTAAGTATTTTATTCATTTTGGTATCGATGTCAAATTTGTTGTGCTTCCGTGAAATGAATAACCTTATTTTGTAGGCAATTTCTGCCAGCAACTCAGATGTACCATCAGTATTAGACTTCCTGCAGCGACGGAAGTTGGAGGCTAACAAGGTATGTTCAATCCATCCATCCCAACTTCATTACAGAAATGCTTCTAATTGATTAATTATTCACGATGCAATAGTGAAGCATTTGTTGTTAGCTGTTTCTTTTTAATTTAAACCAAATTTACCAGTAGTCAGTCAGTTTGTACCTGGAATTTGGCCACTTTTGTATTGAAAACTATATTTCTAGGGGATGCAGCTATGTTCCCAGTTAGTTTATTCATCTATGATTCAGAATCAAAGACTTTTAGTTGCCCTAAGTTGGTAAATTTCATCACCTTACTAGAGGATGACCCTTTACTACTAGATGTTGCAGGCTTTGCATCAGACAAAGGGTTGCAGGCTTAGCATCAGACAAAGGAAGGCACTAGGCAGAAAAACTAAGTACCCGTCCTCTTTACTTCTTTGAAGTCTGACAGTGTCACTTCCAGCCATAGGCCTTTGCCATAGTCTAACATAGCCTGCCTTGTTTCACTGGCCAACCCCACTCTTCCTTTGGCATAGTCTTTTGTGTTATCTTATTTTTTGAGCATCCACTTCAGTTATTTTTAATGATCACGTATGTTTAGCAATTTTCACTTCTAGGCATCAATTACACTATTATTTCATTTAGTAGGTTTAAAACTAGCAGAAATTTTTCTTCAATTTATTTAGAGGCCCTTTAGACATAAGCATCCCTTAATATAGAAGGAGAAAATGTTTGAGCAATCAACAGGCATTTGAGACTTAAGAGTCTTACCTGTCTACGGTAAGTGTTACAATTGAGTAGTATCATCTACCCTAGCAAATTTGGAAGGTTATGTAGTCAACTGTATCCAAGACTGTTCAATAAACTTAAATAATTTTTTATGGGGTACTGTGCATGCCTTGTAAATTTATTGCTAAACCTGAGTATTGAATTCCCTGTTATTCTCTATTGAGGTATTGCACTGTAAGTCTGAAATGTGATTCTGGCATAATTCCCCATCTAAATTGGCTGTAAAGGAAGTTGTTTTATATTGATATTGATTTAAATGTCTTTTTAATTGGTTCTAAACTACAATTATTGACAGTATTCGTTTGTTCTGAAACTTTGAACTAATCAATTGATGATTATTTTAAAAATCTCAGCTTACTTCATTTCTGCCTTTTCAGGCTAAACAATTGTGCTTGGGCATAACACAGACACTTATTCTAGAGCACAGACCTGTGCCTGTGGTTGCCAAGGCTATAAATGTACTAGTCTCCTCGTACTCCCATTCAATTAAAACTTGTAGCTATCTGAAGGGGCTGAAACCAGAGATGCCATTAAATTCTGGTGCACAAAATTCTGACGCTGACGCATCTGCTATAGAAAGAGATGCAATTGGGAAATCGATCATACACGAATCTACCACCAGAGTCGACAACGAAACTTTGGACTCTGAGGATGAATCACATTTTACAAATCTTGAACAGAATTTAAAGGATGCCTATGTTGGTGGTAGTGTAAACAATGAGAACTCCCCAAGCAATGAAGCTCATAGTTCTTATGTTACGCAATCATCTTTACTGTCTGTGCAAGAGGAATCCCAACTTACTTCAGCAGCAATTTCACCCGATGAGATGTACAACTTTGTCTTTTCGCCTGTTGATGAAGAGATGGTGGGAGACCCTTCTTATTTGGTTGCTATAATTGTTGAGTTTCTTCACAGGTATGCCAATATTACTCTTTTTTTTTTTGTTAAAAAGCTGCTTTGAGTCTCAAGGCATTCCATAGATTAGTATTCTAGTTTCTAATGGATTTTAGTTTTTCCACTGTTAATGTATGACAATGAGATATATGATTTCAACTATTTAAAAAAACATTGAAATGATGGATGCGAATTTGGGGACTTTAATTTAATATGCTATTTTTTGTATGGAATCTGGTATGCCTTAATGACTTGACTTGGGGTATTATGTACCTATTTATTAGGTGTGTTGGATGAGGTATCTACTTCAAATGATGGATGTGAATTTGGGGACTTTAATTTAATATGCTATTTTTTTATCTGATCATGACTTTTACTGCCATTCTTGAGAATCAGCTCTCAATGCTCTTCATTAATCATTGCAGTGCAAATTTGGAAAAGATTCGTGTGCTCCCAAATCTATATGTATTGATAATTCAACTTCTGGTGCGGAATGAACGCTATGCTGAATTGGGGTTGTTTGTCGTAAATAAGGTTACTGATTTCTCTGTATAGTATTATTGTGAAGATATTAGGCACCTGTATGCTAAATTAGAGTTAATTTAATTCTGAGTAGAGACATTTTGTTGCAGATTTTGGAGCCCTCTAAGGAAGTTGCATTGCAGCTCCTAGAGTCTGGTCGTCAGAATACCCAAACTAGAAAGCTTGGTCTGGATATGCTGAGACAGCTTGGTTTACATAATGATTATGTAGTGTTGCTAGTGCAAGATGGATACTACCTTGAAGCCTTGCGATATGCACGGAAGTATAAGGTAATTTCTACTTTGCTTGATCCTGTTCTGGAAAGTAATTTTGCAGTGTTTAAGTTCTTAAAAGAACAGGGAGATGATGGAAATATGACGAACAGGTGCTACCGTTCTCTCATGATTCTGTAGGATTTATTGCTGTAGAAATTCCATTCGTCCTGTTTCTGTGTCTGCCGATGAGTTTTTATTTACTGCATTTGTAGAAAGCCCTTTGCAGAAAATAGATTATGTGTTTTTAAACAGTAAAATTAAATTAAATCCTTCTTTAGTGGTAGTGTTTAGGGGCTCCCAGATTCCGTAGAGGGCTGCCAGCCCATGATTGATAGAAATTTCAAGTGCCTTGCCTAAGTTATTCACCCTGGCAAGACGAATATAAAAGCAGGCTAAGAGCATGCCGGGTGAAGGGAGCGAAACTACCCTTGCAAAAGAAAAACTCTCCTCTCTGGATTAGTAGGACTTTATGGCTAGGAACCCCACCTTGCATCATGGCCTTGATTAAATGTTTTCTTTGCGGAAGCTGGGAAGAGGGTTGAGGAAGCCTCAGGCTAACCATGAAAAGTAACAGCCAGGGCCACATCATCTCCATTGAATGCCATTTTATCGACCGGCACACACGATCTCGGAAATTTCTTCCCCACTTGTGACTGACACAATACTAGTGATGGAAAAACTGTTGCTGCTACTGCATTGAAAATTCACTGACTGAGCAACTATTTATGAATTATGATCATAAACTGAGATGTTTACGTTGTTGGTGTAGTTGGAGAGGCTTTGGTGCTTTACTAATTTTAAAATTTGAATCGTGAACTTTTTACGAACAAAGATTAATGTAATTTTCTAATTGTCGATCTTGTAACTATAAAGTATATGCGTATTTGCTATCTGAAGTAAATGGATAACGTACTGAAGCATACTATCAAGAGCTGCTTCAAGTAGTTATCCTGTAGAGCGTGTATATCGAAACGTGAAAGTTTCAAAGGGTTTGCGTTTATGATTTTGTTTTAATTTTAGAAAACTCCAAAGCTAACTGGTGTGAGAATTATTTTCAGGTGGATACCATCCGACCATCGTTGTTCTTAGAAGCAGCTTTTGTATCCAATGACTCCCAACATCTTGCAGCAGTTCTAAGATTCTTTACAGATTTTCTGCCTGGCTTCAAAAACACCGCAGAGCATAATAGGTACCATCGCATACTGAATGAGATGAACTCTTCCATGACTGCTTGAGAGGTCTTGCAAGAAAAAAAAACCGGAGAGAAATTTAGTCATTGTCAGGGGTAAACCCTTGTTCAAGCAGGGCTATCTCATCATGATATCCGATATATCCTTCTACATGTTGTATGTTAAATAAATCTCTCTCTTCCTAACAAGTTTAGTTTTAGCAGATTCTGTGATCTAAAGAAACTTTTACTTAGCTTGAGCTTGTGGATGAATTGCCTGGGTTGTCCTTCAAAATTCATCATGCTCTGTAATTGCTATTTACTTAAATTATATTCATTTTTACTAAATATAATATAAATAGGGAACTAAAACAAGAATGAAAAACATCTTATTATTGAACGCGTTAAATGATGTACTAAATAAAATTGCATGATGCATACAATTTTATGAAAATTGAACTCAACATTTTAAGCTGGAGATTTGTTTTTTGATCTATTCCATTTTGATATGAGAAGCATAATAACTTTCTTCAACGTAATTCACTCGTTGTGCATATAGAAGGTCAGCTAGTACCAACAGCCAATCCAGTCTTATATGCTATAGCAGTATTTTGTAAAATAGAATCGATATATTGAATTATGTCACGAACGAACATATACTAGTGTCTCAATCTGTTTGTGTATATGCAAACGCACGCCTACAAAGTCATGGTGATCTAAAATTTTATTTGCATAGTAATGCTGCGAGTCTGGGTTGTCGAGGTAAATGACAAATGGACAAAGCAATTTTGTTGACAGAATGAGCAAAGCAAATATAATAGTATATTTTGTTTTGTAGGACGTGTTCATTATTTTCTGCTTGATTAGAAATTAGTCTCCTGCCACAAAAATGCAATGATTCTTTCCATCTATTGAAGAAATGGAAGCTTATGTTTAGGAGAAACACTGATACAAATGAGATATTGGTGTATCAAATTTTGTATCATTTAAAATATTTTTAAATTATTTAAAACTATTGTGTCCATCTCTTTTATAAAAAAAGAACCATCAATTTTTATTTATTTTTTTGAAATAAGAACCATCAATTTATTTTTATAAAAGAAGAGAATCCCAACTAATAATCAATAACCAAATCGTTAAGATTTGAGTGGTAAGCGCAAAGCTAGAAATGTCTTACCACCTTTCAAAAAAAAAAAAAAACAAAAAGAAAAAAAATGTCTTAACTAAAATGTATTTTAAAAAATAGATTTAATCAATATGTACTCACTATGTAAAATAACTAAAGACGTATAATCATCCCATTATATATTATTATTTGTGCATATATTTGAAAATATAATATCACAAAGTAACTCTTTTTTTTTTGTTGAGAGGCACAAAGTGACTCAATATGGAATACGATTGAAAGTCTGTATAAAAGAAATTACCCTTTGAGTGTAGGATATGAGTAAAAAATAATAATTAAAAGTGACTTAATATTGAATACGATTGAAAGTATGTATTAAAAAAATTGCATAAAGGAGTTACCCTTAAGTGTAATTTTTTTAGTTTTTTAGTGGTGGCCGGGGTTTGAACTCAAGAGGAATTACCCTTAAGTGTATTTTTTTTAGTGGTGGTCGGGGTTTGAACCCAAAACCTTGCATATATTATGCGTTGTCCATACCAACTGAGCTAAGCTCACGATGACTACCCCTTAAGTGTATGATAGGAGTAAAAAAGTGTGCGATTATTAAACTTTTTTTTTTGTTCTTAAAGGTTACCTTCCGTTGAGGTAATTCCATCGAAGTGTGTTAGATATTAATATAAATACTTTTTTTAAACAAAATTCAAACATTGATTCATCACGTTGTGAAGTTTAACCTCTTCGTTAGACTCATCCGGAAGAAAAGATGTTCAAATTTTATCTTGTACTTTATATACTTTATTGTATTGTTTTTTGAAAGAATAACTTACTGTATTGTTGCGGTTGTTACTTGCTAGCAACTAGAAAAAGAAAGAATACTCTATTGAATTATGATCATCATTATAATATATCATATGCTTTAATATATTGTAATTATATACATGAACTACCCGAATCATTTAGTTGTTTTGAGAATAAGGGGGTCAGTGGGTCAATTGAATAATGCAACTCCAGAGTGAACATACAGAACAAACCAAAACAACTGGGATTTTCTATACGTAAAGAATGTATTAGAAATTATTAATTTTAGTAAACAACTTAAAGCTGTTAAACCTGAATTACATGTTGAATATTTGTCCCTAGCTTTTGGAATTTTACATTTGTTTTAGTTATGTTCTATTAATTCTTTTTTTAGTTAGAGTCACCATACCTGAATCCTATACGGACAATCCACTAATATATTAAAGATAATGGAAGAAGCAAGCACTATGAGTTTTTATTACTTCTTGGTTTTGTGTAACATATCAAGTATACATTTTATTAGGATGCAGCCTTTTTACACAATTTGTATGTATTTTTTTCGTTTGTGAGTGAAAAGTAATTTGTAAGTACTGTTGATGTTTGTTTGGCTATGTGTGTGTTTGGTTCAGCTTTGAATATAATTGATTCTGATAGAATTGATTCTGACAGAATTGATTCTGAGAGAATTGATTTATGTTTGGATACAATTATGTAGAATTGATTAAACAAACTGATTTATGTTTGGATACAATTATGTAGAATTGCTTTTGAATATATAATTTCTAAAATAGACATAGCTAAAGGAGAATTGATAAAGAAGGAGAATTGATAAAGGGTAATAAAGGAAAATAATAGGTTGTAATAATAAAATATAATATTTACTGTTTATAATTGATTCTAAAAAAGCTAGAAGCTAGGATTTGTAGCTTCATGGAGAATTGCTTTTGGAGGATAAAAGCAATTCTGAAAAGCCAAACCAAACACGTTGATTTTGGCTAGAATTGCTTTTGGCACTGTAGAGAATTGCTTTTGGCTGGGCAGAAGCTGTGAGAAAAAAAAAGATATTGAGTGAATTTGTTATCTAAAATTGATTAGGGCTAAAACTAAGTTGAAGATAAAATGATTTGTATTTATATACATTAATATAAAGTGAGTTGTAAAATATATTTAAGTGTAAAAATTAATTCTAGAACCAGAAGCTAAAATTTATAGCTTTAAGTAGAATTAAAATCAATTATACACTTCAAGAATCAATTTTAGCCCATTTAAAAATGAAACGAAACATACACTTAGTGTGAATTATTCCACACATGTGTAAAATAATGTGATGTCATAGTAAATGAACTTTTTAGATTGGTTAATCATTTAACCGATAACCAATCTAAAAAGTGAACGGTTTCTAGCAGTATTTTTGGCAGTTTGAAGTGTTTGTGAGAAATTCAATATGCATGATTTTCTTAAAAAAATTGTACTACTCCATCTGGTCACTATTATAAGCAAATTTTGACTTTTTAAGTTCATTCAATAAATGATGTATGCGGTCTATATTATAGACCACATACATCATTTATTGAATGAATCTAAAACGTAGAAATTTGCTTATAATAGTGACCAGAGGGAGTACTACTATATTTTTTGTGGCGACTAATCTATAAAAATCCGTGTTTTTCTTTTGTTTGTTAATTTTGAGGTTTATGAGACTTCCCTGAAAATTGAAGTCCAAGACAAACTTGAGTTTTTGTTTGGTAGTCAGTGGCATGCCATTCTCGTGAAACTGTGACCATCAGGAAACCCCTCAACACTACACAACCTTAACTCTGCTGCGGGTAGCACTTTGGTGTCATTAATGGCACCATGCCATTAAATCTGGGTCTTACAAACACATTGCTATTGCATCTGGGCCACACAACACATCTATTTTAGTGCCATTAATGACCCAGATTTAATGGCACAGTGCCATTAATGGCACCAAAGTGCTACCCTAACTCTGCCTATGCGCGTGCTAAAAATGAATTAAAGACAACTAATAATTAATTAAAACAAGAAAAGTAGATTCGTGGAAAATTTACGCAAGTCCCACCACAAGTCAACAACAACAACTCTCTCTCTTCTTCGTACCATTTCCATACTGCGTCATTTTCATCACCCTCTCCATTAACAACAACAATTTTTAATTACTGATCATAATCATACTAATAATCAAGCTTTGTTCTTCATAATCACTTTTTCCACTTTTTGTAAGGCTTCCCATCCTAATCGCTTCCAAGCCAAGTCAATAACTCTCTCTCTCTCTCTCTCTCTCTCTCTCTCTCTCTCTCTTCTACTGTTACTTATTCACAACTACTGCTTCAGAAGAAGATTCACTATTTTTCTTCTTTTCTCACTCAACTCTAACTAACTTCAACTCCAACTCTCTCACACTTTCCACTTCTGGATCTGTTTCTTTCTTCCATTTCAACGCGATCTTCTACAATGCTTCTCTGATTCTTCATTTTCAGGTCAATTTTCCATTCTTATCTTATCTTACGCATTTTTCATCAATTTCTGTTACGTGTACGATTATCGTTGAATTCGATGAAAACGCATTTAATTCTGTTGATTTTTTTCTTCAATTTTTTGTTGAAATTTGTTGTAGGTTTGACGAGAAGTGTGAATGGCGTCGAAACAAGGACCGAAATCAAAACGATTTGGATCGATTGGAGGAACGAAAGGTGTGAATTCGCCTTCTTCTTCAACAACTTCGTCATCTAAACAGTTTCACGAAACCTCCAATGACGCTCCGAGTTCGCCTGCGTCGTCGTCAGTGCGGAGTAAACCGCAGCAGTTTTATCCAGAAGCTGTGCCGTTGGATTCTCAAAAGACTAAAGAGAATGTAACTGTCACTGTCAGGTTTCGGCCTTTGAAGTAAGTGTTTTGTTTTTAGAATTATTTACAGTAATCGTATTGTGTTACAGCTGTTGATGTTAATTTGATCGAGGTGTGGTGTGTTATGTGTGTGACAGTCCGAGGGAAATTCGTCATGGCGAGGAGATTGCTTGGTATGCAGATGGAGATACTGTAGTGCGAAATGAGTATAATCCTTCTATAGCTTATGCTTACGGTAAAAATTTGCAAGGCTCATATTTGTTGATAGGTTTTATTGCTGTTTAAATTTTTTCATTTGGTATTTAGATTGAAGCATTGAGTTGTATTGTTTTGAGATTGAATTTACATCATAGAATAGAATACTTCTAGAATGTTAGTCACCTTGAAATGTTGAAGAATTTCACGTTTAATTTTGAGAGTAAAATCTCATGGCTATGATAGCTGTAAAATACAATGGAGTGAATAAATTATCACTTTCATATCGATTCAATTGAAGTCTGAACAATAATTCTATTATGAGTGTCCGATAGTGCTTGGTGATATAACCTGAATATTAGTTATAAGTGGCGGACAATTTTCACCTTACAAGTCAGTTTTAGGCAATTAAGTTAGGCTCAACACAAATTCTAAGACGGTATGTGTGTCGAAAATCTTTGTCGTGAGAGTGTGTTGAGACTTGAGAGTCCCTTATTGCATAGTGGTATAACCGGAAAAGAGGTTATAAGTGGGGAAAACTTTCAGCTTACAAATCAGTTTTGTAGGGTTGAGTTAGACCCGACCTAAATTCTAAAATTTTGTTGGAATGAATCTATCCAAAACAAAACTAATACAAAATATAGTCATAAAAAAGAAATATAACAAATCTAGGAAGGGATCCATGTGCTGAACACCCAAGAAAAGCCAACTGAAAAGTCTTGTCCCAATGCATCACTTAGGATAGATACATTCTTTTAAATTCTGAGTTTTCCTTATTCTGACAAAAGGTTGCAAAGTACAACCTTCACTCTGCCAAATAACTTTTCCATCATTGGCGACTGCTGAAATGAAACATTTTAAATCAATTATCAGAAAACGCTCCAAGTTTTGCGGACACAGCCAAGGATCACGAAATAGTCCAAAAGCATCACACCCTAAAGTGTAACGTGCCTCTGGACAAGGAAGAAACAAATGCAAAACTGTTTCCGAGTTTAAAATTTAAACAGTAGGGAGTTTGATGCATAACATTAGTATTAATTATCTTGATTAGCACAGATGCCCAAATGAAAGAATATCCTTACCCATACATAGTTCCACACAATTTAATGCACGCCCCTACTTTGAAGGGGGTTAGACTTGGTGGTCCAAACCAAATGAAAAATGTTCCTCCTTCGTCCTTAATGAGACATTTTTGGATTGGCAATATGAAATCCTCTTTGGTAAACCGTAATTCCTCTTTATAACTTGATGCCATAATGAGGAAATCTCAAGGGAAATATTGTAGACTTTTACTCAATAATGTAATGTTTTTGGAAGATTTAAAAAAATCTTCCTTCCTTTTTTTTGGCACACATTAGATTTTACAGCATACCAAATGATCCTTCTTTTATCTCCTACACCGGATAAAAAGAAATGTGTTAGGATGCATAATCTAGGTTGAGGAAAGATGTTAGTTAGTTATTGTTAACAATAGAGATTGCAAAATAGGGAAAGGACAAATAGGCTAGGGTTTCAATAATGTGAATAACATAACATGTGAATCTAAGGGTTACAAAGAGAATATATAGTACAGCATAAAAGTACTACCTTATAAATATAAAAGGCACAATAGCATAAGCTAAATGGACTTTTATCTAACATCTCACAAGGAAGCATCGAAAACTACCCCTCAAGCTAAAGCTTGTTACAAGTTAACCCTGAAAATAAGAGATCAAACCAAACCAACTAATATCATAACTAATAAAGAGGAGCAATCAAAGAGTGAACAACAACCAAAGAGACGAGGAACCATTAGAGAGAAGAACCAAATCAAACCAAACCGACATAGAGAAGAACCACACTAAAACAATCATCAAAAAACAAAGCAAACACATTCCCAAACTTTTGGGAACTTAATAGCGGAATAATGGTGAAGTCGTTCACGGAGGATCGAATCGAACTTTGATACCATGTTAACAGTAGAGGTTACAAAATAGGGGAAGGACAAAGATGCTAGGGTTTCAAGAATGTGAATAACGTAACACGGTAAACTAAGAGTTACAGAGAGAATATATAGTAAAACATAAAGGTACTAGACTACTAACTTAAAAATGAAAAGGCCTAATAGCATAAGCTCAATAGACTATTATCTAACATCTCCCTGCCAACTCACGATACACTAGCACAAAGCGTTGAGTTTTTTTTTTTGGTGTGAACCAGGTATCCTCGAGCCGGGTAGGACCGCAATGGGTTGCAAAGCTCTCCCGCTAGAGATTTAACATTGTTGCATTCGAACCCAGGACCCTTAGTTAAACTGGAAGAGATCCCGTACCATCTGCATCGAGAGTTTGTTAATCAAGAAACAAAATCGTACTCAATAATAAATAACATATCCCATTTGTTAAGTGACTAGTTAGATAAATAGGGGAATTTTGATTGGGAAGGGGTCATTTTATACAATTAGTTTGTGAGTGAAAAAAGGGATCCTTTGCGAAGGATAATCCTTGGGGGGAATCCTGTTATCCATTCATTTTCTGTTATTCGAGTTCAATAATACAGCTCCAATCCTTTGATTATTTCTATCTAGTTTTCCATATATTTTTCTTTGAGTTACTACAAAATATCTTGGAATCTTCCCAGTCCTGCGAGTGATCCCTGTGGGGAATAATTCCGTTAGAGATGGACGGTGGACAAACAAACATGCCTGGATCAGCAAATCTGATCCCCTAGTGAAACGCAATTAACATGCCTTTGTAGTTATCTCATCTTTTTCATACCTTTTGGATCACTGGGCTCCTAAATGAAGCAAGTCACTTGAGGATATTAACATAGAAGGTTGCCAAACCAAGAAAATGCCTTTTGATGACTTGTCAGTCGGAAACCAACCAAATTAGCAAAAGAACTGTGAAGCTAATTTTCAAGCCAAAAACATAAACAATCAAGTTGTATCCTTTTAAGTGCGGTCAATTCATGGATCAGTGCTAGATAGCTATTCATCTCTACCTAACTGTAGACAAAAGTGAGGCAAATACTATTATGCTTTATTCATCAGTCAAAGAATGTTTATATATACAGCGAGATTACAATCAATTCTCTTCCTTGAATTATGGAGTGACTTTAGGAAACTAAATCATAACATCATAACATATAATATAATAGAAAATAAAGTCTGCACAATAAAAAAGGAAAAAATCACATGGATTCTCCAACACTAACAAACGCTAAAACTTATCTCAAACAAATTAGTCTGAATAATTGCATGATAGAGATAACTTAAAAAGAAAAGAGAGAAAACAAGAATCTGTGTTATTTCTAATTATGTATACAACACAGACACATATATAGTTAATCAGAATCTGTTATTTCTAATTATTGATCATTTTTAATGTGGTATATTAAATCATTAATTTCTCTTTTTCTTGTTTCTAGATCGCGTCTTTGGTCCCACGACCACAACTCGTCATGTCTATGATGTTGCCGCTCAACATGTTGTTAGTGGTGCTATGGAGGGCGTTAATGGTAATTAACAGATTGAACTAACTTCCCTAGACCTATTCAGCGCGGCCAAAGAATAAATTCTACTATTGCTTTGAACAAATCATCATTTTATTTTCCCTAATATGCAGATTACATTTTAGATGTCTGATTTGAAATAATACTAAATCCAATTCTTATGTCAACTAAATAGGTATTGGTAATGCAACTTTGTATAGTTTGAAATTGCTGATTACCTTTTACTTTTAGTTGGATACCATGCACAGTCAAATTATAGCTGTTATTTTCATTTCGGTAGATACATTAAAAGATGTTGGAAATTCCGCCTTTATTGTGGTCCACCCCTAGTCGCCTAATTGTGACATTTGAGTTGCCTCGTGTTGGCTTTGAGGGGGTGAATTTAGTCCCACATCGGTTAGATATAGGACTCTTGATAAGAGTTTATAAAGAGGAGGCACTCCTCACCTTACAAGCCGGTTTTGTAAGGATGAGTTAGGCCCCAAATTTCAATAAAAGATTTAAGTGCAGATATGCATAGTTTTGCAGTCAGTGTATTGAAGACAGTTTTTAACATTTCTGAAGGACGTACAATTTGGATCCTTTAGTGTAAAAGTTATATGCTTTTGACTTTGTTGGTCACTACTTGTCTTCCTATAATTGTTCGCTAAATAAGGTTGCAAGCCTTAGATTGATAGGCAGTCAGATCATGATGTAACCAAAAGGTCTGAGATTTGACATTTTAGCAATTAGCTCACATAATAATCTCTGTCTAAAGAATACGGTAGGTTCTGATCTTTGTAGATTTCATGAGAAAAGAAACCAAGGTAACTTGATGGTTGGAGGGGATGAGTAAAAGATGCCAAGGAAGTCAAGAGTTCTATTCCTACTTCCAGCATAATATTAATAACAATGCTAACATTTACTGTTGAATAAATACTTGATGATTCAGACCATGGGATATTTTAGGGAGCCTCGCGCTACACCTCTCAAATGGACTGTAGTTAGGCATGCAATTTCTTTGATGAAGAAACCTGTCCATTTAACTCTTTTCTCCTTGAAGTTAGCCATTCCAATTGAAAGTCACTCTGCATGGAGAAATACTTGGCTGAGGGATTTCTAGATTGTTTTTCATGTGCTTACCTGGCATATTGGATAATTAACAAATGAGCTCCTCTCTGGTTTTCGTACAGGTACTGTATTTGCATACGGGGTAACAAGCAGTGGGAAGACTCATACAATGCATGTGAGACCACTTATTTTCCTCCTGCATCTTGTTAATCAGTCTAATTTGTTACATATCTTGAATTTGGTAATTTAAGGTTGTTATTTGGAATATTTATCACTTCCTATCTCCTCTCACGAGGATTATTGGTATTTTCTTTGGATTCTTAACATGCTAAAAGTGTGCAGTAGCATTGAACTGAAGCAGCTAGGTTTTTTTGCTAGTTAATTTTACTCAATCAAAATCTGCACTTCCTGCATAAGCTCACCATCGTTTGTTCAAATCCACAACTAAACTGATGTTGACCTGTCATGATAGTCTTGAACATAGAGCAACTACTGTTACATTATATAGGCTAACAAGTTTAAGACTGCAAGCACTTCTTTTTACCAGTTTTTCATGTGACTGGAGACCATTGTAAAGCTTTTTCTTTCCTTCTCTGCTACTTAATAATATGTTATGCAATGTCATCACAAAAATTAATTGATATTATTAGTTATTGCGACAATGGCTGATAATATTGAGTTAAGCTATGACTTTGGATTACTTGCTGATAATTCTAAGAGGTATGCTCTGTCTCATATATTCATAATTGCAGGGTGATCAAAGATCTCCTGGAATCATACCTCTTGCTGTGAAGGATGCTTTTAGCATTATCCAAGAGGTATGGAAAAATACTGGTTTGTTTGTTTCACTTTTATCATGGGAATTATGCAATTTGATGTTTCTTCACACCAGACTCCAAACCGAGAGTTTCTCCTTCGAGTTTCGTATCTAGAGATCTACAATGAGGTGTGCTTCTTCCTCATATGTAGCTTGTTTCATGTGACGCTATGTTCATGTTGATGTGGTCTTCTACAAACATGAAAAGAAATTTGATTATTGCTGCTTTGTTGCTGACACTATTATTCTCCAAACTTCCTTTTAGGTGGTTAATGACTTGTTAAATCCAGCAGGACAGAACTTAAGAGTCAGAGAGGATGCTCAGGTACTGATCATAAGTTCATAACTTTTGTCATCTTTTTTATTGTATCTATATTGTATATTACTTGCTTAATTGTGAGGATTGTCCGCTCTGAATTACTTTGATTGCCAAGTGCCGAAATGTTATTTTTAGTCAATTAAGCCAAGTAACATTTGATAAACAAAAGCAAATTTGGGCTCTAGATGATTTAGAGATATGCCAATATCTTGTAATATCGTTGATATTGTGAGTATTTTTATTTATCTCACATGATTCAGTTTTTTGGTTTTTAGTTTTTAACCTTTAGAGCATCCATTAAGATTAGTTTTGAATTTTTGTAGTTATGATCATGATTTGTCAAAAAAAGGTTATTATTTTGAAGGAAAGTCTGTATCATTTGTATATTGATTCACATGTAGGGAACCTTTGTTGAGGGAATAAAGGAAGAGGTTGTACTCTCCCCTGCTCATGCACTCTCTCTTATTGCAGCCGGAGAAGGTAAAAGTTCCAGCTAGGTTTATTTTCTTGAGGATTGATTTAATTTTCTGGTCTGGTGTACCATCAGAATGTGGGATACTGTAATTAAGTAATGATGTTTATGTATTTTAAAATTGGGTATTACTATGAAAAGTGACGTCACATTAGGTTTATGCATTTAAATAACTGGTATATTTTTTTTTTTTTTTGACAAAAACTGGTATATTTTTTTGACAACTTTTAATATGGTATTGTCAAAAAGCAGCTGCATATATAATATTTTTTGGCTGTTATTAAAAAAACTATTTTTCTGGGTTCTACAAGCCCAGATTTTCTGTTCTTTGTGTGTCCCTTTCTTTATTCTTGACAAAATTTTTAATTTGACAACAGAGCACAGACACGTTGGATCCACAAACCTCAACTTACTCAGCAGCAGGAGCCATACAATTTTTACCCTGGTGGGTCTATACTATCTTAAAGGACAAATCAATTTGTTTCAACCAATTGTTATTGTATTATGTACTAAATTTATCATACAAGATATGTGTGTGTGTATATATATATATCTATCTGTGTATGTGTGTAATACTTACACATAATAATTAATAGGCTAACTTATCCAATAGAGCCAATCTTAATAGCAAACCAATCAACATAATAATTAATCCTATTCTAACACTCAAGTTAATCCAAAAATAGAATAAAAACCCCAAATTAATAATAAAAAATGGTTCAAATATCTTTTTCATCCCTGTAATATACCACTTTTTTACTTTTGGTACTTGGTTTTAGTCTCTGGAATATGTTGACCATATTGATTTTAGTCCTTATATAGTCCGTATTTGAGGGACTAAAATCAATATGGTCTGCATATTATGGAGACCAACTCCAACATAAACAAATAATATAGAGACTAAAACAAAACAAGGGTAAACAATGTATATTTGTAAAGACCAAAAACAAACCAAATTCTATAGACTAAAAACAAAAAGCGATATATTTCTAGGGACAAAACAGGTATTTAAGCCTAAAATAATCTCAAGTTGTAAAATAACCCTAAATAAAATAATGAAATAGGTACTCCCCCAAACGCTAGCTCAAGGGGTGATGATTGCCGACAAGACTAGACATCTAGAGTGTGGATAAATACAGGCGGCTTAATTACATATCTAGCATAGGTTTTGATACCATCTTAAAATTTGGGCTAGTCATCCCTAAAAACTAGCTTGCGTGGGAGGATTGTCCAAACCTTATACGTACTACTTTGTTCATGTCTCTAGTCCATATGAGATCTTAACAATAACGATCTCCAACTTTTAATCAGTTCACGAACGAGAAAAGGGAACATCAAGATGTAACCTATTTCTTTTAAACATATATATGGCATTCCTTTTATTCTTTTTAATTTTATGCTATTTTATAACAGACCGTAGAAAGCAGTCCATGTGGTGAATATATTGAAGGAGAAGCAGTAACACTGTCACAATTGGTAATTATTTTAAACTCAATGGTTAAAGTTGCTTTGTACACGTGATCTCTACTTACAAACTTCAACATGGGTTATGATTTCATGTTATTTTGTTAATATTTTATATATACATGCAGAATCTCATTGATCTAGCAGGTTCAGAGAGTTCAAAAGCTGAAACAATTGGCATGAGAAGGAGAGAAGGATCTTATATCAACAAAAGTCTTTTAACTCTTGGAACTGTGAGGTCTCAAACCTTTCTTCTGAGTATAATTTAGAGACGTGAAATATTATGTATGAAGCGCAAGCTCTGACACAGACACTTGTCACGATACAAACATGGACGCTTCAACACTGCTAATTTAATTAATTTATTATTATTATTATTATTATTATTATTATTATTATTATTATTATATATATATAATATATAATATAATATAATTAGATATGATCTTCATTTATAAAATATCTAAACAGGGAATTACAGTATGTATTTGCATCTATATTGAGCAATTTGTTTCAATACTAAAAACGTTCTAAAACAAGATATGATAGTCTTTCACCTTCATTCCTCTATACAACAACAACAACAACAACAACAACAACGCCTTATCCCACTAAGTGGGGTCGGCTACATGGATCAAATGCCGCCATAATGTTCTATCAAAGACCATATTTGGATCCAACTCATTGACCTCTAAATCTTTTCTAATGGTTTCTCTAATAGTTTTCTTAGGTCTTCCTCTACCTCTTTTAACCTGACTCTCCTCCATTTGATCTACTCTTCTTACCACGGCGTCTACGGGTCTCCTCTCTACATGTCCAAACCATCTAAGCCTATTTTCTACCAACTTTTCTACTATAGGTGCTACCCCCACTCTCTCTCTAATGATGTCATTCCTAATCCTATCATGTCTAGTCTTACCACTCATCCAACGCAACATCCTCATCTCCGCTACGCTTACTTTACTCTCGTGTTGGCTCTTAACCGCCCAACACTCCGTACCATACAACATTGCCGGTCTGACTGCTGTCCGATAGAACTTTCCTTTCAGCTTAAGTGGTACTTTCTTATCGCACAAAACACCTGAGGCTCTTCTCCATTTCAACCACCCAGCTTGAATACGATGATGTACATCAGCTTCTATTTCTCCGTCATTTTGTACTATGGACCCAAGATATCTAAACCGTGTAACTTGGGGTATGATATGATCTCCAACTTTCACCTCTAAGGTAGACCCACTTCTCCTTTTACTGAAGTTACATTCCATATATTCCGTCTTGTTTCTACTCAGGCGGAAACCGTACGCTTCTAAGGCTTGCCTCCAAGTCTCTAGCCTCCCGTTTAACTCCTCCCTCGACTCACCAAGCAAGACTACATCATCTGCAAAAAGCATACATCTCGGTGCTAACTCTTGGATGTGTTCCGTCAGTACATCCAAAACTAAAGTAAAAAGATAAGGACTTAGGGTTGACCCTTGGTGCAGTCCTATTGTTATGGGAAATTCTCCGGTATCCCCATCCTGCGTCCTCACACTAGTCGAAGCCCCCTCATACATATCCTGGATAGCTCTAATATAGGCAATCCTCACCCCTTTCTTCTCCAGGGCTTTCCACAAAATCTCTCTAGGTACTCTATCATACGCCTTCTCCAAATCAATGAAAACTAAGTGCAAGTCTTTTTTATCCGTCCGATATCGCTCCATCACGCTTCATTCCTCTATCTACTACCTAAAAGTTAAAAATGTTGTGATCAAGCCTAACCCTAGAGGTGTCCTTCCTTAAGAAGGTATCAAACTGCTTAGAATTTTGGTACTGTTGTCCATTTTTTGTAGCAAGAGCTAGAAAGTTGAATTTTTAGGTGATTTAGATTTTGATCCTTTCTGCTCCATTTTTTGTAGTAAGAGCTAGAAAGTTGAATTTTAGCACATGATAGGTGGGCCTATGCATCCACCCTTCAAGTCCAAGGACTCTTGCATGAGAGGGTGTTATGATTTATAAAATCATCCATGTGTTATTTCAAAAAAAAAAATAAAAAAATCATCCATGTGTCGTAACTTAAAATCTTAAGCTTTTGTAATAATTGTTTGTTGACAAGTAGGGGTACCAAGTGGATTGATTGTATGTTGGACACTAACAAATGGGTCAAAAGAAATCACTATTTATATTTGTTTAAGACTTTAGAGTCCTCATTTATGCTGTTGTATTCAGTGGACCATGTGCTTTCATACCTGAGAATCCGAGATTAACTGTAATTATCTTTGTTGCACAGGTTATTTCAAAATTGACCGAAGCTAAAGCTAGTCACATTCCATATAGGGACTCCAAATTGACTAGAGTGCTTCAGTCTTCTCTCAGTGGTCATGGACGTGTATCTGTAAGGCTTTCATGTGTTGATATTTGTCTTCGCATATTAATTTGTTAAACATAAATTTCATAATACACATCTTTGTGGTAGAAATGCTATATAAATAAGCAATTATGATAGTTTATTGTTATTTAAATGCAGCTCATTTGTACAGTAACCCCTTCATCAAGTAGCAGTGAAGAGACACATAATACATTGAAGTTTGCTCACCGGGCAAAGCATATTGAAATACAGGCAGCACAAAACAAGGTAAGTTAAAATTAAAATTAGTTTTGGTTGAATCCGAATTTTTCCTACAAAATAAAAAGAGTACAACTGGCACAGAGTACAAAGTCCAGGATTCAACTACTAATCTTCTTCTGCATAATATCATCCCACGACTACAGAAGATACAATTTTCTGAGCAACAAACAAGTACCTCAGTTCTTGTAATTGTAAATAGTAAAACTAGGATTTTGAGAGTATCACTCGACTGTTTAGATCATAGTCACACGGTTCGGCATTCGCTTCGGTACTTGGTACGAATTCGGGTACGTGGTTCGCTACTTTCAAAAAACTAGGTACGTGGGGGGTATACAGAGTCGGTACGTTGTTTGGGTTCGTGGTACGTTCAAATATAATAATCGGTACGTTACTAAAAAATATCTAATAAACATAAAATAAAATAGAAAATGAAAACTATTTTTTTTTTTAAGAGCAAAGAAAAATTAGTTGATTATTATGTGACTATGGCATGATGCACGAATGGTCCTAGATTATATACATAAGACGTACATGCTGCATACATTAACATAGTCATTGTACACTAATTATATGCACTATATATTAAATATCTTAGAATAGTTCGATATTTTATTAGAGTATTGTACTTTATTGCCTAGGACCATTTTCTAATCTTAGAGTATCTTAGATCATCTCCTATAGTTATTTTCTATATTACCTGTTATAATCATGATTTGTTTCCTTGTTTCCATGGTGTTTAGTCTTCTGTATCAAGTTAATATCTCGCTAGTATCCAATTATTATCAATAGCATTCAAAGTTTTTATTATTTGTCTCCTCCTTTTATCTAAAACCCATATTTTTCGATATGGCATCAGAATCTGGATCGGTCCTTTGAAACCTATCCTGTCCCTATTCCGCTGCTGAATTCCCTAAAGTTTTGGGCTCATAGCCTCTCCTCTTGTCCATGTTTGGTTCTTTTGTGACTCTGAGATACGACTTGATGTTGTTACAACCACACTGCCTCTTCTTTGATGTTTGTCATGCAATTGTTTTCTCACTAATGGATTATAGCAGCGGCTTCAAGTCTCAACTAATGTTATATTTTGAGTCTGTACTTTTCTTTGGACCTTCTTCCACACCTGAGTCTATCTTGATCATTTTGCCCCTCCCTCCTGTCTTAGATAAGTACTCTCCACCAGCAATACCCCAGGTTCAAGACAATTTTGCTCCTACTCTTCATTTGCAGATCTATTGTTGGTTGTCTTCATCATCTGCACCTTAACCTCCTTATATAGGCCAGCAATGAATTGGATAAGAGCAGGCCAAATGGACATCCAACTGCTTGGTTATGGCTTCAAAATTAAATACAAATCTCACCCAAGTTACAAGCTAATGGGTGATAAGTTGTTAACCAAAGATAGGCTAGTGCTACCTTGATGGCTGAGTTTCAAGATTCAGTTGTTGGGGGGAAATAGAGGGAGGTTCGATACGAAGGTGACTAAGTGTTCCTCAAGATACAACCTTACAAGCTTAAACCCTTGGTGAAGCTGAATGAGAAACCAAGTCCTCAATATTACCTTTTCAGACATAAAGAAGATTGATGTCTGATGAGGTTGCTTAGAAATTAAAACTACCCCAGATTCAGTTTCTGCGTCTCGTTTCTTTCTGTTTCGTGAGCATTTCTTCCTGTAGATATTTTAGAATGCTTGAAAAGCTAGGATAACTGATGTTTTTCTTGTTTAGTACCCCTTTTCTTATAGAAGATTCCATCCCTTCTGTTCCCTTTCTAATTGCTTTTAATATATACTAAATCTGCAGATAATTGATGAGAAGTCACTTATCAAGAAATACCAACAAGAGATTCAATGCTTAAAGGAAGAATTGGAACAATTAAAGAGGGGCATTGTCACAGTTCAGCCAAAAGACATTGGGGAAGATGACATTGTGCTCCTAAAACAAAAGGTAGGTAATGCTGTACATATCACAGCCTTCTGTTTTGTTTGTCTCTCAGGACATTTTTAGTAAAATATTGTGGGTCAAAGTTAGAATTCAAAATAGAAATACTTATATTATGCTTCAAAAAGTGTTTTTTGAATGGATGTGTCCAAAAAGTTGGTCATAAATAGGAGTCCACTTTTCTATGCCCTCCGGAAAATGGAGTACTGTAGTGTACTAATATATTTTATTTACAAGTTGAGCACTAATTGAACATTTTCAAACTCAGCAATAAAAATTGCAGAGCAAGACATATCTGTAAATTTTATTTGTTTATAATTTTTGTTATTCACTTTGTAGCCTTTATTACTGTCTATAACCATTGACATAGAGTCTATAACCATTGACATAGAATTATTTATCTTATAAAAAAAAATTTGCACTTTTGAAAATGGTAGTACATTTCTCTCTTTTTTGGTGGTGGAATGAGCCCACATATTTGAAAATAGTAGTACAGTCCTCTCTTTTTTGGTGGCGGAATGAGCCCACATATATATCAAAGGCAAACCCTTAATTACTTTCTTTTGTAAGGAAAAAAAAATCATGAAGGGCAAACAGTTAATTACTTTCTTTTGTAAGGAAAAAATAAATCATGAAGGGCAAACAGTTAATTACTTTCTTTTATTTAGAATTGTGAAGTAAATTTACTGGTTATTGAGTTTATTTGTATTCTATAAAATTAGCATTCTGATTTGAATGGTTTTCAATTGTAACTGTGTAAAGTTAGAAGATGGTCAAGTGAAGTTGCAATCCAGATTGGAACAAGAAGAAGACGCTAAAGCTGCTTTGTTAGGCAGAATTCAACGGTTGACTAAGTTGATTTTGGTCTCCACAAAAGCATCACAGTCAACGAGATTTCCTAATAAGCCTGGTCCCCGTAGAAGACATTCCTTTGGAGAAGAAGAGGTGTTTCTCATTTTACTTTCTACTCCCCACCCACTCCCAAATACCAGGAACTTACATTTCTTTTAGTTTTACATACTTTTTTCTCTCTGTCCCTACATTTTTCATTTTAAATTCTTGTTTGCAGCTGGCATATCTTCCATACAAAAGGCGGGATTTAATTTTAGAAGAGGAAAATATTGACCTGTATGTTAATCTGGATGGAAATGCTGCAACAGCTGATGATTCTCCAAAAGAGGAGAAGAAGACAAAGAAACATGGGCTACTAAATTGGTTGAAATCACGTGTAAGTTGTCCATTGCTGTTTGCTATTTCTAATGATAGGGAATTATGATTTATGAGAACATGATTGAAATGCATGTTGCTTTTCCAAGTTGTATAGGTTGCATTTATTGATTATGAAGTTTGATTTGAATTCTTCTCCTTTCATCGTTATTATTAAATCTATCAGACTTATATGACTTGATCATCTTAGCTGTTGTCTGCTCCCATTCTTTACCACCCTATATGTTTTTGGTAATTAAGAACCTAAAATACTCTTTTAGATCATTGTATTAAAAATAATGTAACATCTTGGTTCAGCACGTATTATTCCATAATTCCTATTAAAATTTCAGAAAATTGAATGCATTTTACTTCTTTATTAGGAATTATTTTGATTATGTTATTGGAAATACTTGACATTTATGAGTTTCAATGATCATTCAAAAGATATTTGACAGTATTTAACTGCATGAAATTTCAAGCTTTCTATGGGACATGCATTTGTCACTGGATTATTCTTTTTTGTAAGTTTATAATAATCTTTTAGTTTAGCTTAAGTAACATTTATTTTGATGCACTGTGTGCATGGTTGGGTACCTTGTTGACCATCTTACATAACCCTATTAATAATTTCATTATAGTTACTCAGAAGTTGAATTTCTATTTCTTTAAGTTTGTGTGTTCACTATTTTTATCAGAAACGGGAAAGTGCCTTGACAGGCACTAGTGATAAATCCAGTGGAGCAAAATCTACCAGCACACCGTCTACACCTCAAGCAGACAATGGTAACCATGTGGAGTCCAGACTTTCCCATTCTCTAGCCGCAGAAAGCTCTCCTTCTGCTGATCATATATCCGACGCAAGAGACGATAAAGATATTCACGAGGATAGTTTATTGGGACAAGAGACACCTTTGGTATTTAATGAACTTTTGTTTTTTCTTTTCTTATTGCTGCTTTGGGGAAAAATTCAAAGTTATAAACAGGACAAAAAAACAGATTCTATGCATATGTTTTGACAAAAACTGGTGATGTGATTATTGTCTCAACCTAAAAGTCACTTGAATTCTTTCAAAAACACCACAAACAACCTCAATTATGGTAATAATTCATGTATTATTTAGCATACAGTGTTGTCCTCAAGTGTAGTTCAGTGCATAAATGTCCCTTTCTTTCCATAGAAGTTTCTCAGTGTCCAAGATTATGTATTTGGTATGTGTCAAATTATAACTTTTTTTTTAATCAAATATTACTATTCCTTATCATCTGGTAATCATTAGACCTAAAAGAGTTGGTACATGTTATCTTCAGTTTGAGAAATATGTATAATTTTTTTTATTTTTTTTTACGATGTGTCAAATCTTTGTTAATTGTGTGAAGATATAAGTTTTTTAATCTGAAAAGAGAGAAATATAATGGATATGTGGACTGTATATTATGTAACATCTATATTTTTACCTTACTAGATGTCACTTTTGTTTTCTTGGTTTCTAGACAAGCATCAAATCCGTTGATCAAATTGACCTTCTGAGGGAGCAGCACAAGATTTTATCCGGAGAGGTGGCACTTCATTCAAGTTCATTAAAGAGGCTGTCTGAGGAAACAAGAACAAATCCTCAAAATAATCAGATTCATGTTGGTTACTATCTCTTTTTTGTCTGTATAAACATGTTTTTTGTTTTTTGTTTTTAATTATCATTGTATCTTTTCTGCTGCCTGAAAGTTTTACTTTTGAACTAATAAAGGTGGAGATGAAAAGGTTGAAAGATGAAATTAAGGAAAAGAGTGAACAAATAGATTTGCTGGAAAAGCAAATGTCTAATTATTTCATAGCTTCAGAGCAGACAGATCAATCAGGAGTATCACAGGTATGCTGACATAATTGTTGCTTTGTTTCACTTACTTGCAGACTTAATACTGGTTGTTTTGTACTTCAGGCTGTTGCTGAGCTGATGGAACAACTAAATGATAAATCCTTTGAACTTGAGGTAACAGTTATTTACCATGTGCTAATGTTTTTCAACATATAATTGCATTAGACAGGAAGTCCAGATGGAATTCAATTGAAAAGTAAAATTCAGCAGTCTTCTTATTTTACGAATGGGAAGCCAAGTCTAATTTATTAGATTTAAAAAAAAAAAAAAAATATTTCTCTCTTTTCATGAAATGATTGACAAAATCAGAGCAAAGATAGTTTGTGATTATGTCAATAATTTGACACAATTGGTTTTTTAAAAGCTATGCTTCTAATCATGCAAGATAGAAATGCTGTTTTATTGTTAGGTATCCTAGCTGTTTTAACTGCTAAAGTTACTAGCGCATGAACATGCGGCCTTGCTATGGACCATTCTCTAATGAGCCCAATATAACTAATGCACAATATTCTGCTAATTCAGGTCAAAGCAGCAGACAACCGTATAATTCAAGAACAGCTTAATCAGAAGGTGAAAATTCAGCTTAGTTTTTTATGAGATATCCTATTATTTTTTATCATGTTCTAGCTAAGTGTGAAATATTATCAGATTTGTGAATGCGAAAGCCTGCAAGAAACAGTTGCTTCTTTGAAACAGCAACTTACAGATGCAATAGAGTTGAGGAATTTCAGCCCTGTAGTCAATCATTCACAACATTTCCCTGGAACCAAGGACTATCATGGTGAACTTTACCTTGACAAAGGAAACATGGACAGTACCAATGAAGGGAATCTCAAGCAAGCACAGGTATATTTTTTCACCTTGTGGCCATCTTCATTGGGTGCTCTTTAAGTTCCTAGCCTTCGTTTCATCTCTAGAAGAGCGGCTGTGATTACTAATTAATTTTCCAGCAATTCCCCTTAAGAATGATTACAATGCCCTTATGATACAACAATCATGGCAAACTGCTTGTTATGATAACTTCATTATTACGGTGCAAGTGCTAGGAACACTGGTTTTCCAACACTCAATTTATGATGAGGTGAAACTTATGTGGTCCCTCCCACCACTTTGAAAATAAGTCTCACTAAATAGGTAATAGAACCCATTATTTAGTGGGACTGGCATAAATTTCATCCAATCATAGAGCTAGTGTTGAAGGGAGAATACTAGAAAGACTGTTACTCCTCTTTGGTGCAAAGATTTATTTCAGGTAGGAGCACTTATTATGAGAGGGACAAGGAGGAAAATATTAATTACCGGTCTACAATGGATTATCTAGATTAGAAATTACTTCATCTAGTCAACATAATGTTCTAATCGTATTACATGTGCATGATGAACGGGCACATTTCTACATATATAAATTTCAGTCTGTCTACACTCCTGCATAATATTTGTATAAGATTGAATAATGCATCCGATTTTGATTCTGGAAAGCATCTATTCTCATGTTTATTTCCCTGACTTGAAAATAATTGTCTAAACTCTAGTTTTCTCCCAAGTGCTTTTAGTTTGTTAAGGAAACTTTTTAAATTTTGATTAGTGATAAAGTGGCAAATTTTACAGATTAAAAGTGATGACGAGAAATGTCTAATTACTGATGTTTCTACTTGCATTCTATTCGAAATAAATATAATGGCTTCAAGTGTTTAGTATATAGCTAAATTAATTATCATTCCCACTGATCTAGTGCTTGTTTTAATTAGGCAAGTGAGATAGAAGAGCTGAAGCAGAAGGTGGAAGAACTAACAGCATCAAAGGACCAGCTTGAAGTTAGGAATCAGAAACTAGCTGAAGAGAGTTCATATGCTAAAGGGCTAGCTTCAGCTGCTGCTGTTGAGCTTAAGGCACTGTCAGAAGAAGTTGCCAAACTCATGAACCATAATGAGAGATTATCTACCGAGCTAGCTGCTTCCAAGAATTCACCTACCCCACGTAGAACTAGTGGAACAGCTCAAAATGGGAGAAGAGAAAGTCAAGTTAGACTTAGACGAAATGATCAGGGTGTTTCAAACTCTGATGTCAAGAGAGAACTAGCCTTGAGTAAAGACCGGGAACTTTCATATGAAGCTGCTCTCTTAGAAAGAGATCAGAAAGAGGTCGAGCTTCAAAGAAAGATTGAGGAGTCAAAACAAAGAGAAGCATACCTGGAAAACGAACTTGCCAACATGTGGGTTCTTGTGGCAAAGCTTAAAAAGTCACAAGGAGCAGAAAACGATGTTTCAGGGTCGACTAAAGAGAGTTTGCAATTTGATGGTTTTGATATTTGATGTGATTTTGTATAGTGGCTTTTTAATCAATCATTACAATTTGTTTAAAGTAGGAGTGGCTTGAGGGAAAGCTTTGTAAAGACTGTTAGCAGGAGAGTTTGTTTTTCTCTTCCCCTTCATCACCATCCTTTTTGGTCCATAGCTAGGGCTTCTTATTTGTACATCCAAAGAACTCACTTTCCGCTTCCTTTTCCCCAGCCTTCTTTTTTTTCTTCGTTCCTCCGAATGGTGTGCTAATTGGTCCCTTTTATGAGCATAGTTAATTTGGTTTGTATCTCTGAGGACAATTTTTAAAGCGTGGAAAGGTAGGCATCAATTTTTAAAGACGGTAGTTCCGTTTCCGTCTGCTTTAACGGACCCTTTAAAATATTTTTTAAATCAATTAGTGTGAATGAACTACAATATGATAATTAATCATGATGACCCTTTTTTTTTTTTGAAAGGTGTCAAGGACATGTAAGTAAAGTTTTACATGACCCCAAGATAGAAAGTAATTTTTGAGTGTTCGTAAGCAGTACATGCTCATGATTTTTTTTTCTTCTAGTTATCCCTATCGATGGTTTATGTCAGCATATGTCACTAGTAGATTATCATAGTATCTTCAAGTATCGTTTTATGATTCAATTATTTTCTATTGATGAGGTTTGTCATGTTTGTTGTAAGGCGTGTGAGTTTCTAGGGAGCATGCAACTCATTGTAGAGAGATTTTAGGCTTCAAATATAACCATGATTTTGTTATGAGTGTCTTTTTTGATCTATTTGGACAGGCGAAAGTATTTATGAAAAAAGATGCATCTGTGAACTTCATGATCGACTCACAAGAGAACATATAGACACTTAGGCAACAAATGTTGTTGTATACATGTGAATATGAAGGAAACATGCATGTGCAGATTTATTTGGGGTTTCCTCACTTGTGAGATTGAGGATCGAGATTTTAATTGTGGAATAGACAATCCTCAAACTTTTGTGCCTTGAAATGGGAGAACTATTCCCTCACTCAAAGTTTTTTTCGAAAAAAGAAAAAAAAAAACTATAAAAAGACTATGAGAAATGTTAACTTGTGCCCTTGAGGCATAAGTTAAGAAATCAAATGTAGAAATTTTTGATTGAAAATTGTGAATTCAATGTCTTAAAAGTCTCAAAAGTTATAATTTTAAGTTATAATTTTAATTTAACTTATTTTTTATTTCTATTTTAAGCTCCTTAATTTGTGCTCTAAGGGTACAAGTTAACATGACCCAAAGACTATATATCAATTAATAGACGGTAAATTCTTAAATATTTCCATTTTGAACGACATTATAGTATTCAAATAATCATTTCATAATATTATTTTACAATTTCATTATAAATATGAGAAACGCTAAATTGCGTGTTTATCGCACATGTTAAGAAATCAAATATAAACATTTTTTTTGGTAGACTTTGGCCTCTTATTTCTAGGTGGCTTGGATTCCCAACGACATCACGTGGAAATTTATTAGATCACCTATTTCAATTGGGAAGGTTAAGGGGGTTTTCGAAAAATGTTCAATTCTCCCTTAATATTATTTGGCTTTCTGTGGTTTGGGTCATCTAGAAAGAGCGCAATAGACACATTTTTGAACACAAGGAGGAGTATTTGTAGGCGTTAGCTGAAAGGGTTAAGCTTCAGTCTTTTTAATTGGTGGTTGAAGTCAAAATATGTTACTTTCGATTTTGATTACCACTTTTAGAAGCTTAATCATATCTCTTGCTTAACTGTTGTAATTTAGCCTGTTTACTTTTTTCAATTTGCTTGCAGACTTTTTGTGTTGTAAATCTGTTTTTTAACAAGTCGTTTCCAATACACCATGTTTTGGTTGTTTAATTTAATATATATCTTGTTTTTGCCTTTAAAAAAAACTATAAAAATATAATCTTGAAAATTGTTCATTCAATATATTGAAAGCGTAGAACTTTTTTTTTTTTTTTTGGATTCACTTAACTTATATAGAGCCAAAGATTATTTTGATTTTAAAATCTTTCCCTTTAGTGGCAAGTATTACCTTATTTAAATGAAGGATTAATATTGTTCAAAAAGAAAATGAATGGTTAATCATCAATTTAGTTTTTAAAATTGTATAGTCGAATAATTTGATATGTAAGCAAAAAACTATAATATTATATTTGTTTTTATTGAAGGAATATTTCTTATATTATTGGTGTCATTGAAAGAGAAAAATATAGTTTGTTATGATATGAAAGTGAAAGTCAGTGAGGTTGCCAACACTCACTGGTGTATTCCTAGTCAGCTCCATTCTCAGCTAACTGCAATAGTCAGTGACTTCATTGTCAACACTCACTGGTGTATTCCTTTCTGTGTGTCTCTTTCCTTTCCAGAGGTAAAACATCTTGCTGAACAAGTGACCATACCTTTGGAAGCATCAGAAGATAAGCTTGTTTGGAAGAATAGCAACAATGGGGATCTTTCCTTCAAGGAAACTTTTGAATTCAAGTATGGTATAAGACAAAACATCACTTGGGCCAAGACCATCTGGAGCCCAGACATTCCTCCTTCCAAATCCTTACTTGTTTGGAGGCTTATGCATAACAAAGTCCCTACAGATGACAACCTCATGACCAGGGGCATTCACTCTCCATCTATGTGCTCATCTTGCAATTCTCAGGTTGAATCTTCTTTTCATCTCTTCTTCGAATGCACTTTTGCTATGAAACTTTGGAATTGGTTGTTCTCTATTCTAAACATCTACATCCAGTTCACATCAGTGCATGATGTTTGGTCTTTATTAGATAGAAACTGGTCCCCTCAGTGCACTCTAGTGATTAAAGCTTGCCTCATTAATATCATTAATATAATTTGGTTTAGAAGGAATCATATCAGATTCCAAGGCAAATCTTTGCATTGGAAATCTGCTATAAGTCTCATAATTGCGCAAACATCTATTGCTGGTAACAATACTAACAAATCTGCTAGAGGAGATATGCGGGAGTTTAGCATCCTTAAGGCTTGTAAAGTTACTATCAGACCCCCTAGAGCTCCTAACATTAAGGAAGTTATTTGGTCACCTCCTATGGTATCTTGGATAAAAGTAAACACTGATGGTGCAGCAACAAAGAATCCTTTGAAAGCTTCTGCATGAGGTATTTTTCGAAACTCAGAAGGCATTTGCACAGGTTGTTTTTCTCAATTCTTAGGTCCTCAAAACGCCTTGTTCGCAGAGTTGGTGGCTGCCATGACGGCAATTGAAATTGCGCATCTCAAAGGCTTTCAAAATGTATGGCTTGAATCTGATTCTCAATTGGTTATCCTGGCTTTCAAATCTATTTATGTGGTACCTTGGAATCTTAGAAATAGGTGGTATAATTGTAAAGTTAGATTAAGAAATATGAGGTTTTTTGTGTCCCATATTTATAGAGAAGGTAATGCTTGTGCAGATGGCCTTGCAAACCTAGGTCTTACTTTGCCTTCCTCTGAATTATTTTGGTCAGATACTATCCCTGGTTTCATTAGGGGAGAGTACACTAGGAATAGGTTGGGAATGCCCAATTTCAGATTTAACACCTTTTGAAAAGGTTTTGGTATAGTCCCCCTTTTCTTTTCTTGTACTCTTTTTTGGTTATATATTGAATGATGCTCTTTGAATCAGTTTAAAAAAAAAAGTGAAAAATATCTATACCTATAATTTTAATAAAAATCAAAATAATTTTAATCAAAATCAAAATTACATAAAACTATAGTTTGTAATTTATATACTTTAACGCAACAAAAAAGAGCGAACAGATGAAATGCTAGTTAAAATAATATACGCGTGTCTGTGTAAATTAATAATTAAATTTGATTCTAATTATATAGAATTAAAATTCTAAAAATGGAATTATGTAATGATAAAATCAATTATTAATAATAACATAAAGATTTTTGAATAAAAAACATAAGTTTTTTTAAAATAAAAAAAATAAAATATTTGATTTTGATTATATGATAACTATAGTATAGTTCATAAGAAATGAGCACAATTTTTAAGTTATATTTATCATATATTATAAACTAGTTTAAAAAGTGCGTGAATTTAAATATAATTTACTTCGTCTAAGAAGTGTCAGTTTAGTGGTAAAAGTTTGACTCCGCAACTTCAAGGAACATTGTTTAAAGCTTTTTGATTTAATATAACATGATACTAAGTTTTTGTTTAACTTTTCCATTAAGAGCTAGCCACTAGTTGCTAGACAATTCAAAAAGTTAAACTCTAGCAACTAGTGGAAGTTATTAAAATACCCCTAAATACCCCTAAATTTTTATTAAAATTACTTGCGTCTTTTTTTTTTGACAAGAAATTTACTGGCGTCTTGTTCACCATTTTCTTCTCATGTATGTGTTCCAATCCATCAAAAACAACCGTGAGAGTAATTGAGTAGAATTCTCACATTTCTGTCATATTGATACATTTAAGCTTTCTTTTTTCTTTCTCTAGCTCCCTCTTCTCCTCACCAGAACATTACCGCCACCTTTCCTGATTGATACAACCCTTAGGCTTTGTTTGGGAGTTTGGAGGGGATGGGAGGGGAGGGTTTTGGAAAAAAGGAAGGAGCAAGTGGAAGAAATAGAAGACATTGGGAGGAGAGGCTTTGGAGATTAATTTTTTACTCATAATAAAAAATCCCCCTCATTTGGGGGAACTCAAAAATTGTATTGGGGGAGGGTTTTGGGGGGTTATGGAGAGTTTATATGAATTTTTCAAATCCAATCTATGTTGTTATTATATTCTTAAAATTAAAAGTATATTAATCATAAGTATTAGTTTATCATTCTCTAAAAAATTGTTCTTTCAAAAAATGTGAATATTTTGTCCATTTTTCTATATATTTCCAACCCCCTAAAGCCCTCCCCTCTCTTCCCCTCCAAACTCCCAAACAAAGCCTTAGTATTTCCTTAGAATTCAGATAGCATGATCTATAATTATTAATTAATCTCCCTTTAAGTTTTTTTAATTGTTTTCATGAAACAATTAATTTAATAGATTATTTGATTTTGTTGGTCCGTAAATGATTATGAACTAATTTGGCTTGGTTTGGTTCCCTATATATAGTTGTTGTTTTTTTTTTTCTTTTTCTGTTTTGTTTGACTTTTTTGTTAAGTTGTTGTGAAGCTTTATTACCAATGTACCCACAATTTTTTTCTCATATATAGGCATGGCAACAAAACTCATACCCGTGGTTACCCGCCCGAACCAAACCCAATTTGACGGGTTTTCCCCGTTTTGACTGGGTTTGGGTTTTCCCCGATTTCAAAACACGGGTATGGGACGGGTAAAGGGTATATATGTACCCACCCCGAACCCATACCCAAACTTGTCCCGAATGAAGAAAATTACTTTATGTTGATATGCCATGTTATTTTGTTTGATAATTGCTGTGTTATAAAAACTATCATTGATATTTAAAGGAACAACTAAATCAATCGGTCTAACAAATGTTAAAATGAGCGTAATTCTTGATAATGCATTACAACATTTCTCTAGGGTTTGCAAAAAAACTTCTATTTTTTATTAAAAAATATTATTCAATGCGGGGATGGGGATGGGGCGGGTATACCCGAACCCGTTGGGGACGGGGATGTGGTTCAATTTCTCATCCCCGTTGGGTATGGGTAGGGTAACGGATAAATATATGAGAATTGGATATGGGGATGGAGAATGTAAAACCCGTCCCCACCCCGCCCCATTGCCATGCATACTCATATATTTGTTTGCACGCTTCTCAGTATGTCGGTACTCATCTTTTCATGAAGGATATTCTTGCTTGTTTTTAAATAATTTCTATTTTGGATTAATACTTCCTTTTGGATAATTTGAAAGGAGTGAAATCTCATAATTTTTCAAAACAACGAATCGTCTATCTTTCAGATTGTTGACATGGTGAAACTCCGCTCGTTATGGTGATTTAAGGTGTGCATGTCAAGTTTACCTTTTGATTTTCTTGCATAGTGGAGTAATCCAACTCTCTGCACTCTATAGTACTAGTAACGCTACCAGGTAATGTCGCTTGTTGGCTTTTATCTTCTTGCCTTCTATATTGTAATCTGACACTTTGTTTTGATTCCTTAGTAGGTACACCTTGTCCTTAGCTTGGTCTCATCTGTTCTTTAATATAATCATTTTGGCTTCTTCAATATATATGGGTTAATTAAGTAAATGGTCCTTATAAATATTCAATATTTTATTTTTAGTCCCTACAAAATAAAATCATACTTTTTAGTCCTTATAAAATTTTAGGTTAATTAAGTTTTTGGTCCCTATAAATATCTGCAGTTTTGTTTTTAGTCCTTATAAAAATAAATCACACTTTTTAGTCCCTACAAAATTTTCCGTTAGTGTATTTAGTCTCTGTTAAATTAAAATTTGTTTAATTATGCTTAAACTTCTAAATTTTTGAAAGATTTTTTACAGACATGTTCATAACATCGTAAGACACTCTTTTATAAAATCTTTTAGTTTTTTAACATGTAATGAATTAATTATTAATTTTTCTAAAAGCCAAATTTTCAAGATTATATTAATGAAAATTTTGACCTAATAATAAAATTTTGAGCTACTTTTTTGCGGAGGAACTTTGTATAATGTTCTAAATAAGTATGTAAAAAATATGTTAAAAATTTAAACGTTTAAGCACAATTAAGAAAATTTTAATTTTACAAGGACTAAAAGTATTATACTTAAACAATTGATTTTCAACAGACATGTTGAAAATCAATTGTTTAAGTATAATTTACCCTGTTAAATCAATTGTTTAAGTATAATTAACCCTGTTAAATTTTAATTTTACAAGGACTAAAAGTATGTGTTAGTCTCTGTTAAATTAAAATTGGTTTAATTATACAAACTTTTATATTTAAGCATACTTTTACAAGAGACTATTATAATTGTTTAAGTATAATTAACCCTGTTGAAAATTGTTTAAGTATAATTAACCCATGTTGAAAATTTTAATTTAACAGGGTTAATTATACTTAAACAATTGATTTTCAACAGACATGTTAAGAACATTATAATAATCTCTTTTATAAAAAATTAGAATTTTTTAACATGTAATGAATTAAATATAATTTTTTTAAACGCCAAAAATTCAAGATAAAACTAACGAAAATTTGGACCTAAAAATAAAATTTTGAGCTAACTTATTGCGGCGGAACCTTTTATAATGTTTTAAACAAGTATGTAATAAATCATTAAAAAATTTAAAATTTTAAGCATAATTAAACAAGTATGTGAGTATAATTAAACAAATTTTAATTTAACAGGGACTAAAAACACTAACGGAAAATTTTGTAGGGGCTAAAAAGTGTGATTTATGTTTATAGGGACTAAAAATAAATCTGCAGATATTTATAGGGACCAAAAACTTAATTAACCCTAAAATTTTCCGTCAACATTTTTAGCCCCTATAAAATTTCCCATCAGGATTTTTAGTTCCTATAAAAAAATTTGTCACCAATTTTGTCCCTAAAAATGTTAAAGGAAAATGTTACAGAGAGTAAAAAGTGTATTAGTAGGGACTAGGGTTGGTCCTAAGATTATTGGTGCTCTGGGCGAAACAATAAATTGTGCCCTTTTATTTATTTCAATATCTTTCTTCTTGTAGTTTTTGTTGCAAAATATTAGTTTATTATCAAAGTTATTTAAAAATATATTCTCAATAGAATTAATCAAAGAGAATTAAAAAGAAATATATCTATATAATACTAACTACTAAGTAAAAATAATTTTGGTGCCCTGAGTTACCGTCCCTCCCGCCCACCCTCAGAGCCACCCCTGGTAGGGACCAAAAACAAAATTCTAGATATTTATAGGGATCATTTACTTAGTTAACCCCTATATATATATATATATATATATATATATATATATATATATTAAATAAAGTAATACTTTTAATCTTTAAATATCTTTGCTATTGAGAAATGTTGGGGCTTTTTTTTTTGGTACAATGTTAGAGGCTTATTTTACTTCGACTGTGATAAATGTGAAAAAAGTGAAAAGAAATATAATATTATATTATATATAAGCAAAAAGTTATGAAAAAAAAAAGAGCTTTTACGGTACACTCGTAGATTGAAGTGAATTAGTACATTTGTTCTCTAAATCAAAATCAATAAATTAACAATCGTTTTACTGAAATAAATAACTATTATCGACTTTTATATTATAGGAAAAAGCATTTCATAAGAAGAAAACATTATGACTGTAAAAAAAAAAAAAGAAGAAGAAAACATTATTTTGGTGTTTATAACAATCATATTAAATTTTTACATTTATCGTGAAAGATAATAAGTTTTCACTATTATAATTAGTTGTTTGCTAGAATGGAAGGGTCCTGGGAGGAGGAGAAGTTGACTCCCCTTAAGGTGGTTACATTATCTTAGTAGCTCATTTGTGATAGGATTCCCACCCTTTAGAATTTGCTCAGACGCAGGGTGATTCATGATACAAGTGGATAGAGCCAAATTCTCTTTGTGGAAGTGATTCCTGACCAAGAACCTCAGACTTGGTACCGTTTGGCCCGGTTTTTTTTCAACTTCTCTACATTTTTAAGAAGAAGTTAGGTCAAACACAATATCAATAAAATACCTTCTAAAAAAAGTATTTTTTTTAGAATGCATAAAATTGAATAGAATGAGCTTTGACCAAAAGTTGTTGAATGCTACTTCAAAAAACTACTTCTTGACAGTTTATTTCACAAGCACCTCTAATCAACTCACGTTGGCAACCTTTTCTTTTATTTTTTCAATATGCTTTTTTCTTCCATTTTATTTTATTGAACCGGTCCATTTAAATTTTTTTTAAAGAGGGTCCATTTAATTTTATTATCTATTTTTGAAGGAATTTTATTATCTTTTTATCACTTATATATTAATATCAATATCTTTTAATTATCACAACCTCGCAAATATTTTCACTCACGCTGTCATTGAATGACACCGAATATTTTTATTCCCTTTCTTCAACCTCGAAAATATATATACACACACATTAGAGTTTAGAGTAATATTTTATATCCTTATGTATGTTTTTTTTTTGTTACACTAATGCGTATAATTTTTTTTTAGTGTTGTGTAATGAGTATAATTATTTTTATAAAATTTTGATTTTAATTAAAAGTACAAGTGTAGTTGCCTAAAAAAATTATACTTATATATATTTTACACATTTGTATTGTAACAAATTATGCATATCTTTTTCTTATTAAAAAAACTATACATATCTTTTTCAATGACACCAGCAATGTAACAAATATAATATTATATAATATAAATTCTTATCTCTTTGACTGACACTAAAAATATGGTATTCTTATAACAAAATTTGTTATAACAAAAATTTGTTATAGAGTATAATTGGAAAAGAAAAAACCAACTATTCTCCCTTAAAAAAAAAAAAAAACCGACTATTCTCATTATATATACACACATATACATATTATAGATATATTCATAATAAATTCAAAGTTTTGTCCTTGTGAGCTTATATCAGTTGATAAAGATAACGCATAATATATGCAAGATTCGGGGTTCGAACCCCGAACACCACCAAAAAGGTAATAAATTCAAAGTTTTGTACAATATTTTAACTTAAAAATAACTTTAAAACTAAAAAACAACAAAGAAACCAAACAGCTTTAGCTTCTTCCTTAAAGAGCTTAATTTTAACTTTGTTTTAAAGTAGCTTTTAGACCCAAAAAAAGTCTGGCCAAACCGTACCTACTCCATTAAGTGGGAGGGCGAACATGCCTTGTGTTGGCATCAGTAGGGAGGTGTATGGTGGGTGACTCTCGATCGGTTGGGTTGTTCACCTTTTTGTTATGGTTCTCAGGTGTTCCTTCTTTGGTGGCCTCTCTAGGAGGGTTGGTGGTTTGTCGATGATCTGTTTGGTGCTTGCGATGTTCTGTTTACTGCTTGTGCTTATTGCATTATTTCGAACCATCTCTTTTCTTTTATATATTTGCTGATAGATCTCTGGCAAGTGCACCAAATACTATCGAAGTAGTAAAAATATCGATCCCACGAGGACTGTTTTTAACTTCAATAATTCAATTTCGTTATATAATTAGGATGTGTAAAGTTTATTTTTAGTTTGCCACTAGGCAGAAGATTTGGTTTGATTTTATGAAATCAAATAAAAGAGAATAAAGATTTGATTAAGAAAATATGAGAGAAAGATGAGATCAGATCCGTCGAATCCTCTAAGTTCCCCTAATTGGTCTACTGCACCTATTTGTTATGAACCCTCTTCTAGTTTACGATGATTAACAAATTAGCCCTAATCAATCCCTTGAGTTAGGACCCTCTTCTTAAACTACAGCCCCTAATTCCTTAGGTGGTCTAATAATTCTTGAAGGTTTTACCGAACGTTAACCTATTATCACTAACAAACGATTATCTATTCCTAGACTAACCATGTTTATTAGAACAATTCAATTAGGTCTAAGTCGAAAGCCATGGTCAGTGGTCATTCGTTCTCACAAAATCAAGTTATATGTGATCAAGATATAAAAAGCATTAAGAACAATTGAATTGAATAAACTAGAATTGAATTCATAAACAAAATAGAGTTTCACAGCAACATGTGTCAATTAGGGTTACAAAGATTCATCTCGGATCTAATCTCTAAGAGATTTAGCTACTCATAATCGAGTTTACAAATAGCATAATCAATGAAATAATTAAAACATACATGAATTGGTAAAAGGTTGAAGAAATCGCCCTTCTAGCCGTCTCCGATGTCTCAAGATCGCACTTTGCTCTCCAAAATCGTAACCCTTGTTCTTCAGCTTGAGTGCAGTATTTATAGAAGTCATGGGCCTGACCCATCAAAATCGCGCCGCGCCTTGTTAATTGGCGTGCCGCGATTTCCTCTTTACAGGAAGTGTGTATTTTTGCTTCAAAAATCGCAGCACGGCTTGAAATTGGCGTGGCGCGATTTCCTTCGAACAGACTTCAACATTTAAGCTTTTTGCACTCCAGAACAGTAGAAATTGCATAAGAACTCTATCAAAATGTCACAATAAGTCCCTAATATTACGTAATGACAGAATGTCATCATTTGCCATAAAAAAGGTATTCACTAATAAAACATAATATGAATTTCAAAGGATGTATTAATTGGCCAAATGTATTTTCCTTTTTGTTTTTCATTCATACAAACTGGTGCTTTCTACAACAACATTATTGAAAATCTAGACAATTAGATAAACTAAACAAACATTTCATTAATTAAACAGATTCTTACTGCAACAACATTATTGAAAATCTAGACAGCAAACATTTCATTCCTTCATTCATTCACCTTGTGGAAATACAATCACTGCAAAGGTACTAGAGAACATTTTTAACATTTAGGGACACTCGAGTTTGAAGTTACTCGGATTTTAGATGTTTTGTCCCTTTTTCATCATTCAATTTCTTTTTTTTTTTTGATACACCATTTTTGTGTGTATTTTGCATGTCAATTTCATTTTTGTTCTCTAATTCTCTAGTACCCCCACCCCAAACTTAGTTGGTTGCAAATTCCAATAGCAACCCCAAACTTAATCTTTAGCAACATTCTACAATGCCTTAACTCAGAAAATACATTAAGGGACAAGTCCTAAAAGTCTCTAGGCTTGTAATGTAGTTTGTCACCGAACAAAAAGTTCTAATCCTACCGGCTCACAATTGGTTAAGAAAGGATAAATTTAACAAATTAAAACAGGGTAGGCTTCAAAAAGGCTCACAGGACCAAGCACTTTTGCCTCAGTGTGTAATTGACAAAGACCAATCAATAATAGAGAAACAATGCAAGTTCTAGAAATGTAGTTGCATGGAAAACTAATCTAAATATAAGTAAATTGAAAAACAAGATTTGGCAATGAACCTTATGGCTGAGATTTCTGGGAGTATGTGACTACCTAGCAACGCCGTACACTTCGCCTTTGAATCAAGTCACCCCTCCTTTAGAACTTTTGGAATACCGTTTCATCAAACAACTGTTACTAAACTGGAATAGGTCACATGAAACAAAACAAATTCATTAATAATAAACAAGTGCAGGAGCAATTACAATAGGGAAATAAGTTCAATGGACTTCGACATTAAAAAGAAAATAAAAAGAAAATACACCAAAAGAAAAATTACTGAAAATAACATGTAGTGGGTTGCCTCCCACCCAGCGCTTCTTTATCGTCACTAGCTTGACTGCTAAGGATTCTCAGAGGTCCTTCAGAATGAGTGCCACCCTTCCTTTTGGTAGGTCACCACCTAGGTATGGTTTAACTCTTTGTCCATTTACTTTGAAACTTCGATCTCCTTCAGGTGTCACTAGTTCAACAGCTCCATATGGTGACACACTTTTGACCAAGAATGGTCCAGACCATTTTGATTTGAGCTTCCCAGGAAACAGCTTCAACCTGGAGTTATACAACAAAACTAGCTGTCCACAGTTAATATCCCTAGGCACTAAGTTTTTGTCATGATACCTTTTTGTCCTGGCTTTATAGATGAGCGCATTTTCATACGCTCTAAGCCTCATCTCCTCAAGTTCATTAAGTTTCAAAATTCTTTTCTTACCAGCGGCTACTTGATCAAAATTTAAGGCCTTAATGGCCCAATAAGCTTTATGTTCTAGCTCGACTGGAAGATGACATGCCTTCCCATATACTAACTGATAGGGTGAGAACCCAAGATGGGTCTTAAAGGCTGTCCTATATGCCCACAGTGCGTCATCTAATTTCCTGGACCAATCTTTCCTATTTGACGCAACTGTCTTCTCCAGAATCTGTTTCAGCTGTCGGTTTGAAACCTCTGCTTGACCACTAGTTTGTGGGTGATAGGGAGTTGCAACTTTGTGCTTAATGTTATACTTTTTGAGCACATTTTCAAGAAAATTATTGCAAAAATGCTTCCCCCCATCACTGATCAATACTCTAGGGGTTCCAAACCTAGTGAAAATATTCTTTTGAAGGAAGTTGACAACCGTTTTGGCATCATTAGCAACACATGGTATCGCTTCAACCCACTTTGTGACATAATCAACACAGACTAGAATATGGAGATAAGAGTAAGAGGAAGGGAATGGTCCCATAAAATCAATACCCCAACAATCAAATGGTTCAACTTCAATGATTCCTTTTAGGGGCATTTCATTCCTCTTTGATATGTTACCTGTCCTTTGGCATCTGTCACATCTTGTGACAAAGTCGTGGCAATCTTTGAAAAGGGTGGGCCACCAGAATCCACTTTGCAAAATTTTTGCAGCTGTTCTTTCTCCACTGTGGTGGCCTCCATAAGCTGAGCTATGGCAGTGCCACATGATACTATGTGCTTCCTCACCTGCAACACAACGTCTAATCAAACCGTCAGTACCTACCTTAAACAGATATGGGTCATCCCACAAGTAGTGGTTTGCATCTTTGAAGAACTTTTTCCTCTGAGGGTAGGTCAGATCATCAGGAACTATGTTGCCGGCCTTAAAGTTTGCCATGTCAGCAAACCAAGGTCTTTCTCCAATAGCAAACAGCTGTTCATCAGGGAACTCGGCCTTGATTGCCTTCTCCTTCTTTGTTACCTCATCATTCTCCAGCCTTGAGAGGTGGTCAGCTACCACGTTCTCGACTCCCTTCTTGTCACGAATTTCAAGATCAAATTCTTGCAATAATAGGATCCACCTCAACAGTCGAGGCTTTGAATCCCCTTTAGTTAAGAGATATTTGAGAGCTGCATGATCTGTAAAAACAATGACTTTGGAGCCTATTAGATAAGAACGAAATTTTTCCAATGCAAAGATTACCGCAAGCAACTCCTTTTCAGTTGTGGAATAGTTAACTTGATTTTCATTTAAAACCTTGCTTGCATAGTAAATTGCATGAAAAAATTTGTTCTTGCGTTGGCCTAGGACTGCACCAACAGCATAATCACTTGCATCACACATAAGTTCAAAAGGTAAATTCCAATCGGGTGCAATGATTATTGGTGCAGTCACCAACTTGTTTTTAATCAAAGAAAAAGCATTTAGACATTCAGAATCAAAATTAAACTCATTTTCTTTGACTAAGAGGTTACAGAGGGGTTTGGAAATTTTAGAAAAGTCTTTTATGAACCGCCGATAGAAACCGGCATGCCCCAAGAAACTCCTCACTCCTTTAACATTGATGGGTGGAGGAAGTTTCTCTATAACCTCTATCTTGGCTTGGTCTACCTCAATGCCTTTAGCACTTATTTTATGCCCCAAAACTATACCTTCAGTTACCATAAAATGACATTTTTCCCAATTCAAAACAAGGTTAGTTTCGGTGCATCTTTTAAGTACAGCATTTAAATGGAACAAGCATTGATCAAAAGACTTACCAAAAACAGAAAAGTCGTCCATAAATACCTCAATGTTCTTCTCTATCATATCAGAGAAGATGGAAAGCATGCACCTTTGAAAGGTTGCCGGCGCATTACACAGCCCAAAGGGCATCCTTCGATAAGCAAACACTCCAAATGGACAAGTGAAGGCAGTCTTTTCTTGATCTTCCGGAGCCACTGCAATTTGATTATACCCCGAATACCCATCCAAGAAGCAATAAAAGGCTTGGCCAGCTAATCTCTCAATCATTTGATCCATGAATGGTAATGGAAAGTGGTCCTTTCTTGTTGCGGTATTCAACCTCCGGTAGTCTATACACATTCTCCAACCAGTGACGGTGCGGGTAGGTATCAATTCATTTTTTTCATTTGCTACCACCGTCATTCCTCCTTTCTTGGGTACCACATGAACTGGACTCACCCATGAGCTATCTGAGATAGGGTAGATCATACCTGCATCTAGTAACTTCAGCACCTCTTTCTTCACTACTTCCTTCATTGTTGGGTTAAGTCTCCTTTGAGGTTGAACTACCGGTTTGTATTCAGCCTCCATGTGTATTTTATGCATGCAATAAGCTGGACTAATACCCTCCAAATCAGAAATGTTCCACCCCAAAGCTCCTTGATTGTCTCTTAACACCCTCATTAATTTTTCTTCTTCCAAAGGTGTCAAGGTATTGCTGATGATTACTGGTTTAGAGGCATCCTTAGTGAGAAAAACATATTTCAAGTGAGAAGGGAGTTCTTTTAATTCTGGATTTTTCTCTCCTTCTCCACTCAAAATAGGAGCATCCATAGAGTGCTTACCCATTAATTCTTCTATTTTTACCGGACCCAACTCTTGCTTGCTTGCTGCTAGTTGCTTCACACAATCACTTACTTCAAGATCTTCATCATCTTCACCTTTTGCTATAGAATTCACAATTGCACGTTCAAGAGGGTGTGTTGGTTGATGTTCACAAGAGTCATCTTTAACTATTTCTTCAACAATGTCAATCCGGTAACACTTGGGATTTTCATCTTTGTGCTTCATGGCCTCAAATATATTAAACACTACTTGCTCCTTATGAAATCTCAACATTAGCTCTCCTTTCTCAATGTCAATCAAAGCACGGCCAGTTGCAAGGAAAGGTCTTCCTAGAATGAGTGGCATATCCTCATCTTCAGCCATATCTAAGATCACAAAATCCGCTGGAAACACCAAGTCATTAACCTTGACTAGTACATCTTCAAGTATACCGAAGGGATAAGAGATCGACCGATCAGCTAAAGTAATGGTCATTCTTGTTGGTTTTGGTTCCCCACACTTAAGCTTCTTCATCATTGAGAGTGGCATCAGATTTATACTTGCTCCCAAGTCACATAAAGCTCTACCAATGTCTACCGGTCCAATTGAACAAGGGATAGTAAAAGCACCAGGATCCTTCAGCTTAGGTGGCAGCTTCTTTTGAAGAATAGCACTACAATTTTCAGAAAGTGCAATATTCTCATCATCCTTAGGCTTCCTTCGTTTAGTCAACAAGTCTTTCATGAACTTAGCATACAACGGCATTTGATCAAGAGCTTCACCAAAAGGAATATTCACCTGAAGTTGTGAGAAAAGTTGCATGAACTTCTTGAATTGGCCTTCATCCTTTTCTTTCTTCTTCGAAAGGTGAGGGTATGGAAGCTTCACATATGATGGAATAACATGTGGTTTGTCTCCATCTTTCAAAATTTGACTCTTCGACTTCCTCAAGATTGAATCTTCATCAATTAACTTCTCACTTTTTTCTCCCTCTATTTTTTTCTTCCTTTCGTTTTCAACTACTCCATGATCATTTTCTTTTTCAACTACACCCTCATCATTTTTTTCAACTACATCATTCTCCTCTACCTCAACTACTTCATCAACTTTCTTTGGAGCTTTTGGAACTAAAGGTGTCAAAACCTTTTTGCTCCTCAATTCAATAGCATTACAAGACTCATTCTTAGGGTTATCTTTAGTGTTACCTGAGAATCCGCCTTTGTTTTGTTCAGCCAACTGCTTAGCCAATTGCCCCAGTTGAGTTTCAAGCATCTTCCTAGAAGCTTCATTGTTCTTTCTTTCAGCTTCTTGACTCTTCTTCATCTCTTCAAAGTTGCCTTGAGTCATCTTCATGAAGTTCATCATAGTTTCCTCAAGAGCTGATGGCTTCCTTTGTTGTTGTTGGGGAGGAGTGAGCATCTGAGAGTTCAAAGCATTGTTATTTGAGTAGCTCAGATTGGGATGCTTGTTGATGCCTGAATTGTAGTATTGATTCTGCCTTTGATAACCTCCCATGAAGTTAGCTTCTTCATTTGATCCTTCCGGAACACATTCACCGTTGGGATGTTCTTCACCACATAAGTCACATTTGATTGCAGCCACTTGTTGTTGCTTTTGAGCCAAAGTGAAGCCTTGAAACTCCTTAGTTAGAGCTTCGATTTGTTTATTCATAGCTGCTTGGTTAGCAAGGATAGCAGTTTGTTCACTCACCCCAAACACTCCTCTTTCTTTCTTTTTAGCTTGATCACGATACTCATTGCCAGCCATGTTTTCAATTAGAGCTTGAACTTCATGATCAGTTTTGCTCTTGAGACTACCTCCCGCGGAAGCATCTAAGAACATTCGAGTGTTTGGTGTTACCCCCTCAGTGAAGATTTGGAGGTATTGCTTTTCGGTGAACTCATGATTAGGGCATCTCTTGAGAAGCAAATTGAATCGCTCCCAAGCATCATACAATGATTCACCTTCTCCTTGCTTGAAGTTAGAGATCTCCATCTTCTTGTCCCAATACTTAGACATAGGGAAGTATTTCTCCAAGAACTTCAGCTCTAACTCTTCCCATGTTTGGACAGTCCCGTTCGGTATTGTTAGCAACCAATCTTTTGCTCTTCCCGTCAAGGTGAAAGGAAATAGCCTTAGCTTCTTTTGTGCTTCAGTCACGGTGGCAGGTTGCACACAAAACTCGCAGGTTTCAGCAAAGCGGCTCAAGTGTTCATGAGGACTCATAGCTTCAGTCCCATCGAATTGCTTGTCCCTCAAACCGTTGAGGACAGTTGTCTTGATGTCGAAGGCTACGGGGTTAGCTGGTTGAAAAGTGTGGGTCAGTTGACCGCGATGAGTGGCTAACCCGTAGTCTCCTAGCTTAGGTCTCGGTGGTACAACTCCTTCTCCTTCCATAGTTGCAGATTTAGGAGAAGAGACTGTTTCAGATTCACTTGAGAGTTGTTCCGGTATTTGTTCTCGAACACCCGGTGGAACGGACTGAGCTAACCTTTGCGATCGGACAGCTTTCCGAAGTGCTCTAGCAGTCCTTTCAATTTCTGGATCGTACTCTAAGTCGTCTGAGCTCTGTTTACCTCGCATAAACAGCAAAATACCTTAGTAGCACTGCACAACGCAAAGTAATCAAGTGAATATGAAAACAGAAAAATAAAATTAAAAACAGAAAAGTAAATTGCAAAAACCCTAAATTATAACGTAATTGCCTTGTTGAAATAATTCAACAGTCCCCGGCAACGGCGCCAAAAACTTGATAGATCTCTGGCAAGTGCACCAAATACTATCGAAGTAGTAAAAATATCGATCCCACGAGGACTGTTTTTAACTTCAATAATTCAATTTCGTTATATAATTAGGATGTGTAAAGTTTATTTTTAGTTTGCCACTAGGCAGAAGATTTGGTTTGATTTTATGAAATCAAATAAAAGAGAATAAAGATTTGATTAAGAAAATATGAGAGAAAGATGAGATCAGATCCGTCGAATCCTCTAAGTTCCCCTAATTGGTCTACTGCACCTATTTGTTATGAACCCTCTTCTAGTTTACGATGATTAACAAATTAGCCCTAATCAATCCCTTGAGTTAGGACCCTCTTCTTAAACTACAGCCCCTAATTCCTTAGGTGGTCTAATAATTCTTGAAGGTTTTACCGAACGTTAACCTATTATCACTAACAAACGATTATCTATTCCTAGACTAACCATGTTTATTAGAACAATTCAATTAGGTCTAAGTCGAAAGCCATGGTCAGTGGTCATTCGTTCTCACAAAATCAAGTTATATGTGATCAAGATATAAAAAGCATTAAGAACAATTGAATTGAATAAACTAGAATTGAATTCATAAACAAAATAGAGTTTCACAGCAACATGTGTCAATTAGGGTTACAAAGATTCATCTCGGATCTAATCTCTAAGAGATTTAGCTACTCATAATCGAGTTTACAAATAGCATAATCAATGAAATAATTAAAACATACATGAATTGGTAAAAGGTTGAAGAAATCGCCCTTCTAGCCGTCTCCGATGTCTCAAGATCGCACTTTGCTCTCCAAAATCGTAACCCTTGTTCTTCAGCTTGAGTGCAGTATTTATAGAAGTCATGGGCCTGACCCATCAAAATCGCGCCGCGCCTTGTTAATTGGCGTGCCGCGATTTCCTCTTTACAGGAAGTGTGTATTTTTGCTTCAAAAATCGCAGCACGGCTTGAAATTGGCGTGGCGCGATTTCCTTCGAACAGACTTCAACATTTAAGCTTTTTGCACTCCAGAACAGTAGAAATTGCATAAGAACTCTATCAAAATGTCACAATAAGTCCCTAATATTACGTAATGACAGAATGTCATCATTTGCCATAAAAAAGGTATTCACTAATAAAACATAATATGAATTTCAAAGGATGTATTAATTGGCCAAATGTATTTTCCTTTTTGTTTTTCATTCATACAAACTGGTGCTTTCTACAACAACATTATTGAAAATCTAGACAATTAGATAAACTAAACAAACATTTCATTAATTAAACAGATTCTTACTGCAACAACATTATTGAAAATCTAGACAGCAAACTAATTAATCAAAAGACAAACGCTAGATCTGAAGTTTAAGACATGTTTGACAATAATTAAGTCCCACAATGACACAATGTCTCTCTAAAAAACAAGCTAAAGAAACCCTAATGAAAAGCAAAGCGATAACAAAGAAAATACAATAAGCAAAATAATCAACTCAACCCCATTACATAATTAAAACACTAGATCAACCTAGAGCTTCAAATCAAGGTTGATGTCATTGGTGCTTCCATCCCGCCACACCACTGGTAATTCTTCAGTTGGAGCTGAATCAATCGGCTTGTCGATCAGAGAAATAAGATCCATTGTTCTCCCCAAAGATCCATCGATATTATTGTAATCACGATCAGTACGAGAGACAATTGGAACCTCTGGTATAGGCCTCATGTATGGATGAAAACGGCGGTTATAATTACCGCTTCCATGCATAGGAAACAACATAGTGTGTGATGAAGGTGGTGGAGATGGTGGTCCAATGTGGTGTGTGTTGTTTAGTCTCAATAAAGCCCGATTTATGTTGCAAATTGTGTATGTGCTTTGGTGCCAAGAAAGATCTCGTGCAGTTCTGAAGGTTTCATGGCAATGGTTGCATGGAATAGGAGCAACGTTAGTAATGATGCTGCTGCCAGTACTGCTCTCATCATCTGATTCAGATAGGAGTTCAATATCTGACTCCATTTTCAGTGAGGGAATTGGTTTTTAGATTGGAAAAAAAAAATATGGAACAACACTCTTTGCAAGAAGCTAGAGAAATGTGGTGGGTACCTTTGAGAAGTAGGATGTATTTATAGAGGATGTTTCAAGGTAGGGCATGATTTTGGAAGAATTTTTGTGTTTTTTTAATCCAAAAAAAATATAGGAATTAATTAGAGGCGACTTTAATTGAATGCACGTACGTGTAATGGTTTAATTAATAAATATAGAAGATTTTTTTAATTAATTAATACTTTAATTATTTTACAATATGAATTCAAATATATTTTTTGAAAGGACTGTCAATTCAATTTTTTTATTATTACCAAAATCAACTGATATTAATTACACAATTTTTTGAGATATCTAGAAGTTGACTTTTTAAATTTTTATTTTAATAATATGATTTACTTACCAATAATAACTTTTTCCCGTCAAAAAATAAATGATTTTATTTTATTTAATGTAAAGTTGACAACGAATATTAGACCTACAAATTGGTATTTTCTATTCAAAATAAAAACTAGGACCCTAAATGACTAATTTTGAGGACAAAAAAATCCATTGCTTTGGACAAAAAATATTGTTGGGACCATAATTGTAAGATAACTGATGGATCAAGAAGTTTAATTTTCAAAAAGTTACGGGCTATTTTCACGAGCGAAATAAAATTGTAATTGAGTCAATTATAGAAAAATATAAACTTTTTTTTTTGACAAATAAAAAATATAAACTTGTAATTTCAATAGTTAAAACAAATTGCTCTTTCAAAAAAAAAACTTCAATAGTTAAAACAAATTGTAGAATTAAAAGAAAAAGCTAAAAATTTAAAAATGACCAATCATGATGGTGAGATATGGTTGGATATGCACTAAACTTTGTTTTTTAAAATATTATTTTTTGCATTAATGTTTTTTCAAGAAATTTAAAGAAAAAAATATCCCTTTTTATATGATTGGGCATGGTATTGGAAAATATTTTTGTGTCTTTTTAAACCGAAAAATATACTAGGAATTAAGAAAAATATACTAGGAATTAATTAGGGATGACTTTTTTTGTTGGTGTCCGGGGTTCGAATCCCGAACTTTGCGTATATTATGCATTGTCTTTACCAACTGAGCTAAGCTCACGGGAACAATTAGGGGTGACTTTAATTGAATATATGTAAGTGTAATGGTTTAATTAATAAATATGAAAAAAATTAATTAATGTTTTAATTCATATTTTTTATTATTATTAAAATTAACTATGGTTAATGACACGTTTTTTTAAGATATCGAGAAGTTGACATATTAAATTATATTTTAATAATATGATTTACTTACCATTTTCTATTCGATAAAATATATGCAAGGTCCCTTTAAAAATATATATATATATATATATATATATATTTTTTTACAAGGAAAAAAATAAATTTTTTTTACAAGGAAAAAAAAAATATATATATATATATATATATGCAAGGTCTGAGGTTCAAACTCAGGCCACAACAAAATATATATATATATATATATATATATATATATATTGAAAGAAAAAAATATACATATATATATATATATAATTTTAATTTTCTTTTTCTTTGTAACAATTTATATTTATTTTTTGATTAAAATTATAAGTATATTTTTTTTATTTTATATTGTAACAATTTATATTTATTTTTTTCAATGGTAGCAACAATACGTCAAATATAATGAAAATTCTTGTTTTTTTAAATGACATCAACAATATATGATTCTTATTGACACATTTGTTTAAGGATATAATTGAATGTGAAGAAGCCACCCCAAAAATATGTATTTTCTTTATATATAGTATAGATAAAGGAAGTTTAGTGCAAAATGAAAGAAAAAGCTCGAGAAAATTAATATGGTTGGATACACGCTTTAAAAAAATAGAAAAAAGTTCTCGTGAGCTTAGCTCAGTTGGTAGAGACATTTTGAACCCCTGAGACCCCACTTATTCTCCTTAAAAAGAGAATTTCTAACCACTAGACTACTTAACAAAATAAACACACACAAAAATGACCAGCCCATAGAAGTCCCTTACGTAACAAAATCATGAGACGAAGTCCCCTATATATAACAAAGGGACATAATCGTGAGATATGCCCCTAAAAAAATGGTGATATATGGTTGGATGGACCCGTATTTCCTACTGTAACTAGTGTACAAAGTTTCATGTAGTAGGCGATCCTAACCACAAGGGTTGGTAATAAACTGGGCCAATTTAAGTAAAATTTGGAATTCGACTCAATGATTACGTTTAGGTTGATGAACCAAATGAGCTGCACTTGAGCTGAAAATTAATTTCGTTAACCAAGTGAGCTAAACTTGAACTAAATATAGTTCAACTCGTTTGGCTTGTAAGTTAACTCGATGATATGAACTACACACACACACACACACACACACACACACACACACACACACACACACACACACACACACACATATAGTTCAGTTCATTTGGTTCATAAATTAGCTTGATTATATTTATGTGTACGCGCCCACGAGTGCGTGAATGATTACACACACGGAATTATGTGTATTAGTTTTATTGCGCTTTTTGTATTATTGTTTTGAGTTATTTGTAACTTGCTATGTGTTTATTTTTTTATATTTTTTTTTGCACATGTATGCATATATAAACTTTGTATTTGTGTCCATCCTTTAAACAATATATGTTTGATATAGCTTTTATTTTAATTCAATATTTTCCTTTTTAAAAGAAAAATTAAATGATAAAAAATATAAATTTTCTTTTACCTTTTTGATAAATAATTTTTTTTTTTGAATTATGTGATTCTAGCATATGAACTGATGAACCTAATTAACGAGTCAAACTAAGTTGCGTGTGAACATTAAGAGTGTCGGACTTGAGTTGAATAAAAAGTTCATTGTGAACACGGGTCGAGTTTTCAACTGAACCAAATCGAGGTTAGACGAGTTCGACTTGATTCGCCTCATTTCTAGTACTATCGACCACAGAAAAGCAATCTAACTGTTTAGATTTATGAGTTTGACACAGTTTCAATCTCACTCATTTATTTCTAATCGAATGACGAGTTACGTTAACGCAGTTACTACGTGGAATCCAGTTGGATGGTTGGATATGCAAGTATTCAAAAAAAATTGCAAAGAAGATACATACAAATTATATATATTTGCAATATTTTGGCTCTTAAACAAGTTAGCAAAAAATAAATACATATATACATATATTATTATTTATTTTTAACATAACCAATTTGTTAGGTGTTAAGAGATGTTGGGGCTTACTTTGAATTTGTAGGTGCATAAAAATGTGAAAAAAAGTATCAATAAGAAATATAATATTGTCCCCTTCAAAAAAATGAAATATGTAAGCAAAAAAAATCTTAATAAGTTAATTTTTTTACACAAATAAATTAATTTCTTCGACAGCCAATTACATCATTTTCCATCCAGAAACGGCCGTAAAAGAAAATATTGTCCCCTTTAAATTGATGTATTTTTTTTAGTAGCAAAGAAAATATATTAGTAGATGGAAGTAAAAGGAAAAAAAAAAAGTGTCCCGTGAGCATTTCTCAGTTGGCAGGGAACATTGCATTGTTATATGCAGAGGCCGGGGTTCGAATCCCAAACACCTCTTATTCCCCTTAAAAGTGAATTCTAGCCACCGGACAACTAGATAAAAACAAAAAAACAAAAAAAAAAAAGTATCAGAGGTCTGATTGAAAACCTCAGACCGGCATGATATGGTTGTTAATTTCTTTGACTAAATTAAACTCATTTCAAGAGGAAACAATAACACAGTTAGATAAGATTTGACCCAAACTAAAACATTTCATTAATTAAACTGATGATTACCACAAACATTGAAAATCTAGACACATAAAAAACTAATCAAAAGACAGAGGTACGCTAGATCCGATATCAGACAAATTAAAAAACCCTAATGAAAATCAAAACAATGACAAAGAAAAATAAAGCAGACACTTTAATTTATTAGACCCCATTACATAATTATAAAACCATAGATCAACCTAGAGCTTCAAATCATTGTCGATATCGTCGTTTTTGTTGTTGTTGCTGTTGCTGGTGCTTCCTATTTCAAACGTACTATCACCCCACACCACCGGTCGTTCCTCAGTTGGAGCAAGATCAGCCGGCTTGTCAATCAAAGAAAGACGATCCAATTCTCTCCCTAAAAATTCATCAATGTTGTTATGGTAAAGACGAGTAGGGAAAATTGGAATCTCTGGTATAGGCCTCATGTATGGATGAAAACGACGGGTATAATTACCACGTCCGTGCATGGGAAACATAGTGTGAGATGAAGGTGGTGGTAGTGGTGGTCCATTGCGGCGTGAAAAAACTCTTCGTGAAAATCGTGGTGTTGCTGGTGGTATGAATGTTGTCAATGGTGTCTTGTTTTCATTTTGGTTTTTCACCATTTTCAGTGATGAGCAAATGAGTGTTGAGAGAATTGGTTTTTGCAAGAAGCTAGAGAATGTGAAGCTGCGGTTGTGAGTTCTATAAGAAATAAAAGGTACGTATTTATAGAGAGGGTTTCAAGTTAGTCATGGTTTTGGAAAATACTTTGCGTCTTTTTTTATAATAATAAAATTAGAGTGCTTAGTATATACATGTTTTTACCCTTTTATTGAGAATATTATATATGTTTTTTAACCAAAAAAATGCAGTATTTAATTAGGGATGACTTTAATTGAATATAGGTACGTGTAATGGGTAGATTCTAGTTGCAGTAACTTATATATGTCAGAAATGCACGTACATTGGATTTGACACTTATTTGGATTCAGATAACATATATAGACCAATATATTTTTTAAAATAATATATAGACAAATATTCTTTAAAATAAAATAAAATAGACAAATATATTAATTTCAGATTTGACTCCGGTAATTTTTTATTGAATAGTACTTCATTCAGTCTTATTTATAAGAAAAAATTAAATCAATATAAATAGATGTATCTGGTTCAAAATTCAATTTAGATACGTTAACTTTTATTGACTAAACTTTCTTTTACAAATTGGACCGAATGAAGTACTACATTGTTTAACTAAATTCAGTTTTTCTGTCGTCATGAGCTTAGCTCAGTTGGTAAAGACAACATATAATATATGTAAGGCCCGAGATTCAATCCCCAACCACTACAAAAAAAAAACAGCTTTTCTTTCAATGTATGACTACAAACTATTACTTTTTTTTTTCTTCGAAGGAACAAACTATTGTTTTTTATTAAATGAGTCAATCACCAATTTAATTTTTAAATTGTATGGTCAAGTAATTTAATCTGGAATTATATAAAGTGTAAATTTTGCGATAAGAGTTTGATCTTTTAATTGTAAGAGACGCAATTTAAATTTTATCTGAAACATTTGTAAAATGACTTAATTTTAATTGTATATGGAATCAGTGACAGATCCAAAAAATTTGAGTAGTGAAGGTACCTTACATTTGTAAAATTAGTCTTTTAATAATATGATTTATTTATCTTCACTTAACCATTTTTTACTAATTAAAAAATTATTTTAGTTTTCTTTCTTCTTACTTAATATGATTAATAAAAACTTATATTATACTCCATCCGTTTCAAAATAAGTGTCGTTTTAGCCTATTGCACACAGATTAAGGAATAGAATGAAATAATCATTAGACATAATACTTTTACTAAACTACCCTTACTTTATAAGAAATTAAAAAGACAAACTTAAAGTTGCATTGAAAATTGTGAGAGGGAAAAGTTTGAGTATTTATTGAGGGTAAAGTTGAAAAAAAAAATTAGAGAAATGCTAGGGACAGTTGCTTTTACACTCTCTCTTAAACACTTGCTCTTTCATTGGTCCACCTCACCTTCCTTTTCATTAACTTTTTTCAGTTACCGGCTCTTTTTTTTTTTTTTAGAATTCAATCACGGCTCTTGAAAACAGACAACATTTAATTGTTTTTTATGTATTTTTTATTGGAACCTCAAACGTTTTGGCGCCTAGCTAAATTGGCGCTAAGTAAACTCTGCTGCAAGTTCACAGCTGCTACTCCCACCATTTTCCTTTACAAAGTGATTTGTCCATTTATAAAAAATAAAAAAAATCATTGGCTTTTTCTTCAATTTCTCAATTATCAGAAAGTGGATATATGTGTTTATCTACAAATTCATCAAGAGAAGAAAAGTGTTGTACGTCATTCGTCATTTTTGTAAGGTATTTTTTTCCTGTAAAAAAATTGTCTTTTGTGTGCCTCCTATGTGTAGTATATGACCGTTTGTAGTATCAAACATCTAATTTTCTAGAGCAGTATCAAAACATCGTATTTAATATATTTTTTTGGTGTGTAATGATCAATTAACTGTTACTTCTTTTATACATATATTAGGAACTAATGGAACCTATCGATGAAAATGAAGAGTGTGTTGCCAATGAGCCTGTCAATAGTGAATCATATGTTGCTGATTTAGAGGTTAAGAACCATGAAGAACCTTACATTGGAATGGAATTTGAGTCACAAGAAGATGCTTATTCGTTCTATGCTCGATATGCTAAATGTGTCGGATTTGGTGTATGCACTAAAAGTAGCCGTCGTTCGAAAATTTCTAAACAATTTATTGATGTGAAATATGCTTGCACGAGACATGGTAAAAAACGAGAATCGACGGCACAAAATCCACGTCCTTGTTTGAAGGTGGAATGTGGGGCTGCCTTACATATCAAAAGAAATTGTGGTGACAGATGGGTGATCCATGACTTCATCAAAGATCACAATCATGATCTTTTTCCAGCATATGCGCATTATTTTCCTTGCCATAGAAGAATCAATCAAGCTCAAAAGCAATGTATTGAAACTTTGCAACATGTTGGTGTGAGACCAAGCAAAATTTTTGCCACACTTGCGAAACAACACGGAGGGTATGAGAAAGTTGGTTGCTCGGAGAAAGATATTAGAAATCTTTTAGATAAGGATCGTCGTCTGACTTTGGAATCAGGAGATGCAAATGCAATGTTGGAGTGTTTTACGCTTATGCAAGAACGAAATTCAAGATTCTTTTATGCGATGGATTTGGATGATGATGGTCGTCTGAAAAATGTATTTTGGGTGGATGCAAATGGTATAGATGATTACAAAGAGTTTGGAGATGTGATATCTTTTGATACAACATATATCACAAACAAATATAAAATGCCATTTGCTCCCTTCATTGGTGTGAATAATCACTTTCAATCAAGATTGCTTGGTTGTGCATTACTAGCAAATGAGACCTCGGAGACTTTCACATGGTTGATGAAAACTTGGCTTAGGGCAATGGGTGGCAAGCCTCCAAATGCAATAATAACTGACCAAGACAGAGCAATGAAAGTAGCTATTGGACAGGTATTTCCAAATGCTCGACATCGTTTTTGTCTTTGGCATATACTTAGAAAAGTGCCTGAAAAACTCGGTCATGTTATAAGTGAAAATGATGATTTCATGGGATATTTTAACTCGTGCATTTACAAGTCCCGTTCAATACAACAGTTTCATGATAAATGGGAAGAAATGGTAGAAAAATTTCAGCTGTCTGATGATGAGTGGATTCAGTCGTTGTATGAAGAACGTGAACATTGGATTCCTGTTTACATGAAAGATACATTTTTTGGTGGTATGTCAACAACTCAAAGATCAGAGAGCATCAACTCCTTTTTCGACAAATATGTAAACAAGAAAACTACTTTGAAGGAATTTGTTGAAAAATATAAAGTTGCTCTGGAGGATAGAGAAGAAGCAGAGAAGCAAGCTGATTTTAATACATGGCACAAGCAACCTGTTCTTAAGACTCCATCACCTTTTGAAAAGCAAATGTCAATGGTTTATACACATGAAGTGTTCAAAAAATTTCAAGTTGAAGTGATGGGACTGTCTGGATGTCATCTTATGCAAAGGGATGAAGATAATCATCTCACTTCTTTTACAATATACGACTTTGAGAAGAAAGAAGCGTTCGTTGTAGAGTGGGATGCATCAAAAGTGGAAATTTCTTGTATATGTCGCTTGTTTCAGTATAATGGTTATCTTTGTCGACATTCATTGATGGCCTTCCAATTTATTGGTATCTTTGCTGTTCCATCAAACTATATACTGAGAAGATGGACAAAGGATATTAGAAGTTTGCACCATAAAAGAAAGACGAATGAAGATATGTGTTCCAATAAGGATAGATATGATATGTTATATGAAAAGGCCATTCAATTGTTGGAAGAAGGATCATTAAGCAAGGAGAGTTGTAACTTTGCATGTCAATCAATGGAGGAGGCCTTGAAACATTGTGCAATCATTAATCAATCGATGAAAAGTAACAGAGGAAATGTAGGGAAGAAAATTTTACTTGACAAGAAATTACTTGATCCTAAACCAGCAAACACAAAAGGAGCTCCGAAAAGAATCAAGAGTGGGATTGAGAGAGGTCGTAAGAGAACAAGCAGTGGCAAAGTGAAAAAGGTTAGAATTTATTGCTTTGCTGTGATTTTCATTTCACTAAACTTTCTTAAAATATTCATATTTAAGATGATTTCTCATTGTTGTTTTTGTGATGTGGTTATGTGAAAATGAAGTCTGCATTTGTTGAAAAAGAAGCAGTGATATCCTCTGATACTATCAATGATGAAGCAGTTGCTACATCAACAAAAGTGGTATGAGATTTCAATATTGAACTTGATGCATGTTTATTCTAGAGCTGCATTTGAGTAACCAACTAATTATCTCTCTCATTTTCTTTTCTCAATTTTCAGTCAAGGAAGTAGAGTCATACAAGTTAAAGGACATGGCATTTGTTTAACTTGATTGCTGAATTTGTTGTGTAAAAGGATTGAACTCCTAATTTGATAAATGTTTTTGTATCAGTATCAATTATGTCTCTATGAAACTTTTTAGTTAATTTCATACTTGTTCCATTTGCTTCAAGTGTATGGCAGTATGGTTATAATTTTGATATTCTATAAATCTTATAATTGTTGACTATATTACTCCCTTTAGCATAACAGTAAGCTTATAATTGTTTTGCAGGATTTGCTTCAGGTGTATGACAGTATGAATTTCCTTTTATACTTGTTCATTATTTTCTGCACTATATAAGCAGCCTTTAAAAATAATTGATAGCATATCTATGAAAGTGAATAAATGATAATTAGTTTTTGTTGGATGCTATCGATTTCAATTATAGTGAAAGTGAGAGGTAAGAGTGTGTGATTTCAGTTTTCCTGCAAGTATAGACTATATATGAGTATGGAGGATGGTAGGTGTGTTTTGGAGAGATGAAGTACGTATAAATGAGTGTTTTGACTTTTATGGAAATGCTAGCGTGTTTCGGATAAAATAAATAAATAAATAAATGAGTATTTTGTCTTAAATGAATGTTTTGTCTTATATGAGAAGTAGATCAACAGGTACAGCAGGTAAACAAGTAAAAACCGAATTAATAAAGCTTTCTGGACCAATAAAAGAGCAAGTGTTTAAGAGAGAGTGTAAAAGCAACTGTCCCTAGCATTCCTCAAAAAATTAAAGTTGTATTGGAAATGTAAAGTGACATTCATTTTGAAACAATTTTTTGGTAAAGTGACACTCATTTTGAAACACAGAGTAGTTAATAACTTATTATTTAATTTATTACCGTGGACTAAGAAATTTATCTTCAAAAGATAGACCTTACAATTTTTAGTAAAAAAATATATTTTTATAATAATAAAAAATGGACAACATATTTAATCTTTTATTAAAATTTACTAAAAAATAGTAAGGACCACCTTTGGACCGAATCTGATTTAGAAGTCCCTTTATAAATAAAAATTAAATTAAAAAACACTTCTAGAAGTACTATGATCATCCCGTACCGAAAGACTACAAGTTGTTAAGAGTCAAGCACTATGACAGTACCACGGATCTAGATGACCACATCGAGACCGTGGACACACTCTTAAGCTTTCGAGGTGCCCTAATCCGGTGAAATGTAAGTTGTTTGTTCTAACCTTATAGGATAGGAAGGGGTCATGACATGGTTTAAAAACCTCAAAGCCCCGCTCCATCAAATCTTGGGCGAACTATGCAAAAAATTTAGAGCCCACGTACTTCATAGCCTCAAGGAACTTTACTACTTTTGTGGGGTAACTGATACTTACCAATGAGTTCCACCAGACCGCAAAGTATTATTCTGTATCGAATTTTAAACTTATTAAAACACTATTCTAAGCTGCCAAATATTTTAAAGAGCACAACAACAACTAGTCGACGACAATATAGCCACAAAAGTTACCAGACCAAATGGTAGCATATAGTTGTTATGTTAGTATTTTTTACTTTAACACCAAAATTTGAACCCGATAATTTAATTCAATGAAGGGTGGATGATCCTTTGGTAGTTCTATGCTAATCTGTTGTAAGTTGTAACTTGTAAGTCACATGTCCATACCATATATGAGCATCAAATTAGTCATATATCCAATCCCCTCTTTAATTCAATGAAGGGGTTCCTTTTTATCAAAGAACACCAAAGTTCGCATATGTGATATATATTTTAGCTTGAGATTGTATCTCAAAACAAGGACAAGGGACTTGAACATTTTTCTACACAGATATGTAAAATGTGTAAAGAAATGTTGCTATTAAGAAATGTTGGGGGCTTTTTTTTTACAGTCTTGGAGGCTTATTTTAATTTAACTTTGTGATAAATGTGAAAAAAAGATATAAGAAGTATAATATTATATATAAGCAAAAACTTATGCGAGAAAAAATATTTTACCGTGCACTCACAAATTGAAGTGTATTGGTCCACTTGTTTCTTAAATCAATAAATTAACGATCATTTTAAATAAAGAATTATTTATCAACTTGATATTTTAGGAAAAATTGTTTCATAAGAAATAACATCATTTCGATGTTTACAGGAATCATACTAATTTTTTTACATTTTATAAAAAAAAAAAAAAAAAAAAATCAGATTTCAGTGGCTCATTCGTGATAGGATTCTCACCCGCCAGAATTTTCTCAAGTGCAGGGTAGTTCATGCATGATACAAGTGGTTCTTCCTGTGCTTTTTGTGGTGCAATGATTGAGTCTGTTGATCATCTTTTTGTTTCGTGTGGTACGAGATGTTTAGGTGGATGAAGTGGTCTTGTAGCACCTCGAGACGTAGCAAGTGTCGTTGGATATTTTCAAGGGGATAGGGGGTAGTAGGAGAGACAAGATTGCTTTAGTCATAGTTTGGCATGTTTTGTGCACCATCTGAAAGTTTTGGAATAATCTTAATTTTACTATGCAGAATACTTCAATGGAGTAGCTTGTGGATAGAGACAAATTCTCTTCGTACGTGGAAGTGATTTTTGACCAAAAACCCCCAAACTTCCCTACTCCTCTTACGAGTGGGAGGGCGAACATGTCTTGTGTTGGCATCAGTGGGAAGATGTGCGGTGAGTGACTCTCAACGGATTGGGCTTGTTCGCCTTTTTGTTATGGTTCTCGGGTATTTCTTCTTTGGTGGCCTCTCTAGGAAGGTTAGTGTTTTGTTGAGGTTATGTTTGGTGCTTGTGTGTTGATGTCGTTTTGTGGGTTTTGGGAGTGGTTTGTTTTATCTTTTGTGTTGATTTCCTTCTTCTGTTTTTGTTATGAGAAATGTTGTTTATATAGCGAACAAATATCTGGTGAAGGTTTCACGAGAAGTGTTTACCGAATAATTTTTCCTACTTTATAGCAACTACCTCCCTTGTATTCCGGTCAGGCACACATGTTATTAGTGAATTGCTTTTCGCTTTCCCTTCGAGGCGATTTCCATCGGGATAAATAGCATTGCTGGTTTGTTATTTAGGCTTGTTGGTCCAAGTACTGCTTGTGCTTGTTGTATTATTTCGAACCATCTCTTGTATTTTATATACATTTGCCATAAAAAAGGTATTCACTAATAAAACATAATATGAATTTCAAAGGATGTATTAATTAGCCAATTGTAATTTCCTTTTTGTTTTTCATTCATGAGCAATGTTTACACACTAGTGCTTTACTACAACAACATTATTGAAAATCTAGACAATAAGATAAACTTAGACACTAAAACAAACATTTCATTGATTAAATTGATGCTTACTACAACATTATTGAAAATCTAGACAACAAACTAATTATTCAAAAGACACACTAATGAAAAGCAAACTAATTAACTAGACCCCGTTACATCATTAGAAAGCTTGATCAACCTAAAGCTTCAAATCAAGGTCGATGTCATTGTTGTTCCCATCCCGCCAGACCGCTGGTACTTCTTCAATTGGAGCAGAATCAATCGGCTTGTCGATCAGAGAAATAAGATCCATTGTTCTCCCCAAAGATCCATCAATATTATTGTAATCATGACTAGTACGAGAGACAATTGGAACCTCTGGTATAGGCCTCATGGATGGATGAAGGTGGTCATAATTACCACTTCCATGCATAGGAAACAACATGGTGTGTGATGAAGGTGGTGGAGATGGTGGTCCAATGTGGTACAAAGAAGATCTTTGTAAATCTTGTGATGTTGTTGGTATGAATGTTTGTGATGGTGTGTTGTTTAGTCTCGATAAAGCCCGATTTATGTTGCAAATTGTGTATGAGCTTTGGTGCCAAGAAAGATCTTGTGCAGTTTTGAAGGTGTTATGGCAATGGTTGCATCGAAATTCGATTGGAGTTAGAGTAAGAACAAGAGTAGGAGCAACGTTAGTATTGTTGCTGCTGACAGTACTGCTCTCATCATAAGATAAGAGTTGAACATCTAACAACATTTTCAGTGATAAGAAAAAAATGGAACAACGCTCTTGCAAGAAGCTAGAGAAATGTGGTGAATGTTAAGCTGCTTGTGAATACCTTTGAGATGTAAGATGTATTTATAGAGGGGGGGTTTCAAGGTAGGGCATGATTTTGGAAAATAATTTCTTTGTATTTTTAAACCAAAAAAATATAGAGCAAATTGCACTTACCTCCCCTAAGGTTTTATCAAAAGACATTTACATCCCCTCTAGTTTGGAAAAAACACTTACCTCCCTTAATTATTCCATGAGTAAGACACTTTCCCCCTTTGACATTCACAACTATATGATTCTCTTGCTCAAAAGTTCAATAATCACAATAATTTCTCCGTTTTCTCCATTTTTTATGTATCCCTCTATCGTGTTTCCTCGATCTCTTTAGAGCTCTCAATGAGAGAAATTTAGGTGCTTTGATGTTTTTATTTCGTTTTGATCTTCAGATTTCAAATACTTTGCTTCGGTTATATTCTTCTATGAACATTTTATTTTCTATATTTTAATGTTCAAGTCTATTGATATTCTATGAAATTTAACACACTGCATATAAAATTGGATCCTCAAGTGTTGCTTCAATCAAACAAAAAGAAACTTCCAAGTTGCAAATTAATGGACACTCATGGCAAAATTTTGTTTGTTAATAAGAAATTGGCTTAATTAATCATCGTTGCATAACAAAGCTATGATCGGAAGTAGTGTTTTGTGGCAAAGTGATAAAAGGCCGGGGCCCGTTGTGCTTCGGTAGTAGTCTGGATGTTTAGTATTCCAAGCAATGGTGAGAAAAAAAATTAGGGTAGCAGGATGTTTAAAACTTAAATCACCGTTAACAATGTAGATCAAAGGGAGGTGAATGTTTTTTCTAAACTAGAGGGGATGTGAATGTCTTTTGATAAAACCATAGGGGAGGTGGGTGCAATTTGCTCAAAAATATATATATAGGAATTAATTAGGGGTGACTTTAATTGAATGTATGTACATTTTTTTGACTGAATTGAATGCATGTACATGTAATGGGTTAATTAATAAATTTGAAAGATTTTTTTTTTTTATAAATGCTTTAAATTTATACTCTCAATTCAAATTATTGACTATTTCCAAAATAAAATAATGTTAATTACACAATTTTTTAAGATATCTAGAAGTTGACCTTTTAAATTTGTATTTTGATAATATGATTTACTTACCATTTTCTACTAGTTAAAATATTATTTTATTTTTTATTTGATTTTTTATTTTTTGACCAAATTTTTTTGAACAAGTTTTTTGACCAAATTTTAATTTTCTTTTTATTTGATAAGTCATGCTTGGTAAAATCATATACATTATAATTAATAACTTTTTTACCTCAAAAAAATTAATAAAATTTTATCTTATTCAATGTAAAGTTGACAGCGAACTTTAGGCCTACAAATTGGTATTTTCTATTCAAAATCAAATCTAGGACCCTAAATGACTAGTTTTGAGGAAAAAAAATTACATTGCTTTGGGGGGAAATATTGTTGGGACCATAATTGTAAGATAACCGAGGGATCGAAAAGTTTAGTTTTCAAAAAGTTACGGGCCTTTTCACGAGTGTAATAAAATAAAGAGGCCAAAATTATAATTGAATCAATTATAGAAAAATATAAACTCTTTTTTATCAAGAGAAAAATATAAACTTGTAAGCTCAATAGTTAAAACAAATTGTAAAATTAGAAGAAAAAGGTAAAATTAAAAAAATGACCAATCATGATGGTAAGATATGGTTGGATATGCACTAAACTTTGTTTTGTTTTAATTATTATTTTTTTGCATTAATGTTTTTTTTTTCAAGAAGTTGAAAGAAAAATATGTCCCTTTGTTATATGATTGGGCATGGTTTTGGAGAAAAAAATTGTGTCTTTTTAAACCAAAAAATATACTAGGAATTAATTAGGAGAGACTTTAATTGAATATATGTACGTGTAATTGTTTAATTAATAAATACGAAATAAAATTAATTAATGCTTTAATTCAAATTATTGATTATTACTAAAATTAACTATTTTTTAGGGGTACTAAAATTTACTAATGTTTATTAGAAATTTTTTTAAGATATCTAGAAGTTGACATTATAAATTATTTTTTTAATAATATGATTTACTTAACATTTTTTACTCGTTAAAATATTATTTTCATTTTCATTTTATTTGACTGGCGTTCAGACAACCACTCCGTGCCCGTCTGTTGGCTATTTTTATTGTGTTCATGCGTATAAACTACGAATAAAAGTTTTTGTGAAATAATTGTTTTTATTAAAATTATTTGGATTTTGATTAAAATTATAGGTAAATAAATTTTTCCATTTTATATTGTAACCATCTATAATTATCTTTTTCAATGTCACCAACAATACATCAAATATAATAAAAATTGTATTTTTGAATGACATCAGCAATACATGATTCTTATTGACAAATTTGTTTAACAATATAATTGAATGTGAAAAACCACCCCAAAAATATGTATTTTCTTTATATACGTGGTATTGATGAAGAAAGTTTAGTGCATATGTGTATTGATGAAGAAAGTTTAGTGCAAAATGGAAGAAAAGGTTCGTGAAAATTAATATGGTTGGTTATGTGCTTTAAAAAAAGGGTTAATTATGTTTCTAGTCCCTATAAAATAGCGACCTTGTAAGTTTAGTCCCTACTTAATTTTAATAGCATTTTTAGTCCCTAATTTTGTTTTTCTGCACTGAGTATTAGTCCCTACTCAATTCAAATTTGTTTAATTTATGCTTAAACTCTTAAATTTTTGAACAATTTTTTGCAGACATGTTTAGAACATTACTAAAAGTTCGTCCACAAAAAATTATCGCAAAATTTGATTTCTACATCCAGATTTTATTACTTTTTATCTTTAACTTTTGTCGTTTTAAAAATTCATATTTAATTCATTTCATGTCAGAAAATTCTAAATTTTAGTAAACGAACCTTTCATAGTGTTCTAATCTTGTCTCAAAAAAATCGTTCAAAAATTTAAGAGTTTAAGGATAATTAATCAAACTTTGTTTTAGCAGGGACTAAAATTATAAGTAAATTTTTTTTTATAGGGACTAAAAATGCTATTAAAATTAAGTAGGGACTAAACTTACAAGGTCGCTATTTTATAGGGACTAGAAACATAATTAACCCTTAAAAAAAATACAAAAAAAATCTCTGTGAATTTAATTTAGTTGATAGGGACATTGCATAATATATACAGGAGTTGAGGTTTAGACACCCCACTTATTCTCTTTAAAAAGAGAATTTCTAGCCAATAGACTGCTTGACAAAAAATGACCGGACCATGTAGAAGTCCCTTACATAACAAAGGGACAAATTAGTGAGATATGCCCCTAAAAAAATGGTGAGATATGGTTGGGTGGACCAGAATTTCCTGATGTAACTAGTGTACATAGTTTCATGTAGTAGGTGATCTTGACCACTGGGGTTGGTTCATGAACCAAATGAGTTGAACTTGAGCTTAAAATCAAATTCGTTAATCAAATGAGTTGAACATGAACTATATATAATTCAATTCGTTTGGTTTGTTTCATATGTTAGTTTGATTATATGTATGTGTGTGCACCCACGCATGTGTGGATGCGCACACACGTGTACTAGTTGTATTGCGCTTTTTTGTATTATTGTGTTGATTTATTTGTAGCTTGTTATGTGTGTTATTTTTTTTATATCATCCTTCTTTGCATATATATATATATATATATATATATATATATATATATATATATATATATATATATATATATATATATTCATTTATTGTATTTGTGTCTATCCTTTAAGCAATATATTTTTGCAATAGTTTTTATTTTAGTTCAATAATTTCCTTTTTAAAAGAAAAATTAAAAGGTAAAAAATATAAATTTTATTTTACTTTTTTATTAAAAATTTGAATTATGTGATTCGAGCATTTGAATTGAACCTAACGAGTTGAATCAGGTTGCTCGTGAACATTAAGAGAGTCGGACTTCAGCTAAATAAAAAGTTTATTTTAAACCTGAGTAGAATTGTGAACTGAACCAAGTCAAGCTCAGACGAGTTTGACTTGTCGTACCTCGTTTCTAGTCCTATCTACCACATAAAAGCAATTTAACGGTTCAAATTTATGCAATGTAGTTTCACACAATTTCAATCTCATTTATTCATATTCATTTCTAATCAAACAATCAGTACGTAGCAGTTATTATGTTAACACAGTTACTACGAGGAATCTACCTCAATAGTTGGATATGCATGTACTAAAAAAAATTGCACAGAAGATACATACAAATTATATATATTTACAGTATTATTTTTATTTTTTTAAGAAATCAAAATGGAATATATTAAAACCAAAAGTCTATCCCACCAGCAGAAGGTGTGCCATTGAAATAAACAATAATTACAACAAAGTTTTACATTTACAGACTAAAGATAAACAACATGACTGCTAACCATTACCCAAACAATGAAAAGGATTCTGGCTCCAATCATGAAATTTATAATAAAAAGAAACAGAATCAGCTTAAAAAAAAAAGTTTTACAATATTATTGACCTTAAAAAAAGTTAGTAAATATATATATATATATATATATATATATATATATATATATATATATATATGTATATGAGATTTGCTAGAACACACCCACTAGTTTTCATGTGGGAGTGTTGTAGCAAGTAAATAACTAAAAAGTGGTTAAATACACCCTAAGGTGTATGTTGCTATAACACACCTTCTAACAAAAACAAGTGGGTGTGTTCTAGCAAATCCTATAGGCATTTGCTAGAACGTACACCCACTAGTTTTTATGTGGGAGTGTTTTAGCAAGTAAATAACTAAAAAGTGGTTAATTACACCCTAAGGTGTAGCTTTGCTAAAACACTCCCACATAAAAACTAGTGGGTGTGTTCTAGCAAATCTCATATATATATATAGGGTTGCTAACTTACACCCACCTAAAAACACTAAGGTGCAAGTTAGCAAGTTACACCCACTTATAATTTACTAAAACACCCTTTTGTTTATATTCTAATTAATTTTAAATAGGAAGTGCAATTTTGTAACTAGCTTAAAAAAGATCCTTAAAAAAAAGACAATGACATACTTAAGGTACAAAACATGTAATAAAGACAAAATTTTAAGGAAACAATATTTGGAATGATGAAAGTGGGTGTAAATTAGTGAAGGTTGCTAACTTGTACCTTAATAATACTTATAGAAATGAGTGTAAATAATTTTGTAGGTGCATAAAAATGTGAAAAAAGTATAAATAAGAAATATAATATTGTCCCTTCAAAAAATGAAATATAATATTGTATCATATGTAAGCAAAAAAAAACAAAAAATTTCTTATTATATTAATTTCTTCGACAGCCAATTACATCATTTTCCATCAAGAAACTGCCGTAAAATAAACAAGTCATATAAATCTTAATTGATGTACTCCCCTGTCACTGTTACAAGCAAAATTTCACTTTTTAGATACATTGAATAATTAATGTATCAAGTCTATAATAAAGACTAAATACATTAATTATTCATTGTATCTAAAAAGTCAAATTTTGCTTATAATAGTAATCGGATGAAGTATTTTTTATGGATTTTGCTAAATAGAGATTTAAGATGATACTTTTGATAAGGAACCTTCAAATATTAATTTTGTCTAGAAAATATAAGATGATATTTTTGATCAAATAATAATTACACATCTTTTTCATAAAAACTTATTTGTTTTGGTCTTTGGATGTTTAACCAATATCCATGGGGCACCGGTTAACATTCTCCTTTTTTTTTATTAGCAAAAAAAGTATAAGTCCCCGTAGTTCAGTTGACAAGAACATGCGTTGTTATATACGGGCGTCAGAGTTCGAATCTCGAACATTCAATTTATTCCCCTTGAAAAAGAAGAAAAAAAAAAAAAAAGTAATTTACTCCCACACATTGATGTATTTATTTGACCAATTTGTTTTCCCTTTCATTGAAAACCTCAGTTTGATCAAGACCACATGATATGCTTGTTAATTTCTTTGGCTAAATTAAACTCATTTAAGAGGAAACAATAAAACAGATTGTCAACAAAAAAAAGAGAGTAAACAATAACACAGTTAGATAAGATTAATTAGACCCAGAATAAAACATTTCATTAATCAAACTGATGCTTACTACAAACATCGAAATTCTAGACACATACAAAACTAATCAAAAGACAGAGGTACGCTAGATCCGATATCAAACATGCCTTGACAATAATTAAGTCCAACAATGTCTCTGTAAAACAAGTTAAAAAACCCTAATGAAAATCAAAACAAAAAAGAAAAATAAAGCAGACAAATTAATATTTAACTAGACCCCATTACATAATTATAAAACCATAGATCAACCTAGAGTTTCAAATCATGGTAGATATCGTTGTTTTTGTTGTTGTTCCTGTTGCTGGTGATTCCCATTTCAAACAAACCATCACTCAACACCACCAGTCGTTCCTCCATTGGAGCAAGATCAGCCGGCTTGTCAATCAAAGAAAGACGATCCATTGCTCCTCCTAAAGATTCATCAATGTTGTTATGGTAAAGACGAGCAGGGAAAATTGGAATCTCTGGTATAGGCCTCATGTATGGACGAAAGCGACGGTTATAATTACCACGTCCATGCATGGGAAACATAGTGTGAGATGAAGGTGGTGGTAGTGGTGGTCCATTGCGGCGTGAAAAAACTCTTTGTGAAAATTGTGGTGTTGCTGGTGGTATGAATGTTGTCAATGGTGTGTTGTTTTCATTTTGGCTTTTCACCATTTTCAGTGATGAGCAAATGAGTGTTGAGAGAATTGGTTTTTAGACTGGAAAGAAGATAGGAACAACACTCTTGCAAGAAGCTGGAGAATGTGAAGCTGCGCTTGTGAGTTCTGTAAATGGTGTAAGATGTATTAATTTATAGTGAGGGTTTCAAATTAGTCATGATTTTGGAAAATTTGTGTCTTTTTATAATAAATAAAATTAGTCTTGGAAATTGAGAGATGGGTTGACTTTTTTTAAAAGTAATTTAGTGATTAGAATTGAATAAGTAGGGGTGTTTAATGGTTTAAACTTCAGCCTCTGTATATATCAATACAATGTTTCTGACAACTGAGCTAGGCTTCTGAAGAAACGAGGAATGACTTTAATTGCATATAGGTACATGTAATTGTTAGATTCTAGGCAGTAATAACTTATACTCCCTCCGTCCCATATTATAAGAAAAAAAAAAATCACACTTATTAAGAAAACTAAAACATACTAGTAGTTTGTAATATAGTTTTTTGTGTTATCTTTGAAATAAGTTTTATAGGAAGATTTAAAAACAATTTTCATTGGTAGTTGATTATAGAGTAAATGAAAAAGAGAGCAAATTGAATGCACTTTGCATTTAATTTTCCTTTGGGGAAGATAATTTTTGAAAAAACATAATTAAATATGATAAAAGTTGTTCTTTTTTGCTTATAATTTGGGACAAATACAATGAGTTTTTTTTGCTTATAATTTAGGACGGAGGGAGTATATTTCAGAAATGCAGGTACAATGAATTTGACAGTTAATTTGGATTCACATAACATATATAGACCAAATATATTTTTGGAGTTTGCGCTCAGGGTGCCGAGGATCGAACCTGCAACAACTAGTTCTTACATGACCAGCTGTTGAGGTACAATGGTGGCATATATAGACCAATATATTAATTTTAGGTTAATTTGATTCTTCGCGGTAAAATTTTACTGATCGGTAGTATTACATTGTTTTAACTAAAGTCAACTTTTCTTATAGACTACAACTATTACTTTTTATTTAAATGAGTCAATTATCAATTTAATTTTTAAATTGTATGGTCAAATAATTTAATCTAAAAATCTTTGAGGTATCGATTTAGCGATAAGAGTTTGATCATATAACTTTAAAGGAGCAGTGTAAATTTTATCTGAAATCGTTATAAAATGACTCTTAGAGCTACTTTAATTTTAATTCTATATGGAACAGTTATTTAACAAACTAGTGAAATTTTAAAAAGATTGTCATATTAATTTTCAAATAACTTTAGCAAATAGAACTTTTTAATACAAAAAATAGTTGACAACATAGAAGCTAGTTTTTTGTCCAAAAAAACAACATAGAAGCTAGTTTATAACAAATCATAAATTTCTTCTTTAAAAAACAAATAAATAATTAACAAATATTGATCGAGATTTTTGCAATAACAGATAAAGTAACGTATTAACCCCTCTGTCTCAAATCATAAGTCGCTTCGGAGGTGAGAATCACCAAGACCTGGAGTGACTTTGGTCACAATTTACAATTTCATATATTTACCTAGTTAACACATCGATAGTCATTAGATTGAAATTAAACAATTCAAATTTTGATTATTTTAATCTAAAATATTGAACTTTAAATTAGGATAATCCCATCTCAATCGAACAACTATGGATGTGTATGTCGACTCCATGAATACGTAGGATTGCATTCAACAATCCTACGTATTCATGGAGTCGACATCTATAGTTGATTCTTCTTTTTTAAATTGTGACCAAAGTCAATCCAGGTCTTAGTGATTCTTCTTTTCTAAATAACTATTCTTTTGTGTTTTGAATAAAATAAGTTTTTTTAGAAAGAATAAAATTATTAAAAATAATAAGAAAAAGTGTGACGTGTTATTTACCATGATACAAGTCTTTGGATCACGAATGCTTATATTTATAGTAGAAACAGTAACTTGTCCCTAATGAAAATCAACAAAAAAAATAAGTTTATGAGTCTTCAGTCACCACCCCGAATGAAGTTTTATGTGGTCCAATAATTATTCCCACAAAACCTTCTTATTACAAAATAATTGAGTATTATGTTCCTTCCAAATTACAAGACATCCAAATTACATGAAAGCAAGAACGAATATCCTTTTTAAACCCATGAATGACACCAAATTGAAGAGCTTGTTCCCCAATATCAGCCGGATTAACAAAAGAAACATCAAACCTGTATAGAACAAGATTCCAAAGAGAACAAAAAAATCACAACCAATAAAAAGATGATTAATTGTCCCCTCCTTCTCACACCCTCCTGAACAAAGTATTGTACCAAAAGGCACTACTCCTCGATGATGAAGTTGATCCTTTGTTGGTGCTCTTTTATTTAACAATCTCCAAGCAAGTAATAAAACCTTCAAAGGCACTGCTTTATTCCAAACCAAGTGAGTATGAATATCAAAGTTGGGCTGATCTGTTCTAGTCAGAACTTGATATGCATCTTTGACCGAGTAACCATCAACATAGTTATGAAGCCAAACCCATTTATAAGCTACATTGTCCTGTCATAAATTATATCTAACAAATAAATACGTTGTTCCCCGATACTGATATAGTTAACGCTACTCAAACTAAAGTGCATTGGAAAAAATCTGCATTTGGTTGAATGAAATTCAACAAAGATACCTCTGTTTTGACTCAAGATAATAAGATGAGAATTGATATGTATATTCAAGGTGATTTTATTTCGGCCAAAACATAATTAATTTCCCAAAAATGTGTGATTCATATTTGTGAAGCGTGTGTTCCTCTTTCGACGTTTAATTGGGTTTTTGAGTTAAATTTAGGTATGTGGACTTCAAGTTCGACTTCAAATTGGTTGTGGATAGCTTTTTCTTTGGTAGAAAAGATAAGAACACAACATAACATGGTGATATTATTCAAAGTTGTATAATTTTTTTTCTTCTCACTATAGGAACTCGGTGTGGAGCTTAATAAGAGACAAATAAATGAAATTGTCCATCCTCTTGTTTACATCTCTAGCTAATTTTTCCCTAAAAAAAAAATAAAATCTCTAGCTAATTTTCAAATTTTGGTTGATATACCAAATTAAATTGAATACATTTTAATTAATAAAATAAAATGTTATTACAAATTCGCCTCTTGAAATTGTATGGGTCAACCCTTTTTTTTTTTGCGATGTATGGGTCAGTCATTCGTGGATTTTGATCATGCTCATTCTCTCTTACCGTCTATCATGCCTTAATCGCAGCCATTTAATAACTTTTTTTCTATCTTTATTATTATTTTTTCTTTCATGTATCAATCAACCGTTGGATTGGAAAAAGAGAGATGGCTGAACCAAAAAGGTTGGAGAGGATCCACATCCATCATTTATCCCCTCCAAACTTGTTAATAGACAAAAATTAAATTTATGATTTTGAATAATGTCGGTCAATTATTCATATTTGTTTAACGTGTAACGACGAGTTTGACAATAAATAATACATTTTGGGACTAATTTGCTCCTCCCTCCGTCCTAGTTTATTAATCCCTTTGGAAAAATAATTTGTCTCAACTTATAAGTTGTTTTACAATACCAATAAAACATTAATCTTACATTTCTTACTATAGTCTTAACTACTCCCTTTGATCTTTATTATTTATAAGAAAAAGCAACAATTTTTAATAGGGTTAAATATGTTTTTGATCCCTATAAATATACTAACTTTTCCTTTCAGTCCCTCTAAAATTTTCCTTCAACTTTTAGTCCCTATAAAATTTTCAATCACTACTTTTGGTCCCTATTTTTAATTTAGTTTTTTTATTTTTTAATGAAACTGTGCAGAAATGTGTAAAATATTTTTAAAAAAATTCCCAAAAAAAATTAGAATTTTTTAACAAAACACAAATTAAATATGAATTTTTAACCTTAAAACATATAAAAATTCATATTAAATTCATGTTTTGTTAAAAAATTCTAACTTTTTTTGGGAGAGATTCTTATTATATTATGCATTTTTCTGCAAAATTTTATTCAAAAATATGAATTTTACATATGAGTTTACTTTAAAAGAGGGACCAAAAATGAATGTGAAAAATTTTTTAGGGACTAAAAGTTGAAGAACTTTTTTAGAATGACTAAAACAAAAAGTTGACATATTTATAGGGACTAAAAACATATTTAACCCTTTTTAATATGTAGTTATAGTTTAAAATTTTGAGATTAATTTGGATGTGAATTTTAGATGAATAGTAAAGATAAGCTTCAAAGCGTTACTCCCGACCCCCCCTCATCTTTGAAAACCACACTCACTCTAAAACCCTGTTATTTCTTCAACCATGAATTCATCTTCTTTAGCTTCCTTCATTCTCACACCACCACCATGCAAATTCCACCACCCCCGTTTTCAAATCAAACCACAACCCATTTTCCACCACCCCCTTAATTCCATTTCCCTGAACTCAAAATCCAATTTTTCAACTTCACTTCAAACCCTCAAATCATCATCAAATCTCAATAACCCAGTTTCAATCCCTGAAGAAAACGCATCTTATGTCGCTGTTGAAGAATTCATCGACAAAGATTGGTCAGTGCTTGACTATACTGGACCAAACATTGACCGTATTATATCATCTGGGAAAATTGATGAGAATTCAAGGGTTTTGGTTTCAAGTGGTTCTGAAGAGTTTGTGGATTGTTTAGTTGGTGGTTCTAAATTCAAGTCTATGCTTGTTCTTCATGACTCACTTTTGATATTGGCTCTTCTTATTGAGAAATATGATAATATTAAGTGTTGGCAAGGAGAGGTTACTATTGTTCCTAAAAAATGGTCTCCTTTTGATGTTGTGTTTCTTTATTTTTTGCCTGCTTTGCCCTTTAAACTTGAGGATGTTCTTGCTTCATTGGCTCCGAAATGTTCACCTGGTTAGTTTTTCTTATCTGTTTTTGAATGTTTTGTTGTTAGTTTAGTATTGGAATAGAAAATTGTACATTCATGTTTATGTCCATTTCATTGCATATTGAAACTGCAATTGTGAATCGCAGATTGCGGAAAATAATGGTTTTTACTTTTTTCAAACTCCGCTAAGCAGAACTGCTACTTTGATAACATTTTGTACTAAATAGGATATCTTGAAACAATAGTGAATTGTTCAAATTCCGTGACATTATCGTATTGCTATTGAAATTGAACAATATTTGGGTGGTAGAGAAAGTAATAAAGGCTTGTTTACAACTTTATATCATGTTTATTTACACTTCATTGAATATATGTGTTGTCAATTGGATATGGCGGAAAATAACAATTTGTTCAAATTAAGCTATGGCAACAATGCTATAGTGCCGCTGTTTTACAATATTTTTGTAGAGAATAGTGTATCGCAGAACAATAACAATTTGTTCAAATTCCGCCAACATTTGGATGAGCATTTCAAATTCCTTTTTACTATTAGGCCAGTTTATATATTATGCCAGTTTGGATGAGCATTTCAACAAGTCGCTAAAAAATGAAATATTGATTGAAAGAATTTTGATTTGAAATAAAAATGTGAGTTGAAATTCGTTCCTACCTGTTAATTTCATGAGATCTTATTGAACTTCTTCATAGCTTGTACATGCTTACAAAGACTTCTTCGTAACTTGCAAACTTATTTTAATAGAGCCTATCATCACAAATTAGAAAAACAATCTTAACAAATGATTTAAACCACTGTCTTAGACTCTTAGTTGCATTATAATTCTTGATATTGTAGAGAGACGCGGTTAATGTGCCTCGATAGTGATCCTGGAGAGTGGAGACAATAAAACCTTGTTGTCGCAATCTAAATTGTAGCCGCCGACCTCTTTTTAAAACAGAGTCCAAAAGGGCTCATTGTGTATGATATGAATTTGATTCAAGTAGAAACAGTCATTCTACTTACTCTTCATGCATCACGTGTCTCAAATTTCGCCTTTCATGAAACACTATGCAATGTGTTTCTTTCTTGTAGTGACAATTTTCCTAAAACTTGAGCAGTAAGTATAATTTACTATGAAACAAGAAATTGTTGTTTGGAAAACACTACCTCTATATGCTTCTATACCTCTTCTACAAAGTGCACCTTATACATTTGATTATGAGGCCAACTTAATGGATTTTCTTGTGTTCCATACATTTTTCATTGCTAGATTTTCATTGTGTTTAGGAAGTGCAAATTTCACTTTGATGTTCGTGTGTCTAGTTTATGCCACCGCATTTTCAAACACGCACTAAATGCTCTCAATAATCAAAGACGATTTATTCTTTTTAATTTTGGTTTTGACATGTAGGTGGAAGGGTGATTATCAGTCATCCACAAGGTAGAGAAATACTGAAACAGCAACGACAACAGTACCCAGAAGTAGTAATTTCTGACCTTCCTGATAAAACACATTTACAAAGTGTTGCAGCTGCTAATTCCTTTGATGTGGCTGAATTTGTGGATGAACATGGCTTTTATTTAGCTGTTTTGATCAAATCTAGGACTTAAAAACTAGTTTAGATCCTTTCGAACACGCAATTTGGTTGGACTTTAATATGGTTTAATGCTTTATGATAGTTAGCTAGAATTTTAGGATGAAAACAAATTATAAATGATTTAATTTGATTAGTATCTCAGGCTTCCTCGTGTGAAATCCATTTGCATGGTAACCTGTGAAGCCCGGATACGAGATACGATACGGATACGATACTGCACCGATACGCCGATACGGAAAAAGTGCAAAAATCAAGATACGATACGGCTGGGATATGTTAATAAAAAAAATTATATAATTAAATGTACAATATAATTATAACCATTTTTTTAATATGCAAATATATTAACAAACAAAAGGAACCAGTCATAGGCTCGTAGCACATCAACATTAATATAAATAATATTGACGATTAAGAGAGTAATGATTAGTCAATTACATACATAATATATCCCAAAAAGAGCACCATAAGTGATATACTATATCCAAAAGAAACATTGTTAGTGCTATACTATATCGATCCAAAAAAGAAGCACTATACTCAAGAGTTAAGTTATTTTAATTAACGTTAATTGGGAATTATTGGGGCAGGTATAGGTGCAGGATAATTATCAGATACTTTCCTGATACGTATCGGGAAGTATCGGATAATTATTTTTTTAAAAAATAAAATTTAATCTTTGGATACTCTTCTGATACGTATCGGGAAGTATCGGGCAGGTATCGGTGCAGGATACGCAGGGGATACGATATGTCATCCATTTTGAAGTATCGGGGCTTCACAGTTGGTAACACTATGGATGCTATTTTTCCTAAAATTTAGTAAAATTTTGGGATTGTACTAATTTTTTTATGGGTTAAATATGTTTTTGGTTCCTATAAATATGTCAACTTTTCGTTTTAGTCCCTCTAAAATTTTCCTTCAACTTTTAGTCCCTATAAAATTTTTAATCACTACTTTTGGTCCCTATTTTTAATTTAATTTTTGAATTTTTTAATGAAATGTGTAAAATATTCTAAAAAAATTCATAAAAAAAATTAGAATTTTTTAACAAAACATTAATTTAATATGAATTTTTAACCGTAAAAAATATAAAAATTCATATTAAATTCATGTTTTGTTAAAAAATTCTGAATTTTTTTTGGAGTGATTCTTATAATATTTTGAATTTTTATGGAAAATTTTATTATATAATATGAATTCTACATATGAGTTTACTTTAAAAGAGGGACTAAAAGTGAAGATTGAAAATTTTATAGGGACTAAAAGTTGAAAGAAAATTTTAAAGTGACTAAAACGAAAAGTTGACATATTTATAGGGATCAAAAACATATTTAACCCTTTTTTTATATATAAGTAATTCCTCCGTTTCAAAATGAGTGTCGTTTTAGGTGTTTACACATATATTAAGAAATGCAATGATTAAAAGAAAAAGAATGGTTATTTTACCAAATTATCCTTATTAACTATTGGTTAGTTTTAAAAGTAATATTTTGGAAGTAGTGTGCAGAGTATTAATTGGAGGGTACAATTGAAAAGAAAAAGTTATTATTGCATTGGAAACTGAAAGTGACATTCATTTTGAAACAAATTTTTTTGGCTAAAGCGACACTCATTTGGAAACGGAGGGAGTAATATTTTGCAAATTATGCACTTCATTTCCCATAGAATATCTGATATCATGTGAAGTGTGAATGTCATCCATGAAACTCCGGCTTTTTATTTTTGTACTTTGTTGATACACTGAAACAATGGACAGAACAACTGTACTTTGTTAGTTTGTTGATACTTGATACGCTGAAGCAATGCATGATTTCCGTGAAAGAAAAGGATAACAGTAATTTCTTTACAATGCTACACGTGCATATTCTTGCATTTCGTTTACAAATTCCTTCATAATACTCACTCCGTCCCGCAATACATGACCTACTTGACCATTTCACACAGATTAAGAAAAGTGTAATGATGAAAGAAAGAGAATGATATTTTTACTGAATTGCCCTTATTATTATTTTGGCTAAAATATGGTTTTGATCCCTGAAAAATAGGCTAGTTTTGGTTTTAGTCCCTGCAAAAAAATTTTATAGCTTTTGATCCCTGCAAAAATAGGCTAGTTTTGGTTTTAGTCGCTGCAAATTTTTTTTTATAGTTTTGGTCCCTGCAAAAATATGTCAGTTTTGCTTTTAGTCCATGCAAATCTTTTATAATTTTTTTTATAGTTTTTTTAAAAAATTAATTAAAAAATAAAAAAATTCTGGAAAAATTAAAAATTAATAAAAAATTGAAAAAAATATAAAAAAATTCTGGAAAATCGAAAAATTACTTAAAAAATTAAAAAAAATTAAAAAATTCTGGAAAAATTGAAAAAAATATTAAAAAATTGAAAAAAAGATTAAAAAATTCTGGAAAATTGAAAAATTAATAAAAATGAAAAAAAAGGAAAAAATTAAAAAAATCTGGAAAAAATAAAAAAGATTAAAAAATTCTGGAAAAAATAAAATTTCGAAAATTTTCTAAAAAAATTAAAATTCTGGAAAAATGAAATTTTCAAAATTTAAAATTTTAATGAAATTCTGGAAAATAAATTTTAATGAAATTTTAAATTTTCGAAAATAAAAATGAAATTCTGGAAAAATGAAATTTTAATGAAAAATTTTTGAAATTTTCATTAGTATTTCTCAAAAATTTTCCGGGAATTTTTGTGTATTTATAAAGCGAGAATAAGGGAAAAAAAATATGTGTATTTATAAACCGAGCTTAGGTTTTTTATGTATTTTTCGAAATTTCGAAATTTTCATTAGTATTTTTTCGGGGAATTTGTGTGTCTTTATAAAGCGGAAACTTTTGGGTATTTATAAACCGAGAATAAGGAAAAAAATACACTGAAAAAACCTAAGCTCGACATATATACTAATCAAAATTTCGAAAAATACATTTTTTCCAGAATTTCGAAATTTCGACATATATACTAATCAGAATATTTTTTATTTTCCAGAATTTTTTCATTATTTTTCATTTTATTAGATTATTTTATTTTTTAGTCATTTTTTATTTTTATTAATTTTTCCAGATTTTTTTAATTTTTTCCGTTTTTTCAATTTTTTTCATTTTTATTAATTTTTCAATTTTCCAGAATGTTTTAATATTTTTTTTTCAATTTTTTTATTAATTTTTAAATTTTTATATTAATTTTTCGATTTTCCAAATTTTTTTTTATATTTTTTCAGTTTTTTATTAATTTTTAATTTTTCCAGAATTTTTTATTAATTTTTCTATTTTCCAGAATTTTTTAATTTATAAAAAAAATTATAAAAGATTTGCAGGGACTAAAAGCAAAACTGGCATATTTTTGCAGGGACCAAAAACTATAAAAAAAAATTGCAGGGACTAAAACCAAAACTGGCCTATTTTTGCAGGGACCAAAAGCTATAAAAAAAATTTGCAGGGACTAAAACCAAAACTGACCTATTTTTGCAGGGACCAAAAGCTATAAAAAAAATTTGCAGGGATCAAAACCATATTTTAGCCTATTATTTTTAAACCTTCACTTTTTTAAGTAATGATTATTTTCTTTGTTCCACTACAAATTTTTACATGGAGACCACAAAAAACAACTATAAGGGGTAAACTTGTCAAATTAAGCTTAAAAATTTGAGAAGGTCAAGTATTGTGGGACAAATTTTTTTCCCAAATAGGTTAAGTATTGCGGGACGGAGGGAGTATTAGCAGTACTCAAGTATTTTTAATCCTCAAAATATATGGATAAATGAAATCAAAATATTATGTGCTCTGAATTCGAATTATATCTTGGATTCTCATATTGGTTGTAGACTCGTACCAAACGAACACAGCTCTTTAGTTCTTTGATTTCCTCAACAAGAGAAATTATTTGAGTGGACTGTCAACTTTGCTCTAACTTTAAACGAGGCTCTGCAGGTGAGTGTAGAATTGGTCAATTGGATGCCTCAAATTAATCGGTCATTATGTCGGATACACAAGTTTTTTGTCTACTGAAAAATCTGACAATAAATACATAAGTTCTTAAAGTTGTGTTTATACTAATTATAAGAGATAAATAATTTAGACTAATTATAGGAGATAAATGATATGTGATACAATTTATGCTCATTTCATTTTATCTAATTCCTTGTATTTTTCTCCCTTCCCATTTAGAGGCATGAGATGAAACAAAGTTTTTATTTATTTATTTTTAGTTGATAGATGAAATGACAATAGTAATTAGAACTCAATGAAGCCCGGATACGTAGTACGGGTGCGGGTACGATACGATACGGCTAAGATACGTTAACAAAATATTTATATTAGAATTTATATGCATGTAAAATAATTGAAAAAAATAAGTATCGATTATTCTTTAATACTATATAATCATCATACTTCAAAAAAAAAATACTATATAATCATAAAAGTCACAATTTACAAAAAATAATACATGTGATCAAAATAAAAAATATAATTTTTTCGCATAAATTATATTCTATTTTCACTCATGTTAGGATATTAACAAATGCATCAATAAAAAAAACTCAAAACGAAGTTTGTTTAATGTTGATTGATTGAATCTCATATCTCTCGTTACTTTCATCCAGCAAAAACATAATTTTTAATTAGTTAATTGAAAAACAATTATAGTGATTCTCTTAAATTGAATCATATACATCTCCATTGAATTTTCACAACACAACATAGTCTCACTTTTTTAACCTTTATTTTCGTATTGGTTATGTCTCTGTTAAGTATCTTATAAGTATTTGTGTGTATCTGTCGAGTATCTTATAAGTATCCGATAAAATATACGTTTTAAATTAAAATAATTAATTCCGATACTCCGTGGGTACGTATCCGAGAGTATTCGCGAAGTATCGGTATCCGATATGAGTACGTCTCCATTTTGGAGTATCCAGGCTTCATAGGAACTCACAGATAAGTGGAGGAACCGACGTTTGAACTCTGGTCACAGCATTCGGTCTAACAATTTCGACATTTTTACCCGTTGAGTTAAAACGAATAGTTTTTTTTATTCTTTTACGGTTGAAAAACAAGATATTGATATCATGTCTCAAATAAAACTCCAGTTTTATTTGAAATATTGATTCGATATACTTTTATCCAGTTTCATTCAATTCCATCATATTCTATTCCACTCTCATCTCTATTGAATATTCAAACAAAATGAACTAAGGCTACACACTACCAAGCAAGGGTCAGTCGAGTAGTAAAATCTCAACTCCATAAAGACCATTGAACAATTCCGTAAGAACAACCGAGTATTTTATTCGAAGTTGATTTTATATTATAAGTGGTTAATGTTAGTAATTAGTTGTTAGATTCTTTTTTTGTGTTTGTACAAGGACTTTCACCTCTTTTAACCCTTAGCTCAAACCGGACCTTCACATCCTTTAATCTTTAACTCAAACCAGATAAATAATTCAACCCCTAGGTAGACGTTGATTAGTCCAAGTAGATGACTAATAGTGGAGCATACTTAGGCGTGCTATTGGAGAGTTAAATATCCCAATTACGATGGTTATAGTCATTCTCCTTGATCTTTCAAAAAAAAAAAAAAAGTCATTCTCCTTGAATTCTTTAAAAAAAAAAAAAAAAGTCATTCTCCTTGAATGCCCCAAATCGTCATTCATCCACGTTGGTCTCTCCTATTAATCCATCACTATTAGACTTCACATAATCACATATGCACATCAAAAACTTAGCATACCATTAAATTTTTGAATAATGAAGAACACACCCTCAAACACATATCTCAACAAACTCTTCTATAGGTTAAAATTCATATAGGTCCCACTAAATTATGTGGATCTCATGTGACTTTCAATTGATAGAAAAGAGTATGTTGTAATGTATGTTAGATGTGTTCTTATATTTCTCATTAGAAGCAAGTTGTGTGGGATCTCTAAAATTACTAGATACCACCAACTTAGCATATGTTAAGAACTGCTTCTATTTCGTTAGATTTTGAATCCTATGAGACGTCAGCACATAAGCAAGTTCTTTTTCTTGACAAACAAGCCCTAGGTTTCTTCTTAGAAGGACAAAAACACCAGATAAAAAGAAAGAAAACAGAGCAAGTGTGAAAATATCACTTCCAGGCTACACACCAGATTACTTCTAGACTTAAACTCTTGGGCATCAGATTTCAAAATTCGTTGCAAAAATAAAAATGCATCATGTGAGATACACATGAAAGGATCTAAGTTAACTTCAAAAAAGAAAAAATGAAAGGATCTAAGTTGGAATTCAATTACTGGAACGCTTTTTCATGGGAGAAAAATCATTAGAGTGAATCAAGAAATCACTTAAATCGGATTGATATCTTCAGCTCAAAAACTCCAACAAAGCTTTCATGAAAACTGCTTTGTTTCAACAAAACAGAAAGAACTGCAAAGTAGTAATGAAAAAACCCTTCAGAATACCAACACTCTCAAAATCTTTCTCTACAACGAAGAAAAAAATTCGGCACAAACTGTGCAACAATTAACTAATCAAACTATATGTTAAAGGTTGAAAATTGCTGAAGGAAGCTTATTGTTTACCGAATAACAAAGTATTCAAATCTCAATCTATCATATATGAAGATAGGGACTGAATTCAGCAACAGCCACCTTTATACTTCTCACTTAATCATTTTAGAAAATTGAAAACCTTAAGTTATTACTTGCAGCAAACAAATTGTATTCCTCCATGGTGGTGGTGTCTTTCTTATTGCAAGTATGGACCTTCTCTGCATGATCGGCTGAACTTTTCAAGCTAAAATCACCAACAGCATCACCATTTGAAGATGCAAGAGCCGATTTACAACCTGTTGAGAGGGCTACAGGGCCACCAAAATGAAACAGGGAAAAGTCACCGTTATTCTCTTGTGACTTGGCAGAACGATCATGTTTAACTTCTCCATTGTATACTGGTGTTTTCAAATTATTTCCAGAAGAAACAGCTCTTTCTGCAATAGATCCATTAATATGCTCTTGCAAGGAAGCTGGCTTGGAAACTTGTGCCCATTCCTCTGCATTTAAGACCTTAGCTCTGGCAACTGGCTGATAAACTGGAATGGCAGGGTTAAACAAGGGCGTTGGTTGCTGCAAGGAACCATACTGCAAGCAGAAGCAGGGATCTTCATTTAAGCCATATCCAAGAGGGCCAGCATACAAGTAATGATTAGGGTGTGCGAAGGGCATCAACCCATTTGTTGGAGCTGCTGGCCATGAAACTGGATTTTGATGGAAATAACCCATTGTTGAAGGAGCTTGAAACGCTGGAAATTGAATATTTTGATTTGACACCGGGGGAAACAGGTTTTGAGGTTGAGAACACACATTAGTGGTGGAAAATCCATTACCAAAACTATGGCCAATTTCCACAAAATTCCCCGATGCATCACTTCTTGTTCCATCAAAGGATGCACCAGTCAGTGAACTTGAACTTCTGGACAAACACTCACCATTTGCATTCTGGTTATTCTCCATCGCAACTTCATGACAATCAGACAACACGTTTTCCACACAAGCTGAATTATCTCTAACTTCAGATTGTTGGCTAACATCTTCAGAATCTGATGTGGCTGAGGATTCTTGATTTTCATGGTTTGATGAGGTTGTATTGTTGTCACCCTCACTTAGACATGATGAGCAGTTGTCAGAACTAAACGGACTACTTTGAGTAGGATCAGAAGAGTTGTTCAAGGCAGAGCCTCCAGTTGGGCATTTTCCAGGTTCCTCAGAAGAAATTTCTGTAGAGCAACAAGAACCTTCAACTTTAACATGGTAATCATTTTGACAGCCTGCATCCATGCTACTTAATTGCTTTGAATTACAGTTCTCGTTATCATTTTCACCTGAACCAACACTTTCCCCAATAGATGGCTTGATCAGATCAGGCTGAGCTTCTTGAACTTTGGCGGACCTCAAAACAACATCAGAGTCTGAATTACTGTGGTGATATTTCTTCAGAGATTCCGTAGGCTCCCAAACCTTTTTTGATTGCAACAAATCCCTGCTGGGATAGTTCCCCAAAATGATTTTGCTTTTGGGCCTTCCATTATTCTCATGCATATAGTCTACTTGATCGTACTTACTACCCCGATAAAACTGCTTAGCAGACTCAGATTGACTGGCAGGTTTTGACTCCCTACTAGCTCTTGTCAAAGGAGAATGTTGCTCAACCCTCATCTTATATTCATTATTTGGACTACAGCTGCAAGAATGAATATCACATCTTTCATTCATCCGGTTACTGGAACTGTAAAATTTCTCACCATACTTCGGACTCACATTTCGACCATTGGATTTTGCAGGAACACTTACTCTTGATTGCCTATTCAACCCATTAACTCCCCTTGGTGATGTCAAAAAATTCTCTCCATAATGTCTTGACTCGGTTTTTCCAACCATCACACCATTGTCAGAAACAATGGCATATTGGCGTCTGTCGGACCGCTTGAAAGGCATATGATCCGGTTGAAATTCTTTCCTGCATCTCAGTCTTTGATGAGAATGCATTGTTTGTTCAATTGTAAACTGCTGACCTGTCTCGTCATTTGTATTGGAATTTTCTTCATCACAATCATCATCAGAGAAGTGTTGTGTTCTCAAAGTATCATTCTCACTGGAGAATTCTTTATCTTGGATGTTATGGGAATTGTCACTCAGAAGATTGACTTCATCTGTTTCAACAGCTGAATTCTTGCAACTAATAAGATTATTCTCATCCACATCAGCACCTGCAGCCAATTCTTCTTTTGAGATTTCTGAAGTACAAAGAATATCATTTGATTCAGAACATGTTTTTTCTCTGTCTTTTTCCTTTCCTTTTAGTCTCTCCTTCCTTCGAAGTTTTTTCTCCCTTTCCTTTGTCCTTCTCCTCTCTTTGCGTTCTTCTTCTTCACGTTTTTCTTTTTCTTCTTCTTCAAGAAGTTTCATCTGTAGACAACCATATAACTAGGATTTAGTAAGTGTAACTCAACATATAAACAGGCATATTCTTTTAATTAATATCCAGAAGTCTTTTTCAAAAAATCATAAAAACTCAGACCTGCTTTTCTAATGTAATGATTTCTTTGCAAGCTACACGCACTCGTTCCTCCAGCAGTTTTAGTGCAAGACAGACAAATATGCTGTGGGCATTTTGGCGTGCTGTTCCTTCTCTGAAAGCTTTTTCAACCTGAAAGGATAACACAGTCAGTGGCTGAACAAGACAGAGCCATGAGAAAATAAAATTAATGATAAACATGCCTGCTCTTTGAAAATAACAGTAGCAGCATCTAGCAGAAATTCACGAGCCAGTTCAGGGCTTTTTGCATGCTTTTGAGGACGAGAGCATTCTCCATCAAGCTCGTTTCCATCCTTGTCAACTGAATCATCGTCCTAGAAGCATATATTAAATAATAATGTGTTACTTCGTCTGACAAATTCCTCGTGAATACTTATCAAAATCACACTATCACATTATTTATGTTATAACTAGCAAGGAAGTTTATTTCCTTGCTGAATCGTGTATTACCTCATCCTCCTCGGCCTCTTCAGCATGCTCAAAGAATCTTCGGATACTTTCCCCTTTTGTAATTCTGACATAACCATCTCCTACAATTAGTCTGCAATGAACACACTGCTGACCTTTCAATGAGTGAGCCTTAACACAAAGTTCGGTACATCGTCCATCTAATCTCCAAGCTCGGAGAGTGATGAAACATGCACTCAAACCATCAAGATCAAGGTTGCCAGCTTTGGCAAATCCATTCAATCCAACACTTTTAAATTCCAAAATGTCAGATTTTCCTTCACTTGTGCCCACAGCCCACTCAAAGTGATGGTAGGTACCCAAAGCATCTGGAAATGTCTGACGCCAATCAGCTTGAACTGAGTCATCTGATACCTGATGAAAGCAAATTGATGAATGTTTGGGCTAGGTAAAATATCTACTCAAGTTGTCAATGGTAGTTTGGTAAAAAAAAAAAAACATAGGAATGATACTTTGTAAAAAAAAAAACATAGGAATGATACTTTGTAGACTCTTCCCCTAGGATCTCAACCAAAACTGATATTACAGAAGCATAGAAACATGAAAGTCACACCTCATACTGAAAGGCCGAGTCAGCAACACAAAACCAGCTGCTGCAACGAGGTTCTCTGCGCATGCGTTTCAGTTCCTTTAGTTCCTTGAATTCTCGAATAACATTTCTTCTACAATCTCGGCAAAATCTCTTGCTATCAAACCTGGTAGACAAGTAACTTATTAGTAAAGATGAAATCATAAAACATATAGTTATGTATGAGTACAGGGAAAGAAAGAACTAAACAGATATCATAATACTGCCTTGAAGTAAAGCTCCATATCAAGTTTCAAAGGATGGGTAAATAAATTAAATCATGATTGACATAAAGGAGTAGCACTTCCTTTATATAATTGAATGAGAAATAAACCATAATGCTGGAAAAGAGTAGACTTATGAATCAAAAGAAATAAATTTCTCTAACGGCATGAAGACCCACTCTATGATACTGGTAGAAAGCAACACCAGAGACAATGTTGGAAATTTTAAGTTATCAGGATAGAACATAAAGCATTGCTTTATTCCTTTGATGCTCTTAACCCAAGGTCCATGAATTTGGTATCATCACAAAAATAATTACCAACTGCATCTCAATACCGATAATAGCTTATCTTCTAATTTATCCTCTCAAAAATTGCATGACAAGAACTCTTGGATAGCTTAGCCCTTTTTTATGTATTTGTCCATGTTTACAGACAAAAAAGTTCATTAAACATACAAAATCATTTTCTTACCCAAACTACTTATGTATTCAGCCCACATGTTCCCTCCATGCAATATGTCATAAGTGAAGGCTGTCCTATCACAGTCTGAATCCTTTTGGGTAATATTCTTATCATGCATTATCTAATCCTTTTAAGTCCTTTTCGGGACAAAACCATCATTATCATATAATTTTTTTTTAACTTTTTTTAATTATCAAATATATTTCAAAATATAGACTTAGCCCTCCAAAACCCTACAAAAACCCACTCCCAACCAAACCCTAAAATATTTCCTATACATCTGACTGAATTATGTAAATATAAACTTTTCCAAGCATATTACTCCACATTTACTGCATCAGGATAATGTTGCTAGCAGTTTTCAGTTCAATACCTATGACAGAATTCCATGTTCATCTTTCAGCAACAAACTGCAAACCAGCAGCCTCATTATCCTAGAATCCAACAGATAGTCTATTACTGTTAGGACTTAAGCTCAAGGATACCCCAACGCCTAAGACTAGTCCATTAGGTGGGAGAGCCTCATGGCTTAAGTACCACGTTGAACATATTTAACTACTCAATGTGGGACTCCTAACATTGCCACACCCTTTAAGAGTCGACGTCCACGGCGGCTTTTTAAAGAGTCGACATCCACGGCGGTTTTCACTCTATTGGCACTGATCAGATGGAAGCCCTTTCCTTTTTAGAAGCTTCACTAGGAAGAGCGCCAATTGTTAGGACTTAAGCCCACAACGCACTAGTCCATTAGGTGGGAGAGCCTTATGGCCTAAGTACCACATTGAGCACTTTTATCTACTTGCATATAAATGGTAAAACTATTTAGCACCCAAAATAATTTTCTCATATTTCCATCTGACCTTTTAGGGACATAAAATAGATAGCTCGGATCACAATCATGACAATGATATTCGGAAAATTTAAACCGTTCAGGGGCAGATCACAGATTCTCATTCTTTGTATATCAGTTTCTGTATGACTTACTCTATTCTAGTTTCAGTATTTATGTTATTATCCCACCATAACAATCTTCACTTGTCTAATGCATAAAACAGTGTAAGGAATATACAAATAGACACCTGTGCATAAGTCGCTCAATAAAATCTTCTTCCTTCATCCTTAGAAGAGAAAATCGAGTCTCCTCTCCCAGTGCTGACCAAAAATCTACCAGTGTATCACATGAAAGTCTGGCAGTGTGCAAGGCGCATGTTTCTCTTGTTCCATGTCCTCTGCCATAACTCACAATTCCTTGGCTAATCCAACCACGGCCTGACCCACCACATGCATCGGGATAAAGCAGTTCTCTTTCCCGCTCCCTATCGCGTGCCCCATCAAAGACCTAACAAGAACAAGTGCTTAGCCACCAAAGAGCGAAAAAGAATTGTGTGAGGATCCAGTTTAAATGTGTTTCACTTACAATTTGCAACCCTTTTAGAGACTTTGAATGCAAGTAGCAGTTCATAAGCGTTAATGAGCCCTCACGCGTTGTGGTCAGACCTCCCCAAGGAAGGCCAGTTGGATCCTGAATTTCATCTTGGCACGCTTTTGTAATGCTTGATCCACCATTATTTTGCTTTTTCAAACCTCTGAGTGTGTTGCCAGGAAATTGAGCAACCACCCCTTGCTGCAAAGATTTCCCATACATAACAATCTGCAAAAATCCGTCAAGAAGCAATCCATTGCACCTGGAGCAGTACATATTTTTACGAGCTTGCTCAAAAAATGATTGCTTGTCAATCCTCAGGAGTTCTTGCCGAGCTTGTAGTGACAATTCACTCCAGAACTGTATCAAAATAACATAAAACACTGAATAAGAGACAAGATAAGTATGTCAGAAATTGCAACTTGATCAAGAGAACAATGTAATGTATGTAGCATGACTCAGTTCAGAAACAATTTCACTGTTATTTAATATCAGTTCTCCTATGGATGCACTTTCCTTTTCCTCCTACCATATTGCAGTATCTTTGATAGTTGCTAACAATCATGAATAAGATAAGCACAGATATGACAAGGATACAACTACAGTATGAAATAGACGAGGGAATAAGAGAAAAAAATCAAAAACATTGGATGAAGACGATGCCTAGCAGGGGTAAAACATGTAAAATTACTAAACATTAACAAAAGCACAACCATAATTATTAGAGACACAATTGTTTCGATGGTCAAAATTTGTAGTTGTAAATTATGAATCACTGACATAGACACCGACACTAGTAAAAAAATTGAAAGAAAAAAAATGAATTAATTATATAACCATATGTCTCGGTGTTGTGTAGGTGTCGGACACCGGCCACCAGACACGTTTTCCGTCAGAAGAGTCGGTGCTACAAAGGTTGTAAATAAATGAAGTAAACATCGCCGCAAACACTGTGCAATGTATCTGGTCACTGTGATATCCTATCTATATCATTATCTAAATATAAAAAATGGAAATGGAAAATAGTAAATATACGCCGGGTTATCCAATCCAATGTATCTAACACAAACACGTGTCAAACGCCGATACGGTGCAACTATGATTTTTGTTTACTTCACTGCAGATAAGTTACTGACTCAGCTAAAAGTATCATTAATATTTAATACCAACCCTAATCAAACATAAATAAACACATTGCGCAGAAGAACAATACATTAAAACCCTGAGAAATAAATGGAAAAATTGGCTCAACAGTAGGATCCAATACAAAGCCAAGTAAATCATCACTATTAACAGAAAAATCAATATAAAACAGTGATCTAACAGTAATATTAAACTAAAATTAAATTAAATAAATACATATATTTAAAAAAAATCAAAAAATAATAATAAAATAGATTATACCTTCTGAAGCTGATTGAAGCTAACATCGCCACAATTATTCGACCAAAATTGATTAACAGACACTAAATTAGTGAATTGTTCGTTCCTGTTCGCTACTGATGGCATTTTCATAACTGTATAATTCACTGGTTGTTCATATCAATCGTAACGGAGTCTGCGAAATAGATATGAATCGAAACGGAAAGTAAAAAAGTGAAAATTAAAATGAATGAATAATTGAAACGGTGAAGAGGAAGTAGATCGAAATGAAAGTGACGGCGGAAGGATTGGCGGAAAACGGCGGCGATCGGTAAGGGTTTTGGTGGATGGCGATGACGACGGTAGATGACGATGAGATTTGGTGGTGTGTGCAAGCGAGCGACTGCTTGTGTGAAATGAATGTGTATATATATATTTGTGAGGAGATGGATTTTTTTTTGGTGTATTGGTAAGAGAAATCGAAATTGAAATGGATTTTTTTTTGTCACTCATAACAAAAAACAATAAACACATTATTATTATATCTTTTATTTTATTTTTACTTTTTATCTATCTTTTTTATAAATTTAGAAATTTTCTTGTGTTTATGTATATCAATTAATCCTATGTAACCAAAAAAATATCAATTAATCCTACAAAACTCCATACTCTATAACCCTAATCACATTTAATTGACTGAGTGGACTTTTTCTTTTGACTGAGTGGATTTTTAAGACTTTGTAACGGACATCATTAAATGTCTATAAGTAGTAATGAATGATGAGAATACGTGTTTATAAATAATAAGGAGTTATGAGGATAAAGGTTTAATAAATTATATTGATCGCTCCCTCAAAAAAAAAAAATATATTGATCGCTAAATATTGTAATTGATGTGCACAACTTAATAAACACCACTAGACCCTTTGAAAAATGTAAATGTATATCTTTACCGATAAAATCAATTACGAAAAGCAAATAATCAAATGTTATAATTTGCTAGTTGTCCCATCGTTTATGTTTAATTAGCATTAATTATAATTAATTTTAATTTTATTATGAATGAGGTGTGCTATGTTTAAACACGCAGTCTTTCACACAAATCTACAATATCTACCACTACGATCTCTGCAATTTCTTTATCAGCAAATACTTAACCCTATGTCAAAAACAAAATACTTAGCCCCCAAATAATATAACAAAATAATAATTAAAATAAACTCGCATTAGTTTTTTTTTCCTTATAAAAAAATGGTAGCAAGAAAGCACAAAATTGAATCTTCTACGTTTGGTACTATTACCGCATAGTCAATTGTATACTAGTATTAGATTAAGTGAGAAACTCGTCTCTTTTTGCACAATGCTCCAAAGCTTGATTGCACGATAACGTCTAGAGTAGGATTTTGAATAAGGTAAGAGAAAAGGAAAAAACAATCTAATAACTCACATGAAATGTTGTACCAAAAAACATCACAGAGAAATAAGTTTTGCGTGTAAGATATCTTTTTTTTTTTCGTGTAAGATACTCCCTCCGTTTCAAAATGAGTGTCGCTTTAGGCAAAAAAAATTGTTTCAAAATTAGTGTTGTTTTCAGTTTCCAATGCAATAATAACTTTTTCTTTTCAATTGTACCCTCCAATTAATACTCTGCACACTACTTCCAAAGTATTACTTTTAAAACTAACCAATAGTTAATAAGGATAATTTGGTAAAATAACCATTATCTTTCTCTTAATCATTGCATTTCTTAATATGTGTGCAAACACCTAAAACGACACTCATTTTGAAACGGATGGAGTATATTCTTCATTTTTTGAAAAATGTGTGATATCTTGAAAATGAAAGAAAAAATCACATAAATATAATAGAAAAGGGGATAAAGAACTCTTTTAGTTCATGTGATATGAGCAATTTCTAATTTTAGTCCCTCAAAAGAAGAAGAAAATTAATTACTAACGTCACATTTTCATACATGTTAGATGACACGACAAACAGTGAGCCACATTGAGTGTAACACGCGGTTATTTTTTATTGACGTGCCAATTTGTCCTTCTAATCTTTTCCTTATTGAATACACAAGGGAAGAGCTTGTTTTTTAAATTGAAACTCACTTATGTGCACAATTCCACCATTTATGTGATAGGGTTGCTTTACACGTAAAAATGTGGAAGAAAGGTTTTTCAGTCACAACTTCTTGTAGAAGAAATTTGCTAGTTTGTGGATTTCAAGATGTAATGCAGTTTTGGGTCAAGGCCACATGGCCTAAGCAAAGGTTTAGGCCCCAAAATTTTTGTTTGTAATAAGGCCACAAAATTTTTCAATTCACTTATAAAAATATTAGAGTATTACTTTTCCCACCCTATGCCTTTCCTCGCGCGCCCTATTTTTTTCCAATTTTACCCCTGATCTGGATTACGTATTCCGGAACGTATTGTTAGTATTCTTCAGATGTTTCCGGATTTTAAAATCCGGAATAGTATTTTAGTAGAACTTTTGCAATTTTAAGCTTTACAATTCGTAAAATAAAATCCGAATAAAATAAAAAACAGAAATAAAAAGACACAAACATAAAAACAACTCATTTTATTAATATATGAACAATACATTACAATAATGTTCAAGCTTTTTAAGCTTATTACATAAGATCTTAAAACTATTTCTAATCTCCTAAGAGCCTAATTCTAATCTCCTAAGAGTCTAACCACTGCTATGTGATAGGACATAGTAGTAGCTTGGCTATTGGAGGAAAACCGGAGCAGGGGGGAAGAGGAGGGTGGGAAGAAGAAACCAATGCCCCTGAGGGAGGTGGGGGGTGCTCAGACTTACGCCCAGACAGGCGAAGCTAAGAACCACACTGACCCACATGACCCTCAGATGAACCGCCCTTCGTTGCAGCGCGGTTCCATCTTCATTGACCGTTCATACAAACCCTGAAAGTTTTCAACGAGACCCTTATCTATGAAAGGCCAACGATGGAAAACCATGGTTGTAGAAGGAAGAAGAGGAGGAGAGGGATGGTGTGAGAAATGGTGGGGTTTGGAAGGGTATTTATAGGGAGGGGAGGGTGAAAAATGGTTGGGAAGCCATAAATGCAGTCAAAAAACGTGGTAAAACACGTTTTTTTTGACTTGACCAATGTCAAAAACGTGTGGTGCAGACCACCGGCCATGACACTGACGCGGTCCGAAAAATACAATCCGGAATTCACCTTTGGTTTTCGGGTTTTATTTTCCGGATTAATGCGATTATGGTGTGAATGAAGGAAAAGTTTGCACTTCTTTGTAGGGCTAAGGACATTCCGGAATGTATAATCCAGAATGATTCAGCACTTTTGAAAGAGAGTCATTAATGTGGGTTTGGACGGTTACAACCACTAACACGTTTTCATTGACTGTATTAATGACCTAGGACTTGTTTTAGGCTATAAATAGGCTTCCATCTTCAACAAATACCTTCATTCTTCACTTCACCTCTTTTCTTCCATTCTCTTCAAAAAAATTAAGTTTTGTAGGAGTGTTTGTGGTGTCATGGTCATTGTTGACCGTTCCTATGAACCCTGCAATTGCATTGCAGCTTGTGTGGGGTTCATATAACGGTCAACAGAGACCCTTGACATCAAAGAAAGACACAAAAAAGCACATAGCATCTGGTCCGGAGTACGTTTTCCGGAAATCACTAGCAATCTTGTCCGGATTATATAATCCGGACCGGGGGTATATTTGGAATTTTTGCAGGGCGCGCGAGAAGACCATAGGGTGGGAAAAGTAATACTCAAAATATTGTATATGAAAACTTATCATTGAATGTTTTTCTAGTTCAGTTGTTTAAAGCAAAGGGCTCTTGGTCCGTGATTCAACTCTTGGCTCCAACAAATTTGGATTTTTATTTATTTATTTTCATAAATTGGATTTTTATTTATTTATTTCATAAAACTTATGTAATTTTTTTATTGGAAAATGCCTCACCCGACCCTGCATTGGGCTGCAATTGTTGGAAACCCCAAGAGACGAGTCCTTGATATTCAATACTTGGGATGGGATGTGATTCATCTTTGGTTTGATGTAAGCAAAAAGAGTTCAGCAAGAATGAGAGTAGCCTAGCAGTGAAAATTGTGAATTGTTGTCATATGTTACCCGGTTTGATTTTTTGCAAACCATTTTTTTCATAAAAATTAATTATACCTGCCTAAAAGGGCGGGATTAGGGTTAGGTTAGACTATCTACGTAATATTTCCTAAATTTCCTCTTTTAAAGAAAAGATAAAGATGTTTGTCTTTTCCTCTTTTTAATAAATGTTAAAGGAGGGGAAATTTCTACGTAGTATTTCCTAAATTTCACAACTAACGTGCACACATTCAAGAGGAGTAAGTTTTACATTAATAATGTCTTTCACCATAAAAAAATATCATCAAAAAGAGGGAAGTATGTGAGTACATGTTTCTTTGCTTAGGATAGTATGGTTTGATTGATTTGATGTTAAAACTGTGTAGATTAGAATTGAAAGTAAAATGTATCATTCAATGATTGTTTTTGATCATAGCTTCTAAGAAAATATATTTTTATCTCATACATCTTTCAAAACACGTGGTTCTAAATTTGTAGATATGTTGACTCGATTCATGTTGCAATATGACTTGAGTCTTGTAGTATAAAATGTATTTTGGAAAATTTTTGGATTGGTTGACTTGAATCATAGTAAAAATGTTTTAATGTTGATTCGAGGCATGTAGATAAAATTTGCATTGGAAATTTTTCTGGTGTGGTTGACTCGAACCATAGTAATAAAATTTACATTGAAAGTTTTTTATCGTATGCTAGTAAACATACAAGGGAGATAAATCCTTACAGGGGGCTTAAGAGTGATTGATCATAAGTGGCAACGAATGTCGAATATTTTAATTGATACACATCTTAGATGTCCATAGAAACGTCTTCCTATAAGGGACATAAATCCTTACGGGGACTTGGGGGTAAATGATCATAAGTGGCAACGAATGTCGAATATTGTAATTGATTCACCAAATAAAAAGTGTACTATATCATATAGCACAAGCTAAGCAAATCAAAAGGTGAATGACAGTTTCAACTAAGGCAAAAGGTCTTTGAAATTTCTTTTTCCATGATCTCTATCATACATGTATATTTCCTATTGAATAGGTGACCAAGCAATCTAAGTTCAACATTATGCTCAATTTTTTTTTACTCTTGATAATTCAATGACATGTCAAGCATTAGAGTCAGGACCAGCCGGTTTTGCATTGAGAAGTGGCTGGAGAGCTTTGACAACAATTGTCATGTTTGGCCGGAAATCAGCTTCATATTGCACACACAGTGCTGCAACAGCTGCCAACTACATATCCACATCAAATGATCAGTCATAGTTTCAAAGTATCTTGGAACTATCTTAGTTTAAGGTATGTTGGGTTGAATAAATTATTTTCTGTCCTCTATTTTCTATTCTCACTTTTAATGCAAATTTGTTCTTTGTTATCACTTTGTTTCATGTTTTCGAAGAATTGTAAAAGAGTGAATAGGCAAATTAGTCCTCTAAGTTGAAATTGTAATCATCATTTAAAATAGTCACTCATTCTTTGCGACTTCAAAAATACATCCCTAATGTCAAATGTATTTCAAAATGATATCTTTGTTAACTTTTGTCGTTAGAGACTATGATATGAAACATTAATTGAACATGTGACATTGCATATTGATCCTTCATCAATGTCAATTCATTAGGGACTAACTTGCATATGAAATTTAGATCATCGTAGGAACATATTTGTCGGTAATTAAAATTGCGTAGCGACTCGATTACTTGACAAATTAGTCCCTAAGATGACCTAATAGTATTTGGTCTGGTGACATTGACGTGAGATCAACGTGGAAGAACAACATGTCCTATTAGTGTATCATGTCATAATCTTTGCATGGTGGAAGTTAACAAAGAGACTATTTTGACCAAGACTTTCCAATTTTAGAGGTGTATTTGTCAATTTGCTAAAACCAATACCAATCTTGACCAATGCGTACAATTTTGAGGATCAATTTGCCTATTCACTCGTTTGTACAAATTATTTGCACTCTTTCCTTTGCAAATCTTTGAAAACATAATGAAAAACAGTAACAATTCTGCAATCAAAAGTAAAAACAGAAAACATTTTCTAAATCCAGACAAACCATTCAAAAATAAGGAAGGAGCAAACCTTAGCAATTGCCTTTGGGGGGTAGTCATTGTTTAGCTTAGGATCCACACATTGTTTCACTTTGTCCTCACTCAACCTTGGAGTTGCCTGAAATAGGTTATTGAAAAAAACACATTGGAAAAATAGTAGATTATACAACAGAAAACAAACCAATTAGCTCATTAAACTTCAGAAGAATGAACAAATTAGGGATAAACATACCCAAGTCACAAGACTTTGTTGCCCTTTAGGCATTGTGTGGTCTACTGGCTTTCTTCCAGTCAAGAGTTCTAAAAGCACAACTCCAAAACTATAAACATCACTTTTTTGTGTTATCTGCCCTGTCATTGCATACCTGAAGATGAAATCAATCACTATCAAAACAACAAAAATATATTGACCTAACTAATATAAGAAAGGATAGTGTTTATTAATGTCCGCATACCATATTCTTCATTTTTCATATAAGATTATGGCTATGATTAGTTATGTGACAGTTAAGTATAATGAAAAATTATAGTGCAAGTTATATATTAACTCAACCCTTTTTAAGGATAATTCATTATTCACTATAACTTGATCTCAAAATAAAAGAAATGTAAAAGTAAAAGGTATACTCTGGAGCATGATAGCCAAATGTTCCCAAGACTCTTGTTGAATGTAGCCGAGCTGCCGTATCTGAAGACTGATTTGTCAAGCTGAAATCAGCAATCTTGGCCTCATAGTCATTGAATAACAAGACATTGCTGGATCGAACATCGCGGTGAACTATAGAAGGCTGAACCTTTTCATGAAGAAACTCTAGGCCTTTTGCCGCACCAAATGCAATTTTCGCTCTCTGGTTCCAGCTTAAAACTGGACCAGGTTCGGCACCTTGTACACCCTTCCTTCCTGCAAAAGCAAAAGCCTTGGTTTTAATCAAGGAACCTGAACTATATACTTAACAAAACAAGTGCTAGCAACATATTCTGTAACACTATTTCCAGCACTCCCTTCTATTAATTGAAATTTAAACGTGTCTTACTCAAATCATGTGAATCTCACATAAAGTTGGTAAAAGCTATATGATTTTTTATTATTAAAAGGGAGTGTGTTGGAAAGAGCGTTAAAAGTTGTGTTTCTCGATTAAAATTATATGGTTATAGGCCTACCATGTAATACATCATGCAAAGAACCCAAACTTGCATATTGATAAACCAAAATTCTGTTGTCTGCTTCTAGACAATATCCAGTCAACTCTACAAAATTGTCATGCTTGAGTCTTGAAACAACTGATAACTGCGAAATCCATATAGTAACACAATGCAATATGAATATGAGTGACAACACCAAGAGCCAAAACACTGCTTTAAATAATTTTTTCTTACCTGAGCAGCGAAGTCGTTGGAGTCAGAATCAGGCGAAGAACTTGTATCCAGCCTTTTGATTGCAACTTCAATACCATCATTCATTTTTGCATAGTAAACCCTTCCATACGAACCTTCACCAATGAAGGCCTTTGAACCAAAGTTTCCTGTTAATCTATTTAACTCAGCCAACGATATGGAGGGTATCTCAATTGGTAATACTTTCTGTGGACCACCACTCTTGGTAATGTTGCTCCTTGGCTCTCCTCTATCATTGCCTATATTCATACAAGGCTACTCAAAATTATCACATTCAAATCATTTCATAACATTATATAGGATCACGTTCAATCACTATAGCTATCACATGCAAAATGAAATTCTTATACTTTGGCTTAAAATTGCTCTGTGACTGTCCAAAAGCAAACAGAACTTATTTTGGCAATAAATGCAAAAACACTAAGGTTGAAGCCTTCTAGATACAAAGAAAAAGAAGTAAAGATGAATAGATAAAAATGAAGAGATTATTAATTACCTCCACCGCCGCCGCCGCCATATGCATTACCCCCTCTTGATGGTGCAGCGTATTGGTTTGAAGGTGGACCGCTGGTATCTTCTTCTGCACCTCCGCAACACAACATACTTCAAATACTCCTAGATCCACTCTCAATAACCCATTGACTTTAATAATGAATCACCTGAAAATAAGACAATTTAGTGCACCAGTTGAAAATAAAGACAAATCACATTGTGCAACTGGGGAAGAATGATGTTCATGGCTTTGCATTTCAATTATGAAATCTCAATAACTTTTCTCGGATTCAATATACTTTTGGATAGACAGCACAAACACAAAATCAATTAAAAGTTAACCGTGTATATTCTTTTATGATCAAGGCACAAACATAAATAACACCGATACACATCACGAAACAATAGGCACAATTCCTGCTAGTGGGCGGTGAGATTGATCCATTTAATTAGTTGGTGCCTGATACCAAGTTTCAAAAAAAAAAAAAAAAATAGGCACAATTTTATTTAACATTGAATAAAAAATAAATTAATTGTTTATGGATACAATCCAAGTCCCTAATAAGAAAACTTGCCTGCCAATTAACAAAAAGAAATGCAGGGTTATAACTGTGTTTTGTGGCATCATAACATAACAAAATCCGCAAGCAGCATACAAATGAAAGACATAAATGAAGATTACCTCTAACGCGTTACCGGATCCAACCGGAAGCTCAATAGGACTATTTGACAAGAAAATAGGTTGATGACAAAAAGAAGGAAAAAAAATATATTATGTACAATATTAATTACATTACAATGATATTTCTGGAAAAGAAATGCATGCATGTAGAAGGAGGAGGAGGAAGAAGAGTTTAATTTGGTGTAGTATAATGAAGGTCCGTTTTGGAAGAACGAGGCATGTTTTGTTGTGTTTTGCGGGAATATTGGTTGGTGATGAAAAAAATGTGACCATAGATGCATGTTATTCGCTTGTTACATTCTATTTTAGTGCTCTCTTCATGTTTTGCTATTCTCATTCACACACAGCAAAACACAACTGAAATTCAAATGCTCATAACTACAAAATAATAAAACCATACTAGTTTGTTTGAAGAGGTAATCAAACCATATAGTACTATAACTAATTTGGGCTATAACTCCACAAAATATGTGATCATCTAAAGTCGTTTACATGTTTCGTTCGTCATAAAAACAATGTTTCATTTTTAATATGCCTAAAAAAAAATCCCTTATAAAAAAGAAAAAAGTTTCATTTTGATATGAGCTATTATTATTATAAATAAAATCTATGGAATAATCTTTACATCATCTATGTCACATTATGTTTCCTCTAATGAGGAGAAAAAATAAAGAAAGGCTTGTTGTTTTGTGAAACTCACTTAGATATCTTTAATAGAGATGTTCTTAGTATGATAATTAATGGAATAATTAGGTAGGTTGAGAATAAATAGGGACGTTGGAGTAAAAATAACTAATCCTCCATTTGTATTCTAAAATGACAAAAAATAACATGACATAAATAAATATTACAATAAGAAAATTGCTCTACAAATCCCTCAATTTTGCTAAAAAGTCCTTTTGATTTATTGGATCGTTGCTCAAAAGTTCTTTCGATTTATTGGATCGTAACTTCCAATCACACAAAACCTATCAGGAGATACGATCCACATTTTTTTACATCTAATCATAACTTCAAATCAAATTATTTTAGATGTTGAGCAATCTACGAGGTGCATGGAGCAATCACCTTACAAATAACAAAAGACATATAACCTCTTGGCTAAAATCATATGTCATGTGTAAAAACTACCGGGGTTAGCCGAATATTATTATCTTTCTTGTAAAAAAACACTAGCACAATTGTAAAGACTAATATCTCGAGTTTCATGGGACCTTCTCCCTAAGAGTTTTTAACACTGCTGCATGTCTAAAGCTGAAATCGAACCCAGGACCTTGGTTAAGCTAGAAGAGACTCGTGACATCTCATCTAAGTGTCTGAGTAACTTCTTTTTTAGCAAAAAATTTATTGGGTCAACTTTCTTTTCCTTTTTTCAAGTGAGTCGATTAAAAGTAATTTCAAGCTTAATAAAACTGTTTTACACTCCAGCCGTTGCTTTCTGCTCTCCCCATATTTTCCCATCCATTCACCAATTTGCAAGTTTGCTTTGATAACACATTTATTTTTTATCTTGAACGCTTCAGAAAGCATAACTTTATTTTATTTTGGTCAAGACAGAAAGCATAACTTTAAACGTATAGAAAATGTTTTCTGAAAGTTAACATTTGAAAGTATTTTAATCCTTTGAATTGTGACTTCGTTTTTACATATACTGGAATCATACTACCAAAATATCCTTCATACAATAAATAATTTGACATCTCAAAAAGTGTAATTAAAAGATAAAAGTGAAAGAAAGCTGAAGGACAAATCACAAGTAACCCTCACCTCTAAGATGTGTGGAATTGAAAGAGAATCTATATATGAAGATATAAATAGATCATAAGTGATACACTTTGCCAGAGAGCAAAATCTTACAACAACCCGTAATAAGCTCTATACAATGATCACTCGAACATCCTTCACGCTTAATACATTATTATCATATTTACATCTCTCAATCTTCTTTCCATATACGACCGGTGATTCTCAATTTCAACTCCTGTTTATCCCCACCCGAAAAATAAAGGGCTTGATTCCTCTGAATTATTAGTCCATCTTGACTATCTCTAACTTTACTATGACTGTCGCGTATGCTCCTAGGAATTCCTTGCCATATAAGTTTGCGCCCATATGCACCGACTTCTAAGCTGTAACTGAATTTTTTTGATTCGTTGTCATCGCCCATAAACCGTAAGAAGGCCATAAAAACTGGAGCTGTACCAAGCTGGAAAGCCTCAAAGTGCAAACAGAAATGCTTTCCATAGCAATTGAAAACCTGAAAGCCAAAGAATTTGAAATGCAAGAGGGGTTTTATGTTAGAATAAAAGTTAGTTTGAGTTACTTCAAATATTTATTAGTTGGTTCATCAATGTGATAAGCTCCCTAGAAATAGCGACTTATGTATCACATTTGTTATCTTTCCAATGCGATTTATCGTCTTCAAACCATCAAGTTGTAGCTACTTTGCATTTCCTCCCTCTGATTTGTTACATTTGTAAATCTTAGACTAGAAGTTAAAAATGAGGTCACAGTCACAATACAGAAGACCAAAGCAGAACCTATATACCATAGCTTTAGACTAAGGAAATATTTAGATGAAGATCAAGCAGAAAAAGAAAAAACAAATAAAACCATGCAACTAAATTGGATGAGTTAAAACTTAAAATTATTCATCAAAAGTCAAAAGAGCACATGCCTAAGTGTATGTCATGTCATCTATATTCAATACTTAGTGAGGTGCTTCTCAGAAAGCATGACTAATTAAGAAACTGCCAACACCACTTGCAGTTGCAGATAATAAAAAGGAGAATGTTAAACAGTACTGCAGGGGCATTGGTTAAGCAGCCAATAGAAGCAAGTTTTTATTAAAAAGTAGTGTAATCTTGGCCTCTATTGAACAAAACAAGTATGGCCATTGTGAACGTAAAATTAAATGTCACGTGTTATAAGATATGACTGAGATTTTTAAAAATTAAATAATAAACATAACATGCAAAAATGCTAATCTAGAAGATATAGACAGTCAGATCAACAAACAGGCCATTGAGTCACTTACAGTGAGCATCCATGTGGCATTTTCAACTTCATGTGGGTTTGTTTTGACATATCGATGATTGAAGGTGAATCCATCATGCATGTCAACCTTGTGTTCATCCTTGAGATGATCAACAAGAGATGGAATGTCACCCATAACGGAGCACTCAGATCCAGCATAGGGACAATTGTATGGACGAAATCCACAATTTTGCTCATGTTTAAGCTTTGCATAGTAAGGGAAAATATCATTACACCCTAGACTCTGATATCTGCAAGGAAGCTCCAAAGATTCAGCCACTTTCTCCAGAGCCAAACACCTTATATTCCCAAGATCATGGTGACAGGTGGGACAGAGATTATGGACTTCAATCTTACAATTTGAACATAACGTATGGCCATTTGGACACTGAAACACACAATGCATACAAAACAGAAATATTAGAAATTTTAAATTTAGCAGGATATTACAATATTGGTAACTATTATTGGAATTCGAACTAAACTCACAATAGAAAGTGACAGTGAAATACCTATAAACTAAAGGTTTTTATCTGTTTATTATCGCTTGGTATGACTCTAAAATATTCACTTTACTTTATTAAACTCAAAAAGCTATCATGTAACTTGCTTAACAAATAAATTGAATAGATAACTATGATAACTTCACAACTTTAATGTGTGCAATAGCGCATTTGAAAAAAGGTTTTCCCGAAACATGAATAGACGCTTGAAGAAAAGATAGAAATTGCAAGCAGTGCACCTGGTGAATTGGAGGATACATCAAATTGTTGCAGACAGGGCACCCGAGTAAGTCATGCACACCATTCTTTGAACTAGTTCCGTGCTTTCCATTCAATCCAACACTAGTGGATTTTGTAAGTGAACAGTTAATCTTGGCTTCAGATTTAGCCTTGCCTGTTTCATAATCTGAAGTCAAGAGGTGAGACTCGAGAACTTCTTTGAAAATACCTCCTCCCGGAGCCATTTCTGATCCGATCTAAAGGATTTCTTTCCAATTTCTTTAGCTTTGAGTTTATTTTTGTGGCATGCTACAACTGTTAAGTAGCAAAATGGTTAGTGCATAAGAACTTTGCAGAGTAAAAGCTACTATAGTCAACTTTTGATATTCTTTAGTTCAAAATATGAAATTCAAATGCACACGCAATGCGAGGACAATTATGATGCGCTTTTTCAGTCAGAATAATACCTTATAGAGTTTCCCTAGGATAATCTAGCACGAGTAAGCTACATTCACGCCCAAAAGTCTCTGGCCAACACTTAACATGTAAGAAATAACTATTTTTGGTAGTGCTCACCAAGATCCAGCGAGTCAAGAAAAAAAAGCATGCCTGAAACATGACAACAACATCAAGCAACGTTAGTTACACAAAAGTGAAATCTGTTAACAGAACCTCTCAAACTCAAAACATCGCTGAGATGTATAAATTTTAACACTTTTTGCATGTTATAGATATTAAAACTGAAGTCATAATTAAAGCACACCACAAATATAATTTAATTTTGCATATATCTAGCAAATTATATTCCAAATTCCAATCCATATGCCTCACTAATCACTACATATCTCAGAAGACAAGTGGAACATATATTGATTACCAAACAATACAGCATTCCAACTTCTATACTATTGGCAAGTTTATATGAAAGTTGCAAAGTACTTCAACTTGAGGAGTACAATAGAATAAACATAGACAGAACATAAAATCATAAGAGTAAACAATAATCTTGTCCCAGATCTTAGTGCCTTATACTTCTATTGCAACACTATGGACGCAAACAAATTTTGCTTCATAGTAGCAATCTGAAGAATTTTTCCTTCAATTTCACAAGACACAGAGTTACAAAAGAGATTAACATTCCATATCTCTTCTACATTTAAATTAACCATAAAACAGACCAAAATCATAGAAACAAATAAAAACTCAGAAATTCAACCAGCATCAAAAGTGTAGTTAGCTTTGAAAGAACACTACCTTGGAACCATCAAACAAACCAATCAAAAACTGGAACAAAACAAGAAAGATAAAAAATGAAATTCAAAATCTCAAAAACTACAATTTAACAATTCATGACAAACAAGTATCCAAGGCAAGCCATAAATAGAATCACAATTTGACAAACCAATAAAAAGTCAGCAAGTGAAGACAAATCTGAAAACAAAAAAATCCAAAACCATACCAATCAAGGGAAAAAACAAAAAACCACAACATATAAACACCATGTCAAACAAAATATCAAATAAAAACAAACACCCGATTGAGAATTCCAAGTCTTATTTATATCCATGCGTGTCAAAAACAATAAAAATAAAAACTTGAGATTAATAAAAACATAATGCAAAAATGGAACATTTGGAAAAAAGAGCTCCTGAAGTTGCGGAAATTACCAGAAAAAAAAGTGTGTGTTTGTTGGTATCGATTATGGATGATGTTGTTGAGTTGACCAACACAACAACGTTGTTGTTTCTTCTGTTTCGAAATCGTTAAGATTTTTGTTTCTTGTTTTCTGCTATGTTTCTTTCGTTGAGTTATTTATCTTTCTCTCTCTTCTTTCTCTTTTTTATTTGTTTAATTTGAAATATTACCAAAAAGTAATTTTTGGTAATATTTTTTGTTTCTGCTATTTTTCTTTTCAACGATACGTTGCCAAGATAACAAGGGTGGTCCTGTGACTCTTCCCGCACGCGACGTTTAAAATTACAAAAAGTTAAAAATTTAAAATTAAAACACAATTAATTGTCTTTTTCTTTTCTTTTCTTTTTTTGTTCTTTTTAGGTTTTTCTTTTTACAACCTTTTTCTTGTGTCCTTTCACATCAATTTTTCTACATTTGTTTTCCGTTAATGAAAGGGTAACTTTTTAAAAAAAAAAAAAAAAAAATTTCTTCTTTTTAACCGTGTGATTCTCATGAGAATAGAGTTTTTGTGATTCAGAAATCGGCCAAAAAAAATATAATACCATATTTAATCAAATACTTGGTTATCTATCAAAAATAAAAATCAAATAATTTGTTCCTAATTAGAGTGTATAAATCGTTTGGGTAGTTCAGCTTAATTATAAGTGTATGTTTGTTCCAAATTAGAATTGTTTTTTGCACTTAAAAATTATTTCTAGAACATCTAAAAGTGAGACCAAACATAAACTTAGTGAACTTTTGCTAAGTTTTTTATTTGTTACAAATTACATGTGAGGCAGTAGGCTTGATTCAAAGCTTAAAAAATACTCCCTCCGTTTCAAAATGAGTGTCGCTTTAGTAAAAAAAATTGTTTCAAAATGAGTGTCGCTTTCGGTTTCCAATGCAATAATAACTTTTTCTTTTCAATTGTACCCTCCAATTAATACTCTGCACACTACTTCCAAAGTATTACTTTTAAAACTAACCAATAGTTAGTAAGGATAATTTGGTAAAATAATCATTCTCTTTCTCTTAATCATTGCATTTCTTAATATGTGTGTAAACACCTAAAACGACACTCATTTTGAAACGGATGGAGTAGTTAAATGAAATTAACTAAGTTTGGCAGTAGGCATGATTCAAAGAAAAATGGATAGTACGCTGCCCCCTTAAACACGTTCTCAAGAAAACTCGAAAGAAACAAAAAAAGGAAAAAAATGAGGACAAAGCAACACTAAAAGGAGTGATTATTTCAACTTTAAAAAAATAGATATTTAACAAACAAGAAAAATTAAAGCTATTTTTGTTTGTTTATTACACATAAAAATCATTTTAAAACAAATATATTTTTTTAACTTATTTATGTTTTACCTCCTTGTCTAAAATAGATAGATTTTGAAAAAAAAAAAATATTAAAGAGAGAATGGAGATTTGGGGTTAGAAGGTTGAAAGATTTTAATTTATCTTTATTATGTGAATGGGTCAGGAGGGTGTTGGAGGAAAGGGAGAGTTTGTGGTATAAAGTGTTGAGTGTGAGGTATGGTGAGGAAGGTGGGAGGTTATGTTTTGGAGGAAGTGGGAGATCGGCTTGGTGGCAGAACTTGAATCATATTAGAACATGGAAAGGCATGGTTGAGGAGCAGTGGTTGTTAAACAATATTCAAAGAGTGGTGGGAGACGGGATGTATATGTTGTTTTGGAGGTATCTGTGGCTTGTTGGATCCTTACTAGATGTTCAATCTAGCAGACTATTCATTGTTGCAGAGATGTATGGTTTGCGTTGAGGGGTAGATGGTGATGCGTGAAAATGGAGAAGAAGATTGTTCGCGTGGGAGGAGGGTTTGAAAGCTTCATTCCTCCCAACGGTACACGTCATAAGTACATGCAATTATTTGATAGATGTTGAAGTTGTTGACAATGGCGGTCGTAATCATATTTTGTGGCTTAAAGCGGTCCCACTCAAAGTCAATATTTTTGTGTGGAGGTTGTTTTCTGAATAGACTTTGCAACTAAAGACAACTTGTTTATACGTCACATCTTGGCAAAAATGGATGTTTCCTGTTCGGTTGGTTGTGATATAGTGGAAGATCAGGATCGCTTATTTTTTTCAATGCAATTTGTATGGTCAACTTTGGTATTTAACTTATAGATGGCTACATATCACTTTTGTTTCGCAAGGTAAATTAGAGGCTCATTCCCTTAAGTTTGGTGGGATAGGGAGATTTTACAAAAATTCCCGTACAACATTGAATAATGCACCTATAAAAAAATTGTCAAACTCGCAAGTCTACACATACTTGAAAATGGTTTGTAGACTCAACTCGCAAACTTGTATAGTATATGAAAAAATAAAATTGACTTTAAAAATATATGTAAGTGGTAGAAATGACATATATATTTATAATATGACATCAATTAACATAAAAATTAAAATTTCAAACTCCATAATAAACATTTTAACAAAAAAAGGCCACATTAGAAGAAACAAAGTAGAAAAGGTCCTAGTTCCTTCCTAATTGGCTACTATATGTACCCAAAAATCATAAAATATACTCCCTCCGTCCCAAAATGTAAGCAAAAATTGGTCAATAAAAGAATGTGTTTTGTTCAAAATTTGTATCAGATACATCAACTTATATTGACCCCCTTTTTTGGTTACATTTTGGGACGGAGGGAGTATATCTAATGGCTTCAAACATCCAAAGCTCCTATGTATTCTTGTTCATCATCAAAATCACCACCAACGTCATCATCACCATCATCTTCACAAACATCTTGACCATCGACCATCAAACTCAACCGCAGATAAAACACCTTATTCGTCATTAATCGTAACCTAACTTTGATTATTTTATCCTCCACCACCACTTTGCACATCATCATTAGCAACAACAGTTTTCACAATATTTTGACAAATAACAAGAGAACATCGTTGATGAAGGAAGAAGAAAATGTCGTCGACGAAGGTGAGTGTAACCTGAATTCTTCTATCTTTGGTTAGATTGAGAGTTTTGTTTCAAAATTAAGAGTGAGGTCGAAAAAGAAAAGAAGATTTTAGGTTCTTTTTCCCTTTCAAGTCGAGCTTTTTTGGGTTTTATTTCAAAAAACTTGTCTTCTTAAAAAAAAGGCTTAATTACATTTTTGGCCCCCTAAGTTTCCCAAAGTTGTGATTTTGGCCTCCTAATAAAAACAACTCTTTCCAAGCCCTCTAAGTTTACTTTTTGTTGCAATTTTAGCCCCTCATGGCAATTTTAGCCCCTCATGGCAATTTTAGCCCCCTAAGTTTACTTTTTGACTCGAAATTAGGGGGCCTGGAAAGTAAACTTAGAGGGCTAAAATTGCCATGAGGGGCTAAAGATGCAACTAAAGGTAAACTTAGGGGGCTTGGAAAGAGTTGTTTTTTTTAGGGAGCCAAAATCACAACTTTGGGAAACTTAGGGGGCCAAAAGTGTAATTAAGCCTAAAAAAAATCACATAATCATAAACTCGTCATAGACTCGCGATTCTATGCAAGTCTGTACGGGTCTACACGAGTCCAGCACAAAAACGATTCTATGAGTGATTCCACTCGTTTTTGCCTTCTAGACTCGTACACTCATACAAGTTTACGAGTCTACTCACGAATTTGGCAACCATGCCTATATATCCTAGTTTTAAAAGCAGTAAATTAGAATCATCTAACATTAAAAATCCACATAAACATTTTTTATCTGAATTTGTTGAAGGGAGGGTAATGGTGAAAATATTTTATGACTTATAATGACCAATTTATTGCAAAAAAATTAAACGACTAACTTGTTAAAAAATTCTAACTTAAAAAAGACCACATAAGGTATTTGATAAAAACATATTTAAGTCATACTTTAATAAAAACATTAATCAATTTTTTTTTCTTGAAAGATAAATTTGTAAAAATAATATCAACTTTCAACAAAGTTAATATTATAAACAACTTTATTAATTCCAGCAATATACTCGATGACATCCTATATTTAGAGACGTAGGTGGTACCAAACTAGCTACAGAATTAATATCTAGTGAGACCCAATTTATTTCTATGAAAATCATCAGAGATACTTGCAGTAACTTGACTCCACGAATGGAGACCATTAAAATGCACTCTTAGAGCTAGCAGAGCCATTAAGTTAGCACAAATGATCACCCTCTTTAAAGAGTAAAAAATAAAGTTCATACATCTAAGTTGGATGCATTAACCCAACGGTTTATTAAGAACCAAGGAACAATGCTTTAATTCTTGTATGCTTGAACAATGAGTTGTGAATTAAAGAACTTCAAATTGAGGACATTTTGAAGTCATTTTAATCATTTGCAGCATGTCTTCTCATTTTGCGAAGTCCCAGACTTTCAAACATCTTTAAGAAAACAACCCTCTTACTTAATCTTCAGTACAACAATACCATAGTTAAATATCTCCTCCAATAACTTAATCTTTTGACAGTTTGCACCCAGGCACAATTGGGTTTTCCATGAATTCACATTTTTCATTCCAAACCTTTTAAGTATCTTCGCAACATACTTGGTTCAACAAGTGAAATATTCCTTCGTTCTTTTGAATCACCTTCGCCCATAAGAAATAACTCTATTGCCTAGATTAGTCGCGTCAAATTTACTTTTCATAAATTCTTTGAAATCTATAAACATGTAGGCATTGTTTCACATGAAGATCAAATCATCGATACAAATACTAACAATCAACAGGACATTAAAGCATACAGAGCTTTCTACAACTTGTAGACTTTATCTTACTTTCCTTCTTCACGTAACCCTGATGTTGCTCAACATAAAATGTCTATGTGATCTCTCCATGCAATAAAGCACTTTTCATATCTAACTTGTATATGCTCCAACCTCTAATAGTGGCCACATCAATGATTATTCTTATGGTATCCCATCTTGCCACTGGTGGAACACCTCATTGAAGTCAACACCATTTAGTTGGGGGTATCATTTTGCCACTAGCCTTGCCTTGTGTTATTAGCAAGCACTTCAAAATGGTTTTCTTCTCTCCTTTCCAGACCTAGCTTTTTGATTAATCAAATATCACATCTTTACTAACATATATCTTCTGTGACAGGATCATATAATCTATAGGCCTTTGAATCCTCACCGAGGCTCCGAACAAAACACATTTAAGGCTCTTATTATCCAGCTTCTTCCTTTTGGTACCAGACACATGTACGTGACCAATACAACCAGAGAGACTCTAAAGTACTCTTAAATCTTAATACCTTTTGGCTCAATGTAACACCATAAATTTTAAGATATTATTTGTTTTATTTCTTATAAAATTGATGTCATGTTTTTTAAATGAATTTTAAATTTCTTCTAAAGTTATTTTATTATAGATTTTTTAAAATAAGTTATATATATTTTTTTTTTATATAAAACTATCAATCCGATCAAACCAAACCAAATCTAACACACGTTGTTCCTCAATTTGGTTTGATTCAAATTTCATGAAAAATGTTGTAAAAACAAACCGAAATAAACCAATTAATTTTTATTGATTCAAATTTATTTTCTTGCAAAAACGAAACCAAACCGATTTACTACATCTACCAGAGCCTAAATTTAATTTTTAGATAAAACAATTTTTAGCTAAACTTTACTTAAACTCTACATTATAGAACACTTTTGTATAAGAATCAAAAGATTAACACCAAAAATTATCCTCACATATGTTTTTCTTTTACCAGGTCCTCGTATATGTCATGTTGATTATCAAATGTATATTTCAATTTAATCCCCAAAATCACAAAAAAGAAATTGAAACTTAAAATGTATTTGCAATTTCAATGACAATAAACACTTATCCCTTATACTAGTACACTCACCAGCGATACACATTCACTTTCCGCCATTAACCCAAAAAAGAAAATCATTTCCGCGCCCACCCAAAAATCAAAAAAACCTTTCTCTCTCTCACTCTCTCTGCACCACCCTCAAACGACACCGTTTCACCACTCTCCGGCCACAACAATGGACGACGAAGAAGAACAACAAAAACTCCCAGATCTAGTAAAAGCCCTAGTCCACCACCTCCTCTCTCAAAATCTCCCCCCAAATTCCCAACCCATAAACCCTAACTCCCCTCAATTCCAAAACTCCCTCCGTTACGCTCACCGCATTCTCTCTTCCCATTTAACCCCCTCCATCACCCCCGACTCCGCCGCCGTCGCCGATTCCATCAAACGCCGTCTCGCCACCGATGGTCGTTCCTCCGAAGCCCTCTCCTTCGCTGACCTTTACACCAAATTCTCCACCAAAGCCACTCATATCGATAATAAGTGGGCCCTACTTCATCTCTTCAATATCATCTCTCAAGATCGTAAATCCGCCGCTAAGTCGAATGACCCTTCCGTTCTTCTTCCCAATTTAACGATTTCGGAGAATAACGTTCAAAGACGCGGTGAAAATAATGGATTTAATGATGGTGTTGTCATTCTTGCGAGGGATCCGAAGAATCGACGGGAAATCGCATTTAATGAGTATGTGAAATTGATGAAGGAAGAGAATGATGTGACTGAGGAAGCTATGGTGACTGATGTGATTTATGCTTGTCAAGGTGTGGATGGGAAATATGTGAAATTTGATGAAGAGAGTGATGGTTATGTTTTATTGGATTCAATTAGGGTTTCTAGGGCTAGTAGTAGTATGGTTTATAAGCTTTGTGAATTAGGGGTATTGTTTAAGAGGGTTGTTGGGTTTATTGAGATGAGTTTGGGTAGGTCTCCGGTAGAGGATGTTGGGACGGTTGGGCAGGCTTTTTGTGCTGCATTGCAGGATGAGTTGAGTGATTATTATAAGTTGTTGGCTGTGCTTGAGGCTCAGAGTTCGAATCCGATTCCGTTGCTGTCTGAGGGTGTGAGTTCGGGGAATTATTTATCGTTGAGGAGATTAGCGGTTTGGCTTGCTGAGCCGATGGTGAAGATGAGGTTGATGGCAGATTTGGTTGAGAAGTGTAGGGTTTTAAGAGGCGGGGCGATGGCGGGTGCGATTCATTTACATGCTAGACATGGGGATCCGATGGTTCATGAGTTTATGAAGAGGTTGCTTCAGCGTGTGTGTTCTCCGCTTTTTGAAATGGTGAAGAGGTGGGTTTTGGAAGGGGAGTTGGAAGATATTTTTGTTGAGTTTTTCATTGTTGGGCAGCCTGTGAAAGCTGAATCGCTTTGGAGAGAGGGATATAGGCTCTATGATGCTATGCTTCCTTCTTTTATTTCGGCTTCTCTTGCTCAGAGGATTTTGAGGACTGGAAAGTCCATAAATTTTCTCCGTGTTTGCTGTGAGGACCGTGGTTGGGCTCGTGCTGCGACTGAAGATACAGGGGCAATGGCAAGACGCGGTGGTTTTGGTTACGGGGAAACTGATACCCTTGAGTCATTGGTTGATGAAGCTTCAAAAAGAATTGATAAGCATCTATTGGATGTAATTTATGAGAGGTATAAATTCAAAGAGCACTGTCTTGCGATTAAGCGGTATTTGTTGCTTGGCCAAGGTGATTTTGTGCAATATCTAATGGATATTGTTGGGCCTGAACTTTCTGTGCCCGCAAACACAATAAGCTCTTTCAAACTTGCAGGTTTGCTGGAAACAGCAATTCGGGCGTCAAATGCTCAGTATGATGACCCTGATATTTTGGATAGGCTCAGGGTCAAAATGATGCCACATGAAAGCGGTGATAGGGGCTGGGATGTATTCTCACTGGAATATGATGCAAGAGTTCCACTAGATACTGTGTTCACAGAGTCTGTGATGACGAGGTATTTAAGAATTTTTAATTTTCTATGGAAGCTTAAGAGAGTGGAACATGCACTTATTGGTGCCTGGAAGACCATGAAACCAAATTGCATAACTTCTAATACCTTTAATAGATTGCAACATGCTGTAAAGATGCAGCTAGTTTCAGCATTGAGGCGCTGCCAAGTTCTTTGGGTTGAAATTAATCACTTCATTTCAAACTTGCAATATTATATAATGTTTGAAGTCTTGGAAATATCATGGTCAAACTTTTTAAGTGAGATGGAAGTAGCCAAGGATCTTGATGATCTACTTGCAGCTCACGAGAAATATATGAATTCAATTGTAGAGAAATCTCTCCTTGGAGAACTCTCTCAGTCCCTTTACAAGTCACTAATAGTAATATTTGATCTTATATTACGTTTTCGGAGCCATGCGGATATTTTATACGAAGGCATTCATGAGTTGCAAGCAAGGTATTGATCTTACTTTTCTTCTTTACTGCTTCCTCAATTTCTTTTCCCCATATTGCCATGTTTGACATTTGATCATCTGTTTGTTTCAGAATCACAGAGTCCTCACTGTCCTCTCGAGACCAGAAGAAAACACGGAAGCGATTGACTGATAAGTCATCGGAAGAAGAATCCTGGATTGCTGATGGGAGAAAAGCCTTAACAAAACGCGCTGGTGAATTTCTCCAAAAAATGGAACAAGATCTGGATGCAATATCTAAGGAGTATTCATCATTGCAAGAGGATTTCATTTCTCAGTTGCCTGTGCAGCAGCATGTTGATCTAAAGTTTCTCTTTTTCCGTCTCGATTTCAATGAATTTTATAGGCGGGTTGTGTCGTAGCATATAGGAAGTTTGTGAATATGATTGAGGATCAGATTGATGCATTGTTTACTTCAACAAGATAAGACATCAACAAAGCTTTGCACTTAGCTAACTTCCATTGTGTGTTTTGAGTTGAACAATTGGCAGTTCTAACTTCCTGCAGACCAACGATTCAACGAGTCTTAATTAACTAAAGGTATGGTGGATATCTCAACCACTTCATTTTCCCACCAAATGTTTTATTTGAAGATTTTGTGACGTTCTCCTTTTCTCTAGGTAATCAATTTTTGTGGTTTTGCCAGGTAGTTTGTGACAGATTTGAAGCTTTTCATATTCTGATTGGATTGGTGATGTGAGCAAACACTTGTAAGTATTTGAATATACGATGATTTAGTTAGTGTCTTTGACAACTTTTGTTAGTTGTGCTTTAGATTGTTAGTCTGTGTCAGATTTTGTATTGTTTGAATGGAAATGGGTGTCCAAAAATCTAGTTTCTGTATCCTTTTGTATTTCTTTTTTTGGTTTACTGTATTTTCTCACTATGCAAAAGGGGAACCTCAACCTAGTGCTATAGAGCTCCTGCCATAGCGGGATTGAAGTGTATAGGTATACCAGTGAATTGAAGACTTTAAGATGATCAAGGTATGACATATTCAAGTGGGAATTCTATTTTATTAGTTAGATGACATGCATGACTGCACAAGGCTTTTTTAGAAAATTTGATTGAAATACCAGACACGTGTCACATTATGAATGTGTATGTTTTTGCACCACAGTCCATTACTGTTGGGAAGTTTTCATCATTTTACTTCTGCGGTGAATTTGATATAGTTTGAATTATTAACTGAGGTTCAAAATAGTTTATGTAATCTGTATTTTGGAATATTTGAATATGATTCGAGTCCTGTTTTAGATCGGTGGGAATGGTATCTAGAGTCTGCTTGACTTGCAATGATTGGCTTGTGTTGCATATGCACTATCAATCACCTTCTTATAAGGATTGGCAACAAGCCATTTTGTCAATTCAAAGTTATTCAATTACTTTCATAGTAATCCATTTTATAAAAGGAGTGCATTGCTATATAATTATAAACAACACTGTAATAACAAAAAATTGAGTAAACTATCATTTGTCTTTTTTTTTTTTTTTTTTTGTAATCATTTGTCTTTGAATGTGAGACATTGTCACTATAATTTAAATCTAACCAAATTACAAAACCATTCACGAATCTAAGTGTCTTTCGTTAGTTAGTTTGGTATTTAAATGTGTATTATGTTGGTCAGTTTGGTCCATAAAAGTACTAATAGAAGACACCCTCAAGAATGGATTTGTAATTTCATTTATTCTGAGACTATAATAAGTTAGTAATAGCGTCTTACACTTTTAAAGATCAAAATAAATTGTTACTCTATGAAGTTTCATTCATAAATGTATCAACTTGCACACCATCCTTTTAAACTCAATCCTAAAAATTGGCTCATGGGATTAGTAATGTCTCTCACTTTATAATAATCATTACTTTAGCCATATGGCTAGTCAATACAGGATCTCAAACGTATCCTCATTATATCCAAGACTGAACATATAAATAAAGGTGGCATAATATTTCTTGAATAACTTTGATATCATTTTAAGCTTTGGACAAAATTGAAGTCGTTTACAAGCTGTACTCCAATTTGGATCCTCTTTCGCTCTTCACTACATCTATCTCAATCATCTCTACGAAGAGTTGCGAACATGAATTCTCTACAACCGCAATATGGTGGTGCAGGTGAAGAGGATTTGAAATCAAAAGGGATCAAGAGATTAGGGATGGTGGAGAGAGGTGTATGCATAAGTGGATTGAGAGGAGCCAAATCCACTCCACTTCCTACTTCACATAGTTATTCCTATACTGGCTAGTTATTCTGGAGAGAGAGGGAAATTTAGAGGGTAGTTTGGTTGTGGGAAAGCTGCCAGCATTGCAATCCTTGTGAGGCTCTACAGCAGCAGGATCCGAGAGATTGCAACACAATACTATATAACAATTGATTGTGTAAATAAATTTGTATTTGTCTACGTGATTAGAATGTCTCTATTAACCTCAAGTGCTGGCAATAGGTAGATACATAAACACCATGACATGCTCTGTAATGTCATATCTAGGTTCGAACAATGATAGTGTCGAGATAGGTGGAGCCATAATTGGAACCAAATCGTAACGTACAAACGAAGTATTTATGCACTTGCTTACTCTTTTATAATTCTTAATTTTTATTAGTTTAACCGTAAAACAAATCCATTGGACACAAAGTATACGATAACTGAATAAGAAAGCCCTCGTAATTATTTTCAGCATATGAATTTTAATCAATTTCAAAGTAGTATTCCCATCAAAATAGTATTAACAGTGTTTCGGGTAGTTCTGGTAAGAAAACCAAAAGAGTAACATTTTTTGGGAGCCCCTAATATGGTCCTCATTTTTAAGGGACCGGTCATGGTCCTCTTTATTTGACTGCCTATAACCCGTTACTCTTGATTGGCTTTTAATTATAGAAAAGGTAAGTACTAATATAGAGGTTTACGGTGGATCACCATCTTCCACCATTAAATTTAACTAGTTTGTCGGCATCTCATTGTTCTTTCTTCTCCGACCTTTTCCCTCTTCTCTATCAACACATCCTCCACTGTCTTGACTAGCCTTACAAGAGCTTTTTCTACTAATTATGCCATATGTATTAGTTAATGGAAATTGAGATGAGTACCCATAAAATGAAAACGTCTGTGTTAGAACTGGTCGAGCTGATACAAGCATCCATGTATGTGGGATGCTAATAATTTCCTCTAACTCTTCTATGTTACCAAAATTTTGAAGAAATTTGTAAAAATTGAAGGGTGTTTGTGGAAGAAATTTGAGGGTTGTGTTTATTGGTGATTTTTATAGTGGTGGGTTTTGTGAATTAAGATGTTTTATTTATTTGATTTTTTTTGGTTTTATTAATTAATGGTGATGAGATGAGTGCGGAAGTGCAAAGTTGCTGATCATGGAGATTTAGTAAAGAGCAACACAATCTGTGTAGGTGGGAAAGATGAACAGTGCATAAGTGAGATATAAAATAAAATTGGATTCAGGAAGTGCATCATAAAATTTGATAGTATTTTGATCATACGGTTCACAATTATGGTCTATCATAGATTGTATAGGGCACTTATCCATCCTAGCCTTCACCTATAAAAAGAGTAACCTGATATAGGAAGTCAAATACAAGGGACCACCAATGGACCCTTAAAATTAGGGACCATATTAGGGGCTCCCCATTTTTTGTTGTACTCAAATTATAGTTTTGAAAAATATTTAAATATAAGATAATGAAAATTTGTCAAACATATTCGTTAGCTCGGTTAACATACATCGAGTTGGAACTTTTGTTTTGTCTGGAACGCTCAGTTTCCAAGGAATATGGGGTCTTGACAACCTAGTATCAACATAGAGGTAAAGAAAAAGTTCGATCAAGAATTGTTTCAAGGTTAAGAATGACATTTCCGGGAATACATGGCTAGAGAATGATTATACTCATGTTTGTTATGAGGTTGAGCAAAAAATATTCCTGAGTATAAAAGTTCCTGGGAATGAAGTAACTTCCCATAACTTCCCTTATTCCCATGAAAAGAGATGGGAATCTGCATTCCCATGATATTATGCATAAATTTAAAAAAAAAAAATTGTAACTTCCAATTTTCCTAGGAATGTCAAGTTATTTGCCAAATACTTTTTTTAACAAATACCCAGTAATCAAATTTTCATATTTTCTTTCCCGGGTATGTTATTCCTAGAAATGATTTGTGTTTCCTGAAAACAAACGCCCCCTATAGATTTAAACTCAATTTATATCAAATGATTTGATTTTAACTGATGTTCAATCACTTGATACATCAAATTATAATTTGAGAGATGAGTTATAGTCCCAAGATCGAAATTGTATCGACACAATTTGAATGCTTCTCACAAATGACATCTTATATATTAACGAGTGCAATAATTACAATTTATAGTCCAAATTATATTTTATTTATCACTATCTGAAATTTATTTAACGAGTGTAAACATTACAATTTATTTAAAATAAATTAAGCAATAAGCCACATCGATACAACAAAAGTTGAGTTTAGAAGGAGTTAGTTTTTTAATTTAGTACGCAGAAAGAGTTAGTTTTATCACAACAAAATGAATCGCATTTCAAAATTACTGTGAAAAACACCTGCATTTAATGGCCAATGACACCTCATAAATAACTTAAGAGAAGACATGTGAGTTTACCTTAGAAAAATATTAGAAATGCAACTTCAATGTGTCAATTCTTTGGCAATTCTATCTGCGGTAATTCTAGCATTTGCAAAAGACATATGAGGTGTTCCGGATTAGACCTAGAGGCCCCCAACCGACTTAAGAATCTCATGACTTTCATCGCATTCAAACAAGTCCGAATACGGAGTAGGTCTCATCATACTGGATCTCCTTAAACTCGTAACATCCTACGCCTTTAATGCCCACAACAGCTACCTGACTAATACTCGTTGAAGAATGCTGTTCGTGATGGCTGCTCTTAACTCCTCATCAGATCATCCTAATGTATATACGTCCTCGTCGCCCTCAACAACAGGGGTATACAATCTCTAATCCTAGGACCCCTCACTCTCATTGCGCTCTTACTGACTTAAGCATCAGAGTGCTTGCAGATACTACCCCCCAATCACATTCGCTGCGGGACGCTGTTTCCCTATCCGACCAACCTGCTCGGTCTAATCATATCACGAGGTGTATATATATATATATGACGCATCCTTACAAAATTCAAAGGTGATAAGACACGTATATAATCTTTTTCTAAGGTGTATATATATATACACATTAACTTGTTAATTATTATCAAACCACTACTTTATCTCTCAAGCTACTACCACTCTACTCTATAAGGGTGGCCTGAGAGTGTTTCTTGGAGCACTAATCCAAGCAGAATCTGCAATGGCAAATCTCCACAGTGCGTCGACATGCTCTGGCAGAGCGAATTGGATTCCAACACGTGGACCTACCAATATGTTTTCTGGCTCTGGACCATCTAAGAGTTCTACACCACCTGCATTGTACATTTTTTTCCCTATTGAGAAAACATCGATATCTATTTTTCAATTTCACATTCGAAACACCCAAAATATAGAGAACTTACCAGGGGTATATAGTGGATGATTGGACCATTCTGTTGAAAGACCTAGTGCCTGACCAACCTAAGATTGACGAAGACATTCAGGTTAATCAGTTTAGGAAACTACGATGATACTTTAAATATGCATGGACATTTGTGTGAAAACAAAAAGTTGTCACCACTATGTTCTTAAGTTTAATAAATAACATGAAAAATGGTACTGTAAAAAAGAGGAAGTAAACTAAATGATAAAACCTTTCTATGGAATTTTTTCCACTCTAGCAAGAACCAGTGTAATAATTGTGATCAACTCTGTTATGTCAGAATGTGTCAACATTTTAAAAATGATGCAAAACTTTCTAAACCATCACGCGCAATGTTTGACTTAAAGTGCTTCTAAGTTCTGAATCTTTATGGACAAGATTTCTATAAACTTAATCAAGATAAGCTCTACATGGGAAAAGTTTATTACGGAGAGTGGATCTTTTCCAGAATAGTTGAAACATAAAACATAAATAAACATGACATCAAATTATTTCACAAATCACAAGCATGTAAAATCATAAAACGTGGGGTCATGCAAAGAACAATTTACAGATCTAATATATCAAACTTAACCATCTATTGATCATTATTAATTAAGATACATTTTCCATTCTTTTTTTCTTTCCAATCTGTCCAAAATTTTGCCAAGAAAGGGACAAGACTTATGAGGCCCGGATACGAAATATGATACGGGTACAATACAACACTTAGACAAAAATATTTGGAAAATGATGAGAAATTAAAGCAAGATTGTGATAACAGCTACTGAGTTTTATGAGCAAAACATCTTCCTATATTTACTAGTAACAAGTTGATAGTAAAGCACTAAAATGTGGATAACTTTGAGCTGATAATCACAAGTCAATGGTAGTGCAAAAAGTTAACTGAATTATTTTCCTGGAAAGCATTTCAGACAGGTGAAAAGAGGGAACTGACCTTCCCAGGGCCCGTAAGAAGTATAGGTTTGTCAGTTTTTTGACCTCGGCGCTGCTGAATAACATCCAATCCTGTGACATTGTTGAATATTACAAAATAAACCTAGAAATAATTGTATTCAAGGTTACCTTATAATAAATGATAGCAGAGTATTGTAGTCTTTTGCTAGGGTTGATTTAACTCTTGCTTCAAGAGGGAAAAAACAATATTGAACTTATAATGAATGCTAGATTGCTAGCAAAGAATTGTTGCCGTTTCTTCAAAGTTTACTTATATTGAACACCAGCAACTATATGTTATTTCCACAGCAATGCTGAACTTGCACCAAAAGGCTCAACTTTCCAATTAGTTAACCAGCTTCCAACTTTTCAAATAGTCCAGGTTGTACACATCCAAAATAAGATAAAACTACTAGCTAGTGATGATTTAGAACTCATTTGTTTAGGAATCGGTTTTATTTGTTAACATATTTAGTTTTAATGTACTATAAAATGTTTGCGGTAAGCTTTTCCAAAATGCAGAATGTCGAGAATCTATTTTCTTAAACACTCATCTCTTATTGATTTTTCTTCTCCTTTTTAGAGAATCTATTAATTTTGATGATTCACTTGCATGTCATTAATTTCTTTCACTCATCCATAAACTGAATAAGTGACACAAAAATCACAAGCATATGAGGACACATAATTTAGCAGGGTAGCGGCTCTTTAAATAAAAAATAAAAAGTAGGCAAGACCAAAGTAAAAGGATGTTTTACTTGCATCATTAGTAAGTGTTTTAAAATAAGGTCTGCGATCTTAGCGGAGACATCGAGGTTTTTGATATCTTCGCTATCACTATTTAAAATCTTGGTATTATTAATAAACTACGAATGAGCTATACTATTGAGTATTTACCGCAAATGGGGGCACAAGAACGTATCAAAACACCAGCTCCAACTCCTTCCTTATCAGCAACAACATTCAGCATTGTGTGGAGACCATAGCAAAGATAAACATATGCATGCCCACCTGGTCCAAACTGCAAAACAAGACCAGATACATAGCAACATGACAACATCACTCTACATAACTTAACTTAGCATCTTCAATATAAGGTAGAGAATTCAAATACCCATCATGAACAAGCTTATGTAAATAATAAAAAAGGTGACAAAAAAAGAAGCATCTTACAACGGGAGCAGTTCTTGGAGTAATACCAAACCGACCATGACTAGCTGAGTCATTTGATCTATATGCTTCAACCTGTCCAAAATTAATTCCTTGTTATATCATACACAAACAAAATTTAGTACTTAAAAAGCCAAAAAAATGAAAAAACTTTTGTACCTAAAACTAAGAAACTGTTGAGAGAAAATGAGACATGCAACATTTTGCAGTTATCTACTTATCTTTAATTAGAAGTTACAAACAAAGTGGGTTTACATGGAAATATCGTGACTTTTGATTGAATGTCGATGGTAAAAGTTTACGGAGACGGTGTATCTCCATTAAACTCTAATGTTAATAAAATAATCTTAAATTTCAATTTTCAACTATATTGGTCTACATGAGACAATGACCCTGTTTGGATAACCAACTTATTTGCTATAGATAGCACAAGCATTTATCTTTTGTTATTTCTCTAGCAAAAAAATAAAATAAAGTTAATTTTTTTGTATAAGATATAAACTGTTTTTACTAGCTATGTTTAAGAACTTATGAAAATAAGCTGAAAATGGTTCATGAACAATGTCAATGTTCTCGCAATTCCCAAGTCCCAACAAGTCTGACAAAACAGATAAGTTAAAATAAGTTAATCAAAACATGTCTGATATCAAGGATTAAACTGACTTATCTATCGAAAAGGGCAATACCTCGGTAATCTGAAGAACAACGTGGTCTCTACGAAGAAACTTCCCAAGCAAACGAGGGGCAAGGTCTAGTGCATCGATTTGAAAGAACTCGCGTGGCAAAGGTTTTGTATTTTCAAATGAAATGTGAGGTTCTGATGATGATGATGATGGGTTGAGTTCAGCGACGGTGAGGTTGAGTGATTTGGAACGTCGCGTTTTGCGAGGCGGTTTGGTTGGTGGAGAGTGGAGTATGGGCTTGGCGATTCGCTTGAAGCGTTGTGGTTTTGGGGTCATTACAACGGTGCTGCTATGGTAACGGAATGAATCAAGTATACAAGATTTGGGACTTGATTCGCGCTCGAATGTGGTGGGGGTGGAACCAGGAGGGAAAGACATGCTTCGCAAATGCACAACCATTTTATTATTTTTTATTATTTTATAGGCTTAATTAATGATTTGGTCCCTTAAGTTATTTGTTGGTTACATTTTGGTCTCATAAGTTATTAACGTTACAATTTGGTCTCTTAAGTTATTTGTTGGTTACATTTTGGTCCCATAAGTTATTAACGTTACAATTTGGTCCCTTAACTTACTTTTTGGTTTCGTTTTGGTCCCTTAACTTATTTTTTTGGTTTCGTTTTGATCCCTTAACTCTAATAACATAAAGGACCAGAGTGGTTGATGAAGGAAGAGTTAAGGTACCAAAACGAAACCAAAAAATAAGTTAAGGGACCAAATTGTAACGTTAATAACTTATGGGACCAAAATGTAACCAACAAATAACTTAAAGGACCAAATTGTAACGTTAATAACTTGCGGAACCAAAATGTAACCAACAAATAACTTAAGGGACCAAATCATTAATTAAGCCTATTTTATACTAGTTTATTTAATGGAAAATGCTAGATATCAAGAATGAATTTTCTTGATGGATTCAAGAATGACATGGCAGAATAATCACCCTTAGATTTCAATCTTATTTATTAAAGTTTCATAACAAAAAAATACATAACACCCACTACCCCGTGATTTCCGGCCAGGCTGAGATTTTATTGGCTAACATTAATTTCGGGACAATTTCTTGATAAAATCTTTCTTGATATATAGCATTGCTCTTATTTAATATATAAAAGAAATTATTATATTTAGGGACAATGAGAGATTATATAGAAGTTTATTTGAAAATCACCACCAAAAAAATATTCAGCACCGCCAGAAGAAGTTTATTTGAGAGATTGATTATATTTAGGGTCCGTTTGGTTCGAGAGTTTTGAAGGGGAGGGGAGGGAAGATTTTTAATTTGAAGTGTTTGGTTCAATTTTTAGAAGGGGATGGGAGGGGAGGGGAGCAAATCTCTTTAAAATTTTATTGCATTGTCATAATTATCCTTAAATTAATTTCAAATCTCAATATTAACCTTGTAACAACCTTTAATATTATTAGATTATATTATCTTTGTAACAATCTTATTATTATTAGATTATCTTATTCCTGTAACAATTTTTAATATTATTTTGTTATATTTTCCTTGTAACAACTTTTATTATTATATTATATTATCTATCACTCTTATTTGTTACATGTGCAAACAACTCCTACTTCTACTTCTACTTTGTTGCAGCCTTATTATTATTATCTTATTTTAATTCAGCTTATTATTACTTGTTGTTCCTTTTTTTCACTGTTAATTCACCGATTCATGTCTTGTTGTGCAAAATATATGAGCCAGTTTGAGATAAAATAAGCAGCTTAGATGCGTGTTTGTCTTTCGTCGGTCTCTGAAATCGTAAAAACAAGTAGTTTCTTTTACTTAATTAAGTTTAAGGGTAAAATGGTAAAATAATTTGAAAATCTCCCCCCCTCCCCTACCTTTCCCTTGCGAACCAAACACGTTTTTAATTAAAATATCTCCCCTTCCTTCCCCTCAGTTAAAATCCCCCCTCCCCTCCTAATTCTCGAACCAAACGGGAGACATTAGTTTGTCAAACGTGTGTTTGTATTTAGGGATTGATGAAGTATAAGTTAGTGCAATAATTTACTACCACCCTATTATTGAATACAATTAACTAAAATTTTAAATATTATTAACTACAATCCTTCAAAACAAATATTATTAACTACAATATTAAAACATTAATTAAATTGCTTTTATTTGCTCTAATGAAAAAAAAGTTTTTTTTTTTGTAAATCGATATCATCTCACGCAATTGCATAGATTAATCATTTGAGTTGGATATAGACAAAACTCTTCAATATATTTTTTTAACTATTGTATTTTAGAGCTGGATTCAAACTCTTGATGGAATGAAAAAGAAGTTATTATCTAAATGTCTCCTTATCTTGTGTAAATGTTTGTTAATATATTTAACAAAGTAATACAACAAAATGACATCATAAACAAATCAATATTTATAAGGCTTAATTGAGCCTTTGATCCTCTAATTTATTTGTTGTTTTCAATTTGGTCCAATAACTCTTAATTTGATGGCATCATGCATTCAAATTTTGTTGGTATTCAATGATTTTAAAATCAAACTTAAGGAAAAATGAAACAAAACCTTCTTGTTTAAAATCTAACTTAAAAAAAAATTGTTTATTGTTACGAATGCCTCTCACAAAAAAATATAAAAATAAGGAAAACGATTTATGTTGTGAATTGATATTCCACGGACAAATAACGAAGTATAAATGTTTTCAACTATCACCCATGATATCACCATCTCCCCATGGATTCCACAATATTAATACGTTTGAAACCACCCTCATGTTTATGTATAGTCTGCCAAAATTTGATTAATTAAACATAATACTTTCACGCATTCTTCTATACAAATAGTAAGAACTGATTTGTTGATTTCACCACACATGTAGAGCATTGTCTTTGAGTAATTGTAAAGCCTTTGTTCGCACTTTTTTTTTAATCATAGTCATGGTCTTTGAGAAAACTGGAAAGAAGAAATAATTTACCATAGAAATGGATTCTTTATAGTGACTTATACAATGAATTAAAGAATATCAGATAAAATTACAAAAATACAATACGAAGGGTTGAGGTAAACTGAATTACAGAATTCTTTTAAACCATCCTGCATTCTTGAGGAAGGCCCTGAGGAAATCTTTTGGTATCAGTGCAGTAGTTATAAATCATATAATTCTTCTGCACCCACTTGAGCCTCTCATGACTTGTAGAATCCAACTCCTCTGAGAACCAAGCATTCTTATTAGACTGTGTTGAACTACAAGACGATGTTCCAGAAGACACAGTGCATGCATTAGCATTGAAGTTTCTATAGGAAGCAGTGAAAGGAGCATTGGACCAATCTGTCTTAACAAGTCCACCTCTTGTGGCCCAATCATCAGCATTCCAAAGACTAGAATAGATTCTCATTGGTTGGTTTTTGGGAAATGGAACACCATTTGATTCCATGTTCTTGAATTCTCTAATTGGAGTTCCATCCACAGAGAAACTGAAAAATAAACATAATTCATTAGATTTATTTAGTTACTTCCGACACAAGTAATTAAAAAAAAATCAATTTTAAGGAATTAAGTTAGTACTTACACAATGCGTTGTGGGTTCCAGAGGATGGAATAGGTGTGAAAATCTGCAGTTGGGTCAAACCATAGGTAGAATTGTTGCTCTCTGTTGCCTTTTCCTTGGCTAAACACATTGGTATGAAGAATGTATGGGTCACCACTCAAGTTTCCTAAGAATTCAAAGTCAATTTCATCCCATGCACCTCCTGATGATAGCTGAATTAATTGAGCATAAAAATTCCAATGAGTTAAAAGAACTTTTATAAGCTAGTAGAAATTAATAAATATAACCTTAAACAAAAATGTATAGTTATAAATTAAAGTATCATGAATATTTGATGTGCTTACATAATAGGCAGTGACAGTGCCAGCAGAGTTGCCAGGAACGAGTTTAAGCTGCATATCAATTTTGCCAAAAAGGTATTCATTTTTGGATTGAAAGCCAGAGCCAGAGGATTTGTCAAGGGACAAAGTAAGAAGTTGGCCATTGTTGAGTATTTTAGCACGACCATCTCCCCATGTTATATCAAAGTCTTGATAAAAATTGCCAGCAGAGGCAATTGCAACTGTAGAGATCAAAATGACTAGGAATGCAACTCTTGAAAATGCCATTGGAAGCTAATGGATTTTTATAGTGAGAAAGTGAGATGTTGATGGATTGTGATATTTTGGAAGAATGGCAAGGTATTTATAGGGTTTAGGGTGCAAAAGAAAGGAAAGTTAGAAGAAGGTTCAATTGAAGATATAGTATGGGTGTTGAAAGTTGGTGAGGAATGAGGAGTGGGTAAAGTAAAAGCTGGTTGGATTTGGTATAGGTGGATGCCCACCCAAATGATATCATCACACGCGGTTGTGCATGAAATGCTGTATACCCAATAGCCAGCCATACAATTAATGTGCAAAACATTCACCGCCTTTGATCAAATCCTATCGTCTTCCTTCCAATTACATTAATTTAGTAGAAAATGTTAAATATACTTATTGTGGGAATATGTTAGGCTGGTCGTCATGAGTCTATGGTCCGGTCTACTTAAAATTTGACTCGACCTATCTCGTTTACTCCCTCCATTTCTTTTTATAAGCAAATTTTACTTTTTAGGTTCATTCAATTAATGATGTATGTTGTCCATAATATGAACCACATACATCATTAATTGAATGAACATAAAAAGTAAAATTTGCTTATAAAAAGAAACAGAGGGAGTATTATATAAGTTAGGCTCAAATTTTTTTAAAAACTCATTAATTTATATATGTTAGATTAAGACTTAAAAAAAATCTACTAGGTTTGTCAGGCCGTCCCGTATATGTTTATATTAATAAATTTTTGGTTCCTTCAAACGTGTACACATACTTTTGGTGTTCAATATAACATCTTTTTTTTTTGAATCACATGCCGTGACCTATTCTGAATATATAGATTTGTGCTAATTTTTAGAAAAATAAATGGTGAAAAAAAAAATCCAATGGATTTCAAATTTATGCAAAATGCTTTTCGATATTTAAAATGTTCAATATATTTTTTTTACATCTTCTTTTAAAATGTTCAATATTTTTTTTTTACATCTTCTCCGCGAAAACGTTCAATTTTCATAAGGTCTTCTTGACTCTTATTCAAAAGTTCCAATAATGTATGTATATTAGACTTTTTAAGACAAGTATAGATCCTGGGAGACAATTCTAATTGGTCAATTATAGAAGCTTTCATCTTCGTCCTTATCATATTGTCATTCTAATCTTATGCCAATTTACAAAGTAAGGAGCCCTATTAGAAACAAAAATAAATGACAATAGATCAAATCTATGCAATATACGCTTATTAGCTTCTACAAAATGGATGCATATATAGTCTCTACAAATTTTTATTGGATATACATGTAATATATGCTTATAAAGTGGAAAAAATGCATGTGCACACTTTACAAAATTTTATTGACATATTAGCCTTATAATTAGCGTCATTTAAATATGTGATTATTTGTTTTAAGTGAATGATTTATCAGTATAACAAAGTGTCACAACTCATTAAATACTCTTATAAGAAGGTGATTACCCTTGTATTCTCCTTTTCATAGTTAAAAAAATTATGAAAAGGAGAGTACAAGGGTAACCACCTTGTTAGATAAAAATATTTAATGAGTTGTGACCCTTTGTTATAATTTGACAAAGTATCCATAATCTACTATTCTCCGCGGAAGAATCTACTAAAAAGACAGTGAATCGTTTGAATTCAACCGAGTTTTTTTCATTTATAAGGAACGAGATCAAAACACTAAACAGTCTAAATGTTTTTTCGCTTTGACCAGCCACATATGAGAAAACCTTCCTTTATACTAGTAGTAGTACCTCACTTTCCCGTGTGAGAAAACCTTTTTTTACAATTCTAAATCATGAGGTTGGATACAGATGGCATTATAAAATTAAGGTGGTTTAGAATTTTGACTGTAAAAACTCACGTTGTGATGTAGTTGTGGGAGCATTTTGACCAATATTTATCTTTGACGGCATCGATGCTTAGGTATGAATATGGAGACTATGAGAATAATGACTCCTCTAGTTTGTTCTAGAAGGAGATCTTTTAAACATGCATATTTAATTAATTTGTTTAGTAACATATTTTTTGTGTGGTTGATATAACTATCTTACCATATGTATGCAGTAACTTATACAACCGATGTATAGTTTCATGATTAGGGAAATATTTAGGGAAAAAAATGAATGAAGGAATGCCGTTCTTACTTATAGTCTTAGTTTGTTTCCGTAGTTTTTGTAGTGATAGCTTAAAAGAGCCTATGGATGTTCTATAGCTTTGCTTCAGCCAACCCGATCATAATTGTTTTTCTTACCCCCCCCCCCCCCCCCCCCCCAAATTCCTTCCCTTATTAGCCGGAGGGATTTGAGGGATTTGAACTCCTTGTGGTTCATAGCCACGTGCTCTAATCCAAGAGTTGGTTTTCATAATTTCGATTTTTGAATCATATCAAAACAACATACTAAACATATTTAGGCCTTTTTATTTTATTTTAATTTTGAATAAATATTTAGGCTTTTTTATAAAACTATAAACATATTTAGAGGTAGAAACGTCACTCAATTCTATTATTCTTCCGGTTAGAAGACAAAAATTGATGCCAATGCCAAACATTTGTTCAGTTGTGTAATTTTTCTTTATATATATACTTATCAGACTCTTAGGAATTATTTACCAAAAGGTAAAAACACCACCGAGCCAAGGGACTATTATAATTAAGTTTCTTAATTTCATGAGACTACACGGTTTCTGTTACACTTAAACACAAGAATATATTTATGCCATATTTTTAATGCTTGCAGGAAACAAACAACCGTTCAGGTTGAAAGATGTTACTAACTTGTTGGCTTTAGGCTTTAGCAAGAGCACAAGTATTTGCAAAGCACAGAGTATATTAGAGCTGTGAACAAATTGGTTAGTGAATTTCAACACAATTGAAAGATAAATGTTGATTAATTGCAAGCACCACAAGTTTTAGTCAGAAGCACTTCATGTCAAGTTTGTTTATGCAAAGTAATTCTGTACATGTAAATTTTAGTCTTATACAAATATCAACACCAATCAAGCTATATCCCACCAAGTGGGTCAGCTATAGGGAACAAACGATGCCCACTGCCATAGCATTTAGTACTAGCATTGTACAACCAAGTCTGCTAACAAACTTAAGTTACGCGCCACATATTAGAAGTTCAATAAAGTCCAACATTTTTCCACTCTAAGGATTTGCATCATCGGAAGTCTATATATGTACTTTCAATAATTCATAAAAACAGCTAGTTCCTAAGGAATTTTGCTGACACATTCTGAGCACGCCCATATATGCACAATATTGATTTGATTTTGATACAATTTTTTTACTTCATAAGTTTTTCAGGTTAATTGCCTCCACAACCATTTTCCCAATAAAGCTCTTCAATTTTTGTTCCTAACTCCCCCATGCTTTTTATTAATGATATGCTTTATGTTCCAATCATATATGTTTTAACCAAATGAACTGGCTCAAGTGGTTAATGGTTTTCCTCTAAGACTGAATCAATGCAGAAGACCCGAACTAGACATTGAAAATTATATTTCCAATTTCGTTAAAAAATGCTATAATTTAGTTGAGCTTATATGGTTAATAAATTTAAGTTAAGACTTGAGATTAATCAAAGAGCATCGTTTATAAGAGACACAAGTAATAATAATCTGATAACAGTTTGCTTTAAATAATAAAAAATTTATTCTTTTTCAACAAAAGATATTAAGTGAATATAAAAATAGTATCTCAAGAACGCAATCAAAATTAACCAGATAGATAAAACAATCCAAGCAGAACAAACTCAACATCCCTCTACATTAGTAGAATCCAATTCTAACCATCAACAGTAATGAAAAAGGAAAGTAAACTAACTTAACATATTGTGAAACTATTGATTCTGAATCAAAAGGTTTGCAAGGGCCTTAAAATTATATGTATTTGCTTTATTTTTTTCTACGGTTTTTGCCACTTTCATCCAATGAATGGGAACTCTGCAAGGTCAGACTTTTCAAATAGACGCATAGTTTCTTAGTAAGCTCGCCAAGTCCAATCGACGTGAAGAAGTTAGTGGAAAACCGTGTGTTTCTTGTGCAATCTTTGGGAAATAATGATTCAAAACAATCCTGCATTACTGGATCATTCAACCGCTCATTCAGCACCTGGATGCCAAGATGCTCAGATAACTCTTGGAACAGAATCTTAATAAATATCCGCGAAGCAGAAGTTGTGTCCTCTTCAGTCAACCGGATATAGGACAACACGTTCCAAGGGAGAGCCGATGTGGCAAGCAAATGAGCGAAAAACTGTGCCACATTTCGGATTTCATTTGTTTGAAGCCTGTGAATTGTTGACAACTGCTGAGCAAAACACTTTTCAAAGTTTTGTTGATAAACTTTGTTGATCATACAAAAGCGCTCCCCCAGAAGACCATAGTATGGACGATAAGCTTTTTCATACCTGCAGCATTGTAGAATCATATTGCATAATTGGATCTCTTGACCTTTCTGGAGATGAATAATTCTGAGAAGCTTATGACCAGCTTCCTCAAAATCTAAACAAGACATAATGGTCAAATATTTAGCCCTTCGAAGATTCACAAGATTGGCATCGGTTTCATCCCTTATCTGCATCTGCTTTTCACCATCTTCTTCATACGATTCAACATCTGAGTCACCTTTCTGATCACGCTCGATTTCTTCTTCGTCGCCCAAGATAGTTTTCTTCAACTGCTCATAATGCTTTTCATTCTCCACATAATCTGGATCCAGTTTAAATACATCAAGCGAAAACTCTGGATCTATACTCTCATTCAACGACACTTCATGCGTGAGCTGATCCTCCTCGTCCACGAGGTCTAATTCAGGTGGAACAGCTGGATAACACTGAAACCTAGTTTCGCTTACAGAAAATAAATCTTGAATTAGAAACTGAACACGCTTATCAACTTCACCATATAAAATCCAACGAAAACGCTCAAATACAGCATGAAGGGCTTTAGGTGAAAGATCCTGTAAAGTTGAACCGCATTCTATAAGAAAACAAACAGCTAGTTCAACACTATCATCAATAGGGTTATCAAGCAAAACCGTGAGTATTTCAAAAGCAATAATCTCATGCGCAACTAGCTGGTTCACTAGATGTGCTATAAACTTAACAGTAGCATGTAACTGTGGCATGTCATTCCTATGATAAGCCCTTCTGAATTGCAAAACAATTCTTCGGAGTAAAAGATTACTAACTTCAGGAAACTTGGAATTTACGATCGCAACAAGCGCGGCGAACTCAATGGTATACTCAGGATAAGTCATCTGTGAGTTCATAAGGGATCTGCAGAAGAGACCTCTCCCGCGGATCAAGTTTTGAGAAAACAATTCGGGAACAATGTCTGTGATATATTCCATGGTCATGACCTTGTTGATGATGCCATTAAAGCTCTTTCTCAAAGAATTCCATCTTAGTTTCTGTTCGTAAGGCGAAATCGTATCATCGGATACATTTGTGGCTACCATAATGACGATGATGAGAGCAGAGTTAGGGTTTTAAGGAAACAGTAACGAAATTTTGCTATTAGGGTTTTGGTTATAATGAATGAATGATGGCTTCTCTTCACCTTTATATATAGTACACTATGATCATCTTGCTCAACACTCAAGCTATTTCGTATCTTTTTTGTTTTGCATATCTTTTTTGTTACACTAGCGGAAATCCGCTCTTTTTTGTTACATGCTTCCTTAATTTTCTTTAACAAATTTTTAAAAAACCTTTCTAAAATAGGAAATCTTTAGTAACCTAAATTATCAAAAAATAAATAAATAGTTGAAAGGAATAATGTAATTTGAATATGAGATTAAGGGCTATTTTGGTATTATGAAATTTTTTTAATGAAATTTTGGATATATCTAAATGTTTTAAGGGTGTGATTAGAAAAATCTAATCTTAATATTCACTCAAAAGAAATTGAGAAATAAATAGGGTTATATATGCATAATTTTTTATCAAGTAGCACAGTGGCTAGAGCTCACACATTTTAAATGTGAAGAAGTGGGTGTCTGGGGTTCGAACCCCGACCCTTGCATATAATATGCAATATCCATACCAACTGAGCTATGCTCACGGAGATTAAATGTACAAGAACTTATCTACATTTTTTAAATAAAAAAAATATGTTTAACAATTCTCTTAATTCAACCCTAAAAAACCAAAATCTTCTTAATTCAAATCAATTGAACTACTCAATCCCTCCGATTAACCGCCATTTATCGAATAAAATTAACTAAAAGTTTAAATTTCTTAACAATTTTTAAACATTACTTAAGTTCATTTTATTTTCTCAGATTAAAAAGAAGATATCATCTACTAGAGAAGGTTTTCTAAAAAAAACTATTCAATAATGTCTCCTCATGTAAACGTTTGTTAATATTTAAGAAAATTATACTGTAATAAAATGAAATCATAAACAAATCAAATATTTATAATTACTTCATAATAAAATTAACAATTGAGTATCTACAGAAGAAAAAAAATACTGGAGCACATCAAAATTAAACTCTAAATTTTATGGTATCAAGTATCATGCATCCAAACATTGTTATTCAAAGGTTTTAAAATCTAACTTAAAAAAATACGAAAAAGTATTGTTGTTTATTGGGATGAATGACACGACAAGAAAAATCTGCTATTTTTAGGGACGAAACCTGTTGAAAAAGCACAAAACTTCTAAAAAAAGAGATATTTGTTAGGGGTGTTGTGAGGGACAAGATTCATTTCAAACTTCAAAGGCGGTTTCACATTTCTGAAAAGAGAAACGATATTTGAACATCCATTTAGTGACAAATTTTGCAACAACTTTCTCTCTCATACTTGCATTATTTTTTACTTTATCTCTCTATTGCTATGGTTTCCGTGCCAATACCACTTTTTTCTTTGTAAAATAAGGTTGTCAAATAAGTTGTCACCAAATTGATTGTTCAAATAACACTCCTCTTCTGAAAAAAAACATTTGTTAGGGGTGTTGTGAAAATTTCACGAGAAATCTCTCGCGAGATTTAGCATGGGTCTACGTGAAAACAAATAATATGAGGAAACTGCCTTTATAAGTTGAAGTATAATGTTGGAGGTATTCTTTTATGGTCACAAGACCAAATCAATAGTGTTTGGACACACATATAAAAAAATGGTCCTTAAAATATTCAATTTTTTTTTTTATCAATTTCCTCTTTACTATTAAAAAAATATTTCTTTATGTGTATGTGACCAAACACTTTTTATTTGGTCATGTGACCATATTAGAATTTCTCATAATGTTGATGCGACATTTATTGACAATAAGGTGAAAATAATTTATTTTTCCGAATGAGTCTTACATTAAAAGAAAAGTTGTCATGATGGGAGCATTATAAGAGTCAAAATGATACGTGACTGATAGGACCGTCTTGAAAACATGTAACTTGACCCTAACCGCGACCTGCCGGTGGAACCATAGCTATCAAATAAGGAACTTGACCTTAACCGCGACCTACCGGTAGAACCAAAGTTATCAAACAAAATGCGACCCTAACCGCGACCTGCCGGTAGAACCAACACTATAAAAGTTCTTGACACAAGAACTAAGGAAAAGCTCTCACAATGGAGAAAACTCAAATATATTAATCTTCCAATTGTGATTTGAGAATTACATGAGCTTCTTATTTATAGCCTAGGCTTGGGATACTAAAGATAAATTCCCACTACCATGCATTTACCAAATACATTGAAAAGTGCATGTTTATTACCTAGAAAATGGGCACTAACATGATTAAAATTCCCACTAGCCATTATAATAACTTAGAGCACTACTTTGAAGCATTTGGAGAGGCTAGGAGAATACAAAAGACCATATAAAAATTCACCCAAAATAAAAAACGAAAATTGCTTATTAAAATGGAGAAAATTGGGCTTCAAGTTGGGCTCAAAGCATCTTGATCCAATTGTAAGAAAGTGACCCAATTTGGTGTAGCCTCTGATGTATGTTGAATTTCTTTTTCATTGATCTTTATGATTAAGCCTTGTAATGCTTGATTCATCCTCTTTGACTTTGACTTATTCATAAGACCTCCTATTCCATTCAAAGGATCTCCGGATGGGTTGGTCGCATCTCTATCACAAAACTAGGTTGTAAGACATATGATTTGTTACAAACTAGACTTATGATTTTTTACAAACTATCATTGGATTGTGGAAACGAGTCTCGATAATGTTAATTTTGGGCTAGATAGCTATGTTTGTATAAGTTTTTTTTTGTATAAGTTTTTTTTAAAGGATTGTTTTTGTATAAGTTATAAACTGTTTTTACAAGCTATGTCGTAGAACTTATGAAAATAAGTTGAAAACGGTTCATGAACAATGTCAATGTCATAAGTTGTTTTCAAAAGTTCTCCCAAGTCCCAACCAATCTCACAAAGCTCTAGTCGATGATAAGTTCAAATAAGTTAATAAAAACACGTCTGATACAAAGGAATAAATTGACTTATCGAAAAGGGCCTTACCTCGGTAATCTGAAGAACAACGTCTTCTCTATGAAGAAATTTGCCGAGTAAACGAGGAGCAAGGTCTAATGCATCGATTTGAAAGAACTCGCGTGGAAAAGGCTTTGTATTTTCGAATGAAATGTGAGGTTATGTTGAAGATGATGGGTTGGGTTCAACGGCGGTGAGGTTGGGTAATATGGAACGCCGAGTTTTGCGTGGCGGAGTAGTTGGTAGAGGGTGGAGTATGGGTTTAGCGACTCGCTTGAAGCGTTGTGGTTTTGGGGTCATTACGACGGTGTTGCTATGGTAACAGAATGAATCAAGTATACAAGATTACGGAGTTGATTCGCGTTCGAATGTGGTGGGGGTGGAACGAGAGAAAGACATGCCTTGCAAATGCAGAACCATTTTATTATTATTTTTATTTTATTTTATTTTATAGTAGTTTATTTAAAATATAAAAGAAATTATATCCATGTTTATTTGAAAATCACCACCAAAAGAAGTTTATTTGAGAGATTATGTTTAGGGAGAAATTTTTTTTTTGTCAAATGTGTGTTTATATTTATTTATTTATTTTTGGTCAGGTGGCCTTTTTTTAAAAATTTTTTTTTTGTCAGGTAGCCTAGTGGCTAGAATTCACCTTATAAGGTGAATGAGTGGGGTGTCCGGGGTTCGAATCTCAGCCCCTGCATATAATAATGAATTGTCCTACCAACTGAACTATTTATGGATTGACGAAGTTAGTTCAATAATTTACTACCACCGTATATTGAATACAATTAACTAAAATTTTAAATATTATTAACTACAATTTTAAAACATTAATTAACTTGCTTTTCTTTGCTCGAATGGAAATTTTTTTGTTGTAAATCGATTATCATCTACATGCAATTGTATAAATTTGTTTGAGTTTGATACAGACAAAATTCTTTATCAAAAGATTTAACTCTGTTGTGTTTTTACCGTTGGATTCAAACTCTTGATAGAATGAAAACGAAGCTATCATCTAAATTCCGTAAAAAAAGCTATTATCTAAATGTCTCCTTATATGTAAATGTTTGTTAACATATTTAAGAAAGTAATACAACAAAATGACATCATAAACAAATCAATATTTATAATTACTTGGTACAAAAATTAGCACTAAGTACTTCAAAATTAAACTCTTAATTTGATGGTATCGTGCATCCAAATTTTTTTGGTATTCAATGATTTTAAAATCAAACTTTCTTGTTTAAAATCTAGCTTAAAAAAATGTTTATTGTTACGAATGGCTCTCACAAAAATATATAAAATAAGGAAAACTATGTATGTTGTGAATTGGTATTCCATGGACAAATAACGAAGTGTAAACGTTTTCAACTATCACCCTATGATATCACCATCTCCCCGTGAATTCCACCAAAAGGGGAAATGTCAGTTTGACCATTCAAATCCAATACGGCCTAAACACATATTGCTTTGTTGATTTTCGTCGATATGTATGTCGCATAATATGTGTGAAACCATCCTCATGTTTATGTATAGTACTGCCAAAGTTTGATTAATCAAAAATAATACTTTCGCATTCTTCTATACAAATAGTAAGAACTGGTTTGTTGATTTCACCACACATGTAAAACACTAACGTTAATAAAATAATCTTTAAATTTCAATTATATTGGTCTACGTGAGACAATGACCCTATTTGGATAACCAACTTATTTGCAACTTATAGATAGCGCAAGCACCCATTTTATAAAATCCAAATATACATTGTAACCAAAACAACATGCAGAACTCACATCATTTAACGTGGAACTGGTAGGCTTATATGATCGTGCTACAGATAGAAGATTAGCTCTTTACACTGAAAAAAGAAAACAAGCACTTTGATTGGTAATGAAGACATTGTAATAACAAGAGGGTATTAAATAGTTAGAAGCTACCCATTTTATACTAGAGTTCATGCTAAAACATAAGCAACATGTTTATCTTTTCTAACAATTCAAAAAAAAACTCAAAATCCAAAAACAAAACTGAAATTTCAAAACACAATTTCATACTATCACACTAATCTTTTATTCATCATCAGATTCTTCTTCAGGATAGTTATCTTTCAACAATTGCATTGCAGAAAGATTTTCATTTGCCGCTCTTGACTTTTTCTTTGTTACAGCAATTGACACCATTGACTCCAAGGGCTTATCCTTTTTCTGATACTTCTTTTGGGATAGAATGGAATCTCTTTCCATTGCTTCCAACTTATTAATTAAAAAAATTCATGCTATTAATTACACATTTAATATAACCAAAAAGACTAAATTCATTCATATAATCATATAGCATATTACCTTCCATTTTATACCATTTTCTAGTTCGTCTTTCAAGATTCTTTTAACATTTTTTTCTTGATACTTTTTCTGTTCTTCTAAAAATTCTATCACGAGCACATCATCCTGCAGCTGGACAAAAACAAAAATATTAAAAAAATAAACAAATAAAAAACGTTGACATTATACACCTTGAATATAGATCACCAACACAAAAAACCAAAATACACCTTAAATATAAAGTGGTTATATTAATTATATTGGAAGGGCAACTTTGTCATTGAATATTCCTACCCTCTCACCAGTGCCACCGCCAACTAATCTCACCACCACCGGTCAGGCCGACTCACCGCCACCATCTGTCGTCATCCCACCTCCCTCCTCCACCTCATCGCCGCCGGATCTCCCTCTCACACTTTCCTTTCTCGTGCTCTCTATACCTCTCTCTCTCTCTCTCTCTCTCTCTCTCTCTCTTTCACACAGCAAAAGCAAATTTGAAAGAAAAAATGTAAATCTACCAAGAAGATGAACTAAAACGCAAGGTGGTTTTGTTTTCAGACGTTGTCGCTGTCGCTGGTTTTTGGGTTCGGTTATACAAATATTGTCGTCGCCGGAACTCGTGACCCAATGTTGGGGATGGTGGCACATATCTGAGTTTTTGACCCCGACCTTGGGGGTGTTTTGACCCGCTCAAACACCAATGAGATCTGGTGCCGGAGATGGAGAGGAAAAGTGAAGGTGGGGTGTGAGGAGAAAAACTGGGACGATGGAGGAGATAGTGTGAGCCATGAGGGAACAAAAACAATTTCTTTCCTTTTTATTTTTTATTTAATTTTATTTTATTGGTTTTTGCTGTATTAATAAAATAAATAAAAAAGAAAGTAAATGTCACACGGGGTGGTAGATAATGAGTTAGGGCTGGACAACGGGCTGGTCCGGGCGGGTTCGGGCCTAAAAGCTCAACCCAGTCCAACCCGCGGGTGAAGTAACATAACCCAGTTCTGCTCAAGTTTAATGTTCTGTTTGTACGGGTCAGCGGTTTGACGGGTCGGTTATCACAAAATTATTGCTAAGATCATTCATAGCATGTGTTTGCAAGAGAGAAAAAAAGAATAAAGATATTTATTTATGGATGAATACAGGGAAGAAGTGGGACAACAACAACGGTGAGAGAGATATACAGACACATAAGAAAGAAATTTTTTATGAACATATCTCTGGCCTTCACCCAGAAAGAGAAAGAGATGCAGACCCAACAACGTGAAAGGGACGAAATTTTCTGAATTTTTTTCAATTAATGGTGTGAAGGGAATTTAAATGAAAATGAAGTAGAAGCCACAAAGAAAGGTTGGAAAAAATACTACCGTAAATGTATGGTGCTGGTTTTAAGTAGAGAGAGAGCAAGATAAAGTGTTAAAGTTGCTGGTTTTCAAAATACAGCTAGCTAGGTGGTTTCCACTTTTCAATAAAAGTAAAGTAACAAAGCATGTGACAGTTACTTTGACTTGACATATGAATACTGATATCACGTTTTAAAATTAAATATAGTATTACAAGCGGGTTCGGTTACCGTTGGGTCCAGAATAGAAATTTGAACCCGTCCATTTCAATCCATAATAAACCGATTATGATCAACTGTCAACCCGCAGACCGACCCGGCCCGACCCTTTGACCACAATTTGACTCGGTTTTTACGGTTATTTACGGGTCACAGGTATCTTGTCCACCCCTAGGTGGTACAAAAGAGGGTATGGGAAAAAGTGTGTCAACAAAAAAGGAATAACCATGATACCTTTGTTGAAATAAAAATCAAATTCCCTATTAAAGTTTTAAAGATGATAAATTTATTTAAATTACATTTTTATTATATTCTGATTATCTTTGTATTTAACTTGTGTATTTGAGTGATATATTTAGCCACAGGATAAATATCAAGTTCACACATTTTAAATCAACAATCCAAATTCAATTGAAAAATACATGAAGCATGTACATTTGTGTCATTATGAGCAAAAGCCATTTTAGAAGGAACATAAAAGCAGGAACCCGGTTTTGGCAAGAAAATTGTCTACAAAACCACTAGTTGTCAAATCCTAGCAAAGCACAAACAAAAACCAGCTTTTTTTGGCTGCAAAGGTGCTAAAGAAAATGAAGGATAAAACTTGCAATTTCTAAAGGAACACGTGGAAGTACATTGCTCATTAATAGCTGTTAAGCCATATGGCGTGCACACGTGAGAATAAAAGAAAAGGAGAAGCCGCTAACTGATTTTTAATTCACAAAGTGGGACCACAAATTTGGAAGCCAACATGAGATAAGATTGGTTCATTAATAGTTGTAATGCAGGCTCACACGTGAGAACACAAAAGGAAGCCAGCACTTGTGATATTTTAATTGAAGCATGAAGTCTCCAAGTGCCTATAAATACAACATGTAACAGCCCGATTTTTCGCTAGATTTATTTTATTATTTATTTATGTGTGTTATATGTGCTCGTATGTGATTATTTGCCTCTGTGTGTATTTTTGGTCGGGATTTGTAGAATTCGGTATTAGAAGGGTATTTTAGTCATTTTGGACTTAGGGGTGTTTTGGTCTTTTTGTGAGCAAGGGTAATTTTGTACTTTTGTTGAGAATTATTTTTAGTGTTTAGTGAGATTAGTGTTATTTTACTAAGTTACTAGGGAGAGTTTAGTAATTATTTAATTATCGGTAGTTGACTGTTGTTATTACATTTTACCGTTAAGTGAGTAGTAACATTTTTTGGTTAGAATAGAAATGGGTTAGACCCATTAAGACTTTGTGAGTTGAGCCCAATTAGTTGAACTTATATAAACTCTAGTTGGTAGAGAAAATAGGGTTTTACCAACATTTTCATTTTCAATTGAGAAGAGATAGAGATAGAGATAGAGAGAAGGAAAGGGTTTGAAGAAGAGATCTAGAGAAGGCTAGAGGGAGGTCAAGCTTCAAGGATTGGAGCTAAAGTGAAGCTTTAGTGTTGATTGTGAAGAATTGAGATAAGGGGGTTAGGCTTTAATCATAATCTAGTAGTTTAATCTCTACCCTAATTCTTTGCATAATTGTGGTTAAGTGGTTAATTTGATTTTAGATGTAGAAATTCGTGCTAAATTTTGATGATATGATTATATGCATGAATTGAATGATAATTGTGTTGTTGTTGTTGAATTTGTATGTCAAAATGGGTATATATGAACATGATGAGTTTTTGTATGAAATTGATGATGAATAATGTTGTGGTTGTTAGATTGATGATGAATTCATGTTCAAATGTTGTTGTTATTGTTAACATGTGTTGTTGATGAATTGATGCATTGGGTATCATGAATTGGTGATGATAATTGTTGTTGTTGTTGAAAGTTGTGGGAGTTTGGTGATTTGATGAATTTTGTTGATTTGATGTTGTAATCTCAAAATTTGTGTATGTTTAAGTGTTTTGAAGTGTTTTAGACCTATAAACATCTTTGGGATCAAGTTTTGGGGTTTGGAATGATCAAAATTGGGATTTTGGGGTGGAAAGGGGTTGGAACCCGAAAAATTTTGAACTGTTCTGGTGTAGGACACTTAAGCGTGCTCCAAGCGTACACTCCAAGAAGCTACTGGAAGTTGGACGCTTAAGCGTGCAGAGGACGCTTAAGCATGCAGCTCCCAGTTCAGCCATTTTGATTCTTTGTTTCGTGTACTTGGGGACCAATCCGAAACTTCTAAAATGTTTCTTTTAACTTGTTAAACCTCTGTTTATGCACTTAATCCTACTGGAACATGGTTTGGATTGAATTGGACTTGATTTTGTGAATTTTCTCTTAACTTTGGAAAAACGGTCGAAACGTTGATTTTTCTGAAAACTTGTTTTTCTCCGGAAATTGAAGTGGGGTTAAGGTTGTATAATTCTTATATGATTTCTAAAAATGGTTGTGATTGGTTTCATCAAGTTTTAACTTGTTTTGCTTTGAAAATTGCATTCTTTGTAAAAGTGATAAAGTGAGACGAACTTTGAGTTTTTCATGATTTCGTCACACTTGGCCGGTGAAACGCCAAGGTATCCTCTACTGCACCCACATGTGGCCTAGAGGTATACTTAGTTGAGGCATTGGGACTTGTCTACTTGGTTTTGGCTCAATTGCTCAATTATTTCTAATGTTGTGATTTTTGAGAGACGAACTTTGTTGAAAATGATTTTAAGAGTCGATTGCCTTATGAATCCTTTATGGATAGTTGATATAACTTATGTGGAGATGATTGATGGTGTATATATGTGACAACTATATGTTGATTGAATGGTGAATGTTGTTGATGATTGTATATATGTTAAGTGGTGGTGAGTTGTTGTTGATTGCATATATACTAAATGTTGGTGATGATCATTTGATGATTGAATGGTGGTGAACATGTTTATGTTATGTCGATTGTTGAACATGTTAAATGTTTGTTGGTGGTGAATTCATACATGCTAATTTTGATGGTGATATTGTTGGTGGATGCATGTATGCAAAATGATGGTGATAATGTGGTGAATTGATTGTGTGAACATATGCATTGTGTCGAGTCATATGTTCATGCATTCATGATTGATGGTGGCGGATTTTATATCCAATTGAGGTGAATTGTAAGAGGAGGTGTACTCTTACATACGATGTTTTTGTTGCATCGAAGGTGACGACCTTGAGGTGATTTGGTACCGCATGCATTTAGAAGTGTCTAGAACATTGCATGCATTTGAATAATTGATGAGTCGTGTCATAATTGAATATGTGGCTTGGTGAGATTGTGTATTGGTGGAATTTGGTGAATGTTGTGATTGCGTGGATTAGTGTATATGTACATTGATGAATTTTGTTGATGGTTGTGAATAATTGAATTATGCTTTAATTGCTTGTATTACTTGATTATGCTTATACACTTGGTGAATCAATTGATGATAACTGTTTTGATAATAATGATGAGGTGAGAATTGTATATGTATATACCTATGATGTGGTGATTCCTTGATAATGATGATTGCTTGCTTATAACTTGAAATGATGGATTGTACTTGTTGAATTAAACATGCTAGATGAGTAATGAGGTGAGTAATATTTTTATTTGATGGATGTTGATAAGTGATGAACTCTTGTCGATGACTTGATTAAAGATTAAATATGTCTGTTATGCTATGATAATAATGTGATAGCTTGAAGTGCAAGTGATGGGGGATAATCATGGGATGCTAGTATTTTAGGAGGGGTGGTTATGTATATGTGATGTGTATGAATCCATGAATGCTATGCTTATTATTTGTTGATTATGATTAATGTAATGCTTACCCCCAGTGGTTTTGCCGCCTACTTGTCTGTATGGATGGGTAGACGTTCTGCAGGAGTAGTTGTTTTTGGTGAGTTGATGCTTGGATAGCGGGAGTTGTCTCGTTGTCGGTTGTCGAGTCTAGATTTTAGGCTCTGATTAGGCTGTAGTGTCTTTTTGTTTTGTTGGACTCTGTTGTTATGTTGTTGATATTTTTCCCCATTTGTCGGGACTTGGAGGATTTTTATATGATGATGTTATTTGACCATGACATGTATTTATATATGGAGATTTATGTTGTATCCGCTGCGACTGTTGAGAATTATATATGCATGCTAGATGTTATTTTGTTGAGACGTAGCGTCTATTTCTTGAATATTTGTTATATTCGCATGTTTTATCGCTTTAATAGAAATAGGGCGTTACACAACACATTCTCAGCAAAGAAAGGCACCAAATTTTGAGAAAGAATTTCAGCATACAAAGCAAATTCACAAAAGCTCTCGTTTTTAGTTTGTCTCGGTGTTCTAAAAATTGCTCTTTTGTGTTGAGCTCTTTTTAGTTTTTTACTACAAATATTTTATTTTGGTCCAAGTAAGAATTTATTTCTTATTGTATTGTAAAGCTTGTAGGTAACAAGTGTTTAAAAAGACAAGGGTAAAATCACTCGGTTGTAGGAAAAGATCAGGAAGATCTAGCAAGGGTGATTTGTACTCGTTTGTTTTTTGGTTGTAAAAGCAAAGGTAGATTTACTCGTTTGCAGGAAAGATCAGTCGGATCTACCAAGGGTAAACGTTACTCATTTGTGTAAAAAGAAGACAAAAAAAGGAGTTGTGGTTAACATTACCTAACGCAACTACCTAGTGGGCAATCTCACACTTGTGTGGGGCGTGGAAGTAGCCGGTGTTCGGCGAACCACGATAACTTTCGTGTGTCATCTCTCTTTCCCTACTTACGTTTAATTTATTATTCAAAATCGCACACCTCACAATTATTACTGTTATTATTGTTTTACTAACAAACTAATTGTGATTACTAAATTAAAAGAAAATTTTTATCAGACATATTTTAAACAGGTCACAATTCAAACCCCCATTTCTTGTGAAAATATTTACTTCAATCTTTTGGTTGACCATTCGGAAGAGCTCTTCTTCTCTTGAATTCATGTTGACCAACTTAGCAATACTGAACAATCTGCCATCGAAATTAACATACAAAAAGTATGAGTGATGAATACTGAATGATAAACTAACTATGATTAAAAAACAATGTGAGAATGTTCATTATCCTCACATTCTTCTTGAGAGATCTTCAAGATTCTCCTTGTTTCTTGGAAGAGCAATGATATTTGAACAACTATAACAACTTTTATGACAACCTCCCTTTTCTCTCTTCTTATTGGTCAAAAACAATGGAGAAAGAAAGTGGAAGAGAGAGTAAGAATATAATGTGATTATGAGAGATAAAATTGTTTAAAGGTTGTCACAAAAAGGTTATACAAATATCATTTCTCTTCTTAGAAAGAGGGTGACATTTACCGACATTCTTCGTGTTCAGAGAGTAAACAGAGAGAGAATGTTTTTTTGGATTATGTTACTGATTCTAATCATGTAACATTCCATTTTTTTTAAGACATTAATTTTTTTAGTAAAATATACATTATAACATTAATTAAAAATATGTATTACATGTAGTATATTTGACAACTCAAAATATGAGGTTTCATATTTATCTATATAAAAATATGCAACATTTAGTAACTAAAACATATTAACTAAGTTAGAAGTATCACATAAGACCAAGTTAGAAATATGATTTTAAAATCAAACTTCAGAAAAAATGAAACAAAACCTTCTTGTTTCAAATCTAGCTTAAAAAAAATGTTTATTGTTACGAATGACTCTCACAAAAATATATAAAAATAAGAAAAACTATGTATGTTGTGAATTGGTATTCCACAGACAAATAACGAAGTGTAAATGTTTTCAACTATCACCCTATGATATCACCATTTCTCCATGAATTCCACGAAAAGGGGAAATGTCAGTTTGACCATTCAAATCCAATACAACCTAAACACATATTGCTTTGTTGATTTTCGTCGATATGTATGTCGCGTAATATGTGTGAAACCATCCTCATGTTTATGTATAGTACTGCCAAAGTTTGATTAATCAAACATAATACTTTCGCATTCTTCTATACAAATAGTAAGAACTGATTTGTTGATTTCACCACACATGTAAAACACTAATGTTAATAAAATAATCTTTAAATTTCAATTATATTGGTCTACGTGAGACAATGACCCTGTTTGGATAACCAACTTATTTGCAACTTATAGATAGCGCAAGCACCCATTTTATAAAATCCAAATATACATTGTAACGAAAACAACATGCAGAACTCACATCATTTAACGTGGAAGTGGTAGGCTTATATGATCGTGCTAGAAATAGAAGATTAACTCTTTACACTGAAAAAAGAAAACAAACACTTTGATTGGTAATGAAGACATTGTAATAATATGAGGGTATTAAATAGTTAGAAGCTACCCATTTTATACTAGAGTTCATGCTAAAACATAAGCAACATGTTTTTCTTTTCTAACAATTCAAAAAAACTCAAAATCCAAAAACAAAACTGAAATTTCAAAACACAATTTCATACTACCACACTTATCTTTTATTCATCATCAGATTCTTCTTCAGGATAGTTATCTTTCAACAATTGCATTGCAGAAAGATTTTCATTTGTCGCTCTTGACTTTTTCTTTGTTACAGCAATTGACACCATTGACTCCAAGGGCTTATCCTTTTTCTGATACTTCTTTTGGGATAGAATGGAATCTCTTTCCATTGCTTCCAACTGATTAATTAAAAAATTCATGCTATTAATTACACATTTAATATAACAAAAAAGAATAAATTCATTCATATAATCATATAACATATTACATTCCATTTTATACCATTTTCTAGTTCGTCTTCCGAGATTCTTTTAACATTTATAACCTAGTTCTTCTCAAGTTTAATGTTCGGTTTGTACGGGTTCGGTTTAAGCGGGTCATCTGTTTGACGGGTCGGTTATCACAAAATTATTGCTAAGATCATTCATAGCATGTGTTTGCAAGAGAGAAAAAAAGAAGAAAGATATTTATTTATGGGTGAATAAAGGGAAGAAGTGGGACGACAACAACGACGAGATATATATACAGACACATAAGAAAGAAACTTTTGAATTTATGAACATATCTCTGGCCTTCACCCATAAAGAGAAAGAGATGCAGACCCAACAACGTGAAAGAGAAGAAATTTTCTGAATTTTTTTCAATTAATGGTGTGAAGGGAATTTAAATGAAAATGAAGTAGAAGCCACAAAGCAAGGTTGGAAAAAATACCACCGTAAATGTATGGTGTTGGTTTTCAATAGAGAGAGCAAGAGAAAGTGTTAAAGTTGCTGGTTTTCAAAATACAGCTAACTAGGTGGTTTCCACTTTTCAATAAAAGTAAAGTAATAAAGCATGTGACAGTTTCTTTGACTTGACATATGAATATTGATATTACGTTTTAAAATTAAATATAGTATTACAGGCGGGTTCGGTTACAGTTGGGTCCATAATAGAAATCTGAACCTGTTCGTTTCAATCCGTAATAAACCGATTCTGATCAACTGTCAACCCACAGACCGACCCGGTCCGACCCTTTGACCACAATTTGACTCGGTTTTTACGGTTATTTACGGGTCACGGGTATCTTGTCCACCCCTAGGTGGTACAAAAGAGGATATGGGAAAAAGTGTGTCAACAAAAAAGGAATAACCATGATACCTTTTGGTTGACCATTCAGAAGAGCTCTTCTTCCCTTGAATTCATGCTGACCAACTTAGCAATACTGAACAATCTGCCATCGAAATTAATATACAAAAAGTATGAGATGATGAATACTGAATGATAAACTAACTAGGATTAAAAAACAATGTGAGAATGTTCATTATCCTCACATTCTTCTTGAGAGATCTTCAAGATTCTCCTTGTTTCTTGGAAGAGCAATGATATTTGAACAACTATAACAACTTTTATGACAACCTCCCTTTTCTCTCTTCTTATTGGTCAAAAACAATGGAGAGAGAAAGTGAAGGAGAGAGTAAGAATATAATGTGATTATGAGAGAGAAAATTGTTTAAAGGTTGTCACAAAAAGGTTATACAAATATCATTTCTCTTCTTAGAAAGAGGGTGACATTTACCGACATTCTTCGTGTTCAGAGAGTGAACAGAAAGAAAGTGTTTTTTTGGATTATGCTACTGATTCTAATCATGTAACATTCTATTTTTTTTAAGACATTAATTTTTTTTAGTAAAATATACATTATAACATTAATTAATAATATATATTACATGTAGTATATTTGACAACTCAAAATATGAGGTTTCATATTTATCTATATAAAAATATGCAACATTTAGTAACTAAAACCTATTAACTAAGTTAGAAGTATGACATAAGACCAAGTTAGAAATATGATTTTAAAATCAAACTTCAGAAAAAATGAAACAAAACCTTCTTGTTTAAAATCTAGCTTAAAAAAAATGTTTATTGTTACTAATGACTCTCACAAAGATATATAAAAATAAGGAAAACTATGTATGTTGTGAATTGGTATTCCACAGACAAATAACGAAATGTAAATGTTTTCAACTATCACCCTATGATATCACCATTTCCCCATGAATTACACGAAAAGGGGAAATGTCAGTTTGACAATTCAAATCCAATACATCCTAAACACATATTGCTTTGTTGATTTTCGACGATATGTATGTCGCATAATATGTGTGAAACCATCCTCATGTTTATGTATAGTACTGCCAAAGTTTAATTAATCAAAAATAATACTTTCGCATTCTTCTATACAAATAGTAAGAATTGATTTGTTGATTTCACCACACATGTAAAACACTAACGTTAATAAAATAATCTTTAAATTTCAATTATACTAGTCTACGTGAGACAATGACCCTGTTTGGATAACCAACTTATTTGCAACTTATAGATAGCGCAAGCACCCATTTTATAAAATCCAAATATACATTGTAACGAAAACAACATGCAGAACTCACATCATTTAACGTGGAACTGGTAGGCTTATATGATCGTGCTAGAAATATAAGATTAGCTCTTTACTCTGAAAAAAGAAAACAAACACTTTGATTGGTAATGAAGACATTGTAATAATAAGAGGATATTAAATAGTTAGAAGCTACCCATTTTATACTAGAGTTTATGCTAAAACATAAGCAACATGTTTATCTTTTCTAACAATTCAAAAAAACTCAAAATCCAAAAACACAACTGAAATTTCAAAACACAATTTCATACTACCACACTAATCTTTTATTCATCATCAGATACTTCTTCACGATAGTTATCTTTCAACAATTGCATTGCAGAAAGATTTTCATTTGCCGCTCTTGACTTTTTCTTTGTTACAGCAATTGACACCATTGACTCCAAGGGCTTATCCTTTATCTGATACTTCTTTTGGGATAGAATGGAATCTCTTTCCATTGCTTCCAACTGATTAATTAAAAAAATTCATGCTATTAATTACACATTTAATATAACCAAAAAGACTAAATTGATTCATATAATCATATAACATATTACCTTCCATTTTATACCATTTTCTAGTTCGTCTTCCGAGATTCTTTTAACATTTTTTTTTTATACTTTTTTTGTTCTTTTAAAAATTCTACGACGAGCACATCATCCTGCAGCTGGACAAAAACAAAAATATTAAAAAAAATAAACAAATAAAAAACGTTGACATTATACACCTTAAATATAGATCACCAACACAAAAAACCAAAATACACCTTAAATATAGAGTGGTTATATTAATTATATTGGAAGGGCAATTTTGTCATTGAATATTCCTACCCTCTCACCAGTGCCGCCACCAACTAATCTCACCACCATCGGTCAGGCCGACTCACCGCCACCACCGCCGTCATCCCACCTCCCTCCTCCACCTCATCGCCACCGGATCTCCCTCTCACACTTTCCTTTCTCGTGCTCTCTATACCTCTCTCTCTTCCACACAGCAAAATCAAATTTGAAAGAAAAAAAATATAAATCTACCAAGAAGATGAACTAAAATGCAAGGTGGTTTTGTTTTCGGACGTTGTCGCTGGTTTTTGGGTTCGGTTATACAAATATTGCCGTCGCCGGAACTCGTGACCCAATGTTGGGGGTGCTGGCACATATCTGAGTTTTTGACCCCGACGTTGGGGGTGTTTCTCCCACTCAAAGACCAATGAGATCTGGTGCCGGAGATGGACAGGAAAAGTGAAGGTGGGGTGTGAGGAGAAAAACTGGGACGGTGGAGGAGATCGTGTGAGCCATGAGGGAACAGAAACAATTTCTTTCCTTTTTATTTTTAAATTTTTATTTTATTTTATTGGTTTTAAGGTGTGACTAGAAAAATCTAATCTTACTTTTCACTCAAAAGAAATTGAGAAATAAATAGCGATAAATATGCATAATTTAAAACACACAAGGACTTATTCTACAATAGCGATAAATATGCATAATTTTTTTTTTGTGGTTGCCGGGATTCGAACCCCGGACCTTGCATATTTTATGCATTGTCCCTACCAACTGAGTTAAGCTCACGAGGACAAATATGCATAATTTAAAACACACAAGGACTTATTCTACATTTTGTTAAAATAAATAAAAATCATTTAAAACAAATCCCTTAACTCAAATTATTTGAACTATTCAATCCCTCCAATAACCACCGTTTATCGAATACAATTAACTAAAAAATTAAATTTCTTAACAATTTTAAAACATTACTTATTGTAACTATAGAAGAAGAAGACGTAAAGAAAGAAGAAGAAGAGAATGAAAATGGTAGTGAAAAATTAACATGAGTCAACCCACGTTGTGTGACTTGCGTGATAAGTCATGCAATAGTATTATCAGAAGTTTGGTTGGGAGCAAGCAATTTTTTATGGGAGAAGAACAATATTCTTAGGAATTTTGCTCTCCACCCAGCACATTTTACTCGCACTCTGCAGCCATGCCAAAATTACCCTTGCGCAAGTTAACTTGCGCCGCGTGAGTTAACTCACGCAGCGTGAGTTAACTCACGCTAGTTTTAAAATTCTTTACACTTTCTTGCCTCTTGCCCATGCTTTCCTGGCCCATTTCTTTTGCTCTTTTTCTGTTGGTGATGTAATTTGTTTTGTCTATAGTAATTATTGAAGGACATAATTTGGTCCCACCCATTAAACATTCAAGCATGCAGAGAAAGGCAATCAAATGGGACAACAGCGCATCACATCAATTACAAGCAATTGAAAGGCAAACAACACTGTTATCAACAATTTAATATGGAACAACAACAACTTATTTAGAATTTAATTAAGCAGCAATAAAATAATAACAATTGGGTTTGAATTAAAAAAATAAATTGAGTGCAGCGTAACAAAAAGTAAAAAAGGCAAATCTTGATATTGCTACCAGCGTGAGTTAACTCACGCAGCTGCGCAAGTTAACTCACGCAACGTGACTTAAGTCACGCAGTGTTTTACACTTGCGTTACTTAAGTAACGCAACATTAGTTAACTAACGCATAGGTTTACACTTGCGCTAGTTAACTTGCGCAAGGGTAATTTTGACATGGCTGCAGGGTGCGAGCAAAATGTGCTGGGTGGAGAGCAAAATTCTACTCGTAGTATGGATGAAACAAAAGTAGTTAGCCCAACTAAAAGCCCAATAGAAAAAAGTTCTAGACCCTTCCTCTCAAATCTCCAATCAAACCCCTAAACACAAATCAAATCACTCCATCCTTCTTTTCTTTCTAGACCTTTCCAACCCTTCTTTCTTAAACCAAACCCTTCCCTTCACTCCCTCACCAAAACCACATCCACAACCGAACCACCAATTCTCACCGTACGATGGCGAAATACGGCGAAGGTGATAAACGATGGATCGTTGAAGAACGTCCAGACGGAACTAACGTTCACAACTGGCACTGGTCGGAGACAAACTGTCTAGAATGGTCTAGAACCTTCTTCACCAACCTTCTCTCCAATCTCACCATCCTCAACGGCGAAGGTAACCTCTTCATCAAAACCACTACTCTCCGTAGCCTCACCGGCGAAGCCTACATCAACATCCGTAAGGGGAAGATTATCCCTGGGTATGAAATCAATCTCACTGTTTCCTGGGAAGGTGAAGCGAAGGATAATGAAGGGAATTCGTTGTTGAAGGTTAATGGTACTGTTGAGATTCCGTATATTTCTGATGAGAATGCTGATGAGGATCCTGATGTTAGGGTTACGGTTGAAGATGAAAGTCCGATTGGGAGGAGGATTAAGGATGCGATGTTTCAGAAAGGGAAGGGGTTGATTTTGGAGAAGGTTAGGGTTTGGGTTGAGAGTATGGCGAGAGGTGGTCCTGTTAAGGAGGATTTGGAGGTTAAGAAGCCGGCGGCTCAGGCAGTGAAGCAGAATAATGTTAATGTTCCGGCGACGGTGACAACAACAGCAGCGTCAAGTCCTTCTGTTAAGAAGGAGGAGAAGAAGAAGGAGAGTAAGAAGGGAAGGAAGAATATTGTGATGACGGAGAAGTTTAATTGTCGGGCGAAGGATTTGTTTGAGATATTGATGGATGAGAATAGGTGGAAGGGTTTTACGCAGAGTAATGCGAGGATTAGTAAGGAGGTTGGGGGTGAGTTTAGTATTTTTGATGGGTCTGTCACTGGAAGCAATGTGGAGTTGCAAGAAGGGAAGTTGATTGTGCAGAGGTGGAGATTCGGGAGCTGGATTGATGGTGCTCAATCTCAGGTATGTGGTTTTGATTTTGATTGTGTGTTAGTTCATAAGTTTAGTAGATACCAATTTTGTCTCGTATATTAACAATAATTTTAAAATATGATATCTAAAATTGTAAGATGTTAGTTAGATTTGTCCCGGTACATTTTATTGTAGGATGTTAGTTAGATTTGTCCCGGTTCATTGGTATTCTAACATTATAGACTATGATGACGTTGGGTTGGTATTCGGTAGTGTGGTATTGATTTTTATTTTAATCGTGTGTTAGTTTATAAGTTGAGTAGGGAAATTTTGTAGGACTGCCCAATTTAGTCTTATACACTGACAATATTCTAGAATGTTCGTTAGATTGGTTCTGCTGCATTTGTATTCTAATAGACTATAATTGCATTAAGTTGGTAATGATGTGGATGCATTTGAATATAAGTAAATAAATAATGCTAGGATACATTTGATAACAGATCCAGACATAGGGATGAACCTGATTAATGAGTAAATACTCAAATTGGTACTTGAAATTGTAAGGAGGTATCAATCTAGACCCTCAGATTATCGAGATTTTATATTATAAAATGTCTTCGAAACTTCTCAATTTTAATCAAATTTTTCTTTTCCTTGGTATTTGCAAGGATTGGTACTTGAAATTGTATGGTGGTACCAATCTAGACCCTCCAATTATCGAGATTCGATACTATAAAATGTCTTTGAAATTTTTAAAATTTAGTCAAATTCGTCCCTCCCTTAGTATTTGCAAGGACTAGAACGACATTAAAGTTGATATATCATGAATGGATTTGAATCTAATTGAATAATGTTAGGGATGCATTTCCTAGAGAATTCAGACATAGGGATGAATATGATTAACATTTCACCATTCCGAGATCGTTTCTTGGTGACTAGGTTGAATGGTTGATACACCTTACAATTTCGAGGACCAACTTCGATATTTACTCATTGATTAATTTTTTACAATTTTAAAGGATTAAGTTGAAACTTTAAACTGTCCTATAATTCCATAGACCGAAGTGAATACTATTTGTTATAAGTCACCCCCTCATTGCTATTATAATTGATTCTGTGAAGAATCAGCTGATGTCGCATTAATCGTGGTTGAATCACAGTTGTTTACAATTTAGACCTAAAAAATATATATGATGTCATGGTTTCGATCACCATTGATGACTTTTTTCAAAATCGTCGTGTTAAATGTTGTTGTGTTCAATGGTGTCGAATTATTGACGACTTTTTTCAAAATTGTCATTGTGTGTTAAATGTTATGTTGAATGATGTCGAATTAACGTAATGATGCATAATGGTTTATTTTTGCAGGTGAGACTTGTTTTCGAGGAGCCTGAACCAGGAGTTACTGTTGTAAACCTGACACATACCGATGTACCTGAGGAAGATAGGTTAGTATTTTAAATATTGGGAATGATTGGAATGTTTATGTTATCTTTCTGGGTGATTTGCTGATATGGTTGGTTTTCTTATACAGGTATGGGAATGCTACTGTGGTGGAGAACACTGAAAGGGGATGGAGGGAACTTATTTTCCAAAGGATACGTGCTGTTTTTGGCTTTGGAATCTGATTATTTTTTCATGTAGTGTGTCTTGCTGATTTGCAGATTTTGATTTTTATAAGGAAAGATTAATGGATTCACATTGAATACTGAAAATTGCAATGGTTACTGTTACATTATCTTTATTACTGTAGGCAACTTTGACTGTGCAATATAACATGTTTCTTACTTTGTCTAATTTGAATATGAGTTTTGTGATGTTAATTCTTCTTTTAACAATCATTCTCTGCAAAGATTAATTTGAACTAAGAAATTACGCATAACTGACTGCACAGTATAACTTGAACTAGGCCGAAAGAGATCAGATGATGTCTTTCGTGGTTCATTAGTGGTGGTTCTGATTTCTTGTTAGAAACATTTTCTTAAGGCATTTAAGAGTCTTATTTGCTAATGAATTTTACCACATACTCTTATTGGGTGACGTTAATGTATGTCTTCAAAGAGTTGAACTTACATTGATTTAATTTAACCCTAAAACTTTGATTGGGAGTGACTTCCTATAGTTGGAGATGTTTACCTAGTAGAGCTGTAAATTGTGACTAGAATATTTTGGGTACTAGGTTGACAGGGGGTGGTAATTTGACTACCCAATCGAACAGGTCAGGGCGAACTGGCTGGCTGTATCATATGTTTTCTGTCTTGGTGCGAAATAATGTTTGTTTCGGCACCTTATTTGCACTATCCTTCAATCTTCTACTATTCTGCAAACTCCTTATAGTCATGTCGTGTTGTGTTTTTTTAAGTGAAAACACTGGTATTCCTAATTCCTAAATCTGTTGATTGCTGCTACTCTGTGTTGAATTAAAATTTATTTTTGGTAGTGAAATTAATTAAAAATATGACTTAAATATAAATCAACTTATTATTTTAAACATTACTTATACAAAATGTATTATTACCACGATTATTCCAGAAAGCTTTTATAAATTTTAAACTCTTACACTATTTTCACACATTAATGCAAACTAATGGCAAAATCATGCTATGAAATGTCCATATGAAAAATATATCAATGCATTTGTGATAAAATCATTTCATAGTTATTGCTAGACAAAAAATTAGATATTGCAAAACTATACCTTTATACCAAAGAAATAATAAAAAAAAAAAACACTCAAAACATCTATTGATTATATTTCTATACAAAATAAAATGAGCATAACTCAGTTGGCAGAAACATTCATTGTTATATGCAGAGGCTGGGGTACGAACCCTAGACACCCCACTTATAGAACTAAAAAAACTTGATCAAAAAAAAAAAACTCAAATTTCAAAATATACGAGAATCTTTATTTATCTTGGCTTTGATTCTTTATTTTTTTGGACAAGAAGTGATTTACGAGCGATTCAAGATTTTCTAATTCATAATCAGATATTCTCTTAACCTGTTGCATTTGTGTGACACATGTTTGTGCTATCAATCATCAAAGAGAGTTGAACTTCCATTAATTTAGTTTAACAGATAAGAGAATGAGTGTTAAAAAAGATTTTATTTTGATTGTATTTGGTGGTTGTTTGCTTATTTTCAGATTCTATTTGGATCAATCATGTTGAGGATTTGGGAAATTTTACCATATACCCCTACATCTATTCCTTCACCCCTATAAATTATTAAAAATTCCAATTTTATCCTTTTTATCATTTAAATCATCACACCTTAATTTTTCACCTTCAGTTTCAATTTTTGTTAGTCTTCACCCCTACATTATATTTCTTCACGGAATACTCTAAATGACATTTCTAGTTCACATTAATTGTGAGAAAAACTCATGTTTACTTTATGTAAAATAAAACTGAAAAAAACTCTTGAAATTGTTTCTGATGTATGAACATATAACAAAGCTCAAATAGCACATTTCCAGAATTGCAGAATTCCAAGAGATAGAGATGCTAACAACATAAAAAGTAATAAAATTTAAGGTGATGTTAAAATGGCAAGCGAGTGTATTGGTACTTGTTTGTGTTCTTTTGAATTCTGTGAATTGGATTACAACTACTAATTTTTTATATGTGGGTTATGCTTCTCAAGTCTCGTTAAAAAAGAAAAAGAACTAGAAGAAACGAAAATAAAGAATCAACGGATGCCAAATACAGATATAGATGCTAACATCATAAACATCGGAAAACAGATCGAAACTCAATTTGAGATGGGAACAGCAAAGCAAAACTGAAAACCCAGCTACCGATTCATAAAATTCAGATTAAAACAGAGATTTCCAAACTTTTTTATTCATAATTAACGGTACATATGGTATAATAGCAAATCAAAATCCAAATTTGAGATTTCTAAGAAACAGATCGAAAACGGAATACACAATATGAGGTTTCCGAAGGAACAAGATTACTCGAAAGGAAGGCCACGAGTTTTGAGAGAGAAAAATGAGTAAACTGGATGCTTCTATGTTAATATAGGAGGGTATATTAGGAAGTTTGTGTAAAATGTAAGGGTGAAAGTATAGATGCAGGGGTATAAGGTAAAACTTCCGAGGATTTGTCAGAGCTTACCTTATACTGTTGTGATACTCAATTAGTGGAATTGTAAATAAAATTATGATTAGGATAATGTATCACGAATGTTATTGACTAGTAACTCTTCCTATAATTGGAGATATTTGAAGCAATCTTGTAGTGTCAGGGTCATACTCTGGAGTTGTAAATTGTGATTGGAATATTTTGGGTACAGGGGCGACAAGGGGTGGTAACTCAACCGAATAAGTCAGGGGCTGAACCGGCCGGCCATAGGTTTGAATCATGTCACCTTATAGGTATTATGAATGTCATCGACAAGTGACTATCAGAACACAATCTCAGTTGGTTTCAAGTTTTTCGGTCTTGTGCGAAATCATGTTTGTTTCGGCATCATACTTGCACTATCGTCTATTTACTACTGTTCTACAAACTCCTTAGAGTTAGTTGTCGTGTTGTGTTTTTAATTTTTACAAGTGAAAACACTTGTATTCTTAAACCTGGTGTTTGCTGCTACTCAAATTGTGTTGAATTAATTAAAAACATTGCTTAAATATAAATTAACTTAATTTTTTTTCTTTGAAGGAACAACTTATTATTTTAACTATTACTCATACAAAATATGTTTTTACCACAATTATTTCAGGAAGCTTTTATAAAATTTTAAACTTTTGAACTATTTTCACACATTAAAGCAAACTCATGGCGAGTGTTGATCATCTAAAATCAAAAGAGTGAGTGATTCAAAGAAGCAATTGTTCTTTTTGTTTGTTATTCATTTTTTTAAACCAATTTTTAAACAAATTTAAGAGCAATAGAGGCTTGAAACTAAAAAAAGAAAAAGACAATTATTCATTTTTTAAAACCAATTTTTAAACAAATTTAAGAGCAATAGAGGCTTGAAACTAAAAACGAAAAAGACAATTATTCATTTTTCTAAACCAATTTTTAAACAAATTTAAGAGCAACAGAGGCTTGAAACTAAAAAAAGAAAAAGACAATAAAAACATGAAAAACAAACGTAGTATATAGCTTTGATACAAAATATCACAAAGTTTTCTTTTTTTAGAGGAAAATGTCACAAAGTTAAAGAAAATTATTTTATTTGGAAAATTATATTGACCTTGAAGTCTTTTTTTTTTTGAACAAACAAAAATGAGATATATATATATATTATAAACAAGGTTAATTTACCGTGCACAAGACATGCAAAAGGTAAACCAACCTACCAAAATACAACAGAAAGGTGCAGTTTTAAAGAAGCACCAACAAAAAGTTAAAGCACATTACACAATAAATCTCATACAAGAGAGTGGGTGTTTCCACCGGTCATGATAATCATATATAAAAGATGTCTGTGATGAAACGTATCTAATACCCCTCTATTTTTTTTATAGAACACAAACATCTCTCATCTGTGGAACAACTAACATAAATCACCCCTTTTACTAACGTTCATTTGCAACAGAGGAGTTCGACTCTCAACTAGTAATAGATCTAAAAAAATTAATTAGTGGGGGAAATATCATATATGATATGAAATATCCATATGAAAAATATATCAAATGCATATGTGATAAAATTATTTCATAGTTATTGCTAGACAAAAAGTTAGATATTGCAAAACTATACCTTTATACCAAAAAAAATAAAAAATAGAACAACAAAACATCTATTTGTATTGGTGTATTTGATTCTTCACAAAATAAAATGATTTAATATATTTTTCTGAAGACATCACCTAATTTTTAGTGGAAACAAAAAAAAAATTACCCAAACTATCAACAAAATATACAAGTAAATGGGATGATGGTTGATCAATTCCTGTGTGCAACATATAGAGCTCTCACACATGTTCAGTCATACAGCATTAAACTTCTGTGCACAATGTCATCAAAACACTGTGACCACTATTAGCATGGCTTTGGCGCTACTTTGTTTGTTGGGGGAGAAAATGAATGGGGAAGATGACTAATTATCATCATCGTGTTAATCTTCAAAGTCATATACATAGTGATTTTTTAATTTTGATTAGTTGACACTGTAAAAAGTTTTACACCGTTAGTGTAAACTTACTGTAAAAAGGGATACACCGTTAGTGTAAACTTATTTTACATCACATCCAATAAGAACACATTGTATCGTCATCTAAGTTGGATTTATAACCGTTTTTTAAAAACAACAACTGAACGTCAGTGTAAAGCTTGTTTACACTGTCGGTGCAGGTCCCATTTTCTCTTAATCTTCTGTTAGTCTATTTAAAATTTGTGGATAAAGGATTCTGCATAATGGAACCAATGTTTTGTCTGTTCAAGCAAAAAATAACATATGAATTAACCTGTCTATGCCCTAATTTAGCACAAGTTTTCAATCCAAAATTCTTGGCCATGTTATTTGTATTGGTTAATAAAATAGCATTGTTAATATCAGATGGATTAAACAAAGATTTACAAATACTTTTACGTTCAAGTTTATTTTGAATGGTAAGCATAGCAGTGTTAATATCTGGTGGGTTATACTAAAAATAGTAAAATGCTACAAAAATAAAAAACTCGTCGCCTGAGAATCTGGTGGGTTATACTAAAAATAGTAAAATGCTACAAAAATAAAAAACTCGTCGCCTGAGAGATTCGAACTCTCGCGGGGAAACCCCATGTACTTAGCAGGCACACGCCTTAACCACTCGGCCAAAGCGACTAGTTGATTTAGTAGTGAGTATAATAATATATATACTTTACTTTATTGGGTTTTATTGCATTTTTGAAGTTGAATTGAAGGAAGATAGGGAGAAAATATTCACTGTGTTTGCTATGAAAATGTAGGGATTTTTTTTGCTATAATGATTAACAATGTAGGTAGTGAAAGTAAGCCTCTTTGTTTTATATATATGATACGCAATTATAATAAAAATATTAGAAGATTACTTTTTTAACATACATTTTTTGGCATTTTGGAGAGAGAGGGAGTAATAAAAGAAATAAATTAGGAGACATCATATATACTGTTGAATCATTTCTCTGACTTCTTCAATGACTAGCCAGCCCTTATGGCCTCCAATCACTTCTTCTTTCATCTCTCCATCTTTCCAAAGCTGCAAACAATTCAAGCATTCTATTTATTTTCCATTATATATTTTTTTGATTGTGGATTGTGTATATAGATTAATTTAATTGAGGACGCACCTGAATTGTTGGCATTTTCTGGGAAGCAAAACAAACAATAAAAACAATGTCACAAAGAGTATAAAGAAGAATGTAACAAAATGTTACCAGAAAATATCAAGCATCTACTTACAGAGATTTTTCCACGCTTGACTAATGTCTGAGGTACTTTATTGACATCCACATAATAAAATTTGGCTCTGAAGAAGTACAAAATAAGAAAACAAATAAATTGCTTTGCATAATTGAATTCCCATTGGTTAATTATTTTCTTATGGTTGAAGGATTGAAAGTCAGCTTGTTCAAATAATGATTTTGTTTTGGAAGAATGGTTGATCAAGTTAATAAAGTAAACTCAAGAGAAACGTGACTAAAAAAAGACACTAGTGACTAGTTTACTTGGTGTCAAATTCAGCAGCTAATTTTTCCAACTTTGGCTTCAAATAGATGCATTTCCGGCACCAAGCAGCCATCCTATATTTGAGAAAACAAAGTTATGATATTAACAAGTCCACCTGCAAAATTGGTATCACACATGTATACCTATATATAAAATTTTGGTGTGACATTTTGTGACAATAAGCGTAATAGAAATGTGGATAGATGTGTCCCCGTGAGTATAACTCAGTTGGCAGAGACATCCATTGTTATATGCAGGGGCCAGGGTTCGAACCCCGGACACCCCACTTATTCACCTTGAAAAAGGTTAATTCTAGCCATTAGACAACTTGACAAAAAAAGAAATGTGGATAGATGTATTGGAGAAAATTGGAGAAAAAAGCTAACAAACTCACACTAACAGCTAACTACCTCACCCTAACTGCTAACTTACTTATTGTAACATAAATAAGGAACTTTATTACATATTATACTTTCAACAAGATGGACATGTCAATGCTCGACTTTTCACTAGTGCAAAGATAAAACATATGTCGTTTTAATTTTTCAAAACATTATGATCATTACTTTTAAACTTTTTTCTAAGTTTATGATACAATTTATTTTTTTTACACAAGTTCCCTCCATCGGAGTTCATTTTATTAGAGGTATAGTCGGACACTGAATACCTCTCTGAATTGAGTTCAAACTTTAATGCACCGTATTGTGGGAGAGTAGACTCAACTCTCATTGGTTATAATACATAATTTTAAAATGATATATACTATAGACTTTATAGTTTACAAGATATATTTTTTTATAAATATGTACCATAACCTTCAAGTAAACCTTCCAGTTTAGTTTACTTGAAGTTAACAGTAGAAAACTTTAAAAAACATATCCTGAGCCGTAAAGAAAGTATATTAGTCCATTCAAATGTCTGTGGGGGGTGAGATACAGATTGTGAGGGTGTGGGTAGTATGAATATCTGCTAAAGTTTAGAGTACATTTGAGTTCCTAAAAGCCCAACGCAAAAAAAATATCCTCAAAATATCTAACTATAGTCACTTTCACTGTACCCCACTGCACCTCATATTTTAATAAGAACTTAGATCTAATCCAATTTATCCAAGGATAAGATAGAAGAAAAAGGCTACATCCCCGCAATACCTCATATTCTAAAGTTAAACAAAGTTAAAGTAAATATGGCCTCAAAGCCATGTTGAAATTAACCGTAACCATACAATAATAAAATTTAAAGGCTAAGGATGACATACTTTGGTAAATATAAAATGATGTATGTGATTTAATCATATAAGAAAAATTTATGAACGATAATTTGTCAAGGTAAAAATAATCATTATACAAGGTAGAAAAAGAGCAATAGAAATACCAGTCAATAACGATAGGCTCGGAGTTTTGTTGAGCATGAACAAGAATTTGATCAAGCTGTTCAGAATCATGAATTGCTTCCATTTCTATTGAACTTGGTCTTTTTGACAAATCTGGCCACATAGCTTCCACACGTAAATTCTTCCTTCTAATCTTCTTTTGTTTTTCAATCCTTATTATGTTCCCAAAACAACTCTTACGACACAACAGAGAATCCCTGCCACTTGCAAAGCACTGAGGAATACACTGTTCATCTCTGTGGTAAACTTCTTTGTATAGAAAATGTGAATATGTTCCTATAATAGACATAACCTTTTGGATACTGTAAGACAAAATCACAAGATAATGATGATGATGATGGCTAATTAAGGAATAAAAATGAAATGATTAATTCTAAATGTTTTGGTGGACAAGGCATGAAGTTGGATGCTAAGAAATGGAAAGAGAATGGTGTTGAATTTTTGTAGGTTTTAAGACGGTGTGAAGCATGTAAGAAAAAGAAAATAGTAGGGAAAAGGAAAAGAAAAGAATGCTATTTAAATTGAATATATTTAAAAACATGGCGCAAGTTGAACCAGGCTTATCCGAAAGAGAAGAATGGAAATTTTTTATTTTGGGTCCACGCACAGCGCAAAATTGCAAATAAACTCCAATACCTATGTAGCACTTTGGTGCCATTAAATCTGGGCCGTATAAACACATTGTCATTGCATCTGGACCACATAACACATCTATCTTAGTGTTATTAATGGCTCAGATTTAATGGCACGGTGTCATTAATGACACCAAAGTGCTGCCCAATACCTAGAGGTTCAAATTATTTATTTATTAATTAATGGTACCTAGAGGTTCAAATTATTTATTTATTAATTAATGGTGTTGGGATAGAATAGTTCATCTAATATCAATAATCCTTTCAACAAAAAAAAAATCTAATATCAATAATGTAATAAATATGATATAAATTTACATAGTTTTCAAATGTCACCAACAATATAACATTTTTCCCTAAAAACAATATAACATTTTTATAATCAAATTTCTTAAAGGGTATAATTTGAAGAATAAAAAATTTAGCCCAAAATCATATATCTCCTCTATACTCCCTCCGTCCCAAAATGCAAGCAAAAATGGGTCAACAAATTCAACCCAAAAACTTTTTATTGATCATCAGATTCTGCACCTTCTTGAAATGTAAAAAAAAATGTTTTAATTTGGTTAAGGAGTTGCTGAACAGACCAGTAACAATTCTAAAATCTTCTACTATTTATCTCCTTCCAAATCATATACAGGGTCACACTCAACACCATTTTGTGAGTTTGATGTATATCAGTGTTCCTGTTGCAATGACCATGAACATACTGCAGAATAGACCGCCAATTGCAAGTATTGATGCTCATATTCATCCATTGCATAGCACTTGACCACACAACATCATCATATTCACAAGGAAAAAACATACGAGAATGAGTTTTATTATCCTTTTTACACTCAATAAATCCAGCTCACACTCCCAACATAAAAAAGCTCTTTTATCGAATTTAAAATCTTGGACTTGAATAAGAGAAAATTTTAACTTGTAACCCTACATTATTACCCCCCATCCTTACATTTTACATCAAATATTTATTTTTCCCTCTTATATAAAGTTAAAATCATCATTTTTTTTTATATTTGTCCATAGCTTTTTCTTTTACAGCTTTCCTGTTTAAAGAGGGAGAAATTGAGAGAGTGCGTTACAATACAGTACTGGAAAACGTTTTTTTCGATTTGATTCGCTCTATCGAAAAATATTGTATATAAGCTTTGATAGGCAGGGGCGATTGGTAGTATAACCAAGGGGTAGCAATGGCCACCCCAAAAAGAAAATTTGAATGAGTAGTAGGTATATTATATTTGGCTACCCCTAATAATATATATTTGGCTACCTCAAGTTTGATTTTAGTTGAAATAATTTTGTCTGACTTTGATTACTTTTCAGTTGAACTTTGAATTATTCGATCCCGTCTCGCAGAAATTGAAGAATCTATCCCTGATAATATTTTTTTTTATTAAACAAAGAAAATATTACAATAGCAACAAATTTTAATCTGTTACTGTTAGTCCAAAACATGTATCATATAGTCCCAACATCCTTCCCATTAGTATTGTTATATTAAAATTATAATATTATTAATTTATTGGTAAATATATTGGACAAATGAAAGGAAACAACGTATTATTTAAATTGAAAAGAACATTGCAAGTCACTTAAACTCATAGGCAGTTGTGGATGAATTTGAGTCTTTGAAAGATCGTCGAGTTCAACTTTAATAAATAGCTACTATCACTTTTAATTTTTTTCATTGTTGATTTTTACCTACAATCATTTGTTCTGTTGTTGCTTTTTTTGATAAAATATCTTGCTTTTACATTTTTGATATAATCCCTTTTTATTGCTTTAAGTGTATTTTATGAAGTACATTTTATATAAGAAATATATATTGTATTATTTTTTTTTTGTTTATTGGTTAAATTCACAATTAATGTTTTTTTTAAAAAAATTTATATATGGCCACCTCATAAAAATATTGCTAGCTTCACCGCTGTTGATAGGATTTACCAAATAACTAGATTACACTTTCTAGTATATTCCATAAATCCGAAAAGTTTAACGATAGATTTCCGGTTTGAAATTGATACCGAAAATTTGCTACAATGATTTCCGTTTTTTAATTTATATTTTATTTAGTTTGTTTTTGGAAAGTTGCAGCAATGTTTTCCTGGTATTTTTTATATTTTGCATCATCATGGTTAATTTTTTATATCATCAAACCGGAAATGTTCAAGATAACTGTTCCGGTTCTAATATTGGAAATTCGTTATTTTAGATTTCCACAAATGTTTATAACAACTTTTCGATATTGATTTAGAGTTTTCCTTGAAAGTTGACCAAACCAAAAACATATTTTTATAGTTTTTGAAAGTAATTTGTAAACCGAAAATCTTAAATATAGATTTTCGAAAAATACATATCTAGATCATAATGTAATTCATGCCGAATTCAGAAAGGCTGAAATTGATGGTGAAAATTAAGATGTAAAAAATTAAATGGTAAGAGGTAAAGTTTGAAAATAGGATAAAAGTAAATTATTCTAAATTAGACTATGATTCATGAAAGCAGGTATTGGCCTATTGGAGCATGACAAGCTTATGTATGACATGTCTCAGTTTCACGCTGTTTACTTGTTTATTTAGAGTGAGGTAAATTATTCATGTTATTACTTTTCATTATAAGGTGATTAGAGTTTGAAGATTTTGACAACCTTGGACTAGGTGATATCGTCTCACCAAGAATTTTATATATAGAAAAACGATTTTTTAATGTATGGCGATCGGTCACCAAGATTGAAGAGCTAATTTTCAATCAAGTAACTTCTAGAAAAACCTACTATTTATAGAAAAAATATTTTTTTTGACAATAACATATATAGAAAAAAAAATTTGAGAGGGTAGAAAAAAGATTGTTGAAAGTGTTATTTAGAAAAGTATTAATAATTTATAATTAGTTAATTTGCTCATGCATTGTGCAAATAAAAGTTTAGTTTAGTTGAGTAATAATGAAGGCAAGAAGGATAAAATAAGTTTCATGAGTCAAAGAGAATTAGAAGATTTACAATCCACTTTTACAGTGTGTTTGTTACGCGAGAAGTTGGGACGAGAGAGAAAGACACGAGAAAAATAACATCAAGAATTCTTCAAGAATAAAGAGTAGCCAATCACAATGCACTATTTGCCACAATTCAAGGAGGTGTGGCTGAAAAATAGGAAGTTGACAAATAAATCATCCAATTAAAATTTGCCAACTGTGTCTTGAAAAATTCTTGAAGCTATTTTTCTTGAGAAGTAGCATTTTCCGCAAAGAAAATGGTTACTGTTCACGTTTGGCATATCAAAGAAGTATCCAAGAGAGAATAAATATGACTGGGTCCCACATGTTTTTTCCTTCTCTCCAAGGTAGCGAGGAAAGTGGAGAGAGCACCATTTAGTTTTTGATTTTCCAATATTGCCCTTTTGTTTCATGTGTTTCACACACATTGTTATGTAGTTTTTGTTTCCAGACTTCAACATCATGTACCTACCCACCACGTGATTAAAATAAAAAATTTAATAACTAAATCAATAGTTAACTTAATTATCTAAAATAGTTATAATTCAAATAAGGCCTACAAATAAATGAAAATAAAAATAGCTAATAAAAAATTATTGTGAAGGAACTTTTTTAAAATCAAGGTTATTTTTGTACTTTTATTAACAATCAACACTTCTCTCTTCTGGAATAGGATTCCCTGCTGTAACAGCAGGGTGCTGTAATCAGTGACAGCCGTCCGATTAAGTTGGATGGCAGAGATTGTTTGAACTAAAAACACACAGTTTTCAATCTCAACCGTTCGATCTAAGATGAATGGCTGAGGTCAAATACAGCGTGAAACTGCGTGCTATTTTTACAGCAGCAGAACCTGGTCCCTCTCTTCTCTGTTTCTCTTCTCTTTCTCTTATACCAAACACTACATCAAATCTATTCTATTTCTCACCTTTTTCTCTCTTCTCATACTCTCTCCTACCTATTTCTCTCTTCACAACTTTTCTTCTTAACCAAACACATTAGTCACCATATTTTACTTGAAGTAGGACTTTAGCCACCTTATTTCACAATATATTTTCGTCTGCAACTTTCGCACATTATTGCAATTTTCATCCTAATCCAGATTTTGGACCTCCAAAATGGTAATTTTAGGGTAATTTCACAATATGTTTTATAATTTTAGGGTCCAAAATTGATAATTTTTCGTATTTTCCCTTCAAATTCCAAGTCGTGGCAAACAATTACCACTTTTTAAACAGAAATAACATGTTTGGGTCTTAGATATATGGATTGGACTAAAATTGTACCAATGTCTGAAACTTGTGAATCAAAAACCTCAAATTTTAAACGGAGTGACTAAAATTTGATTCAAGAAAAATATAGGGATCAATAGTGCATTTAAATCATGTATGTAACTTTTTCTTTTTTAATAAGTCACATATGTACTAATCATCCATAATTGAAATCCTCAAAATATTAGTTGTGATCTATAAGCCACGCATGCCAACAGTTAATCTAAATAATATTTGAAAGAGTTTTATCATTTTTTTCTGAAAGTTATTAATGAAAAACTCATCCATATTATTCAGAACAATGTTTTAAATGAAGAAGTAGTACTTGCTTTTTTTTAAGGAAAAGTTATTACATATTTATGGAAAAGCATCGATTATTTCGATAGGATTATGCGGTAAAAAGTTAGAATTGAATATGAAAGTTAGCAAAACAAGCCCATGTGAAAGAAGCAGGTTTCCACTTTTATAGCCAACTATATATGATTGTTCAATAGACCTCTCAATTTTTCTTTCAATTGGATTGTAACTCTCAATTAATTGTTCTTGTAAGTAAATTTCAATTGAGTCATAACTTTTAACTGATATATTTTTTTTAGGGTTAATTAAGTAAATGGTCCCTATAAATATTCAGAATTTTGTTTTTAGTCCCTACAAAATAAAATCACACTTTTTTGTCCCTATAAAATTTTCCAGGAACATTTTTAGTCCATATAAAATTTTTCCATCAGCATTTTTAGTCCCTAAAATGCTTAAGAAAAATGTTACAGGAACTAAAAAGTGTGATTTTATTTTGTAGGGACTAAAAACAAAACTGTGAATATTTATAGGGACTAAAAACTTAATTAACCCTTTTTTTAAAAACATGAACAATTCTAAGAGATATCTATCAAACAACCATCCATCTACGTTTATTCTCTCAGCCTGTAAAGGTAATCTAGCCAGAAGGTCCTGACCAAATTTGCAATGCCAGATAAGCACGTGTTAATCTTTTCAATACGTACATATAATTATTTCTAATTGTTTTACATGGCTGGTAATGGAATAGACTTGTGAATGTTTATGCAGAATCTAATTGACTTCTGAATACATATCATTTCTAATTGTTTTACATGGTTTTTAAGTTTACTGGGCTTCCGCCCCTTGTATGTAGCTATAAAAAAATAATAGTAGCTTTATGAAATAGTGGGTTAATGAATTAGACTTAGGCTCTGTTTGGTAAAATTAGCTGATAGCTGATAAGCTAGCTGATAGCTTTTAGCTGATAATCTAGTTGAAGTGTTTGGTAAAATTAGCTGATAGCTTTTGCTTTGAATAATAAGGGTAAATATGGAAGAAAAAATGAGAAGCTAAAAACTATAAGCTCAAAAGCTACTTGAAGTAGCTTCTGAAAAATAGCTTATAAGCTCCTGAAATAAGCTATAAGCTCGTTGTACCAAACAAAGCTAAAGTGTTACCAAACAGAACTTTTTTTGTTAAATGAGCTTATAAGCTAAAAGCTAAGAGCTAAAAGCTTTTTTTTTGGATTTACCAAACTGAGCCTTATTATTAGAAATTTGAGTTTAATGAGCATGCACCTTCGGTGTAAACATCTAATGAGATATCACAATATTTTCATATCACATTATTAACTTCTAACTGCTCATACAAAAGTAGAGTGATGAGGCAAAATTGTCGATCTTGATTGGATATTAGTGTAAAACTGTTTTATACTTACGGTGCATATTTTTCAAAGAAAAATGCTTTATGTAGCGACAAAATACATGCATGAGAACCCACGAATTCCTTATCACCCTTTGGATATTTATCTTTTTGCTAACTAATTCCCCCCATGTTTTCCTTTCCACTGTTTGATTTCCGCTATCTCCGCTCGTTTACTTTCGCCTCATGCTATATAGCACTTCAGTTCTTCTAATCCTAGAACTTAATCAACTTGTACTAAAAGCTTAAAATTATCATCAGTTTTATTTAGGTTAGGCAAGTCATGGTAAATTTAAAAATGAAATTTATTAACTATTCATTTTGTAAGGTTTTTTATTCTACTTGGCTCACTTTTATCTCTCTTATTACATGTTTGAATTTTATTTTGTAAAGAGACAAGGATGATTTTAGAAAACATTGAATTGATATTGCTTTTTTGGGAAGTGCTCGAGTAAAATATAGTTTTCATCTCAGTTGAAGTAAAATGGTTTTCATCTACATACAAATAATTTTAACTTGAAGCTGAAATTTAAAATTTGTGCCAAAAATTAATTTTTAACATCAAATTTATTGTTTCATTCATTTTTACTCGAATATATTTAAGCATAAATAATCTACATTAACCAAATTGATTTCTTCTCTCTCTCTTCTCCTTCTCTCTTGTGTGAGCCGTCACCGAAACCCTAATTTATTTTCCTTCATCCATCAAAGAGGGGTGATTTAGGGTCAATTTTTGACCCAAAATCACCCCTCTAAATCGTTTTTCTCTTTCCCTTTTATTGAAATAAGTGATTTTCACATCTATTTCGTTTTTCTTCCATGATTTCGTCGTTTTAGTGCGACGTTGTGTTGTTTGTCGTCTTTGTGCAGCATTGTTTGTCTTTTTTGTTTTGTTCAAGTATTTGTTTGGTTCAGATTGTCAAATCAACTTAGATCCAGTGCAGATCCAATCAATGACTTTGACGTCTTCAACGTTGCAGATCCGGAGAAATGGATATTCCGGAGACATGGATATAGTCATATGTGTAGGCTTTTGTACTTTGCAGTTTTATGCTATTAACATGGATGTTGTGAGTTTGTTTGCGGATTCATCCTTTTTGTTTTTAGCGAATTTGCATTGTATCGATGTACTCTATCAATTTGAATAAATGAATATCATTTATTTTTGTAAAAAAAAAAATCTACATTGATCGTTACTTAATAAAATTAATTTTGGTGAGAGTCCAAACAAACATATATTTAATTATCGTCACATGTTGGGTCAAGGATTGACCATCAACTATACAATAGGACCAGGGAGAATGTTATAGAAGAAGGAGAAGTATCTCATCATTTGTCAAAACATGAAGTACCTCATTATGTAAAATGTTTGTGAAGCAATTGATGATGGTCCTATATACAAGTAGATCTTACTTCAAGGGGTCTTTCAGCTTCGTAAATAGACAGAGGTAGCATGCATGCATATTGAATATAAGGGTACATATGCTTCATTTAGAAGCTTATTTAGAAAGGAAGGAAGAGCATGATAATAGTAGTTTTGGCCTCGCATGTTGGGATGACCGCAAAGCATGCGTTACTCGCATTATATAATGTGGTCGGTGGATCATTCCATTCGATCTCTTTTTCGTTTTCTTTTCTATTGCTACAAACTTTTCTCTTTTTTTTTTTTAAACTTAATTCATCATGTGACCAGCCCCCCTTTTTTCCTTTTTCTTTTTTCGGATCGTGACACTTTTTTGGTTGTATATAGGTAAAAATATGAAAAGATGAAAGCAATGTTACAAAGTTAACGGTAACTAAAGAAAACAAAATTATATGAAGTTCACCTTTGTTCGGTGTCAAGTATTTTAGACTCTCAATCACACTCCAAGCGCCTTCACATTTTGGACTCGACACTCGAGAGTTGAGTTCGGTGTTAAATATTTTGTGTCGTTCTGTCATTCAGAGCACCTTCACCCGTGCGTGAGCTTGATGCCCGGGGATTGAGTTCTATGCCAAGAATGTTGGTCTACAAGATTGTTGTCAAGCCTCACCAGGATAACAAAGCGAGTATAGATCGAGGGATCAACTGGATTTGTGCTTGGCAAAATGACCAGGGTAAGGAATGATTATTGTAATGATTGGTCGACTAGAATGAACATGTGACCATATTGCTATATGGCATAAATACATATATGACACGGTTCTTATTCAAACATTATCTGGAATATAATTGTGCCTCTCAAAGTCATGTTATTAGCATGGAGAACTCTAAACAAGAGGATTGGGACAAAAGAAAACTTGGTTCTTCGTTGAGTGGTTCCCCATGCTCTTTGTTGTGCTCAAGAGGATGCAAAAAGGACGAATCTATCAATACTATGTTTTTTAACTGCACCTTCTTTAATAGTATTTGGTCTTATGTTATGTGTGGGTTGGTGATTTCTGGTATTCTTCCATCTGATATTTGCATGCATGCCTTGCAATTTGGTGGCACGCATTTGTTCATGAAGAACATATGTTATTGCTTCCAAGTGATTTAGTTGACATGTATCTCAATTATTTTGAAGAAATGTTGTAATTATTTGCTCCAAAAAAAGCATATGTGTCAATATATGAGATTAATATTAATATTTTGTTGGCTATTTGTTATCTCAAGTCTATATAGATATCTAATGACGTTCCAACATGGTTATTATATAAAATTTCGATAAATGATTGGATCTTTACATACTTTATTATATTACAAATTTGGGTAGAACTTAAAATTGAGATAAAAACATAGAAAAGTGATGAACAAATATTATTAATGATTTGATCAATTGAAACTACAATGAATATAATGACCCCATTTTGTCATGTCATTAGTACAACTAAAGTTGTCATGTCATTAGTATTTTTTAATAGATCAAATACATTTTACGTCAAGGTTTTTCAACGTTTTTTAAGTAAAGATAATGACTTGCAATACTTGAAAGCTAAAATTAATGAAGGAATTTATACTTGATGAGGATAATTTGGCAAGAACATTGTGATTGTGTCAATATTTATATACTATTAAGATTGAAATAAGATACGATTAAGATAATATTACTACAAAAACATAACTTAAAGGCAAATAATGAAAACAAAATATAACATTTTACCAACTTAGAAAAAAATAAACTTAAAGGCAAAAAATGGAAACAAAATAAGCTTAAAAAATAAAACTTAGATGATTAATCCAAAATAAATGTCAAACTTTAAAAAATAAGCTGAGTTTTTAATCGAAGAGAGTTACTACCAAAAATATAAATTGAAGGGACACGTATTAAATCCATGGGGGCTTCTATGGTGAAGTTACTTTTGTGACTTTTTTGGAAAAGTCGCTTATGTGGCTTAATAGGAGAGTGCCACGTGGATGTCTTTTTAAATCGGTTATTTGGAAAAACGATCTTAAAAAGCTCTTGTTTTAAGAAAAAAGATATTTTCAATTTCTTTTTTATTATTGTTTTCATTTTTATTCTTTAGGATTGTGTTCCTTATTGTTTTCATTTTTATTCTTTAGGATTGTGTTCCTGGCTCTGATACCAGATTTGTAGTGGGTTTTTCTGCGGAATTTTCTCGAGCTTCATTTATAAGTTGCTCAATTTTTTCTAATCCCAAAAAGGGTTCTAAAAGAATTTTTGCTCTTTTCTTTTGAATCTCTGTGAGATTTTCTTGCATTTCTTCTACCAGATCTTCAATTAAATTTATATGAGATCTCATTAAGGTTTGAGCTCTATAAATTATTTGTTTGAATGTTATTAAATCATAATACCATTCTATATCACTTACTAAGTGTTGCAACCTAGTTTTGAAAAGTATTAATTCTGATTTAAGAGTTAAACCAGGCATTTTGACTTTTTTATAGTCTTTGATTAATCTTATTAACCTGTGTCGATAGTGTTTTTATAGAGTCTTGTAGCTTTTTCAGCTCACTTTCTTCTTTAATTTCGAAATCCTTTCTAGGTGGTTCAAATGAGGATGAAGCATCATCTTCAAATATAGTTCGAGAACTTAATGATTTGCTAAAATCTTTTTGATCTCTGTTTGGTGATGTTATTCGAAGACTTTGGCTTCTAAACAACGGTTTTTCTGTTTCTTCAAACATATTCTTTTCTGCTTCTATCAAAGAAAAACTATTTCTTGTGATATTTTTAAATATTGGTGTTTCCAAAGTAATTAATGGTGTAAATAATTCATCAATATGAATTGTATCTTTTCCTATGAATTCTATGCTATGATGTGAATTACTCAAAGCATAATTAATTCTGTAGTAAATTGTAAAAGGATGATTACCTTCCTTCATAAATGTTGAATCTTCTAATTTATAATGAAAAACTATAGATTTATTTAGATCTATATCTTTCAGGGATAATCCCATTTGTAAATTTATATCAAATTTTATCTTTCCATATTTTAGATTACATTTTCCTTTTGCAATTACAGCTTGTTTCTTATTTCTAATTCTAGAATCTTCTAGAGCTATTTTTAAAGGTGAATCAATACCTTTCATGAAGGTACTTTTGATTAGAATTTGAATGGTTGATATATGAATATAACCAATCTTTCTTTTTTCATTTTCAGAAAATTTTTCAAGTCTTCTATCGATTTGTTGTTTATCTATAGTTGATATAACTATTTTCCCATTAGTTGTTTCAATTGGAATTGCTTCCTCTCCTACCATTATTCCAAATTTTAGAATATTTTTTCTTGATAAAAATTCTTTAAGTTTACTAAACTTTCTTTTAAAATTTTCTTCAGCAGTTAAAGATAGATCTGCTTCTTCAATTTTATTATCTATTATGCTATCAGCATAATAACTAGATGTTCCTTCAAAATATGAAACTTCAGACATGTTTTATAATAATTCGTAATAAATTCATACCTGATTTTTTCTTCAGAAATATGGATTGGTTTTGCTTCAGCAATCTGATCTTCTTCAGCAGTTTTTTCTGCTTGTGTTGAGTTTTTCCCAACTCAGGGCGAATTCCTCCAGAGTATTACCTCAAGAATTCTCAGCAATAGTGTTTTACCACTATAGGACCACTAGTTCTTAAAACTAAGAGGCAAGCTCATATCAAACGATATAACTTATATTGCTTCAATTCATGGTGTCTACAAATGAGCTTCGAGGCCCTTATTTATAGGATGAGAGACTTACAAGTTGGCCTTCATAGTTGGCACAACGTCTCTTTCCTTTACAGCACACGAAAAAGAAATGACATGACAGAAAGAAAGCAACAAAGAAAATTATATTACATAATTGCCTTAGAGATAAGGCTTATCTCTAAATGGGTCCCATGCCCACTAATTTTCTACATTTTCTTCGTTGTTTGGTGAAACGTCACTGTCATACAACGATTCTTTGTCTGCCACGTTATTTATGTCTTTTGCACACCACTTGCATTGGTGTCCTTTGTATTTTTGAAAGTGTCGGCAGCACTCCTGTTGGATTGGGTCGGGTAGACGGCCCAAGTCTGCTTCAAGCCCACTAAAGTTTTCTTCGAACTTTAGAATTTACTGAAGGTGTTCTTCTTTTGCTTGTTTTCTTGAGTCACTGTAGACTAGAAAACTTTCTTTTGCAGTTATTACCCTGAAGTTTGGTAATTTCACTCCAAATCTGATGAGAGTATCATAGAATTTTTCCATTTGATGCAGAAAGCATTCTGGTCTTGGATCTACATCTCTTCCATCATTTGTTGGATATGAATGATTTGAAATGCCAATCTTTATTAAGTGTCTGGCTTTAATAACTTCATCGTCTTCAAACCATGGATAAGTTGAAGTAAAGGATAAAAAGAACTCTTTACCTTTTGCAAAGTTATTGTTGAATTTATAAGCGATATCGCATATGTCTTTTGGAAGAAGTTCTAATTCATGGATCTTCTTTCCTGTGTTTTCTTGAAGATACATTGTTTTAATCATTCCACAATCATAGAATGATCTTACCAATTCCTTGCCTATGCCTGGAACTGTTACAACTTTGACTTCTATCCCATTGTTGCTAGGATAAAAACATTCTGTTTTTAATTCTTCTGAATAGTTGGTTAGCCATCTCCAGTTTTTGTAGTAGTCTCCAATGGTGACTTCTTTGACGAACTGTCTTTCTCCATAGATAATTTTATCTACAGATATCTTCTTTTTTGTCTCCATTTTTGATGGTTGGACTATGTTATTGGCTGTTGCAACTTCTTTGTAAACAGCGTTGTAGGCTGCTTTTGCTTTCTCAAGAGTTTCATAACCCTTGTATCTGACATTTTTGCCTTGTGTGTGAAGTTTTGTGGTTTCCCAGTTTTGGTAGATTCCTTTCATGGGTCCATCAAAAACTACATAAGCCAATTTCTTGCCTCCAAGTTGACTATCGATCTTTCGGCTTATTTGCTGATCAATGGATTCTTCTTCTTTTCCATTTTTTCTTTCATCTTCTTCGACTTTGTCAACCCAAGATGTCTTTGGTAATTCTGCAAGGACAGTTGTTGGGTTTGTTGAGGGTTCTTTTGTTGGATTCCATCCATTTGGTTCTATTGATTCAATTGGGATTTTTGACTCTTTTGGAGCTGAGTATTTTACATAGTAGTTGAATTTTCCAGAATCTTGACCTAGCAGATCCCAGTTTTCACTATTTTTAGATTCTGAAACTATTGATGTTTCTTTTTTACAAAGTTTTTCAAGGTTTTGAATTGTTAATATCATCTCCCCCTCTTCAGAAAGAAGAGTTTCTAGACGATTTTTTGCAGAGGCAATTTGCTCCTGTTTTTGTCTGAGAGAATTCTGTAGCGTCTTTATAGCTGCTTCCATTCTCTTGTCAATGCATCTGCAAAGCAATTCTTTTCAGATTTTATATATTCAATATATGGGTGAAACGGTTGGAGTTTCATCTGCCATCTTACAAGTCTTCCGTATTTATAATTGACGCGAAGGTCATATTTCCAAAATCCAGTTACATATTTGGAATCTGTTCTTAATAAAAATCTAGTTGGAATTAATTCCATTTGCCATTTTGTTAAAACTTTAACACAACTTAATGTTTCTAATTCATGAATTGGATACCTTGTTTCGGTATCTGTAAATGATCCTGAAACATATTTACAGAGTAAAAGATCTTCATCTTTTATCTTATTTTTAATATTTTCATAAGAATAATCAATCTTAGTATCTTTTGATACCAATTTTTCTGATGAATCAGATAGTTTGTCCAATTTCTCTTTCGAGCTACTAGACTTAGCGTACTGGGTTACTCCAGTATCTTTCATTCCTTGTTGATGGGTTACATCATCAACATAGTTTCCCGAATCATCAAGATTCAGTATCGCTTTACCATTAGGTAGAGCTCTCATACAACCTGCCCAGGTTGTTTTATCAGCATCAATCTCAACAATTAAAAAATCATTTTCTGTTGGATTGTATAAGCTGGGTAAAACTTTAATTTTTCTTTTAATAGTTTTCACAGTTAAAGTATCTTGTTCAGTCCATGACCATGGAACCTTTTCAGATATCTTTTTCTGTAAAAATTTTCTTTCAGTTGCCAAATTTTTGAAAAATCCTTCATTGGCAATATAATTCAAACATCCTAAAAATCTTTGAATTTGTTTTCGGTCTTTCAATTCATCAGGGAAAGCTTGAATCTTTTCCTGAACATGTGGAGATAAATCGAGAGTGCCATTTTCTTTAAAAATAAGTCCTAAATACTCGATTTCTTTTTTGGCTAATTGTGATTTCTTTTTTGAAATAACAATTCCCTTTTCTGAAATTCAGTTTAAAACAATTTCTACATCTTTAAGATGTTGTTCTTTAGTTCCTTTTGTAAAAACTAAAATGTCATCAATATATGCCAAACATATATGTTCTAATCCTCTAAGAGCATTATCCATAAATCTTTGGTATATAGATGGTGCTTGTTTTAGTCCAAATGGAAGGACATTCCATTGGTAATGACCTTGTGGACATGAAAAAGCTGTTAAAGGCTTAGTTCCTTCTGAAAGTCTAATTTGATAATATCCTGATTTTGCATCAAAGGATGAAAACCAATCACATCCTTTTATTTTCTGCAAAATATAATCCTTTCGTGGTAATTTATAAGAATCTCCGATTGTAGCATCATTGAGTTTCTTATAATTTATCACCATTCTAGCTTTTCCTCTTTTTATTTCATTGTGATTTGTCACATAAAAAGCGGGTGCCGAATGTGGACTTGCAGATGGAGTAATTAACTTCTTTTCTTGAAGTTCTTTTATGTCTTTTTGAAATTCTAATTTATCTTGGACCGAATAAGGCATTTTATATCTTACATTAATCTCCTTATTAGGATCTCGTAATTTAATGGTAACAAGTTCATGATTTGTATTTTTCAGATTATCTAAAGGATCTTCTGAACATACAGTATCAAGTTTCTGTTCTAATTCTTCAAGATTTAAAAAGAATTTTCCTTCTTCCCAAATACTCTTTAGGTTTATAAGATTTTCAGAAATTAATTGAATAATCTCATTTCTGGTTATAATTTTTGTTGTTACAACTTTTGTCTTTTCTTTGGGGTTTGCTAAATTTTTCCAAAGCAAGGAAATAGTTTTAACATTTTGCACAAACGGTGCATATAACTTTAAAAAGTTATTTCCAATGATTAAATCTAATCCTGAATCATGGAGATAAATTGTTGGTATAAAAAATTCATAACCTTCTATGGTAATTGAAATGTCTCTCAAAACAAACCATATTTGATGTTTTGATTTGTCTGCAACAATTATTTCTTTGGGTTTTTCTAACCTTTTCCAATCTCTTGATATGCTTCGTTTTCCGAAACATAATGTTGCGCCTGTATCTAAATAGGCTAAAATTTCCTTCTTTCGAAGTTTTATTTTGATAAAGGTAGCACTAGGGTTTCCTTTACGCAAAATCTTGGTTTTGCTCATCTTCGGAGTCTGTACAAAGTTCATAGAAACTTTGTTGCTCCCAATTAGAATCTGAATCTGATTCTACCGGTTCGTAACCTATTCTATAGATCATGTTTAAAACTTGTTTCTTTTCTTTAGAAACTTTCTTTGGACATTCATTAACATAATGTCCTGTTTCATGGCATAGCCAACATGTACATGATTTTTTACCTTTAGGACAGGTTTTATTTTTCCTAGGGTACTCCCTTTTTCTTCTATAGAATTTTTTCTTCCTATGTTTCTTTTTATCATAGGAAAATCTTTTAAATTTCTTTCTTCTAGGATATTTTCTTTTTCTCCTAGTTTTTTCACAACCATATGCTCCAATTTTTCCTTGGATTCTATCACAGCACAATCCTATTCGTGCATCTCGTTTTGATTGTTTCTTTAGGCACTGTTCTTGTATCCAATTTCTAAGGATAGAAATTCTAGCTCCTAAAGTATTTTTAACCGTTCCTGAGGAAACTGTGTTGGAACAAAATGTGTTTAACAATGAACCTTAAAGAGTTTTGATGATAACAAGGTATTAAAAATTGTAAATTGGACTAGCTAATATTTGTTCAAGTGTACAAGACCATAATTATAAAGTTACATCATCATTGGTTCTGAATGAGCAAATAAAGAGCAAAGGAAATGAAGCTTAGATGATTCTGAAGGCAAAGCGCTCCTGAAGTCAAGCTGCTCCTGAAGAAATAGCGCTCCTGAAGTAAGCTGCTCCTGAAGAATAGTGCTTCTGAAGACAAGAGGTCCAGAAGCCACATCATCAGAAGCTGCGTCACCAGAAGCTGCAGAAATCATATCATCAGAAGCTGCATCATCAGAAGCTGCCTCATCAGAAGCTATTTCACCAGAAGCTGAATCTCAACTGAATTTACAAAAGATTCAAGATTTGAAGAATTATCAATGCAAAAGCTGTCTATTGGATTCGAAAACGCAAACGAAGGATTAGTGGAGTTTCGCAACGGTCATTTCAAAGGTGTTTGAAGGCTTGTGCTTGCAATTTGGACGAAAGCGTTGACATTGTACTTTGTACGAATTGTACAACCACGTTCTCCACTACTCTGTTTTGTGTCCACGCTACAAGACAAGAAAACAGCTCCAGAATACAGCTTCGCCTGCATAGATGTTCCTTTGGATAAGGAATGGATTTCAAATTTGTTCTTCATAGGACAACAACCAAATCAGGCAAAAGATCATTGGTGAAAGATCAAGCTTCAACAACGACTCTTTGGTGTGCTGGCAATTTCACAACGTCTCTTTCACACCTCTATATAAAGGAGTGAAGAATTAGAGTTTTGGCAATGCAAGAACACTAAACGAAAGACTCACAAGATTTTCACAAGTACCAAACCTCTGCTGAAATTGTTCTGCATTCACTTAGAATTTCTGTGTCTCAAAGTCATATCTTAGAAATTCTTAAGTTCATTGAGTCTGTATCTGATTTGTATTGTGAGCACCTCTGATTGTATATCAAGTGTTCAACCTTAAACAATTTTCTGTGTAATTTTGTTTAGTTAGGAAGTCTCTTGCAGTTGTGCTTGAGCAGGAAGTCTCTTGATTGTGTTCTTGAGCAAAGGAAGTCTCTAGCTTGTGTGCTTGAGCAAAGGAAGTCTCTTGCTTGTGTGCTTGAGCATTTGTAATCAGATATTACTCATAGTGAAATCTCCTTGGAAGTGCAAGGGGGACTGGACTACTTCCGGATTGTGGAAGGAACCAGTATAATTGCTTTGTGTCGTTCTTCTTCTCTCTCTCTGTTTTATTCCGCTGCATTTAGATTCTGATTATCACTTCAGAAGCTGTCTCACCTAGCTTCTGATCAGTGTGTTCAGTTTTTAGGAGAAACGAAGAATTTTTCAAAACACAATTCAACCCCCCTTCTTGTGTTTTTCTCACCTTCAAACTGCACTGTTAAATTCAGTTTGAATTATTTGGGACATTGACATAGGTAATTTTTGATAAAATAATTCGACAACCTTTTGGTTTTCTCTAGTGTCCTTATTTAGGTCATAATATAATTGTGAAAATTCACAAATATAATTTTCTATGTAACAAGGATTACATATGGATAAATTCATTATTCTCCATAATTTTTCAGTGTTAAAGGCGGTATTTGAATCTACCGTATCTTGCCATCCTTTGAATTCATTTAAAAGCCATTCAAAGATTTTATTAATCATTCCCATACTGTTTTCTGCAGTTTGTTCTTCTTCAGGTTTTTCGGCTAGAAATTTATATGCATTACCTTCTGTTCTACACAAAAGATAATTAAAAATTTGTTTTGGGCTTAAACCTTTTAAATCACTATCTAACTGTATCTGGATAGTATTTTTATTATACCAACTTCTTATGGCTTGAACAAGATTGTCAACACAATCAATATTTAGAATTCCACTTCCATCATTTACACTATGTTTGGGAATATAATTCATAGGGATTCTTTGGTATTTAGCTTGGGAAAATTCTCTATGGAACTCTGTATTCCAATTATAAGAGGGTCCTCTTTTTGTTCCTGAGCTTTCGCCCATTTCTAATTGTTCTATTTTAACGAAATTTCCATCGTCTTTTGAATCATCATCGGAACTAAAGTCGTAGACAAAATCTTCTAGATCTTTAGGTTGAGGTTCTTCCTTAATGGAATCTTTTTCATTTATGTCTAAAGTAGTCATAAGTTGATCTAATTTTTCGAGTTGATACTCTATGTTTTCTTCTATACTCATCTTTTATAGTTAGCAAATAAGGTTTTTTCTTTGATTTCGATTTTTTCCTTATTCTTCCCCCCTTCTTGAAGAGAAAGATGTTGTTTACAACAATTTTTTATTAGATAATTAATCATATCAGTGATATTGTTTAACTGAGGATTAAAAGAATGATATATATGAGGATATTTATGGTTCTCATTTTTATTGTAACATGGAAAATCTTTTTCCATATTTACCCAAGTTTCATGGGGTCTTTCTAATCCTTGCTCATAATCTTTTGTAAACAAATTATTTTGTTTATAGATTTGAGGTAAGGTTTCAAGAAAAGAAATTTGTCTTTCAAATCTCTCATTTAATTTCTTGGTTTCGTCAAGCAAAGCTTTAACTCTTGTTGTGAGTGTATTATTTTCTTCACTCATCTAGCTAATTTTTTAAGTTTATTCCTTAAATCTTGAGCTAATCCTTTATATTCATTATATAAAAAATGATCTTCATTTTCATGGCTTTCATATAAATATTTGTCTAAAAAATATTCAGCCGTTGTATCACACCATCTAATTTGTGCTTTAACTAGTGTAATATCTTGATAGTTTGGACATAAAATAAAGGGTTGTAAAATACACTTCCCTGTTGGTCCTTTAATGAATTCCATTTTTTATTTAGACTTTTAAAGCCGGTTTTTGAACAAACTGATTTAAAAGATTTGACTTTATTGGAAAAGTCATTTGGGTGACTGCACCGTAGAATTTCCTTAAATCCATACTCTAGTCTAGAGACAGTTCCAATCTAGGACGATGAAATATGGACAGCAGGCGCCATGTGTTCATTGCTGAAAGGGTGGTAACGCCAGATAATTAAATTGACTAGGAAGCAGAATGACACAAAAATGGTACTCCAAGTACTAGCTAGGAGGAAAAAAGTGCAAAATGTCAAAATAGTACAGTTTTTTGCACATTATTACAAACAGTGACGACAAGGTGTTCAAATTGGAATAAATCATTTTATTAGGCATTCATCATATGATATAAAATTGAGAGTTGTTAAGATGTTTGAAGTCGGTAGTGTGGGGTAGTGTTTGGTTTAAGAATGTGACACAAATTCAATGCAGCATCGTGCTAGTGTGCCAAAACTAGAGAAATTAGATAAATGAGATAGTCATAACATAATAGTGCCAATGACAATTACTCCTACTTGTTTAGGCATAAGTGTAGTTCAAATGCACCATATTTAAATTTAGATAAAATAATAATCAGGAATATGTAATTGACCACACATTTTAATGGAGATGGACATGTCTACACACAGGGTCTCTTTTAAAAGGAGAAAAATAATTAGTATCAAAAAAAAAAAAAAGAGAAAAAAGGAGTAGACAGTGATTGAAGAGCAAGCAAAGCGCGTGTGGTGCACTTAGACATGGAGGAGCGTGAGATGAAAAGTGGCAGAAGTACATAAGAAACATAGATCGAATCGAAGCCGTTGAGTTGAATTTAGATCGATAATCGCAATGCTCACGCGATCACACGTACGGAGGTCTTAGTGGTACGGTGTAGGGTTTGATAATCGAGATGGGGATAGATATGTTCTTCTTCAGATATTGTTTGTGGATTGTGGTCAACTTGTTCATCTTCAGATAGTTCTTTTTTTTTTTGGAACCATTTAAATTATTTAAGTTTTAATTTTTAAATCTAATTATTATTCATCTTGAATTAATTTACAATTTAGATTTAATAAATTGTTTCACCTAAAAAAACAAAATTGAGTTTTTTTTTAAGGACCATATAATAAGATATTTTAAATTTAAGATACATGTTCTATAACAATTATGCTAAGTTGATGATAATCACTCTCCGCAATAATAAGTCGAAACTTAAAATATATTCTAATGCCAAATCGATTTGTTACTGTGGAGACTGGAGAGTAATTTTGTTTCAGCCATTAGATTGATTGAATTGAAGATAATGTTAAGTGATTCAAATGCTTTTCATAATTTTTGGTCTAAAATCAAGGTGTTATGTCCTTTGTTAACTGAAATCGTTTGCAATGTGTTTAAAGTGAATCTAGTCAAGTGGTTGATGTCCTTATTAAATATGATCTTAACCAATTTGTTTCTTTAAATATTTTTATGTTTTTGTTTTATTTTATTTCCATTCTCTTCGTATTTTGGAGATTCAACTTTTATTTCCTTTTCCAACGGTTTATAATTATAAGTTTTTCTTTTGAAAGAAAGAAGGTTTATAATTATAAGTTGTTGTGAGCCTTTAACTCTTTCTTCTTAAAAAACAAACACCTATAAAGTTTACTATTGTTTAACGTGAGAGCTAATATTTTTCTTTTGTGTTAACCCTTCACGTTTGAGGGGAAATAGTCTTGATGATCCGAACTTCGGTCGTGAAGTAATGATAGTCTAATAAAAAATTGTTTCACCTATAAATCAAATTCGGGTTCTCCCGAACAATTAGTCTTTGATGAAACTCATTAACCACTTGAACTCAATTAGTTGGTTAGTATGAGAGCCAAGGCCGGCCTAAGGGCCAAGCCACCCAAGCAAGGGCTTTAGGCCTCAAGATTTTGGGGTTAAAGAAATGCCTCAAAATAAGTCAATTTAGCTATAAATATGTAATATGACATACTAATAATCAATATATATCTAGCTCGATTGATTAATTTTAAGGCCTCAAATCATTTTGGTCCTAAGTTTAAATCTTGAATTCAACAAAACTTAATTTATTATACTTTTACTAAGCATTGTGTTATTTATTTTTTAATTTCAAAAGACCACATTATAAAATTTGTTTTAGGCCTCTTGATATGTTAGGCCGACTTTGATGAGAGCTTAAATTTCGTACGAAGCATGAATTGATCAACATCTTGCAGACCTAAATTACAACTATTTTTATTTTCTTATTTCAAAATAACTTTTTTCTTTTCTTATTTCCCTAAAAATAAACTATTTTTTCTTATTAAAATATCTAATTCTTTTCCAAAAATCTTATTTAGGAGGGTTCCCATCACAATAATTTGAAATTTTATTTTAAAAAATATGCCAATTGCAAACCAATTCAAGAAAATATTCCAATCTTTAACGCGCCTTCACCGACACACTACGATTGGTGCAATCTCCCGCTGTACGTTCATCACACAAAAGCATGGGTCATACTAGTGGGTCATACTTTTGGACTTTCATAAAAAAATACTATGGTTCATACCAATGTTATGTATAGCCTCTTGTTCATTGCATTTCATTCAAAATTAAACAGAAAATATAAAGTGGCAGCAAACGATGCAAATTATTAAGAGTATTTGGTGTCCTTTCAAAAAAAAAGAGTATTTGGTGTAAATATTGCTGCACTTTATTAACGAATGAGCTATACATTATTTGCTAATCAATTATCAAAACTACTCCAACATTATTATAGTTTTCGAAGTGTTAAACAAAATTAAATAACAAATTTTGAATGATAATGCGACACTTAAAACAATTTCACTTAACTTCGTTGTATCCTTAAGCACTTTATTAGCAGTATCACAACTTGAGAAACTCTTGTGTGAACCAGGACCAAACCTCATTTCTTGGTCACAACCAAAGAGAGAAGAGAGAAGAGAGAGAAAATAGAAACAGTAAAAAAAGAAAAAAAAAACTTTATGTGTGACCAAATCTCATTTCTTGGTCCTGGTTCACACAAGAATTTCTCTCACAATTTAAGCCTGTCGTACATTTTTTACTATGTTAGAGGTTGAATCTGATTTTTATATAAATAAACAATAGAATTGTTCTTTAAAAAAAAAAAAAAATTGTTATTCTTTTTATTAGCTTTCAAATTGCATGAAGAATGTCTGATTTAGACAAACATAATTCAAAGTGTAATATTTTCTTCAAGCTTTACTGCACGTATAAGAAATGAGTTAAAAAAAATAGTTAATGATTTTTATTGAATTCTTCAGTGTGAAATTCATATGTCATGGAAAATTTGTTTGTTTTAAGAATAGCTTGGATAATGCGATTTAATAAGAGACTCTTTTCTTGAATCAAGTTGGTTTTTGGGCTTTGTGTTGTGCTCTTTCGGTGGTTCGGAGGTCGCGAGGTTTGTGATAGCTGCATGATCATTCAGTTAGGTGCTCTTTGAAATGTGACTCAGCTTGGGTGTTGGGGTCTAGGAGTTTTATTTTGAGGGTGTTCTTTGTGGATTAGTAGTGACCATGGGCGGTGGTGGATGCCGTGTTTACAGTGCTTGTTTTTTTTGGAGTCTGTTTTAGGTGGTGATGTGTTTTGGTGGGTTTATCTTCAGGGGTGTTTTTAGGTGGTTATGGTGTACCGTCTATATGCGGCACCATTTCTATCTTGTTTCGTCACCTTGCGTCTTGCGGAGATGACGTTTAATAATATTTGTCAGTTAAAAAAAAAAGACTCTTTAGTCCAACCAACCACTAATTTGATGATCTAGTGCCATGAAGAAATCAAGTATGGTTCTATTTTGAGAACACCCTATCAAATATATTTTATAAAAAATAAATATAATTTTAATTAACTAAACTATTTTTTTAGAAATCAATTAAACTATTATTAGACCTACACTAGTATAAGTTGTGTAAATCTTACTAAAATCCACCATGATGACAAGGAAAGTCTCGTCGGCACCGCAAACAAATGTTCCCTCTCTCCTTCCTTCTTATTTCTCAATCTATCACTTACATTATTTATTCTCTCTAACCCATTCTCTTTCCACACATTTGACTCAAAGTCTTAATAGTTTAGTTAGTGTTGTTGTAAATCACACTTCACACTACGACTTCAGATTTAGTTATAGTTAATGTAACTGACCAAACATTATACCCACCCCACACATTTTTTGTTCTCTTCTTTTTTCACTTTCACTCATCTCATGTGCCAAAATAACTGCATCATATTCATAGTCATACATTACAACCACTTCATTTTCTATCTTTGTCTTTAGATCTCTCCCATCTCTCATCTTCATCATTTCACACAAAACACAAACCCTTCAAAGTTGAACTACTACTTTCATGGCTGATACAACCAAGTATGTTCCTATAGGAGTAGGAACTACTAATAATACTACTGGTGGCAACAACTTACACAAACTAGACTTCAAAAACATCTTCACCATTCTCAAAACTAAAACTACTGTTGCTTTTGTTTATGCTTTTATGCTTGTTTTCATTGCTTTCACTCTTTTCTTAGCTTTTTCACCTTCTCCTACAATAACCACCACAACACCTTCTTCTTCTACTTCTCAATTTTCTTCCATTTTTTCATACTTTTTTCCAAATACCACCACTTTTTCACAACTAAATAACACCACTGATCTTGTTCATCCTTTTGATCCATTTCAAAATAACACTTCTATTACTAGATCTACCAATGCAACTTCTCTATCTCATAATCCAAACACAAGTGAAAAAACTATCAATAGTAACATAACCGCTGTTAAAAATTCATCACATGATGCAGTTCCTGTTCCTGTTCCTGTTCAAACACCAATTCCAAGCAAAAACAATACTTCAATCACCAGCCCCACTTCTCAGATTGTGAAAAAGCAACCATCTTTAGTAACAAATCACACATCAAATTCTGATGAAACCAAAGCTATAAAGAACTCAAATCAAACTACAAATGCTACTGTTGAAGGAGTTCCAATTATCCCTAACAAGAATTTGAGTTCTGATTCTTCATTGAAAGGTGTTGATTTGCATAATTACACATCTTCACTTGCTAGGAAAACGAACAATGGAAGCAACAAATATGCAGAGTTGATGGAGTCTTTGATGAAGTGTGATTTTTTTGATGGAGAATGGGTTAAAGATGATTCTTATCCTCTCTATAAACCTGGTTCTTGTTCTATAATTGATGAACAGTTCAATTGTATTAGAAATGGAAGACCTGATAAAGATTATCAGAAATATAAATGGAAACCTAAGGGTTGCTGCCTTCCAAGGTATCTAATTCTGTTTAAGGTTAATTTTACTAATTTTTTGGATTATTTAATGATTTTGATTTTGTTTGTTTTCTAGATGATGAATGTTTTTGTTTGGTTTAAATTTAATGATTTGTCTTATTTGTGTTGGTTTTTCTTAATTTTCATTGGTTGATTTTGGAGTTTTTTAATTTATTTTGTAGTTTACTCTAATTGGGTTGAATTGTTAATATGTGTGTTTAATTCATCTTTGTTGTGTTGCTAATAGATTGGATGGACATAGAATGCTTGATTTGTTGAGAGGCAAGAGATTGGTTTTTGTTGGTGATTCTCTCAATAGGAATATGTGGGAATCACTTATTTGTATATTGAAAAATTCTGTGAAAGATAAAAAGAAAGTTTATGAAGCAAATGGAAGAGTCCATTTTAGAGGGGAAGCCTCTTATTCATTTGTATTTAAGGTAATTCAATATTGATTTCTTATGTGTTTCTATTTTTGTCTTGTTTTATTACTCTTTTCCTAATGATATTGGTTATTTGGTTTGGTATCAATGGTTTTGTAGGATTATAAATTCTCTGTGGAGCTTTTTGTGTCACCATTCTTAGTTCAAGAGTGGGAAATGCCAGATAAAAATGGGACAAAGAAGGAAACACTTCGTCTTGATTTAGTTGGTAGATCTTCAGATCAGTATAAAGATGCAGATATCATTGTCTTCAATACTGGCCACTGGTGGACTCATGATAAAACTTCTAAAGGGTAAATGCATTATTCAAGTGATAGCAAATTTGCAATTGAGGCTCATTTTCTGTTTATGGTTATCAACTTGTCTTTTGTATTCTAATTGTTTTTCTAAGTTCAAAGATAGTGCAGACCTTGTTATGAATGTTAATTAAGTCTGGTGTGAATATTTTCAGGAAGGACTATTACCAAGAAGGTAGCCATGTCTATGATGAATTGAATGTTCTTGAGGCGTTCCGAAGAGCTATAACAACTTGGGGTAGGTGGGTTGATGCTAACGTAAATCCAACCAAGTCCATAGTCTTGTTTAGAGGCTATTCTGCTTCCCATTTCAGGTAAAGTGCAAATGAATCAGTAACTCATACTTCTTTTGGTTTCACATTCATTACTATTGGTTGTTGGTTTCATTTTCATTACTCCCAAGATGAGAATGCATTTCTTCAGTGTTCATTTTTAGACCATGGAACTAGAAAGACTCGTTGATTGTATGATCTTCTTTGTTTCTATCTTGGTTATCAAATCAAAATTCAAATCATGAATTTGATGACCTATCTTCCGAATTGTGAACAAAATCTTATGAATTTCAAAATACATGATCAATAAAAATATGATATTTCTAAAGTAAAAACCAGTGATATACTATAAAAACATGAGCCGATATGATATGCAAATTTCAAAACAATTCAAGATTCAAGTCATAATCAAAATGACAAATAAAAGTGGTTGGCTACAAGTTGAAGGGAATGCTGTGATTTGTGCAATTTATCAAAATGAATTGAGATTTCTGTTGCAATTCAGTCCAGAAAATAAATGCATGACAACTCTTATTGGTCGAGTTTAGTTTAGTTTCAAATCAAGCTAGACTTGCTTGTATACAAATACTGATAACCATCGTTTTTATTTTAATGCAGTGGTGGACAATGGAATTCGGGTGGACAATGTGACCATGAAACTGCGCCCATTGATAACGAGAAGTACCTAACAGAGTACCCGCCTAAGATGAGGGTGCTGGAGAAAGTTCTTAAGAATATGAAAAATCCTGTATCCTACCTGAATATCACGAGGATGACAGATTTTCGGAAGGACGGTCACCCCTCGATATACCGGAAGCAAAATCTATCACCTGAAGAAAGAAAATCCCCGTTGAGATTCCAAGACTGCAGTCATTGGTGCCTTCCCGGTGTTCCTGATGCGTGGAATGAAATTCTCTATGCTGAACTTCTAATGAGAGAGTACCGAGATAAGCATCAGCAGAAGAGATCATAGGTAATGAACTACCAAAAAACTTCCACCTCACTTATACATTATATCCAATCAGTTCAAGTTGAAATAGATACAGATGCAATATACCATACAAAAAAAAATGCCTTTTTCCTATTTTTCTTAAAAAAGGTTAAAAAAGTTACGTGAAACAATATATATAATTAAGAGATGTGGTTACCTGGTGAAGAGAGAAGAGAATATTATGGTTATTTAGTTTGTCATTGTAAATCATACCTTGTTTTGTATCTTCATTTTCTCTCTAGCCTGAAAGGCTGATTGCTATTGTAAATCTCTAATCAACTGGATTTTTTGTTTAATGTAAACAAGTTATTGAGATGAGCTGTTCCACGGTTATCTGTCTCGAGTTAATTTTTCGGACTGATTGTTGATTTCAAATAATTTTTCTTCCTTCTGTTTAAAGGCAACAGCCCAGCATTGGATTCACCAGATAAGTGCATTTCAATGTATCCTATGTGGGTTTTATATGCTACACCGAGTCACTTATTAGTGGTTTTTTTATCTGTTTTGAAGCTAGAAACCATGTAATTAACTGTCTGCAAATTCAATAAGGCGGTATCAATGTAAAGGTTTTTTTTTTTATCTCTTTCCAGTCGCATCACAATTGCAGCCGACTATTTTGTCTGTATTTTTTCCGTAATATCACGAATTACGTTTAAACCGGAGAGTTGATGGTGACAAGCTTAATTATATCCATTTTTATAGATTTTTGGGTCCTATCTTTTGATAGTATATTGCAACTCTTTATATGCTTGAGGCATAGGAGGAATGATAGTAAGCATTGGTGCAGATGGGAGATATAATTGACCTATGAAGAAACGTTATCAGTTGAATACCCAAAATTCTATGGGGAAAATTGGATAGAAAACATAAAAAATAAAGTTACATAATCAGCACCAACAACATGTTATTCCAACCGGTAAGGGATTGTGCGCCTAACAGATTCTCCGATAGATATTAGTTATCGTTAAATGATTGTGGAAACTTTGTAGAAATAATGACTTTTTTTTTTCCTTTCGAAATCAGCATGCATTTAAATGGTATGTGCCATAAATTCAGCTGTGTGGATTTGGAGTGTTCTTTGCTTCTAACATTTTTGCCCTTAATAAATTAATCAATGTAATTTGTTCCAAACTTATAACAGCTTGTCGTATTCTAAACATGATAGGAGACCTTATTTTTATTGACAAGAACATGATAGCAAATTCTCTATTAAGCTATGGTTAGAGTTAGCAAATTATATTTTGAGTATACGTTTTAACCCACTAATTACGGATAATGCAAAGTTGTTTTTTTTTTTATGGAAGTTGATCTACTGAATAAATTTTTTGACAATTATACCGAGTTATGTTTCTGTTAAGGAAGTTGACTCATTGAGTTAGGTTTTTAACAACGACCTATTAATCACATCTCTGCCTTCAATTTAGTTTAATTTAAGCAATTTTTAGAGAAATACTCTCTCCGGTCACTATTATAAGCAAATTTCTACTTTTTAGATTTATTCAATAAATGATGTATGTGACCTACAATATAGACCACATACGTCATTTATTGAATAAACCTAAAAAGTCAAAATTTGTTTATAATAGTGACCGGAGGGAGTATTAACGAGTACCATGACAACATTGCTTAATGTTCTAGAATACTAGAATACTTCCCCGTCGCAAATTATTGTCATTATAGTAAAATATTTTTGTCTCAAATTATATATCATTTTAAAATATTAATGAAACAATAATGCTTCTTTTTCCCTCTAAAACAAACCCTTCTTTTCTTGTTACGTGTTACTATTTTATAGCATTTCATTATTAATAAAATGTTCAATACAATGAGGTATATGGTAATAAATCTTGAGACTAGGTGATAACGTGGCAACCTCTGCTAAGGTGTGAACTACATCATTTGCTTGTCGTCTACTAAACTCGACCTTAGAGTTTGTAAAGTGTGTTGTAAACAACTGTCGGCATGCCGTAAGGATATGACCGGTCTTTGTTACGTCTTACTATTTAGTACTCTATCTTTTTTCAGTTTTTTTGATTTAGGTTTTCTATACCATTAATGAAGGATGTTTTTGTAAATTTACTCATATTTTCTCTTCACCATACAAAATTAAATATATTTGTTAATTTATGTGAAATTGTCAAAGTGATAAATAGTTTAGGATGGAGGGAGTAGTCGAGATGGTTTCTCTCGCTATATTCAACATTTCCCTTGAATCAATAATATACTTTGCAAGGAGTCAAATCCAAAAACAAAATTTCATCACAATGTCTTCCAAAAGGATTTTCTGACGCATATTCTATGGTGTAGCTTGTTGGAGATTGTGAGATTAGAGAAAATAGACTGTGAGATTAGAGTAGTAAATTTTGGAAGTAAATGTTATCGAGTAAAATTTGAGTTAAAGAAATGGTTCATATTGAGCAACTATACCTTTGAAGTGATCATTTGTAAAAACATTTAAAAATAAATTTAACGATATTTTAATGCAAATACATAGTCAATAAACAATTTCTTAATCTGTGTACAAATCCCTTATCCTATCAAAGATATAAAACTGATGGAGTGGTTAAAGACACATTTAGCTCTACATGCTGACGTCTTACTAGTATTATTATTATTATTATTATTATTATTATTAACTAGTATATTTTGTTGAAGAGAGACACACTAGAATGAGACATGTGCACTATTAAGAACGAGAGTAATAACACGATTAGAGGAGTTTAATAGAGAAAGCTATATTAGTCACTTGAAAGATATAGAGAAGATACATGTGTCATCGTTTTAGTAGTAAACTAGACTTTTGACCCGTGCGCGCACGGGTCATATCGACCGCATTAAACATCAATAAATTATATTATATATTTTCATTGATGTTAAATAAGTCATGGAACTTGATAAAAAAAAAAGAAATCATAGAAAAATAATTGTATTACCCTTAAATGTAGTACGATAAACATTCATATTTTTTGGAAATATAATGAGTCGCAAACATTAGTTAAACTAATTTTGGGAATGAGATGCAAACATTAGTTATAGACCGCATTTAACGTTACAATAACGTCTTCACAATCTTCATTGATTATCAATGTATCCACGTGTCTTTTAAAAAACACATAAAATTAATATCTTTTAAGGACATTTGAATCTTCTATACCCAAAAAAAAGGACATTTAAATCTTATCAAAGCTTCCATTTTAGTTTTAACGGATCTGAAAATCGAATTTATTAAATTTATTTGCTTGCCTCGACACCAAAAAAGTAAAATAAGTATAAATAATAATTTAGTCAAAAATTAATTTATAATAAATAATGAAATATGTAGTTAATAAAAAGTTCCCCCAAAAAAAGGGGAATTCATCTTGAGACAATGTTCAACTACAAAATTGTTACGTTAGCCCAACAAAAGTTTCATTACCCCAACAAAAGTGAAACTCTTGGAACTAACATGATACTTTGTAAAATTCTTTTGCAAAGTATGGTGTTACGCAAATATCTAAACTAATGCTTTCAGTTCATGTTTTAATTCCTTAATCATGATGATTTTTGTGACTCAAGAATTTTTTTTGAATAGTGCTAGTAACACACTCACTCTTTTATTGATGAAGAACATCTGAGTTCCTTCACCTTATGTTGATCTCTTTTCGAAAGTGGTGAAACTCACATGTATTTCATCAAATAGGAGTCGGTGTTGAAAAGATTGTATTAAAATGAGTGTTGCTAGTGTTGCTTAACTTTTTTTTATAACTAAGATGTGCCTAAGAGATTATGGTTGATGTTAAAGTTATATTAGATATACAACCATTCTGTAGTGCAATTAATTTGGTTGATGCTAAAAGGATTGTAAAAAAAAGGCTGAAGATCATAAGAATAATAGGAAGCTAGTGAGATACAGCAAACGAATATCAAAGACAATGGGTTGCTTGTTTATAAACATAAAACTTAAGTTATGGTACACATTAGAATAGTTCCACAAAGTTAGCCAAATCAACTCTAGCCATCCTTTTCTGCCTAGCTGCAATTCCTCTCCCTGCTTCACATTTTGCACATCTGAGTCTTTATATGGCGTGTCCTTTTTGTATATATGGGTTAAACACATGAATGAAATCCTCCCTATCTTCAAGCTGCAAACAAACTGAACATAAACTTTAACATGAAAACAAGCATGTTTGATTTTTAAAGTATTATTAAGAGATGAAATGAACACTAAACTAAGAGTAAGCAAATAAACAAAACAATATAATTAAATTAAGATTACAAAATCATGTTAGTCTTTGTTTAACAGTTCAAACCTAACAAACAGTACCAAGTCCGCAAAATAAGAAGGGTCTCACTGTTGAAGATAAGAGAAATATAAAAGATAAAAGTCATTAACAACCAAAATAGCAATATTTTAGTATAAACACAAACAGTTTGAAGCCAACTTTGCAACAAACTTAACTAACCGTAGCCATCCTATAGTAGCAATGCTAGAATAACAAAAGAGGCGAAAATACAAATAGATAGAGTTCAAAACAAAAATGGCAACAGACAATGACAAACTATTATAACATTACAATTATTCACTCACCCCCACCTTTACTTTGTCCCGTTTACTCAACATAGCACTACTTTAATGCATAAATGAAAGGCATAAAAAAGATATGTACAACACATTTCCACTCTCAACACCACATATTTTTAAGAAACAAAAATACAATAACTATTGATACCTTAGGATTAGTAAAATATTTGAACTTCTGCAAAGATGCCTGAATCGCCAGGTTCACAGAATTTAACTTGAAACTTGAAGTTGAAGAACTCTATAAATTATCTTTGGCAATATAATAAAGTAATCAACTTATTAACCATAAATTTATAATAAATCAGTAACCAAAAATCTATAATAAATCAAAGACTACCACGCTTTACTTTGTACGCCTCCAGTCTTGAAAACATGTCAATATTTCACATAATGTTGAATAAAGCCATAAGTATTAATAACACAGTGAAGGTTTAAACAAAGAGCGAGCAAGAAAGTACTCGTATGTGAGTTCTAGCTCCACATTTGAGTCCTCGTAAGCCATATGCCTATCTGCTGAAATTGCAGCTATGCACAACAACAACAAAAAAGTGGTGGTTCATGTGGCCAGGCTAACCAGGCATTGTGGGCTAGAAGTGCTGCAGCCTGTTATCCCTCCACTGTCAAGAGCCGGTGGTACACGCTGCTCTGTAAAGCCAGCCTCACGCAGTGTCCACCAGTCTAGGACCAAGGAGACTCAAGCCTTCGCCTAGGTCCCATTGGCCAACTCTCAACTTGGAGCGGGCAGGCCAGCATAGTGCATCCGCTAACCCAACTTGGCAAATCCTATGCCATGTTCCACCACATTGTTGCCCCCATGGCAAATCCTATGCCATGTTCCACCACATCGTTGCCCCCACTTGGGTTACAAGTTGATGTTATCCAACTCGGCACACTGACAGCCTTGTCAGAAGGTTATAAAGACTTGTTTCTTTTATGAAATACACGATGTGGGACTTATAAATGTTAACTAAAACTTCTTGCTGTTCAACTTTCAGCATGTTCAAGTTTCATTGCTGGCTTAAGCTTTTGAATTAAATGTTATATGATAATTTTATTGTTGTAGGTTTCAAGGCTTCGTTGTGTTTAAGCTTTTGAGCTCTCCTTCTAAGACAGCCCTAATTAATACCCATATATATCTAATGCTATGGTAGAGGAAGACATATAGGCTTTTTAGGAATGACATTTGTATAAGGGTGCAAAAGACTCCTCCAAAGTTCATTTTAATTGTATTCCATTTCACAATTTACAAGTGATGTGAGTGTGGGTTAGAATCACCACAATTTTCTGGACAAAACCACATCTTAACTAATTGATGATCATGTGAAACAGATCATTCCTTAGACCAAGCTATCAACACAAGATTGTGAAAAAACAAGCATAAGAATTGTTTATTCTCATTTTCTAAATATAATGACAGATTAAGCCTTAAAGCACTAAAAGATGGTTTTTGTCATATATTTTCTTAATGTTGAATTAATTCCATTGTAATTTGGTCGATGAACACTCGAATTTTTTTTCAACCAATATAGCTGCAATGTCATTTTTGTTTACATACCACAATTAAAACTAATATTTATAAATTAAATAATTTTCAAAATCTTACAGTTTTAAAAATGTATGTGATCCTTAAAAAAAATCTACTTGATATGCATACATATCTTATTTGTGTTCATATTCAAACTGATTCAAATTGAAACAGCAAATTGATATAAAAAACTGCAGAAAATTGAATATTACTGGATAAAAAACTGCAAATAGACCACAAATTTTATTGAGTTGCGACTGAAATAACCAATCTATTGTGTCATGTCTATCCACCGTAGCAAATACCTCTTTATAATCAACCCCATATTCTTGCTTATAGCCTTTAACTACTAGCCGAGCCTTGTATTTACCCACGTTACCATCTGCATTGAGCTTTGGCTTATACACCTGTTTTACTCCAATAGATTTCTGTCCCTTTGGAAGATTTGTTAATTCCCAAGTGTTGTTTTTCTCTCTTGCTTTAATCTCCTCATCCATGGCCTTCTGCCACTTTGACTCTTAGATGGCATGATGAAAAGCAATATGATCATGATCTGAAAAATAAAGCAAAATGAGAAAATGGATATCAATTTTATTAACTCCACTAGTCTCATAATCTTGCATCCATGTTGGTCTTCTTCTTGTGCGTTGAAGTATAGATTCATTTGACACTTCATCTTCCACTTCTTGTGCATTTGTCAGAGAGCAGATGGTGAACTAGTGATTATAGAACTTGAAGGCTGATTGTATTTTTCTTCTTCAACTTCATGAGATACTGAAATGTACTCTCCAGTGCTATTAACAGTCCACTTCCATGTTTTGCTTTTGAATGCTCGCTGACACCAAGAAATATACATTTCTCGGCTTTAGCATTGAGCTTTTTCTTCTTTTCATTAGGAACATGGGCCTGCTAGTTTGTGTCCTTTCCAAGCTTCTTCAGCTGGCATGTTCTTCACTGCCAATGTTGGACTTCTATTCAATATGTGGATGCTCCAATTAACAACTCAGGCCAAAAACATTTTGGAGTGACTTATCTAGACAAGATGCTTTGGACCTTGTTTAGAATTGCACGAATCTTTCTGTCACAAACCCCATTCTGCTGTGGTGTATAAGCCGCAGTTAATTGTCTTTGGATGCCGTTCGTCTCACAAAAGTTAGAAAATTCTAGTGAGTTGAATTCTTTCCCATGATCCATTCGCAACACCTTAAGCGGTCTACCAGTTTCATTCAGTTCCATTCCATGTATCTCATGCATCCATTTCCCTAAATCAATCAATATAGTGCTACTATTTTCCAATGGGGCCAAATCACGTTCCTTTTATAATTCCGCATATTCCAAATATAATCAGTGCTATAATTCCAATCGGTGCTATTATATATTCAGTGACGGATCCATGAATTTTTTTAAATTTGTTTTTAAATCATGTCAGAATGATGTGTTGCAGTGGATTTCATATTATCATCAAACAAACCATAAAACAAAGGAAATTGATTCATAAAAACAAAAGTAACAGTTTCATTGATCATAACAGAATTACAGACATTCAAATTGACAATAAAAGCATAAAAATAAACGACGATAAAAGGGTAGATAGATAGAAAAGCTGGAATCAACCCTAGCCATGATGAGGTGGTGGAAATCGTCCCTCTTTTGTTGCAGCCTCTTCCTCTTGATTGAACCTGATGATCATCTCCTGCTCACAAAACGCCTGAAGCCTCCTCTTACCCTGCAGATACTCTTGTAGTCGGTCCCTACTACCCCCAAACCGCTCATACACCGACTGAGGATGTGCTTGCCTATACGCCTGGGCGGCATCCATTAAGGATGGCCCAAAGTAGGGCCCATCAAGATACAAAGAATCAGAAACATCTAACACAAAGTTCACCATCCCCAACATGAAGCTTCTGTACATCTCCTGATCCATTGGTTGAGGTGGTTGTTGGGGCTGTGGTGGTGGTGGTGCATTGCCATTTGCAGAGCCTGGTGCCATGGGTAGAGAAGAGAAGAGTGTTGTGATTGGAAGTGGATTTTGGTGTACGGGTATGTTCACAGAAACTCCCTTATATAGATGCCGCCAAATCGCGGCACGATTTACATGTATCGCATTACGATTTTGATGTAACGGATAAATTTTTTAAATTGCCTTGCCACGTCACCCAAACAAACTTTCGTTGTTTTTATTTTTTATTTTTTTTTAATCTTCTACTTTGGAAATCTAAAGGTTTTCCATTCTGTTCAATTTATTTTTTGGATTATTTAATTTATTTTTTGTTTGGTTTAAATTCAACAAGATCTGTTTTATTTTTGTTGGTTTTTTCGAGTTTTTTAATTTATTTTGTAGTTTACTATGATTGATCTATCTTCCAATATTTTTTGAGGTTTTAATTGGTTTGAAGTGATTGCAAATTTGCAATTGAAGCTTATTTTTTGTTTATTGTTATTATCAATCGGTCTTTATAATTGATTTTAGAAGGGTCCATTTTAGAGGGGTATTCATAATTGATTTTCTCGGTTCCAAGATAGGGGAAACCTCCTTATGAATGTTGATTTTCTAGGTCCATCAGCAAGAACGTAGCCATTTCTATATGATGAGATGAATGTTCTTGAGGCGTTCCTAAGAGCTATGACAACTTGGGGCAGGCCGCAGGTGGGTTAATGCCAACATAAATCCAACCAAGTCCATAGTCTTGTTTACAGGCTATTCTGCTTCTCATTTCAGGTAAAGTGCAAATGGATTGGTGACTTTGAACTTCTGGGCTCATATTTATTACTCTTGATTTCATTTCCATTACTTGCAAGTTGACTCATTGATCATCATATAATCTTCTTTGTTTCTATCTTCGTTATTAAATCAAAATTCAAATCATGAATTTGAAGACTTATTTTCTGAATAATGAACAATGACTTGTGAATTTTAAGATACACGATCAATAAAAGTATGATATTTCTAAAGTAAAACCCACTGATATACTATAAAAACATATATAAGTTTAAGAGAATGTTGTGATTTGTGCAATTCATCAAAATGAATTGAGATTTCTGTTATTTGCTACAAAACACTCAAAACATCTATGAAGTTGTATGATTTAGGATAAAAATAAATTGTAACGACTTGATAAAAATAATACAAAAAATTTCTCAATCCAACGACAACTCCTCTAATTGACTTCTAATGCAAAGAATTGCACAAAAAACATAGCTAAAAACATCATATGTTATTCCATCATCAACATCAAATAACACTTATGGTGAACTTATGACTATTTTCTACGGTTTGAGCCTAGCAAGGAATAATGGTTGCACCTATCTTTGTAGCTACTTTGATTCTAAAACTGTTATTGATATCATCACTAAGCCTTCCAATAAGTAGCATTGTTATGCCGCAATGATTGCTAGCATCAAAGAGTTGTTAAATTTGAATTGGGAAATGAATCTTTCTCACACTCTTAGAGAAGGGAACACATGTGCAGATTTTCTTGCACAGTTTGGTTCTAGAAATGACATCAAGATGAAGATTTGGAATCACCTTCTTGAAGGCTTCACAGACTTTGCACAATTTGATGCCTCAAGGATGATGCATCCTCTGCCTTGGTCCTTTCCCAATGTTTTTCTCGCTTTTGCATTTCTACAGAAAAAAGTGCACTTTTGATTTCTTTTTAAATTTTTTTTAAAGTTTTGGTCTTCCCATTTTAAAAATCAGGTTTTTTTTCCCTCCCAATTTCACATTTCTTAGAATTCCACCGCATCCCATTTTGGGGTCATGCTCTATGATGTGGTCTTGAGTGATATGTTATAATGGAGATTTCAAAAGGATGGCTTGCGGTTCGAACACATAAAAAAATACACAATTGTCTTGCACCAGTGTAGTGACTAGGGATGGGAATAGGCCAGACCGGCCTACAGGGGCCTACGGCCTAGCTTACGACAGATCAGGTCAGGCCAGACTTTTTTCTTAAATAGAGAAGGTCTAGGCTCTTTTAAAAGTCTATTTAGCTTAATATGCCAGACCACAGACCATTCACAAAGCCTTTTAGACCTATTAGGTCGGCCTATTTAAGTAAATATGAATAATATTATCTATTATTATTTTATATTTTGTACTTTGAATTAAAATAAGAATGTGTTAACTTTTTCAGTAATTTAAGCTTATTAGCATAAATTAATTTTTTGCATATTTAAATGTATTATTATAAACTAGAATTGAAATATGATACAATATATAGTCAACCTAAAAACTCACGTTGATTATCAAAAGAGAGTTTAATCTTATTGATATATTAGTTCGCTAGTCTATTTACACTTAGATCACATTGTTGATTTAAAGATGTTCATATGAAATAGGCTTTTAAACAGGCTAGCAGGCCGTATCAGGCTTTCAGAAGGCCAGACTCAGTCCTAAAAAGTAATCCTATGACAGGCCGCATGCCAGGCTCAGACCTTCACAAAAATTGGCAGGCTAGACTCAGGCCTTACAAAGCCTAGCTCGGCCTAGCCTATTCCCATCCCTAGTGACTGCCTAGCAGTTAGATCTAAATTTAAATAAATATAATAAATTTAAATGTAATATGGGGTTTGCTAGGATACACCCACTAGTTTTTAGTAAGGTGTGTTTTAGCAAAGATATAACCAAAAAGTTGTTAAATACACCTTAAGGTGAATGTTGCTAAAACACACCTAAAAAATAAGTGGGTGTATGTTAGCAACTCCTATAGACATTTGTTAGAATACACCCACTTATATTTTTAGAAGGTGCGTTTTAGCAAGTTATAACTAAAAAGTAGTTAAATACACCTTAAGATGTAGCTTGCTAAAACACTCTCACATAAAAACTAGTGGGTGTGTTCTAGCAAATCCCTATAAATTACACCGATGTAATGTTACACCGCTCAATATTGTTTTACTCGATGCATATTTTTTAAATTTGACCGTTGAATTATATGTTTATGGGTCTTGTTAACCGGTGCCCCGGAGCACTAGTTAAGAAACTAAAAGTAGAAAGAAAAGACAAGATTTATATTGAAAAGAACATTTTTTTCAACTTTCAAAAAGTATAATATACAATTTCTGAGGTAATATTTCCTTTTATAACTCCTTAACAAGTGCCCCAGGGGCACTTGCTAACATTTCCCTATGTTTATATCACATAGATCATTCACGTAAATTTTTACGAAAATCTAAAATCATTTCGTATGTTATTGAGATACATCAAGATTAACGGTTTATGCACTTTTATAGAACACGGTTAATCTTGTTATATCTCACTAACACACAAAATTATTTTAGATTTTCGTAAAAATTTACATGAATGATCTATGTGATATAAACATACAATCCAACGATCAAATTTAAAAAATATGTTTCGAGTAAAACGATATTGAACGGTGTAACATTGGTGTAACATTACCGCGGTGTAATTTGATCCCTCCTCTCTCTCTCTCTCTCTCTCTATATATATATATATATATATATATATATATATATATATATATATATATATATATATATATATATATATATCTGTGTGTGTCTGTTTGTGTGTGTGGTTTTGCTAGAAGACACCTTTTATGAAGGTGTCTTTTAGTAGGTTATAACTAAAAAGTGGATAATCACACCTTGAGGTGTGACTTGCTAAAAAACACCTCTAAAGGGTGTCTTCTAGCAAAATTCAAAAACTTAGTGGGTTTGAGGATTTTCTTTAATTTGTTGAGTAATGTGATGTTGTTGTGTTGTAATGGAGATTAAATACGAAGGGTTTTAGGTTCAAGTACATGAGAAAAAGGCGCAAACGAAGGAAAAGTAAACGTAGATCGTCATCCATAATTGTCTTTTACTGGTGTAATGACTACCTAACAGTTGTTGAATCTAAGATTTTAATCCAGCTACATTCATTTACATTCAGATCCAACTGTTAGATATCCACTCCATCGGTACAAGACAATTTCGGTTCAAGTACATGAGAAAAAGGCACAAACGAAGGAAAAAGTAAATGTAGATCGTCAACCATAATTGTCTTTTACTGGTGTAGTGTCCACCTAGCAGTTGTTGAATCTAAGATTTCAATCCAGCTACATTCATTTACACTCAGATCCAGCTGTTAGATATCCACTACACCAGTACAAGACAATTGTGGTTGGCGATCTTATGCTTACTTTTGCCTTCATTTGTGCCTCTTTTCATGTGTTTGAACCTCAAGCTTTTCCTATAAAATCTCCACTATCACATGACTCTCACATCACTCAACAAAAAATAAAAAAATATATACCTCAAACCCAAATAGCTAGCTAGCTTCATTTCCATAATGAAAATATTTTTTGCCCAGTATTTTACCAATCCATCAGCATCCATAAGTAGCACTCTCATTTCTTCTTCTTTTCATCCTCAAATGTAAACATTTCAAAACAAATCACTACTTCCTAGATTAATAATATTCACGTATTTGTCAATAGTGAAAAACTAGTTGTCTTTCCTTTAACTTTTTATCTCACGCTTGTACCAAAAAAAAAACTTTTTATCTCACGCCTAGTTATTTCGTGCCATATAGTTTCATGCATCTATTTTCCTCAAATGAAATAACCTCATCAATGCTATTACTTTCCAATCTCAAAGGGAAGAATATAGGAAGCATGTACATATGATTGGTTAAAATTAATACCATACGAGTAAAAAAGGCAAAAATTGTTGGTAATTAATTTTTAGTCTTCCTATATTCTTCCCTTTGAGCTTGAACTTAAGGAGTATTTGCAATTATAAATGGAACATAACTTTTCCCCATTGGAAAATAGCAGTCTTCATGAGACTGATTCATTGGAGGAAATGGATGCGATATTATATGGTGTTGAATAATGTTAAGAGTCCCACATCGGTTAGGAGATGGCCTGACAATGTGTTTATAAGTGAGGCAATCCTCACCTCACAAGCCGGTTTTGTTGGGTTATGTTAGGCCCAACTACGATATCTAAGAAATAATTAGGTGTGAGATAAGGAGTTGACAAAAATGACAGAAAGACAGCTACTCCCTCCGTCCCTTAATGTAACCACCCATTTGATTTTATTTTTGTCCCTAAATGTAACCCCCTTTTCAAATTACTAGATGCATTTATTACTTTTTTCCTAAACATACCCCTAATTAATACTACTAACTTGTCTTGAAATACTCCCTCCGTCCCTATATGTAAACACTCTTTTATTAGAGGGAAATGGTGGTTACATATAGGGACGGAGGGAGTATGAATAGTCAAATTTAATACACATACAAACAAAGGACAATTTGGTAATATTAATACACAAAACAGACACATTAATTACACTGACAACTTTTCTTAAGAAATGTGAAAAATGCAAAGGGGGGTTACATTAAGGGACGGAGGGAGTACTATTCAATTCATTGTTTTCAGAGACATGAACATTATTAACCTAGGAAATAGTATTGTTTTCTTTGAAGAAAGACAGCTACCATTCAATTCATTGTTTTCAGAGACATGAACATTATTAACCTAGGAAATAGTATTGTTTTCTTTGAAACTTTTAGAGTTGAGGATGAGAAAGAAGATGAGATAGAAGTTCTAGCTAGTTGTGGACGATGATGGGTTTGTAACATACTGTGCAAAAAAAAAAATATCCATTAATCTTGTACAATGCAGTGCCTACCCAACAGTTAGATCTGAATGTCAAGAATTTGTGTCTCAATGTTAGGAATCTTCTATCCACTTAGAATAGTACATACACACCACATTACCTTAATATTAATACTACTATTACAACCTTACATGTTTGCTTTTTTTTTTTTAATTTGAAAGATTTTATAGGAAAAGCGTGAGGTTCAAATGCATGAAAAGAGGCACAAATAAAGGAAAAAACATGTATGGATCGTCAACCGCAATTGTCTTGTACTGGTGGAGCGACTAACTAACAGCTGGATTTGAATGTAAATGAATGTAATTGGATCTTAAATTCAACATGTGGATGTCGAGTCTTATAGTTGCAACAGAGAATCGAAATTCATAAAAACATGCAAACATGTAAGATTGTAATAGTAGTAGTAATAGTTATATTGAGGTAGTGTGGTGTGCATGTACCTTGCAAGGTGGACGGAGGATTCCGATCACATTAGGATACATATCGAAGTGGTGGATGATGACATGGAATGCATTAACACACAACGACTGAAGTATCATCCTTGGGTCCACATGACCACAAAGAAGAAACTTAGTGTATGTATTTTGAATGGTATAACACCTTGATTTTGTTGAAACTCTAAGGTAAAAAATTTGTCAAATTTTAATTGTCTTATCGTGATTTTGTTAATCCGAAAATACACTTAATGTTACAACTAATTCTCATTGTTATTTGTGAACTAGTTCATTACTCCATCTGTTTCAAAATGAGTGTCGCTTTAGCCAATTGCACACAGATTAAGGAATGGAATAAAGTAGTCAAATGACATAAGAATTTTACCAAATTATCCTAATCAACTATTGGTTTGTTTTTCATTAAAGAAAAAATAATACTTTGGAAGTAGTGTAACATAATATTAATTGAAGGGTACAATTGAAAAGAAAAAGTTATTATTGCATTGGAAACTGAAAGTGACATTCATTTTGAAACAAATTTTTTTTTTTTGCTAAAACGTCACTCATTTTGAAACGGAGGGAGTATAAAACTATGGTTAATGAGGCTAATTAATTTGATTGAAATAGTGCACTTTAAATGATTATTTGAGTTAGGGTCTTGCTAACAAGGGTCTTAAGAACACCTGTTAAGGATTAAAAAATAGAAACAATAGACAACTTTCATGTAGAAAAAGTTGTTTTTTAACGTTTTAATAAGTTGAATACACAAATTTCAAGATAAAACTTCCACGTTAAGCTTCTTATCAAGTGCCGTAAGTGCACTTGTTAGCATTTCCCTTTAAGTTATCGTATTCTCATATTGATACCGATAGAAGATTACTAAAAAATGTTTAGATATTATGTTAATCTCATATACTACCTCCAATCCTATATAAGAAAAAGTTAAGTCAACAAAGTTGATGTATTTGTTCCAAATTTTAAATCAAATCCAACATTGTCTTATACATACAAATACAATCAGAGGGAGTACTAATTTGATAATTCTTGATGGAGTATCTTATATTATCATTTTTTTACAAAGATAAGATGTTTTTTTCACGAATAAAAGATAACCAAAGTCCAAGAAAGACATGCTATAGGGGTCATGTGCGGGGCCAAAACACCAACACAACCAGCTTAACAATTAACACTAATTTAAACTGCAAAATGGGGTTTAAAATAAGGTTTTTTTTTTGACAAAAAAATAAGGTTATTGTAATGATCATTTTATTTTATTTTTGACAAAATGATTTTATTTTTTTGTTGTATCTTGCTCCTTACAAGATCTACATTACTTATAAATCAAGAAAGTATAAAACAGCTAAACATTAGTAATTTATTATAAACCTATCTAACCCCAACCCGACATGTTAAGAAATAAATCATGGGCTTCATTTCACGTTTTAATCGACAAAATCATTGGTAATAATTGACAAACAAAAAAAGGTCATTCTTTCCATCAATTGCACTGAAGATAATAACGAACAAAACAAACGAATGATAAAGAACAAATAAAAAATTTAGGAAAAGAAACTCATGTACATAAAGGGAAAAAAAAGGGGGTACGTGAAGTTGAATGTTCTTTGTCCTCTTTGATATTACCACTTTTTTTTTTTGTTACGATAATTTGATATATCACTCATTGATTAATTATATCTAAAAGGCTTAAATATGTTTTTCGTCCCTGCAAATAGGGGTCGCTTAAAATTTCGTCCCTGCAATCGCTAATCCTTTTTTTTTGCCCCTGCACAATTTAATCAGTTAAAAATTCGTCCCTTGACCAAGTTAATGACTGCCACGTCATCAAATTAACAAAATTGCATGGGAATTGACGAAAATACCCCTGACTTATTTTTTTTTTGTTTTTTTTTCCTTAAAAAAAAAATTCAGTTTTTTCCCGAATTTTTTTTACGATTTTTTCCCGAAAATTTTTCAGTTTTAATTTTAACAGTTTTTTTCCGAATTTTTTTTTTGACTTTTAAATATTTTTTCAGATTTTTTTAATTTAAAAAAGAATTTTAAAAATTTTGGAAAAAAATTTTTTTGAAGGAAAAAAAAAATTAGCCCAGGGGTATTTTTGTCAATTCCCATGCCATTATGGTAATTTTGATGACGTGGCAGTCATTAACTTGGTCAAAGGACGAATTTTTAACTGATTAGACTTTGCAGGGGCAAAAAAAAAGGATTAGCGATTGCAGGGACAAAATTTTAAGCGACCCCTATTTGCAGGGACGAAAAACATATTTAAGCCTATCTAAAATAAGAAAATTGGGCCAATCATATCATGAAAAATCTGATAAATTATAGGCTATAGCCAAGGGCAATAATCTGGGCTTCACAAGAGACAACATGAAAGAGAGTTGATAAGAACCGTTGTCATTATTGGCGGTGCCCACCGGTGGTAATCGAGATGGTTTGTTTAGTGGCAGTGGTTCCGGTGGTGTTGGTGGCGACCCTTTCACAAGAAGGACACATAGTGAGAGTGGTAGCTGGAAGTTGCATGTAGAATGGTTGAGAAGTTTTCAAAGCTCTCAATTCTTGAAGTTCCTTTTGTAACCTTTTATTTTCTTCTGTTAGAGTCTCACAACATCTTTTTAAGTACTCACAATCCACTTCCGTTTGCTTTAACTTGGTCCTGCACATTATGTTTTTCATTTTTTTATTAGGAAAAAACTAAATAGATATATTTTTTCAATTTTTTTAATAGAAGAAATAAACAAAATAAATATTTGGTTTATGACAAAAAATAATAACACAGAAAAGATAATGTGCCCTTAGTTACCTTGCTCTTCTATTCTGAAACCAAACTTCTACTTGACGTGGACGAAGATTTAATTGTTTTGCCAGAGCAAGTTTCTGTTTCTGCAGATTTGGGTAATATATGATTAATGAGATATACCTAAAATAACAATATTTATTTCTTAAAAAAAACAATATATATATATATATATATATAGAGAGAGAGAGATCCAGAATTTTTGAATAGTGGGGGCGCCATATATAAAATTATCCTCTGCGATTTTTTATATTATATAAATTTTGAATGATTTCTCATTTTCAATATTAATAAAAATATCTTTTTCTATATAAATAACTAAATAATCATTTAACTGGTCACCTCTCACGATTTAACATTTGATTCTTGATAATATTCATATTATCAAGAAAGAATTTGAGATAATAAAAATATATTTTTCTATATAAATAACTAAATAATCATTTAACTGGTCACCTCTCACGATTTCACATTTGATTCTTGATAATATTAATATTATCAAGAAAGAACTTGAGATATATGATGATATGTGTGGGCCAAAAGAGAAATAATTTGTGATAAGTGTGGGTCATATGGTCAAAATGTCAACTATAGATACATTATAGTATTATTCTACTAAAAAAAGTGTTTCTAAAAATTTTGTGTAGGCACAAGCCCCCACTTGAAGGTTTTTCCTCCATGTATTGCATGATAAAAATCTTTAACTAAAATAAGAAAGAGAAAGTGAAACAAATGAAATGTTGTTAGAGAGGGTGTTATTATTACCGGATTGAGAGTGGTGTGTTCTTTGAAGCTATCTTCAAGAAAAGCTGATTGTTCCTTAGAGAGTCTGAGTTTCTTCCTTGTGGACCCATTTTCTTCATCATCGCTGGTATTTCTATCCGCACCCTCTTCTCGACTACTGTTTCTGGCTGCAGCATCACCATTACCATTCATGATAGAAAAATCCATCTGATAATATGACGCTGCACTATTCGGGGATGAAACTGCAGCTCCCTCGTCGGTAGTATCCTCCACGGACGCCAACCGGAATTGGTTCACATCCGATACTCTCACCGGTTCCACACCAACTGCAGCCGTAAACATACACATATAAGTATAGTTACTTAAAAAATAGGGGTCAAAAAAATTGTTATCAATAACAATGATATTAATGATCATTTTACTACTATCTTCATACGTGTGATGTTACAATATCAAACTCTTCGTAAACTCGATTAGCAACAAATAATTAATTAACATTTGTCTATACAAAACTACGAGGAAACAAGAGGGTGTTTACTTGCACCATTAAGCCAGGGAATTCGAAGAAGTGGAGAAGGCTGGGAGTGAAGGACCGGTGTTGAAGGAAGAAGATTGAGCTGAATGGGTGGATCTGAGGAATCACTTTTTTGGTTTAAGGATTTTTCAGCTAAACCGTGTTCTTCAAGTGGTATGCAGAAAGTTTTGTTGGGTAATTTTGTAGGGTTTTCAAACAAAGAGAATGTTTTCGGTGTGTCGCCTAAGCTCAAAGCCAGCTCCATCGGTGATTGAACTAAAGTTTTTTTTGCTATGCTATGAGGTTGAGAAATTCAAGAGAATCGTTTCTAGTATTCCAAAGGGAGAAGAGTAGAAAACTATAGGTTTTTAAAAGGAGAACCCGAATTGACCAAACAAAAGAGGTCTAGACTATAGAGTGAGGACTGAGGAAGCAAAGGTTATATATATATATATATATATATATATATATATATATATATATATATATATATATATATATATATATATATATATATATATATATATATATTGTGAGTTTGTGTTTAAAGCCTAGGAAAGTCACATTTCTAAAATCAAATTAGTATTTGAACAATAGTTGAATATTATTTAAATGGTCTTTCTAACGAATGCCTAACGAGACACAAATACTTTTTAATTAGGATTTTAAATCAAGAAATTATTTTTTAAAAAAGTTAAATATTTATATTTTCAATGCATAGCTAACAGGTGTCCTTAGGCCATTTGTTAAGAAACTAACAAAATAAAACAATTGATAAATTATAGGTAGAAAATGTCCATTTCTAAAGTTTTAAAGTGTCGAATGTAGTATCATTTTTAGAATAAAATTTCTTTTTAAATTTCTTATTAAGTATCTAAGATCACTTGTCAACATTTTTCTAATTATACATAGGGATCCAATTTGAGTTAAGGGTCAATTTAAGATAAGAACAAAGGCCCCTGCTACAAAGAGACAAGGCGAGAATATAACCTGCTCCTGTTGTCTTATATATATTGATGACTGCCGAGTTTATGCCTTTGCACTTGGCTGGCCCTCTCATCACCCCATGATAGTCATCATCATTTTCATTACCGACATGCATGATGCTGAAAGACAATGGTGTACTCAAATACTCAAAATGGTTTCTAACTTTTAAATTTATTTTATAGTAGTAGTACTATATAGGTTTGTTTAAGAGACACGATAATCTTTTTAATTGTATGAAAATCATGAGTGAGGTTAACTTTGTGAGCTAGAAGACTCTTGGCTTGGTTAAGTTACACTCCTATTTTATACTATGTTTTCAATCACGTAAATTAGTATATAATGCAATATAATAGTGAGTAATTAATACTACTATCAACAAGAACAAGTAGACAAAATGATGTAGTAATATTATTTTAAGGATAGTAGACAAAATGATGTAGTAGTACTTATATATAATATTTTTTAAGGATAGTACTAGTACTTATAATTGAACATTTTAACAAGCGTGACGTTAGTGAACCAATGAATAAAAATTGGAGGAAACGGATGAGTGAGATGATTAGCAACGAGGTTTTAATTTTACCAATCTGATACAATAGCTAGTTAGTTTTTGGGTATGCTAACTAGTGTCTCCGAAACACTAATCAAAGAAGCAAAAAAGGTGAATTTTTCTTTGAAAGCAACATTTTCTACAGTTTTAAGTATTTAATTACACAAGTTCGAAGAAATTCTTACCATATTTGTTTCCATTAGTGTCCCAGAGACACTAGTTATCATTTTTCTTAATTTTTTTGGGGTCATACTAATAGATGAGTAGGGGTGAAAATGAGTTAGGTCGGACTGGGCTTTGTTAGGCCTAAGTCTGATTCTACCTTAAAAATTATAGGTCTAAGTTTGTCCTATTACCCGTTATATAAGTGATGTAAGACTTTTCCTACACGTCATATAACTATGTACACGTGAGTATATATAGGATCGTTTCCACAGGGAGTTACGTTTAATCATAAGCATTTACACAATCGTTCACATTAAGGGTTTGGATATAATTTGTTTGTTTGTAACACTATATCCATATTTGACACTAAAGTAAAAACGAGAGGGGATCGAACTATTTCGCTTGCGGTATAAGATAACGAGCAAGCATAACAGCAGCAATCTCTCGATCGATTAACAGACTCTAGCTTTATAACCAATATTATTACAATCATTTCTACAATATCCTTCGTGTCCAAAGCGACATCGTTATTTCTAGGTTATCGTTTAAACATTCGTGTCCAAATTCCTTAAACGATAACAAAGTCGATCGGATGACTTAATCGACCGTGTCCAGCCTGATTAAGTATCCGAAAGCATTAAAAGCTTGATTAAAAGTAATTATCAAAGGTTTACAAACTTGTCAAGAATGATATAACATAAGATAGATTGTTATTCTAGGTCTAGATTCAAGGGTTTGTGTCCAAATCATCTTGAATCTCTTTGAAAGCATTAAAAGCAAGAATAACAACAATATTGAATCATTAAGCTAGAACCTTATATATTAAAAGATCAAAAGATTACATAATAGCTTGATTGTTACCTCAATACTACAAAGAAGGTTAGTTACATATAGACATGTAAACTAATGCAAGGAATGAAGGAAAGATGAAGATTCCATGCCAAGATCCTTGATGTCTCAATGAATCTAGGGTTGAATCTACTCTTTAATCACTTGCTTTGTGTTTCTCTCTATGAAATAGCTCTAACCTCTCTCTAGAAATGTATAAAATGTTTCAATGGAATAGTGAATAGTGTTAGAGAGAGGGAAAAGTTATATTTAAATGGGCTGAAAACGTGACAACTCGCGTAAGCGAATATCATCTCGCGCAAGCGAATCGCATAGATATTAAGCTCTGACCAATGAAGTCTTGCCACGTAGCCCTTAGCCTAGATGAACTTGCATCTCGCGTAAGCGACATTCACTCGCGTAAGCGAATATGCTTCAATCTTTAAACCGCCTTTGAGTCTGGCTTGAGCGAACTAAAAGCGAGATGAGAAGCGACATGATTAGTTGTTCCCTGGAACTTTCTCGCGTAAGCGACTCATACTCGCGTAAGCGACATGCCAATTTCCATGAGCGATCTGAAAGCGAACTGGAAGCGAAATGATAAGATGCTCCCTGGAACTTTCTCGCGTAAGCGAAATGTTCTCGCTTAAGCGAGTTTTGCTTGGCTTAGAGACTTGAGTTTTGGTCCTTGCTTGTCATTTTCTGCATAAATTGGGTAGAATTAGGCATGTAAAGCATAAATGGTATAAATACACAATTGAAAGCTTTTCCATAGATAACTTGCATAACAAGTCACTAAAAATGCCTCTTTTAACATAAGAAATATATTACTTTTGAGCACTTATCAAACTCTCCCCAACTTAGCTTTTTGTTTGTCCTCAACAAAAGAATCAAAAGGAAACTAACAAGGCTTTGGACAAGCTTTTCAGCACAATACCAAACAAGTCAAAACAGTAAAAATTTTCAAGTGGTGATTCAAATGTGAATGCGCGGCAAGCATGAAGTTCTCCATTATTCTTAGCACAACTATGAATGTGAAACCAGTTCTAAGCACAAAATTTACATCATAAACTTCAAAACATAAACATAACTAACTATGAACCACACCTAACACACTTCTTAAAAAGTAAATGAATACTATAATAACAAAGCGAGGGTAATGAACACTCATCCAACAATCATGCTAACATCCTATTTAAGTTAGGTGTCCATCCAAATATCGTCTCAAAAAGCATAAAAGCATGGATCAAAAGGTCTTGAAAGGGTTATAACTTGGCTGGGCTACAAAAGAAATGTCATATGTGGGGCAATTGATCAGAAAGCCTATCAAAGAGGAACATTCCTTGTATTACAACTTGAAATTCAATAACTTCCCTACCAATAATTACAACCTTTGATGATTAACAATCAAACCAATAACCTTGACAACTTATTCTAATTTTGATTTTTCTTTCTTTTTCTTCTTTTTCTTTTCTTTTCTTTTCTTTTTCAAATGTACAACTTTTTCTTTGATTCAATGTTGTCAGGTTATTTTTGCTTCACCAGAACTTAACATATAATGCCTCCTTTTTCTCCCCAACTCGAATACAACAAAACTCTAATTGAATGTTCCCCTATCCTAAGGCAAGGGACAAAGTACAAAAAGGTTAAGGGTTCAACAAAGTAAAATTATCTAAGTCCTATAAGATTCAACCATGAACTGGATTTTTGAAAAATTTCAGGCAAATTCAACAAGCATTGTGCTTATGAATATTGACAGTTCATGTTTGAGGACTTGATTCATTTGGCTCAGATTGGGGTATCAGATACTCACTCTTCTCACAGGTAGGCTTTATGTGGTCAAGTAGGTTACTCTCGATTCAAAAAGTGCCTTGATCCTTTCCATGCTTTCAAACAATTCAAAATAATAATCAGATTTAACATAACTAAAACAAGTTAGACGGTGATTATCGGTCTCCAGCATATATACAACAGATTGAAGGTACCTCACATTTAGGTTAAGTACTAAGTGGTTCAAAATTATTTATGTTTATGAAAAGAATTAAATGAGATACATTTTGTGCAAAGTACAAGTTTCAAATTCATAGTAAGACCTAGAACAACAAGAAACCAATACCTTGGCTTTGCGCTTTCTCACAATTCATATCATTATCACTCACCTGCTTTTGCTCAATAATTGGCTCCCTGGAGCACTTTAAACTTTGATGTTCATGAGCAATTTTTCTTTTAACGAAACACAAGCAAGATTAACCAAAAAATTTCATCCAAAATGATAAATTAAAATTCAAACAACAAGCTAAGTTATTTAACCCAAAAATAAAATTAAAACTAAACCAAAATGTTGAACACCCAAAACCGTGCTCAAGAAGTAAAAGTACATAAGCATAAAAAAAAATTGTTTCAACATAAAACTAAAAACATGAAATAAAGAGTCAAAGCAGAAGTCAAAACAACTAAACGTCACTAAAATAACCAAGAGATACGGTCAGTGTGCCGCATCATCATCCATATCATCAGAAGGATGGAAACTAACAGTCCCCTCTGGATCCTGATCAGCACCATGAAAACTAGCAGTCCTCTCCTGAGTAGCATGCCCTGCTGCACTAATACCATGAACACTAGCAGTCCTCTCCTGTGTCTGGGCTGGTCCTGCTCCACTGCCCCCTCCTGGGTAAATTGGCCTGTCCCCAGGCCACATGCAAGAATCGTAGAACTGAGCAGGAGTGAATGCAAAACATCTAGGGTCCATGTGAGAATCGTAAAGATGCGCATAGATACCCTGGTTGCTGCGGAAAATCGCAGCCTGCTGGTCTATCATATGGTTATCTCTGATCTCTTGCCTCATAGCTCTCTCTTGTGCTCTTTGCTCATGCTGAGTCATCCAGGCCTCCAAAGAAGAAAAATCAAACATACTAGGCTGCTGAGGTGGTGGCATAGACTGGTGAGGATCATCATGCTCTGGAACATCCTCAGGTGGGGGTACATCCTCAGGTGGGGGTACATGAGAAGAAGAAGCAGCACCCTTAGATAGTGCTCTGGAAATGTAACTCCGAATGTACTTGTCGTCAATGGGAGAAACGAGCTCTTCAGAAAAGTCAGGAATTTGCACTCCCTTATGCCTAAGCAGCCCCATTATGAATCCTGGAAAGCAAAGTCGAGTCTCAGCTCCTGCTGTACCACCTAGAGCTATATTCTTCAACTCTCTAGAAATAATCCCCGCCACATCCACTGGTCTCCCTTTACAAATATGGTAAATCAGAGGCGTTACTTGCTTAGTTGCAGTGGTGACATGGCTTTTTGGCCAAACATTGTGAACCAAAAACTTGAAGATGATCCCGGCCTTTGGTTTCATATCAGTGAAGCCGGCTAAGTTTGGGTTACCCTTTTTGGATGGGCGATACAGCCTCCCAGGTAGTAGGATCTCTCTCTGAATTTTTCCATGGTCCCAGTCCCCACTTTTCTGTCTATCCCCATAAGGACAAAGGGCTTCTTCATCTGGGTCCTCAGATTCAGGCAAGGTGTAAGGGTTTCCCAGGTACTCATTGATGGCATCACGATCAAAGTGGATCGTAGTGCCCCTCACAACAGTGGTATAGGAGTAGGCAGCATGCATTTGGTTGGCTGCACAATCAGGCATGGAATTGGCATAGAATTCACACAGCAGGTCCAGGTTAATTTTTGGGTGGGGGTTGAGAAGTTTCTCCCATTTTCTCTCAGTGAAAACGGCTGCTATGTCAGCATACTCTCCCTCAGGGTTAATCCGGAAAATTTTATCATGCCAGGTTTTCTCTTTTTTCAGCTCGAGAAACCTGGCATAGGTTTTGTTGGATGTGTAAATGGTACGGTCCGGGTTTCTAGGTAAGGGTGCAGGACGGTTTACAACACCGGATGAGGAAGCAGTGGTTTTACGTTTCTTGGTTGGTTGATTTTTAGGGGCCATCTGCAAAACAACCAGAAAAACCATATACAGTATAGCAACAATTGATCAGCACAGGCATGAAAACCATAGGGTTAAGACAGATAGAACTCAAAACAAACAGAGGGACAGAAAGATTCGCTTGCCACTCGCTTGCGCGAGCACAGAAGCGAACATGCATAAGGATTTCTGGAAAAATTCGCTTGCGCGAGATTTTAAAGCATGAACGTCGCTTAAGCGAATTCTGTCTGTACCTGCGAAATTCAACCCATTTCCAGCATATTCCCACACAATCAGCATTTTTAAACACAGCAATCAACTCCCTAGGTTTCTATAACGTACCAAAGCCCAAAAAGGAACCAAAATCACGACATTTTTCCAAGAACCACTCAAAACCCTAATTTATCAAAAATTTCAAAAATGGGTCTATGTTCCAAAAGTGAGTGTTCCTGGTATTGAGTTGTGATTCTTGTTCATTTACATCCTATTAAAATAGTCTCTAGTCACAAACAACTACATCTTTCCCTGACCTAGCCATTTCTACACAAATTGAGAAAGTGAATTTGCAAAATGAAAACAAGAAATTGGAAAGGAAAACAAACCTGTTATGATGCAAAAGCAAGATTAATGGAATGGATGCAATGAAATGCTTGACTTGCTTAAACTAAAAATGAATTGAGGTTTGTGTTTGATGGTTGTGAGTGTGAGAGAAGAGAATGAAAGAAATTTGAGGGGAAGAGATATGGAAACCGTAAAAGTGGAAAATGAGTGGATGGGGGAGTGGTTAAGGGGAGTTAATCCCCTTGGAAACCGTTACAACTTTTTGAATTCAAAACACATCTCGCTTACGCGAGCTGTAACTCGCTTGCGCGAATTCAATGTCGTAACTAATTTCAAAATTTGAACCAACTTCGCTTAAGCGAACTATCCTTCGCTTGCGCGAATTGTCCCAGAATTGTCCTCAAAAATTATTTTTTTGCTTTGCTTTGCTATGCTCATAACTACTTCTACATGCAATAAACATAAAAATACTTACAAAACTGGGTGTGCCTCCCAGCAAGAGCTTGTTTTACGTCATGAGCTCGACGCATTTTGAAGAAATCATGGTTCGCTTAGTGAAATCGTCGACAAACACCGATCCATTTCACCACCGAAATAGGGCTTAAGCCTTTGCCCATTAACAGTCCAGTTGGCTTTGGTGACTGGGTCCTCAAGTTCAACAGCTCCGTACGGTTTGACCTCTTTAACCATGAAAGGTCCGGACCACTTAGACTTCAATTTGCCCGGAAACAACCTCAGTCTTGAATTGAAAAGTAATACCATTTGTCCCGGCATGAATTGTCTCAGAGTGATCTTCTTGTCATGATACTTCTTGGTCCTTTCTTTGTAGAGCTTTGAAGATTCATAAGCTTGATTTCTCAATTCTTCAAGCTCATGCATTTGAACTTTTCTTCTTTCACCGGCCTTCTCTTGATCAAAGTTTAGGAACTTCAATGCCCAAAAGGCTTTATGTTCGAGCTCGACCGGTAAGTGACAAGATTTGCCATAGACCATTTGGAAAGGAGTGAGGCCTATAGGAGACTTGTATGCAGTCCTATATGCCCACAAAGCTTCATCAAGTTTAGCCGACCAATCCTTCCGAGATGTAGAGACCGTCTTCTCAAGTATGCGTTTGACCTCCCGGTTAGAAACTTCGGCTTGTCCATTCGTTTGCGGATGATACGGTGATGCTACTTTGTGCTTGACTCCATAATGATCTAGGGCCTTGGCAAGTTGTGTGTTGCAAAAGTGTGACCCTCCATCACTAATGAGAACTCTTGGTGTACCAAACCGGGTGAAAATATTCTTTTTTAGGAACTTCACTACCGTCTTGCTATCGGCTTTAGGCGATGCTACGGCTTCCACCCACTTTGAAACATAATCAACAGCTACCAAGATGTACTCATTTGAATATGATGAAGGAAAAGGGCCAACAAAATCTATACCCCAACAATCAAACACTTCCACTTCAAGGATGAGTTGTAGAGGCATCTCATTTCTCTTTGACATTGATCCGGTTCTTTGGCATTCATCACAATACTTGCAATGTAAATTGGCATCTTTGAATAAAGTTGGCCAATAGAACCCGGATTGAAGTACCTTTGCGGCTGTTCTCTCCCCGTTGAAGTGACCTCCATAGGGCGAATTATGACATTGCCACAGGATCTTCTTTGCCTCTTCATCATCCACACACCTACGCAAGAGATTGTCCGCTCCAATTTTGAACAAATAAGGCTCATCCCACACAAAGTGGTTAGCATCATGAAGGAACTTCTTGCGTTGTTGCCATTCAAAATCTTCCGGAATGAACCCGGTTGCTTTGTAGTTCACCATGTCGGCAAACCACGGTCTCACATTGATTGCTAGCAACCGTTCATCTGGAAATTCTTCACGAACCTCCGGTTCATTCTTGGTTACCTCATTGTTTGTCAACCTTGAAAGGTGATCAGCTACAAGATTCTCCGTGCCTTTCTTATCCTTGATCTCTAAGTCAAACTCTTGAAGCAACAACATCCACCGGATGAGTCTAGGCTTTGAGTCGGACTTAGTAAGGAGATACTTGATAGCTGCATGGTCAGTATAAACAACAATTTTGGAACCTACAAAGTAAGAACGAAATTTCTCCATTGCATATACTATTGCAAGTAACTCTTTTTCAGTTGTGGCATAATTGATTTGTGCCTCATTTAGAACCTTACTTGCATAGTGAATAGCATAAAAAATTTTGTCCTTACGTTGACCCAAGACCGCACCAACAGCATAATCACTTGCATCACACATTAATTCAAAATTTAAATCCCAATTAGGAGCAATGATTATTGGTGCGGTGGTCAACTTTTCTTTTAAAGATTCAAATGCATCAAGACATTCATTATCAAAAACAAAAGACTTATCTTTGTTGAGCAAGTTGCTCATAGGCTTTGCAATCTTTGAGAAGTCTTTGATGAATCTCCGGTAGAAACCGGCATGACCAAGAAAACTCCGCACACCTTTGACATTTACCGGTGGAGGAAGCTTTCCTATGACATCGACCTTTGCTTGGTCTACCTCAATACCCTTAGCAGAAATCTTATGACCAAGGACAATACCCTCGGTAACCATGAAGTGACATTTCTCCCAATTGAGCACCAAGCTAGTTTCAATACACCGCTTCAGCACGGTATCCAAGCTATTCAAACACGTATCAAATGACGAACCGAAAACTGAGAAATCATCCATGAACACCTCCATGCATTTTCCAATAAGTTTGGAGAAGATTGCTTGAACACACCGTTGAAAAGTTGCGGGTGCATTACACAAGCCAAATGGCATTCTTCGATAAGCAAAAATACCAAAGGGGCAAGTGAAAGCCGTCTTCTCGTGATCATCTGGGTTCATGGCGATTTGATTGTAACCGGAGTAACCATCTAGGAAGCAATAAAAGGATTGACCGGAGAGTCTTTCAAGCATTTGGTCCATGAAGGGCAAGGGAAAGTGATCCTTCCTTGTTGCTTGATTGAGTCTTCTATAATCTATACACATCCTCCATCCGGTGACGGTTCTAGTTGGGATCAACTCATCTTTATCATTAGTGATCACCGTCATTCCTCCTTTCTTGGGAACTACTTGAACCGGGCTTACCCAAGCACTATCCGAGATAGGATAGATCATGCCGGCTTCAAGCAACTTCACTACTTCCTTTCGCACCACCTCTTTCATGTTTGGATTCAAGCGGCGTTGCGGTTGTGCTACCGGTTTAAAGTTTTCTTCCATCATGATCTTGTGCATACAATAAGATGGACTTATCCCTTTCAAGTCGGATAGCTTCCACCCTATTGCTTCCTTGTTGGCCTTGAGAACCTCTACCAACTTTGTTTCTTCATCGATGGACAAGGAGCTACTAATGATCACCGGTTTTGTACCATCTTTCTCAAGAAAAACATATTTCAAATTAGATGGTAAAACTTTTAATTCTACCTTGGTGTCATCAACTTTGGCTTCTTCCTTGGATTCTTCTTTCAAATCTTCAAGTATGGCTTGATTAGGAAGAACCTCCTTCAAGGAATCTAGCTCCTTTAAACACTCTTCAATGGCACTTGCTTCGTCTTCATCAATAGCATTGAGTGCGTCCACCAAAGCACTCTCAAGGGGTGTTCTATTGTGCATTTGCTTCCGAGTAGTCAAGATGACTTCTTCGGTTGCATCCATTTTGAAACATGCACCCTTGTCTTTCGAGTACTTCAAAGCTTCTCGGATGTTGAAGGTAACCTCTTCATCATTTACCTTGACCTTCATGATATTATCATCAAGATCAATCATCATCCGAGCCGTTTGCATGAAATTCCTTCCCATTAAGATAGGCACATCCTCATCTTCTTCGACATCCATAACCACAAAATCAGCCGGAAAAATAAATTTGTCCACTTTTACAAGAACATCTTCGGCCATACCTAGTGGTTTTGCAAAGGATTTGTCGGCCAATTGCAACATCATCCTAGTCCGCTTTATACAAAGGTCACCAACTCTTTTGGCAACGGACAAAGGCATGAGATTGATGCTTGATCCAAGATCAAGTAGTGCTTTACCTACATGTGTTGTGCCAATAGCTACCGGTAGAGTGACTCTTCCCGGATCTTGCTCTTTCTTTGGCATTGTTCTTTGAATAATAGCACTACAATTGGCATCGATTTGGATCGTCTCTTCATCGTTGATTCTTCTTTTCTTGGAAAGGATATCTTTCATGAACTTTGCATAGACCGGCATTTGCTCCAAGGCTTCCGAGAATGGTATATCAATTTGCAACTTCTTGAAGAGTTCAAGAAACCTTGCGTATTGCCGCTCTTTGTCTTTCTTCGATGGAGCATGTGGGTATGGTAAGCGTTGAGCCACCACTTGCTTCTCAACTACTTGTTTCTTCCCTTTATCTCTCCCCACATCTTTATTCTTCCTCTCCATCTCCTCTTGTAACTCTATATCTCTTTTTTGATTTTTTTCTTTTTCAACTAATGCTTCTTTATTCTTTATATACACTTCCTCCTCTATCTCTACACTATCCTCCTCGAACTCCTCTTTGTCCTCCTCATTGACAACTTCGTCATCCTTTTCTTCAACAACAATATCATCACCTACCCCTATACCTACTACTCTCCCACTCCTTGTAGCTATAGCTTTTGACTGCTATGCCTTGTTGTGCTCCTTAGGATTTGGTTGAGTGTTAGCGGTGAAAGCTCCACCTTGCGGAGGACCTTGAGCCATTTGTTGAGCTAACTGACCAACTTGCGTTTCAAGGCCTTTGATGGACGCGTCGGTGTTTTTCTGGTTAGCCATGGACACTTGCATGAATTGTTTCAAGACCTCCTCGGTGCTTTGGGAATTATTCGGTTGTTGGGGGTTATTTGGTGGTGGATTTTGGTATTGATTATTGAATGGTTGTTGGTAAGGTTGTTGGTAGTAGTTTGATGGTGGATATTGATAGTTATTGTTGTACGGTGTTCTCCAAGGTCTTTGTTGGTTTTGGTTGGCCGGATACCTTCCTTGGAAGTTGGAAGTACCCGGATTTTGTTGTGAGGTTCCGGCTTGTTGTGGTTGGTTAGGCCTTTGTTGGTTTCCCACATAGTTGACCTCTTCCCCTTCAAAAGAACCGGGCTCGGGACAATAGCCGGTGGGATGATCCCCCGTACAAAGTCCACAAGTATAGACTTGAGCGGTTCCTCCTTCTTGCTTGAGAGATTCAAGAATTTGTTTAGGCATAGCTTTCATCTCCTTTTGCATAGCTTCTAATTGTTGAGTGAGAAGCTTATTTTGAGCTAAGACCGCATCATTTGCTTCAAGCTCAAGAATACCGGCTTTCCTTTGATTAGGATTCCGATTGTGAGAAGATTTTCTTGTGTTGAGCGCCATTTGGTTAATGATTTTGACAGCTTCAGCTGGGTTTTTCAAAGCAATAGAACCTCCAGCACTTGCATCTAGCATCGTCTTGGACATGTCTTGAAGCCCTTGACGAAAAAGATATAGTTGCATTTGGCTATCAAAACCATGCTTTGGACAATTCCTTAGCAATGATTTATAGCGCTCCCAAGCTTCACAAAGAGTCTCACTTTGGCCTTGAGCAAAAGTTGTAATTGAAGTTTTAGCCTCAAGATGCCTATCCTCCGGAAAGAACCTTTCTTGAAATGCTTTCTCTAGCTCACCCCAATTTTCCATCAAAGAAGTTGGTTGATCAAGATACCACTCCTTAGCCTTCCCGATCAAAGAATGAGGAAACAATTGCACAAACACTCCCTCTTCCTCATCTTCCTTCATACCAAGTGTACCGGCGGTAACATAGAAGTTGGTAAGATGTCTATATGGATCCTCATGATCCATACCGGTAAACTGGTTATGAGTTATCAAGTTTATCAACCCAGACTTCAGCTCAAAAGATTTGGCATTACGGTTGCCAAGATTAGCTAGCCTCCTCGGACTAACCCACATAGGTAGAGCATTCTCATCTTCATTAGCCATGACTACTTCTGGATCACTCCTCGGAGATGAATGTGCAGAAGAATGTGATGAAGAATCACCTAGTGATATAGTATGCACCGAACCTGACGGAGAAGGAATAAAAAGTAAAGATTCCGGCTGAGCCAGCCTGGCTAATCTCCTAGCTTCCTTTGCTTGCTTTCTAAGTAACCTAGCAGTTTTCTCAATTTCAGGATCAAATTGTAGGTCTTCTTTATCAACGGTACCTCGCATAAACAAAGTTCACCAAGACTATACCAGGTGGTTAGCATAAAAAATAATGAATGACATAAGTGTATAAGTATATGCATGAAAGAATTTTGTGCAAAATTGACTTAACATGACAAAATTGTTTCGATACTTATGATAAAAATTTCCGTTACTCCCCGGCAACGGCGCCATTTTGATGTAAGACTTTTCCTACACGTCATATAACTATGTACACGTGAGTATATATAGGATCGTTTCCACAGGGAGTTACGTTTAATCATAAGCATTTACACAATCGTTCACATTAAGGGTTTGGATATAATTTGTTTGTTTGTAACACTATATCCATATTTGACACTAAAGTAAAAACGAGAGGGGATCGAACTATTTCGCTTGCGGTATAAGATAACGAGCAAGCATAACAGCAGCAATCTCTCGATCGATTAACAGACTCTAGCTTTATAACCAATATTATTACAATCATTTCTACAATATCCTTCGTGTCCAAAGCGACATCGTTATTTCTAGGTTATCGTTTAAACATTCGTGTCCAAATTCCTTAAACGATAACAAAGTCGATCGGATGACTTAATCGACCGTGTCCAGCCTGATTAAGTATCCGAAAGCATTAAAAGCTTGATTAAAAGTAATTATCAAAGGTTTACAAACTTGTCAAGAATGATATAACATAAGATAGATTGTTATTCTAGGTCTAGATTCAAGGGTTTGTGTCCAAATCATCTTGAATCTCTTTGAAAGCATTAAAAGCAAGAATAACAACAATATTGAATCATTAAGCTAGAACCTTATATATTAAAAGATCAAAAGATTACATAATAGCTTGATTGTTACCTCAATACTACAAAGAAGGTTAGTTACATATAGACATGTAAACTAATGCAAGGAATGAAGGAAAGATGAAGATTCCATGCCAAGATCCTTGATGTCTCAATGAATCTAGGGTTGAATCTACTCTTTAATCACTTGCTTTGTGTTTCTCTCTATGAAATAGCTCTAACCTCTCTCTAGAAATGTATAAAATGTTTCAATGGAATAGTGAATAGTGTTAGAGAGAGGGAAAAGTTATATTTAAATGGGCTGAAAACGTGACAACTCGCGTAAGCGAATATCATCTCGCGCAAGCGAATCGCATAGATATTAAGCTCTGACCAATGAAGTCTTGCCACGTAGCCCTTAGCCTAGATGAACTTGCATCTCGCGTAAGCGACATTCACTCGCGTAAGCGAATATGCTTCAATCTTTAAACCGCCTTTGAGTCTGGCTTGAGCGAACTAAAAGCGAGATGAGAAGCGACATGATTAGTTGTTCCCTGGAACTTTCTCGCGTAAGCGACTCATACTCGCGTAAGCGACATGCCAATTTCCATGAGCGATCTGAAAGCGAACTGGAAGCGAAATGATAAGATGCTCCCTGGAACTTTCTCGCGTAAGCGAAATGTTCTCGCTTAAGCGAGTTTTGCTTGGCTTAGAGACTTGAGTTTTGGTCCTTGCTTGTCATTTTCTGCATAAATTGGGTAGAATTAGGCATGTAAAGCATAAATGGTATAAATACACAATTGAAAGCTTTTCCATAGATAACTTGCATAACAAGTCACTAAAAATGCCTCTTTTAACATAAGAAATATATTACTTTTGAGCACTTATCAATAAGCTTATTTTTAAGGCTTTATATAACCTTTTTAAAGGTCAGATGAAGCATGAAAGTCTATTTTACACTATGATCTAACTACACCTATAAGTCTACTACTCCCTCCATCTCATATTAAGTGACACGGTTGACTCTGTCACACATACCAATGCGTAGAAAAATATGGTCAAAGTTTGCTAGGTCAATAGTGCACATTGTCAAATAAGTCATCTAATATGGGACGGAGGGAGTACTAAATAGGTCAAATCTTATGAAGCTAAGGCCGAAAGCACACAAGTAAGTCTACAACTAAATAACGAAATCTTACAAAGGTCTTATCACACTGATATACCAGCTACTAAATAACCAAATCATATGAAAGCTTGGGTTAAAAAAAACTTTAACAATATTGATAATGAAAGATATATTATATATAAAAAGCATAATAGGCCGATCTAACAGACTTAATATGCTTTTTTATAAAACTTAACCCGGCCTATTTAATTAAAGTGAAACACTCATTTGTACGAAGACTTGAAACGAAGAAATGCACGAATGGAAATTGCCGTTGATTTCCACAATTGTGCGCCTTTGATTTCCGTCAAATGATACATAACCAATTCCACTCTCTTTGGACCGCTGACACATATGTGTTCTTCTTGTCTTTCTTGCATGGGTTTCTTTGTGCTATATAGCACAACTCTTAAATATTAAATAGACTTTATGAAAAGCTTGAGCTTAGTCTTCTTATCAAATAAGTTTGGTCGGGTTAGACTTTAAACAGGCTAGACCGTAGATCTTTGTCGGATGGTCTGATCTATTTTCCCCTCTAGTTAAAGAAAAGAAGAAAAAAAACTATGTTTTATATTGAAAACAATATTTCTTAAAATTTTAAGTATTTGATTATGCAAGTTTTAAAAAATTCTTAATATACTCCCTCCGTTTCAAAATGAGTGTCGTTTTAGATGTTTACACACATATTAAGAAATGCAATGATTAAGAGAAAGAGAATGGTAATTTTACCAAATTATCCTTATTAACTATTGGTTAGTTTTAAAAGTAATACATTGGAAGTGGTGTGCAGAGTATTAATTGGAGGGTACAATTGAAAAGAAAAAGTTATTATTGCATTGGAAACTGAAAGCGACACTCATTTTGAAACGGAGGGAGTACTTGTTTTCTTAATTAACTAGTGTCGCTCGACACGGTTATCATATTTTACTTTCTGTTTTTTTTTACGGTATAGCTGCAAATATTATACTCCCCCCTGTCTCAAATGTAAGAAACTTTTCACTTTTTAGATTCATTCAATAAATAATGTATGTGGTCTTTATTCTAGACCACATACATCATTTATTGAATGAACCAAAAAAGTGAAAAGTTTCTTACCTTTGAGGAGAGGGTAATTATTGTAACAGGTGGACAAGACGACCAACTTTTCTACTTTCAGAAAAGCTTATCCTTTCATTAATCTTTACTCTGTTGGTTAAATAAGCAAATCATGGGAATCAAAGGTTCTATTGTTTCTTTTGCAGCATCAGGATCCCCCAAAGCATAATGTCCATTGGATAGATGTTTTGTTGTAACACTAGTATGCACACCCGTGCCAAGCACGGGCTAGAATTTCGTCATAAATTATTGCAAAAAGATGTAGTATTATTCTCATTTGTGTAGTTGTTCTATGTTCAATAGGCTGATCCACTCCATAAAGTTTAACGATTGTATCATAGCCCGGCTTGATCTCGGATGCATAAAGTAGGCATGACAACAGGGTGCAATTGAGAAAGGTTTTACGTTTCTCGTTTGATCCACGACTCTAATATACTTACATGTTACCCTTCTTATATCCAATAGGGATGAGAAATTGAATATAATCCCCTTCCCCGATGGGTTTGGGTATTGCCGAGTAATTTGGTTGCTCCTTTAAATTTCAATGGCAATTATTATAACATGGAAAATCTCAACCGGTAATAAAGTAATTTTTTACATTTGAAATGAGTTTGAGTATGTGTTTCGGGTGGGTACCTATATCCATGTTACCCATCTTGTGTCCGTGTTGAGAAGTTAGAGATAACTTAAACTCATACCCAAACTCAATCAAAGCGGAGAACCCCATTAAATCGAGGTTGGTTCGGGCAGATAACCGCGGGTACGGATTTTGCTGTTATGCCTAGTTAGAGATAACTTCAACATGTAAATAATTATGCTAAACTTTTTTACACTTATTCAACATTTTATTTTATATTTATATTTTTCTTTTTGCAAATCACCATCTTATCAATCTATCACTTCACTCTCTTTATTTCTTTCTCTCTCTCTTTAGTGGTTGGTTGAGGTTTGGGTGTCCAATAATCATTTTTGTTTAATATATTGTGCAATTGTAAAGCAAAAAGGAAAAATAATCAAGAGAAAAAGACGGTAAAAAAATAAATGAAAATTCTACTTCTTGATCCACAAATTCCACTTCAATTGAAAATTGAACCCACCAACATAGTCAAATTTACAACATAAGTTTCTATGTAAGAAAAAAAAAAAAGTGGCTCGTCAATAGGCTTCTTTGTGTGCTTTGAATTAGTTTTGAGTCAACAATCCATCGATTTAAAATTAAAATTACATGTAGTTTAGATCGTTTTGTAGATTTTATGTGGTTTTCTGTTTTTTTATCACACATGTGGTTTTATTTTAGATTGGTTTGGATTTGAGTACCCATAATCGTCATTAGTGAAACAAACTGTGGAATTTGAGTACCCATAGCTCGTCATTAAAAGAAACAAATTTCACTAAGAGAAATAATCTGAGAATGAACACACCCATCACGATCAAGTTTAATTCAAATCATTCTATTTTTAACCTCTTTTCTTTTATAATATTGTTGCACATGAACTCCATTAAGCATTTTCATCTCATCTTTAAAAATAAAATGCAACAAATGATAAAATTAAACTGATACCATCAAATTACACAAATCAAACTCAATGTTTGAAAATTTATGTATATTGATCAGTCAAAAGGAAATAAATAAATATAGATATATTATTTATAATTAAAAATTAACTATAATAATAATAATAATAATAATAATAATAATAATAATAATAATAATAATAATAATAATAATAATAATAATAATAATAATAATAATAAATATTAAAAATGCATAAAAATGCATTTGTCATCATCGTGTCTAGTGAGAATGGAGGCTTGAAGTTTGATACATCAAGAACAAACCAAAGGTGAACAATACAAACCACACTCCATGATTCTGTCAACGAATTAATCTCATAAATTAAACCAATTTTTGGTTTTGGAGCCTTTGAAAAAAAAATGAGAAAAATAAAAAAAATGAAAATTGTTGAAACACGGAAAAAATAGAAAATTTTGAAAGAACTTTGAATTCTTTGACTTAATGTCAAAGAAGTGGTGTGAGGTATGGTAAAATGGGAACCAATATTTATAGAAAAACAATTCAAGCAAATCACCACTGTTATTTTATTTTTTTTGGTTACAAATCACCACTATTAATGTAAAGATATAAAAATTAAGTATAATTTATAATTTATTACATCATGTGCAAAATAAATATAAAAACGCATAAGAAAGTAAAGTAATGACAACATTTTAAGAAAGTATATGAGTAAATTAAAAGTAATTAAGTTCATTCTTATATCCTTAAAAAAAAGTTCATTCTTATCACTTCCTTTGGAAAAAAAAAATCATTCTTACCACAATTGTTTTAACTTTTTTTCGATGAATAATATGTGACCTTTTTTTAAGCACTAAACAATTTTTTTTAACAAATTGAATAATATGAAATTAATTAGCGTCTTTTATGGTCCATGATTCCTTCCGGGTTGATCTCAGAGATATTATCAGACGATCTCGAAGCCATTGCAAAACTTCCTTTTGTTAATACCAACAACAATGTGTGAAAAAGAAAGAAAAAGGCAGATGAAATGATCAAATGTAACATGAACTTTTTATAGGCCGTAACTAATAAATTAATTATTATGTGAAACAACTAAAAGAAAAAAAAAATAAAACGTATGTTGCAATCTGATTGGTCGCCAAAGTAAAATCGACACTTGTCATACAACAATTGGATCGGCAAACAAAATAATACATCAATAATATAAAAACGAATGGACCTGTATATGTGAATACGTTAATGTAGCATTTGATTGCAAATTAACTATTAATTAACTATTTCCAATCAAGAATACAGATTCCTTTTATACATGGTACTACAACCTCTCTCAAAAAAAAAAAATAATGGCACTACAACCTCATATTACAAACCATACAAAAAAAGTTACTATTTCCACTCATTTGACCAACTTAATTATGTCTTGAGTGCGGCAATACCATGATGGTGTACAAAATAACAGAAATAAAATAAAAAAGAAGTTATTATATTGATCATTTGACCAAATTAATTATGACATGATTACGGCAATACCATGATGGTGTACAAAGAATGGAAATAAAATTAAAAATATGGTAAAAACAAAAAACATTAGATTCCTCCTTCACAAAACATTAGAGTCCAAAGAGTGTAACTGCTAAAAAAAAATGGCACCACTAATTGCTACTTTTTTCTGATTAAAAATAGTGTATCCGTACATGATGTTCATCTCTGTTTCTCCAAGAAAAATTAGAAAATTTTTTCTTTTAAGATATGTAGGATATTAAAATATGGTTGAAAATTTAGTCGAAAAAGAAACTAATTTATTTGTCAGTTTGGCTTACAACTTAAAAACGATTTTTCCTATATACGTACAATATTATTTTCGGAGATTAAAAAATTCACAAAGATAATACAATAATTAAGTTATTTTTGAGTAATTAAAAAAAATCGGCTAACTAATATGTAAAATTGATCGGTCAATTAGAGTCTAAATTAGAGTGGAAAAGGAAAAAAAAAAACTTTAGTTTGGTCTAATCACATGTAAAGGTGGTTTTTTGTTTTTGTTCTAGTCTTTATAATAATTCAGTTTACAGTGATATAGTAATAAAGTTCGATTTAAACGTACATAATACATATAGTTTTTTTTTTTTTTTGAAAGAACATAATACATATAGTTATATAGTTATTTCATTTTAAATAAATGGAATGAATGTAATATAACCAAAATGTAATTAAGACAACTTTCTTGACCAAAGGTAAAATACATTGTAGCAATTTTTGTGTAAAGAGCATTAAAGGCTAGAAGAAACGTGAGACGCCACGTGTACTATTGCCCATAGAAGTATGTTTTTGTATTATATAAAGATACGGTCGGTAGATAGATATACCAAAGTTTGTACCAAAAAAAAAGATGGATATACCAGTCTATTTAAGGTTGTTTACAAACGATTTTTTATCTATTCAACAAATTTTTTATATTCCCTCAAAAAAAAAAAACAAATTCTTTATATATATTTTATGATATCTTTTATCTATTACACTTTTTTTATATAATAAATAATTAAGATAAAATTAGATCAACAAAAGTTTAAATATTTGATTCAAAATTTAAACACAATATATCAGTTTTTTGTGATGAGACTCTCTTATATTCAAATTCAATACACAGTATATAAGATATTCTTTTATGAAACATTATTGAAATTTGAATGTATTTGTATTCAAATTACTAATTTAAATTCAAGATTTTTTAATTTTTTTTACTATTTCCCTTTTTGTAACACCAAACTTAGCCTGAATATAGGGTATCCATAGGAAGTGAAGAGGTTAGATATGTCATGCTTTTGGGATCATTGCAATAATTGAAGTCATGCAGGCTTTAATGATAAGCTGCAGAGAGAAGAGAGGATGCGTGAATTATTGGGTAGGACCCTAAAGTGACCATCATGTAATTATTGTATATGGAACGTAGGAAATGCCATAGCCCATGAAGCAATAAAATATGGCCATTAACCAGCTCTACTCAATTTTTATGACTGTCTCCACATTCCTCAATCATGGTTTTTACCGTTAAACTTCAACAGCAATTGAAAATAACCATTACGATCATGACCTAGGTTAGTCTCTCACAAAAAACATCAAATTTGGGTTAGTCCCTTAAAAATTGTACGTAACTAATTTTAGAAATTGAAGTTTGATGTCTTCTTGTTTTCATCTAGTTATTTATCACAAATTTGGACTGCTTTGTTTTCTCTCCTAGGTTTGATTTTTCCCCTCCAACTCCAAGTGTTTGTTTCCTTTTTATATATACTCTAGCTTTAAAAAAAATCTTATACAAATAATAGAATGAATCCTAATAAAATATTTTGGGGAAATCTTTTTGAATGTACTATGAAATGTCAATAAATTTGTGAATATTTTATTTTCATTTTCTTTTTGTCTCCAACAAAAACTAGTAGGAGTATGCCAAAATAATGAGAACAGTAGCTAGGAACAGGTAGGGATAAGAAGAATCACGTGAGCATGTAATGATGAGGTTTAGGTCAGGGTTGAGAGGAATAACCGAGTAGTAAAAGGAATTAATGGACCATACATTCGTATATTACATAGGGAGAAAGTTTTGATTTTAAGGCAGCTAGCTTCTGCTGTCTGCTTGTCCAAGTTCTGGTAAAGGGCTACACAATGTGCAGTAACCAGTTATTACTATCATCATTACTCATTACAAACCCATCTGCCTCTAGATCATTTCATTGTTCATCATCAAATATCAATGGAGTGTGGTTGATCACATATACGAGGAGTGCAACATTTTCAAGAGTTGAGATCCTCTCCATTTATAAAAATAAATGGAGATTATCATTATGAAAGTGATAGAAACAAAAAATAAGTGGTGGATCTTATTATTAAATGAGTCTCATTATTAATTATTTTTAAGATTTTTTGTGTCTTTATCTCTTTAAATGGAAGAAATGGAGAAGAATTTAAATGGAAAGGATTTCAATAGATATATGGTAAATGATAACAAGTGCTCTCGAGGTAATTGATTAAGCAACTAAAAATATAACTTTTACATAGAAATTTGTGTAATTATTACTTTTACATATGTGTTTAAATTATGTTTTTAAGATAAAATTTCTCCCTTAAACAATGTCCTTAAAACACTTGTTAGCATATAACCGAAAACACCCTAGATATATTAATGGCTAATTTGGGTTCTTTTCCATAAATTCAAGGAGTATGCATTACGTCTTTAATATGGTTCTCTTCCAAAAAAAAAAAAACAGTTAGGTAGATTTTTTATTCTGTACAATTACATGAAAACAAAAACATACGTTAATTTTTTAAGAAAAATGGAGTAGAACAAAGTTATTATTAAATAACAATATTAGTTATTACTTCCACGAGTCTTATATATGAGATATATGGATTTACAAAAGTTGATATATCTGGTTATCAGATACATCAATTTTTGTTTATTCAAATGTCTCTTATAAATAAAATCAGAAAGAGTATTTCACATTTTTACAATTATTTCGAAGAAAATTGAAACTTTGTCCAAGCTCTTACCAACAACATTTCATGGACAAAACATATAATATTATTAAAAAAATAATATTATAGATTATTTTTTCATTACTCCTTAAAAATGAACTTAAACTGAGTCAAGTACGATAGTAGATGAAGGTGACTTTAATTTAGGAGGATGCTAGAGTGCTCTAAAGACATTGGTGGTGCAGTGTGAGGTGGAGTCCGAGTGACAAGGACGTTGGTGCAGCGTCTCAAGGAGACAATATACGGAACAAGCAATCATTTTTACATTTGATCGTATTTTGTGTTTGGATCTACTACTCTTCTTTGTCATAGTACAGGGTATGTTTCTCAGCACGTGACCTTTAATTTTTCATTAGACAGGTTAACAATATAACAAAAATATTGCATTATGTCAAAAATATTTACCTAAAGAGTAAGGACATGGTAGATAAACAAATACATTACGTGTCACATGCTAATACATGAGTCAGTAGAATATGGCAAGTCAATCATATATCATCTTATCTTAAAAAAAATAATACTAGTCTCTAAAAAAAATAGTAATATAGGGGAGTATATGCGATAATGCGAGTATCCGAATATGATGATCATTTGAAAACGGATCTAGACTTTCAAAATTAAGAAATAGAAAGAAAAAAAAAGGTGATGATCTACAAGTAATGATAATGGCATGTTCGAACTCGCATGATTACCAAGATTTGAGCAAAGCAATTTAATTAAGAGACAATATAGGCATGCAATACTGCACGCATAATGTTTTGCTCTCAAACATCATTAGTAACATTATCATGTTTTTTTTAATATTAATTATATCGAAATGATAACCATCATTATCATCTTCATCTTCTTGAGCCTCAGATGCTGTGTGATGCTGGCAAAGTAAGGGACAAGTTACCCTAAAATATTTGCACCTTAGTTGGATATATTTCCCTTCCATGGGTTTTTCACCTTTTTGGCATCTTAATTTATAGTTTGGGATGAAAACAAAAATTTGTTATAACAAAATTATTACAATATGCAATGAGGTGGTGGCCCAATACACTCGTTCAATCAAAGACAAATTATAAGGAATAAAGAACTTTGGAGGTTGTCATCCTAAATTTAGAGTAATAAGTCGTGATTATAAAAAGATAAGTTTATAAATTAAATTCGGACATATGCATGCCTGAGTTTTCAAACAGATGATTATTACTCCATGATAAAAGAAAAATGATGATTAAGACAATAATATAAACAAAGTCATGCTAGCTTGTATATTTCGTGCGCACCTTAAAGAGTTAAAAAAGGAGAATTGAAAATGAAATTTTGTATTAAATGAATAAATTTTTCCTAAGATTTTAAATTAGGGAAATGTTAACGTGTATCCTTAAGGCATAAATTAATGAGTTAAATACAGAATTTTTTTGTTGGAATTTGTGTATTTGATTTAATGTTTTAACTTTTAATTGATTGATTGCACAAGTATGAGCATAATATTTCTATTTCTAGGTTGTTTAACATGTGTTCTTAGGGTAAAAGTTAGCATGATCCTTTAAATTATTAAATACACAAATTTCAAGATTATATTTTTATAGGAGAATGTTAAACAGTACCCTAAGAGCATTGGTTAAGCAATCAAAATAAGTGTCCTCGTGAGTTTAGCTCAGTTGGTATGGACGATGCATAAAAATATGCAAGATCCGGAGTTCGAACCCCGGTCACCACAAAAAAAAATCAAAATAAGTAACTTTTTATAAAAAACAGTGTAATTATTATTTAACTAGTATGGAAACCCGTGCCAAGCACGGGCTAGAATTTCGTCATACTTAAGAGAGAGGATATTGTGATATATCAAATGCAGTTCAAGCTCAATATATACAACAAATAAATGAAAAAACTCATACTTAAGTTTCAATATTTTGGATGAAAAGTTTGTCAAAAAAAAAAAAATTTGGATGAAAATGTGGTATCTTTCTCACATGTGTGGTTGAACCTTCTCAAATGTGTCGATTTACACCAGTGGTTGGTCCTTCAGAAGGCCTAATAGTTGTATGATATCTCAATTTAACATTGTGAGAGAGTGCACGGGCGTGGTTCTTTGTGGTGGATCACGAACACATATAGTCTGACAATTAACAAAGAGATGTGAATGTATCAAGTGAGTAAAAATTCCAGTGTATGTAGGAGTAGATGTTGAACTTCATATAAATGATATGACACATACACCTAATGTCTTAAAATTTTGGGTGAATATGTGATGTCAGTCTCAGTTGTGTAGTTGTCTTTAGCCTAATATGATTCAATTGTGTAGTTGCTATTAGCCTAATATGATTATGCAACCCAATAGTCTCTAACGGAACTCTCAACATTATGATAAATTATTTTGTTAGTTTTTGGGATTTGTTTAAATTTTAGTTTCTGGATGTCATTCGCTTTCATGCAAAAAAAAATATAATCTCTATTATTTCAAATTGTTTCACTTTTGTTCTTTGGTAGGATCTGACGATGGAAAAGTGTAAATGTGTTCTACTGAGTTGACAAAATACATGTTTATTTTATAATTTGAATTGATGTGGCATTTTTTCTTTAATAAGTATACTATTTAGGTAGCATAAATACCAATAATCTCCAACTCCTTCAACAAATCTGTAAAATTACCAACAACTCACTATTTCCTATACTCTCGCGAATGAAACTAACATTCCTTAATTTTTTTTTTCCTTATCATTTCTCTCTCATGTTCTAATTTCTTTTTATTGCTCTTTTTTTTTAATTTACTTTCTATCTTTTCATGAAATAAATGAACAATCCCTAAAAAAAATTAACAAAAACATTTATCTATGAAACCGCTACCAACTCACCTTTTTTTACCAAGTTGTGCCTCGGTCTAACTTTATTTGACTTTATTTGGATTCAATTGTAGATGTTGAGAAATGTATGAATGATATGATCAATGTCTTAAGGTTTTTGGTGACGATGTGGTGTCGATCTCATTTGTGTGGTTGCTCTTAACCTAATGTGATGATACAATCCATTGTAGGCTCCCTCAGAACTCTGAACATTACTATGAACAGTTTGGTTAGTTTTTAGATTTCATTTGTTTAATTTTTATATCCAATTTAATTTTTTGGGTGTCATCAGTTTTAATGCAACATTTTTTAACCAATTTCTATTATTTAAATTCTTTCGATTCTGATCTTTGTTAGAATTTAACCAAATAAAAACACTGATGTGTTATGCTAAGTTGACAAAATACGTGTTTATTAGACATTTTTAAATGTTCAAACATTTTTTTAATTGTGTCTAATTTTTTGGTAAATTAATAACCCATAAATCTTCAACTCCTTCAACATACCCATAAAATCACCAACAGTTCGCTCAATCTAAAGTTTCTTTTTCAATAGACATATTTCTCAATCTCAAATATATTTTTCATCTTCTTTCTTTTTCTATTTTTCATTTTCTCTTTTTGCGAAAGAAAAGAACATAAACCTCCCTCCATTCGATTACAATCAAATCACCTTTTTGACCATGTTGTGTCTTCGTTTAACCTTATTTGACTATGTCACATAATTAAAGATGCGGAGAGTCACACACTTGAGGGTGAGATGTTAATGTGTCAAATTTGAGTAAAACTTATACAATGGATGAAAGAGTAGATGTTGAATAATATATAAGTGAGATTATCAACATACATGGATCTAAAGAATTTAAATGAAAATGTGGTGTCAATATGAAATTTGACAAAATATGTGTTATGTTGAGTTGATAAAATACATGCTTATTAGACATTTATAATTGATGTGACATTTTATTAATGAGTCTGATTTTATGGTAGCGTAATTATTCAGTAATCTTTAACTCCTTCAACAAACTCATAAAATTACCAGTAACTTACTATCATGCCTCATCATTTATTTCGTCTTCTTTCTTTTTTGTAATTTACTTTCTCTTCCCTCGTCATTTATTCCCCTCATGAAAGAAAAGAGCAAAATATCTTTTGTAACTTACTATCTTCCCTCATCATTTCTTTCGTCTTCTTACTTTTTTACCATGCTGTACTGACACCTTATTCGGCTATTTCACCATATCATAGACACAGAGAGTCTTACATTTAAGGGAGAGATATTAATTTGTCATGTGTGAGTTAAAATTTTATATTAGATGCAAGAGTAGATATTGAGCAACATGTAAGTAAGATGACCAATATACCTAATGTGTCTTCAGTTTTTTTGATGAAGACGTGCTGTCAATATCATTTTTTAGGGTTTCTTTTAACCAAATATAATGATCCAACCCATTGGAGACTCCCTTATAACTCTGAACTTTATGATGAACTGGTTTGTTAGTTTTTTGTTTCCATTTGCTTAATTTTATTGCTTAATTTTGTCTCCAAAATGTTTATTATATAATGAGTAAAGAAAAATAATTTACGTGTTCATTCTTCAAAAAAAAATTACGTGTTCAATAATGTACAAAATAGGAAATTATGTGATGATGTTTGTAATAACTTAGAATATGATGCAAATATACAAAAGCATGTCATTTGATTGACTTATTATATAAAAATGACACATCTTACATTGGAATTAGTTTAAATAATAAAAGGTGATGATTTAATAAATTATTAGCTATACATTTTTTTTAAAATACCCGTAATCTCTATTTTAAAACATACGTTTTTTTTAGCTATACGTTTTTTATGACACGAAGAAATAATTAATACTCTTTAGAAATTTAAGATGACATGTGTACTTTTGAAATATGGAAAGGCTTTTGTTAATAGAGAGATTAGTTGTTAGATTAATTTTTTTCTTTATAAAAAAAATTAATTTTTTTCTTCTTTGTCCAAGTTTGTACCAACAACCTCAAAAATCATGGAAAAAACACAATCAAAGAAAACCAATAAATACGTTGAATTAGACAATTGATATTACAATTAAATGCTAACATGATTTTGCATCTTTTGTAAAACAATAAAATGAGACTACTCATAACATTATAATTAAATCAATTGTATAATGAATAATTTGACATAATTTTAGGATCCGGTTTTTTTTTAAAACAAATTGACCATAAATAATTTGAATTAATTCAATTTTATAAGCAATTCAATGGTCCTTGCAATGACATAGACTCATATCAATGGTCGTTGCAATGACATCAATTGTACATTTCTTATTTGAGAAAAGAAAAAAATGGAAATTAAAGATCAAGGAAAAAGTGTCACGTCAACATGCTATGTTATTGTTGAAAGTTGAGAGGAAAAGCATTTAACATTTTGCTTGTTAGGAAGTTATATTTGTTCTACCAACAAAATTTACATTTGGCTTTCGTCATTTGATTGGTTGAGAAATCAAAAAATGATGATAAGTTGATGGGTGCCATTGAAACATGGTTAATAAGTAATCGAAAATTCATTTAGTTTTGCCAATTATAAGACTTCTACAACTTTCCGCTTATAAATAAGGTAGTTAATAAAAATATTAATGCATGTTTACACACACATTATCTTGTCAAATATATCACATGTGTAAACTTTTTTATGAGGTGTATTAGTGTTTAATGCTCTTTAGAATGTGAAGATGTCAGATGTACTTTTAATTTTTAGGAAGACATTTGCATATAATAGAGATGTCTTCTTGTGGTCTGTCAAAAAACTTCTCAAATAAAAAAACTAAAATATTACATGATAAAAAATACACGTTTAGATAGCATGAACCAAAAAACCATCATTAAATAGAATCAAATTTGCAGTACATACCTTTACAATATCATTTTTGAAAAAAGGAATTGGTGTAAAATATGATGAAATATTTAATCTGATTATTCTTAGAAAAGTAATAATGCACGTTTAGTGGAAATCATATTGTTTGATTATTTATAGGAAAAAGGATAATGAGTATTTATTCCCTAAAAAAATTGGTATTTATGTGTCTTGATATTTTTATTGTGTGTGTTAATCTTACAGTTCCTAGGAGAAATGAACTTTATTAATTCAAATTTCAACCGCGAAGTAACTAAAATTCAGATTCTCTCAAAAAATTATTTATTTGATGGAGTTAATAAACGACTTGAGCCAAAATACCTGATTTTCACTTTATTAAATTATAGTAATTACAATTTCAAAATAAATCAATTTAATTTTTCAAATTTGTAGAAGTGTTGTGAAAGAATTGTTTTTTTGTAGAAATGATGGATGAAGCGAAAATTATGGAAAAAGTTAAATATGGAGTCGGTTTTAAAGCATTTGTGATTATTAGTTTTAATAATAGAATGAATGCATTGAATACAAAAATATGGATTTGAATAAAACAATTAATATTTTTCTCTAAAAAAACATAATAATTTAATAATCTTTAATTAGGATATTAATTTTAATAATTGTATGAATTCATTTATATATTTAATTTGGATAAAGAAATAAAACGTAAATGATTACTGGGTTTATTATTTTTTAAAATGCACTTAAAATTTTAAGATAGCACCTTGCTCCCTTTTAGTTAAAGAAAAATGAACTTTTTACCCAAAAAAATAAATTAAAGATGCCATAAAAACGATTGACATATACAGAAAAGTATCATTTTCCTCTCAAAAAAAGATCATTTGAAAGATGTCACTCCAAAGTTATCAATTCAACCTGTTTTGTGAAAATGAGATGCATTTCTTCTTGTCTATTTGGTTTCCATCTCAAGTATAAAGTAGGAAAAATAGAGAAAAATCAAATATAATCACCAAAGTAAAATATAAAAGAGCAAATTATCAAAAGTAAAATAAAAACATAAGAAATATAAGAAAAGTTAAACCAAGAAAAATAAATATATAGAAAAGGTTGTGAGTATCGAGAGATTAAAATAAAACAAAATGGTTATAAAAATCCTCGATAAATTTTTTGATTGATATGTGATGCATTTCTTCTTTTCTCTTGATTGACTTCCATGTCCAAACTAAAGATCTGGTCAAAAACAAAAAATTTATAAACAAAAAAAAAAATTGAAAAGAGAGAATATGAATAAGAAAACAACAACATAAGAAATCACAATATAATGTAACATAAGAATAAGAAATGTTAAATAAATTAAACAATAAAACAATAAAAAAATAAGAAATAAATAAATAAATAAAATAAAAGAGAATGGGGTTGAAAGAAATGATTTTTTTATAGAAGAAAGAGGTAGATGAAAATAATAAAAATCAAATTGTCTATATATAGGAAAGAATATGTCATAATCAACTTTGATTGGTTGATGAAAAATTAATGAGTCATATGTTTCATTTTGATTGGCTAATAGAAAATGAATGAGTAAAAATCCATTTTGATTGGTTGATGAAAAAACATTAAATGAGATGGAGAATATGAAGACGCCACGTGTATTATTGCTCATAGATGTATGCTTTTGTATTATATAAAGATTAAAAGTCAAAACTTATATTTTTAAGGCAAATTTTCTATCTATAGTTTTCTTAACCATTGTCCTGAAGCCACTGATTAACAAGACTCATTTTTATATTTGATTTATTAATTTGTGTACTTAAAACATATGTTACCATTTGTCCGATCACATCATCATAGAAGCATGTAGTAAGTTTGTGCAAAAGAAAATGGGGTACTGTTAAAGAGAAATTATGGCAGGGATGAAGGGGAAATATATTGACTTCATCATAGAACTTAGAAGCATTGGGACATATAGAAAGGATGATGTTTGGTAATGATGAAGAGAATTGTTGACCAAAGACAAACATACAATGATTAAAAACAAAATGAGATGCCTTCAGAGACACCCTCGCCCTTGCTTCCAATCATGTTCTCTCAGTCCATCCATCATTTTTTTTTTCTTTTCTTCTTTTTTCCCTAAAGTCAGACTTAAACTTTCTTCAATCTCAAAAGAAAGTAGCTAAATTTTCCTATATTTGAGACAATGAATAAGATTTTTTTTTTGGCTAATGTTAACTTGTGCCCTCAAGGTACATGTTAAGATACTCATTATAGAAATACACATATCAAAAGGCGTGCATTCAACTTCTTAAAAGTTGTTATATTGTGTTTTCTAATGCAAAATTGCTCTATTTAGATTGCTTAACATGTGCCCTAAGGGCACAAGTTAACATGACCCTTTTTTTTTTACTTGTTTGTATTCAAGATCAAAGTCATTACCATGCAATGCAAATAGGATTGAGATTATTTTCTATGGAACTTTAACAGGAAGGAGTCTACTAAAAATCTATTCAATCTCCTATAAATAACTTTAATGCTTGAGGTAAAGGAATAATGACTGAGATTTCACAACAAGAAGTCCGTTCCATACATATTAAATAATTGGCACATCGCAATAATGTCAGCAAACCAATCAAATACCATGCTGCAGTTTACAAAAATACTACGTTATATAAAAATACACATATATGTTTTTAAACCACAAATTAACATTTATTTATAATTAAATTTTAGAAAATGATATTGTATACGTAGAACTATACCTTGCTAGCTAAGAATGTGAAAAAATTAGTTTGAGAAAGTATTTTTTTTATTTTTATTTAAGAAGTATTTGTCAAAATTAAAAAACCAATGAAATCTTATAAAAGAATAATGACTTGAATGAATGAAGAAAATGGTCTACATGCGTGTAAAATCAGGAAAGCAAGCTTAATGCCTCGTCTGGGTCGTTCCTACGAATCTGGAGGTTCGGTTCTGTAAGTGAAAAGAGATCCGTAATAAAATAAAAATGTATTTTTTTAAAAGAACAATGTTCTATTTAAATTTTTTAAAAGATAAATACAAGGTGTCGTATATATACGATACACCCAAAGGTGAAAATCACTACCGTATACATGAGGAACCTCAAACCACCCTCCAAAAAAAACATTCACCTAACACTTAGTAGTATACTGGACTATAAATTTTTTTCTGAGGCCCATACATTGGGGAGGCCCAGTTCCATTAGAAAATTGCTTTTTTGACAAAGAATACTTCCAATTGACACATGGAAATGACCATATTGCCCCCTGGCGATAGTTAACTACCGCTGGTAAACACGCCGGCAGTTAACTACCGCTGGTGTTCGTGATAACTCCAAGTCAGTAGCACAATCCAGACACTCACCCATCATCACCATCACCATCATCATCTTTCTCTCAAATTTTCACTCTCTCTCTAAAAAAACTCTACCAAATCATCCAAAATTTCTTCCACTAAATCACAAGTAAGTTATCACTTATGCTATTGTCATACATTTTAGTTAGTATATGTGTTTATATGTTTATAATTTTAGTTGTTGTTTAATTATTAAATTTTGAATATTTGTTTTTAATATAATTATGTTGTAGATCTAAAATGCTATTAACATATATTATGAATACCTGTTATAATGAAGTTATATTGCTTAAATTTATAATTTTTTTCGAATTTTATAAATTTTTTAGGGTTTGAATATTTGTTTTTAATATAGTTATGTTGTAGATCTGAAATGATATTAACATATATTATAAATACATGTTATAATGAAGTTATATTGATTGAATTTATAATTTTTTTTTAATTTTATAAATTTTTTAGGGTTTGTTTAGGATTTTTAGGGTTTATGTCAAATTTTCACTACAAGTGTTTGAATGAGTTTTTCATTGATTATTTTTAATTTCTATGTGTGTAGATTTGAAACAATGGCTGGGTGGATCGACGTTCATGCAGAATTCAACGGCGAAGAACCTCAGAGGTTGAAGGTTCGGTGCCTTGATGTAACGTTAAGAGGTCTCAAGGATCAATTGAATGAATTCAACCAAGGAGTCAACCCCAGAGACACAAGGAGGGTGCAAAACGTCCGGTATAAACATGCGACGCTCGACGAGGGGAGGGTATCATTCACTTGGGTGGAGTTAAAGAACGACGAAAACGTGACGAGCATGTTTTGGGAGCACAGTATGTTCCAGTGGATTGATATGCGGGTGACGTTACTGAGATCAACTGAAGATATCATCAACAACTTGATTCCGCCAGAAGATCGTCAATAGTTAGAGTAAGGTGCATTCCAACTACAACAATTGTCTTACCTCTGAAATGGGGTGATTCAAACTTGCCAAACGGCCAGGACTCAAGCATTTCGCTGGGCATTAATGTTTTTCCTTTGAAAAGATTAAACTTTTGTTAGGCTTGCTTAGATGATGGTATTAAGTGTCAAGGAATGGACCTCATTTCGTTGGCACTTGAATACCATCATTTAAATCAAGCCTGACAAAAATTTATTCTTTTCAAAGGAAAGCATGAGTGCCCAGCAAAATGCTTGAGTCCTCTTGTTTGGCAAGTTTGAATTTACCCCATTTCAGAGGTAAGACAAATGTTGTAGTTGGAATGCACATTCCAACTGCAACAATTGTCTTACACTGGATGGGGCAATTCAAACTTGTTAATCGGCAGGACTCCAACATTCGATGAGCATCTTGAACGATGGTATTCAAGTGTCAAGGAATGGACCTCATTTAGTTGGCACTTGAATACCATCGTTCAAGATGCTCATCGAATATTGGAGTCCTGCTGCTTAGCAAGTTTGAATTTGCCCCATTCAGTGGTAAGATAATTGTTGCAGTTGGAAGGTACATTCCGGAATGTAATGTAATTGTTAACATACATGTCGTTTATGTAATGTAACGAAAACTCTATCGCAATATTTATTCGAATTCACGCTATCGCAATATTTATTCAAATTCACGCTATCGCAATATATGTAAATAAAATTATATGTAAGACAATGTAATTTAATGTAGATGAAATTATATGTAAATAAAATTGTCTAAGAATTAATGTTGTGTACTTATCGAATTTATTTACTCAATACGTCATTTTTATTTGAATTAATGTTGTGTACTTATTATAATTTACTAATTCGATACGCAATATTTATTCGAATTCACGTTAGATTTTATTCAAATTTTAATTATTTGAATTCACGTTAGATTTTATTCGGATTTTATATAAATAAATGAAAATAAAAACTAAAATAAAGGAACACAAGTAATATATATAAAATCACATTTTATTAATATAATAATACATTTACAATGGGGTAAAACTAAATCTGCTTCGTCGTACCAATAACATTAAAAATAACATCTTCGTCGTACATTTATTCCTTAATAGGTGGAGTCATCTTCGTCGTACATTTATTGACTGAGGATGAGCCTGAGAAATACCAGACTCAATTTATTGACTGAGGATGAGCCTGATAAATACCAAACTCAATTTATTAACTGAGGATGAGCCTGAGAAATACCAGACTCAATTTATTGACTGAGGATGATCGTGAAAAATACCAGACTCACTTTAGTGAGTACATTAAGAAAGGAATCGAGGCAGATGGCCTTGAGGAGCTTTACAAGAAGGTTCATGCTGCAATTCGTGTTGTTCCTCACTTGAATATATAACCAATGAACAAGTTTTGGTTGAGTTTCTTTGAGTACTGGACTATGACAAACAAACATTTTGTAGAAGAAAGAGTAAAGAAGTAAAGAGGAAATGAGAGTAAGGAGGAGAGAATGTGAGGAAATGTGAGAATGTGAGGGTTTTTATAGGGGAAAAATGTAGAAAAAATAGGTTGAATGAATGATGGAAAAAGAGGTTGAATGATGGAAAAAGAGGTTGAATGTAGAAAAAATAGGTTGAATGTTGAAAGAAAATAGGTTGAATGTGGAAAAAATGTGGAAAATATGTGTTGAATGAATGAAGAAAAAGAGGTTGAATGGTGAAAAGGACGGTGCATCCTAGAACGCACGTAGCGGCTGTTAACTGCCGCTGGAAGACTCCAGCGGTTGTTAACTGCTGGCGCATTAACCAGCGGCTGTTAACTGCCGTTGGGGGTAAAATGGTCATTTCCATGTGTCAATTGGAAGTATTCTATGTCAGAAAAGCAATTTTCGTTCCATTAATGAGCGATTTGCACACTCCAAGGTCCGGCCATGTGCCTCGTATAGGCTCTCTTACCCTTTCAGAAAAAAATTGAAGTGAACATTTTTAGCATCCAACTTTACAATCTAGAGGCATAAACAAAGTAAATTTTTGAAGTAACATTTTCCATCTTCATATTAAGGAATCTAGAGGTGGAAAAAACTCATTAAAATTTTAAAGTGATCATTTTATATCTTTAAAGTGGGCATTTTAAAATCTCAATCCAACGGGTTGGTGAATTTGATTTGTTAAACTATTTTTAAAATTTTTATTTATATTGAAGTTATTTTTATTTAAAGTGTTATTGTATTTGAGAAATTTAAAGAGTAATTTGTCTGGGTGTATATTGTTTGAATGGAATGAATAATTTTAATTGTAAAGTTCCCAAAATTTAGGATATTGTCAATTTTTGGTCGAAAGGATATTGTCTATAATTTAGAGCTTACACACCCATTTATATTTGGATTTATTGTCCTACCTGATTGAGTTCATGGAACGTATTTTTTTTTTCTGGCAAAAAATGGAAAAAATAATATTTGTAAAAAGAAGAATCTGATTAAAAACTTAACGACACGTAGTCAATGTAGTCATTGATAAAATTATCTTACAAAAAACAAGTAGAAAAAATTGATTAATTCGCACAAACTAAAGACATCATGATGAAAGGAAAGAAGCATTGGGCCTAGTCCCTTTATCAATCTAGAGGACCAACTTGGATCACTTCAATTTTTTGAATTCTGCTCTTCTCCCAACGCATTTTGCTCGCTCCCAACCGAACTTCCGTAAAATGCCTCTTCGACTGCGTAAATTAACTCACGCAGGGACATTTTCGAAAGTTTGGTTGGGGATGAGCAAAATGTGTTAGGAGAAGAGCAGAATTCCAATTTTTTTGTTTACATGAGATAGAAAAAATGAAAGAAAGAAGAAGGAAAAAAGACTATGTTCTAATGAATGATACTTCTATAACATCAACTGACAATATCAAAGAGAGGCAAGACAATTGTTCTTGTACCAATGCAAGAGAATTTGTATGGTTAATTTTAACTTGGCTAGAATATTTGCATAAGAGTTTCCTTCTCTGAGAATGTGGTGAATAGAGATGCTTCAATTCTTGACAAGATAACTTTGAATTATCTCTAAGAGGTTAGCATAATGATATGGAAGATATGGAACTTCGGTATTTCCTTTGCTACTAACTTAATTACATGGAGTGAATCAGAAAAACATATAACTTTGTTGAAGCCTGCTTCCCAACCGAGAGTAATTCCTATTAATAAAGCTTGAATCTCTGCAATGTAAAATGTATTACAAGCCCACACTACCATCAAACCAAAACAAGAAATTGTCATTAGAGTTGCGCACAAGACAACCATAACTTGTTCGTCCCGGGTTTGTTATAACACCATCAGCATTTAGGACCAAGTTATGATGATCACCATGTTGCCAACACACTTCTCTTGGACGTCCCGGAGAGTGTGAGGTGATAAATTTGAGTTACCTAGCGCTCTTTGTGATATGTGAAGATGGGAAAAAGCTGAAGCAACTATAGAGACCTCCTCTGAATGTGTTCCTTCGAAGACAAGTTATTCTTGTACAACACATATTCCACATAATCAATGAAGCTATGATTCCTATCTCGGCTACCAAGTTTTGTATAACATTTAGGAGGTTCAAATTATCAGCTCCAAAGAACCTTGTAGGGATAATCGAAAGCCATACCTGCGTCAAATAGACACCGCTCGTGGACAAAACAGTAAGGAGTGAGAAATAGTTTCAATATTTGGAAATGTAACCAAATTAGTTCAATTGAATAAATCAATTTTATCCAAGCACATACTCCTCGTAATTTCAACAATTTATCCTTCCTCATTTTATAACAAGAAAGAAAAATATTTCATAAATTTTTATTATATTTCCTTTCACTTTTCATCTAACCAAATAAAACATAGCAAACTCTTTCTTAACATTTTCTCAATTCAAATAACATCCACTCATTTCTACTGTTTCCATTTTCCTTGTTTATTTTCGTTTTACTTTTTCCTCCATTCAAAGAATACCTAAAGTAGATTGGAATAATCAAACCATACTAACTGCAAAAGTTTATTTACCTAACAAAAACACTTTCAATTTTTATTATCAAATATTTATATTCATTTGAAATTGCTATCAACAAAATGAAAGATTAGTGAATAATTGCATTAAAGAAAAGATGAAAGAGTTGTTAGAGGGTGTATTTTCAAAAAGAAGAGAGAGTGTTGTTGATCTTACTAACAAAATTGTATAATAGAAAACTATGAAAAATATCAGAAAAAAGCTGCTATTACGTTCATAAATTTAATAATGAAAACTAAATAGTATGAAGTTGAGTATTAGAACGAAACTGATGGGTTGACAATATATAATAGTTGATTACAAGTCTTGCGAATCACAATTGGGACATTTAGAAGTTGTCTTAAATAATGAATACCTTACAACGGTCCAAATATTATACTAATTTGAAGAAATATAGTTTTGGGAAATGAGAGGATTTTTTGGATTAATTAGTTACTATAGTCAGTGTTATAAACTATAGAAAGATTGCTAAGCTATTGTCTGATATATTGAAAAAGTGGCCTTTCAACGAGATTCTCGGCAAAAACATGCAGAGGGTAGGAACAACGATTCCAATGTTGGCTTTACCCAATTTAATTTTCCTTTCTCAGTGGAATGTTTTGTCAGTGAAGAGGAATTAGTTATGTTTTATCACAAGAAAAGCAACTAATCACTTACTTCAACAAACCAAATTCTCCAAAACACCTCTCCAGATCTGTTTATGAGAAGGAATTGATGGTTTTGGTGTTAGCCATTCAACAATTGAGGCATTGCTTGAACAAAGAGTGACCACTCAAGATCAGAAAATTTGTTGTCTAAACTAATGGTGCATGATTTTGATATTGCATACAGAGTTGGCACTACAAGTAGAGTGGATGATGCACTCTCTAGATGTAGGAAAGAAGATTTGGAATTGTCAGCCATATTTAGGCTGTTATGGTTGATCATTCTACCATCCAGGATGAGGTTCAAACTAATGTTGAGCTGAGCAATATTATCCAACATTAGGAAAAGGACTCAGCTTCCCGTTGCATTACACCTTGGAGTAGAACTGGTTGCATTTCAAAGGAGATTAGTTTTGGCACAAACTTCAATTTGGTTTCCAAAGCTTTTGCAGGAATTTCATACTATTGTGACTGACGGTCATTCAGAAATTTACAGAACCTACAGAAGTTTGGGACCATCACTGAAGTGGAAGGATATGAAGGGGGATATTACAAAATTTGTGGTTAAATGTCATACTTGCCCACATAGTAAATACAAGATATTGGGTGAAAAGGCATCATTTGAGTGACTGTGGATAGGTTAAGTATGCTCATTGTACCAAGCAAGGCACTAATTGAATATGATTATCATCCAGAGTTTGATAATCAAACAATAGTCATTAATCGAATGGTAAGAAACATATCTTTGATGAACGAAGAAACTTAGTTGACTTTATTCACTAGGAAGAATTGACTTAAGGATGAAGCAACCTGGGGTAATATAAAACCAAATCCCTCACTACAACCTTGAAGACAAAGTTCCTTTGACAGAGGGAGATGTTGCTAGTGAACAAGAAGTACGGAAACTTGAAGTGTATTCTAGAAGGAAGTTGGTTGGATAATTGTCAGTTGATGGATGCTTACTGAGAAGGAGGTTGTAACTTGTAATGGATATATTGTTGTAGCTAACTGTACCTCAATTGGTTAGAAAATAGATGAAGGGTATGTGTCTTACGCAGACATGTTTTGTTGAATATACTTGAATACTTGAATAAATTGTTTAGTTAGAATGGGAATATTTCCCTTGGCAGAGAAATATCCAGTGTCTTTTTTGGATTCCTCTCTTTTTCTATTCAAAGTGACTTTACAATCTGTCAACAATCTATCATTAATAAATTAAGCTGAAGATTCAGGCATCAGAAGTTAACACACTTGTCACCAAGCATCCAACTCGAAAGTTACCAAGAACACCTAACATCCAAGTGCTAACATGAAACCAAAACACTATAACAAGAGGGGCTATCCAGGAAAAACTATTAAATGCAATATTAGCAGAGAATGTGGGCAATTGAACATTCACATCACTATTTGTAGACTGCTGAACAAAAGAGTAACTACTAGGCCTCCTGTATCTATAATTGTTCACTGTTATATATTATAATAATTAACTGCCTACAACAACTTCGCTGAAAGTACAACTTGCAATGCATTGTTGACAAGGAAAACAAGGAGCCTGAATTGCCACTTGCCATTGACTTTTCCCCATGGAATATTTCTGTACAAGAAAATGCGCAAGTGAATAACAATAAATCAGTAAAAACAACTTGAGAAACCACCAATACATAGAAAAGCATTAGTAAGATTGAAATATCAACAATAAAGGGTCTTTTAAAAAGTTAATTGAATGAAAAGATTTCAAAGCCAAATAGAAGCAAACCAAAAGTGGTGCTACATAGAACATTCCTAGAAGAATTGATTCACTATAGATAGATTTCAGTATGGATTCTGCTGAGGACAAGTGGGATTCCCTACAAATCCCCCTATAGATGGATTCCATTTTCATTATGAACTTTTCTAAAGACAAGTGCACATCTCAGAATTTTTAGGTATGAACTATGGGGGGATCGACTACGAATCCCCCTATGGGAAATTCCTGACACCAATCATCAGAGGTCCATAGAAGATGGGATGGACAAAACATAACACGGTGTCACTTTAAATTAGCTTTAGTACTTGGTAATATATCTGTTACTTTATCTACAAAGTTCATTGTGGGTTCTGTATGATGCAAAATATAGGCAAAGTATGGTATCAACCCTATTAAATCAATATCAGCAAAGAAAATGCTATTATGTTTTTGTCCTATAAACATGATAAAACGATGATATATTGATAAGAATCTAGACAAATTCACAGGCAGTCATGCACAACTAAAACTTTGCAATGAGTTCTGGATTTGTAAGTTGTAACCTTGCATGCATCAGCAGATAAATTGCTTGTTTGACTACAAGGCATGACCGATTCAGGTCAAATAATCCAAACAATTAAATAAGACTTCGGGGTAATAACTTCTATATAAAATTGCCAACTTAAGCATGGTTATACAGCAAAATTTAGTTTCTGGATGATCAGACTCTAAATAGCTGAAACCTTTAAGGACATTCTTATAATTGAAGTGAAGGTACTCTAAAATCATCTTAAAACTACCAAAACTTGTAAAAGGTGAATGCTTCAAATTACAAGGCCATAACAAAGCAAGAAGAACTTACATAGATGTTGGAAAATTATTATGATGTGTTACATGATATGATAAAATAGTAAATAACTTGATCTAGAACACTTCTATCAGTTCAGACGTCTACGCCTTGGAGCACGAGAATCTCCACTGTCCACATCAGACAATCTTGAAGCATCTGTTCTCCTCCTAGAAGAGGTTACCATGGAATCAATTTCTACAGCAGTGTCCACTTGGCTCTCGGAATTTATGACAGCAGCAATGCTTGAAAAGGAATCTCTGTCATCACCTGAAGGAGGTGGTTGTTCTTGGTTTCTGCCCAATGGATTGCTACGGAAATATGCCTCAACCAACCTTTCAGCAGAAGTAAGTGCTGATGAAAGAGTTGAAAGTGTTGCTCTATGTGATTGTGATCTTCGAAGCAAAAGGGATTGCACCCTGCGGGTATCCCCTCCCAACTCAGCACCATTATCATTGTTCTGATTCAAACTCGCAGCATCATCAGGGGGTGGCACAGGATTCTGCTCTCTTCGCATGCCTCGAGATGTCAAAAACCTACTTAGCAATGAGGTAGTTCTCTCTGCTGTTCCACGAGCATTTTCTGGTTCATTAGGCTGAGATAAATCCCTAGCCAGATCAATTCTGTTTCCAAGACGCCGAATCATCTCCTCCACAGGGAAAGCAAATGCATTTCTCTGAAGGGTTTGTCTCAGACTCTCAACACGCTTTGCTTGTGGCCTAGGAGGGATTTTTAGAGTGGAATCCTCCTCAATAGCACGGGTACTGTTTCCACGACCGTATATAGGGGTAACACTCTTAACTGTCACCTCTCCCTTGCAAACTGGACATTCCCTAGCATCTGAATGCAGATGCAGCCATCGATATAAGCACTGCCAACAAAACAGATGACCACAGCAAGTCAAAACAGGCTCCTTGGCCAAATCCAAACAGATATTACAATCAAAAAAGTCCCCATCACTGCCACCAGCCTTTTCAACATCATCCTTATTCTTCTGCAAGGTCTCATCCTCCATAACACCATTGTTATTCTCACACGCTTTCAGCGGCGCCTCTTCTTCCTCCATTCTCTCCACAGCAGCTACACTTCCTTCCCCAGCCTGTAATCCAATTCCATTCCCCGAATTGACCAAAAAATTGTTCAATTCGATAGAGATATTGCGCGCTTCAGGTGGGATATAAATATGGGGTGCAGGAGCAAGTTGATGAACTTGATGATAAGACGGTTGAGGTAGAACCCGTTGAAGCTGTTGTGGATAAGGAGGAGAAAGTTGCCTCCATCTCCACCTCTGTCTACCCCTAAGCCTCGCAGCAGCTTCGCTAATTCGCTGTAGCGGCTCCTCAATCCAATGATCCAAGTTCAAACCTTCATTCCCTAATGACCCAGTTTGTGGTTCCGGGTCTGGACCCAGATTCAAATCAAGGTTCATTGCATCAGAGTTTTCTTCCGCCATCACAGAACTTCAAGCTTCCTTTTTATTACAAATTACAAAGAGCTAAAAATTACACACAAAAATAAAATGTAAAAAAAAAACTAAAAATCGAAACTTTATTACAAATCAAAGAAACCCAAGTTTGAAAGACAAAGATTTAACCAACAAAACCATGTTTGCTGACAAAATTGAACAATCAAAAATGAAAATCGATAGAATTGGGGGAAAATGAAAACCCTAATTAAATAGAAAATATGAAGAATCCCAGATCCAGTGATGAAAGTTGACCATATAATCGGAGATGAATTACTAGAATTGAAGTTGAAATGAAGAGGAATTAGGTTAATGGACACCGATTAGGGTTTGGTGATTGTGAATTTATGAAGAAAAAATAAATAAAAATAAAATAGAAGAGTGATTAAAGGAAGGAAGGAAGAGACCTTAATGTTTAGGTGATAGTGGATTGAAACATTTTGGTTTTCGATCTGGTGAAGAAGAAAAGAAAGAGAAAAAGGGTTTATAGAGAGAAAAAGAGGAAAAAAGAGAAAGAAGAAGAAGAATGAGAAATTATATGCGTGTTCGGTGGTGAGATAGAGATGGACGGCTGTGATGAAGGTGTTGGGTTTGTATGTTCTAAACAGAGTTGCGTTATCACTGCCGTTCATGGGATGACAAGGAAGGAACAACAGTACATTGCAACACTATGATCCATTGGGTCTTTTTGGATTTTTTTTATTGTTTTATCATTGGAATATTAGTTGATAAGAATAAGATTTAGGACTTGACCCAACAAAAAAAAAAAATTAGTTAAAGGAAAATGCTAAGAGTAAGCTAAAGAAAATGTATAAGAAAAAAAAAATATGATTGGAGGAGAAAACACACCTTGTATACTTTATAGATATTTTATGGAGATTGGTCATCGTTAAACAGCGGTGAAAATTTCTTATAATATGGTAACCTGATTGAAAAAAAACTGATAAATACCCTTAACAAAACAAAACTTGTAATAATACACTTGAACACGAGCAATTTTTTAAAAGTCTCAAAAACACAATGTTTACTATATAAAACTCATTCTTTTAGATTTCTTAACATACGCCCTTAGAGTATTTGTAAATATGATATTTAAGATGTGTATGATATGCTAATAAAAAGTTAGTGAACATGACAACTTGACTTGTACGGCGTTTGACTTTAAATTTGTTCTTGAGACTTGACAAATTAAGTAGCAAAGGATTGAACAGTAACTAAAGTTTATCTCATCACTAAATCACAACACAGCTTTTTGTCTCAATTCAAATTATCTAAAATACTAAAATAACATTTTGCCTATCAAACATCGAACAAGACAAAAGATTGTTCAATACCTTAAAAGTTTGTCATGTGTTGTTCTGTCTAATACTTACCTTTTAGCATATCAAACACACTCCTTATTGAAATTCTTAAGAATTCCACCAAATTTTGTACCATATCAGTCACAAAAATAAACAAAATTATATAAAAAAATAATAATGTATTTGACACAACTTTTGAATTAAAGACACCAACTTTATTTGATCAATTTTTACTTATATTTAACATAGGAGGGAGTACGATCATAAAAATTTAGTGGGTCTCGTTGTAAATTTAAGGAAATTGACATCTACATTAATAAAATGTTGTAGGTACTAAAGAATAAATTATGAAGTTGAGGTGTGATGAAAGCGTATGCGTAACAAAAATTGATTTTATTAAATTGTAAATGTGATTTAAAATATTTTTGAAAGTTTATTATATTCCCCTTAACTCTATTAATATCTCTTTCAGAATGATTAATTTTCATTGGATTATTAATATCTCCTTCAAGAGTGTTTTAATTTTTGACAATAACTCTCAAGAGTTTGAGTAATTGTATTTTAGTGTCAGGTTTAAATTCTTCTATATCTCATTTAAGCATAGTTGAGCTTATTTTACGTCAATAAATAAGTGTACTTGAGTTTAAACTTTAAAGAACGATTATTAATTGATTAAGTGTGGTATTAGTTTAAAGGTTTAATCACATTTTAATTGCTTTTTTTTTTTTACGGAAAATGTTAACCAGTGTCTCAATGGCACTCGTTAAGGTCTTTAAAGGGTAACTTATCATGAAAATATGTGTAATCAATGTATCGGAAATTAAAATGTTTGACTTTTTTATAAAATAATTTCTTCTTTTGGAATCCTTAAAGAGTGACCCTGGAGCACTCGTTAACAAGACTTTTTTTACTCAACTTTTTTAATTGTTAAGTATTGCACATGGTGATTTTGATCACCATTTTTCTACAACCATTTTTTTCCTAATTGTAAAATGATAAATGAGAAATAGATTTTGTATAAGGACTTGCATTTTCTCATTGACGTGTTTTTCATATAAATAGATATAATCATTTATACTATGAATCAGAAACTGAAATTGTCTATATTTTTTTTTGTCAAGTAGTTTACTGTTTATTTTTTTTATAGTATGAAATAAATTCAATTGACATGATGATCTATAATTAATCTAAAGTATAAGCTATTTATCACAATTGATATACCCGGATCGTAGTGACCTTATAAAATGAAACCTAATTGTCTATGTGAATTTAGCTCGACTAACAGAGACAATGTATTACAATATGAAGAGGTTGAAGTTTAAATTTTGAACACCTCATTTATTCACCTTTAATTGAAAAATTTATAGCCAATAAACAACTTCATAAAATAATATAAAACCTAATTAACATAAAGGTAAGTTTTGATCTTGATTTTTCTTTTAGTTGCTACGATACGCTCCTAACAAAAATAATGTAATTTTCAATTAACTTTGTGTTTGATAGTTCTATTTTCAATTATACTCCAATTTAATCGATTTTTTAAATGTATAAATTACATCCTCCAATTTTCAAAATATTAGATAATTTTCTTACATAAAATTCGTGATTTATTTTTGCTGATATGAGCTGGCGAGACGAATGATTAAGTAAGAACTTCCTCGAGAGTTTCAATAAGTGTTAGATTTAAATAGTTCCATTATGTGTGAGGAATGATGTAACATAAATGAAACATCTAAAGATTGTTTTTTTCACTATCATATCTCTTGTAAGTTTTGGTGGGACGTTTTGTCTTGGTTAGATGTTAGTGGTAATTTTTTGAACAATAACTCTAGTCATACTATTCAATTTTTAGGTTTGGTTTTTCACACGAAAAAAATTAAAGTGTCTTATTTCGATAAGGATGTCTTGCTTGTGGATTATTTGAAAGTAGCGTAATTAATTTGTGGTGGTAATTAAGAGTCTTAATGGCCATCTTGTTGGCTTAGTGAAACTTATGGTTTGATCGTGGATCAAACTAAATCTAAATGGTTCTACTAAAATTTCTATCAATGGAGTACTCAACCAATTATATACTTAGGTGTGACTACTCTTGCATTTGCTTTTGTTGGGTTGGAAGCGTTGCTTTTGTTTTTTTGAAAGAAAGATGCTTATAGCATTTCATTTATAATTATAATAATAGATTCAATACATTGTGGGATAACAAAATAAGTAATGGGACTAGCTAAGGATGTGGCTTCTCTTGCTAAGGCATGAGCCGCCGCATTCGCTTGTCGCCTAATAAACTCAACCTGGGAGTTTGTAAAAGAGGTGGAAAATATCCCTCGACACGCGGCAATTATATGACCAAACTCAGTAACATCAGCCGTGCGGGAATGAAAAGCATCTCGAGTGATTTTTGAGTTAAGCTCAAAGTCTATATTATCAAATTGCATATCTTGCATCCATTGAAGTGCATGAAATAGACCCAATGCCTCGCCAACTGCTATAGGGTATATTTGATTAAATTGCAGCACTTTAGCTAGCACAAAAGTTCCCGAATCATCACAAATACATACACTGATGCCTGTCCTATGAAATTGTTCCGAAAAGGCCGCATCTACGTTGCATTTGAACCTTCCAATGTTAGGTGGCGTCCATTTCGGGTGAACAGAACCTGCTGGTCTGCTTTGATGTTGCTGTACGTGAGTCTGCAGAGGGATAACAGACTGCTGCTGTTGTGCATTCACTTGCTGGGATGTTGCTGGACACGGTATATTAGCTTCCTGCCAATCTTCAATCAAGTGCCGAGCCCTGTCAACAACTTGGGCACTGTTTTCATCAGCATTCTCCCAAATTTTAAGATTTCGATGCTTCCACAAACTCCAAATAATAGCAGCAACGCGTTGTTGAATGTTCAGTGGCAGATTCTGTAGCAAGTAGAAAATGGCATTTATAGCAGAATCCGACTGTATGGCTGCGTGTTGAACTTCATACCAAATTCCGGCAGAATTCCAAACTTGAATAGAAAAAGAACATTCAAACAGAAGGTGATTCAAGTCCTCATGATCAGCACCGCAAGTTCCACAAATCGTCGGACACGAGACCCCTTTATCTTGCAAACGAACTCTAGTTGGTAAACACCCACGTCACCTTTAAACAGATTTTTGACTTTCAGCGGTACCTTTAAACGCCAAATATTCTGCCAATTACCCGGACGACGTAGATGAGACACATCAATTAACTCTTCCACACATAATCAGTATGCACTCCGCACCGAGTAACAACCATTACTTTCCGCTTTCCATATGAGATGATCATGGACAACTTGCTCATACAGAGGCGTATGTAATATTGTTTCAGCTATGTCATTACTAAAAATCTGTTGAACAAGAGGCGCGTTCCAACATTTACTATGCTCAGATAATAAACTTTGAACATTAAAATCACAAATATATAAACCACCAGCAATGTTACCATTGATTGACTCACCATTAGCCAGCCATGGTGCATCAAGAATAGGGATTGTTGCGCCAGAGCCAATGCTCCATCCTGCTCCACCACGGACAATGAAACGGGATCGTAGAATGCTCCGCCAAACAAAGCTCGGATTGTGGCCAATGTTAGCATCAAGAAAGGACTTATTCGGGAAGTACCGAGCTTTAAAAATGCGAGAGACAATGGATTGAGGTTCTGAAAGGAATTTCCAAGCTTGCTTTCCTAACATTGCAAGGTTGAAAGCGGAGAGATCCTTGAAACCCATTCCTCCTTGAGATTTGTGCATGGACAACTTTTCCCAGCTCAACCAATTTATGCCTCTATGGGTGGTTCTACCGTGTCCCCACCAAAATGAGTTCATCATCCTTTCGATAGAAGTAATGAGTGTATCTGGTATTTGGAAAAGACTCATTACATAAGACGGAATAGCTTGGAGTACCGACTTAATCATAACCTCCCGCCCCGCCTTCGAAAGACACTTGCTGCTCCAAAAGTTGATTCTTTGCCACACACGGTCTTTAATAAAAGCGAAGGTAGCCGTCCTATCCCTTCCTATCATGGATGGCATACATAAGTACTTTCCTGTTCCCAAAACAGCCCGGACCGCCAAAATGTTGGTGATGCTATTTTTTAGGGCATCAGGCACATTCCTACTATAGAAAATTTCTTACTTCGGCAAACTAATTGCTTGACCAGACGCTGCCTCATAAGTGTTCAGAATATCTTTCATAACTTGTGTTTGACTTCCTTCCGCTTTAAAGAACAAAAAACAGTCATCAGCAAACAACAAATGAGAACACAGACGGAGCTCCGCGACAGATACTAGTGCCTGAAATAGTTCCATTTTCCTCGGCATTTCGTTTTAAGGAAGAAAGACCTTCCGCACAAATGATAAACAGGTACGGGGAAAGTGGATCCCCTTGTCATAGACCTCGCCCTGGAATAATTGGTCCAACATGATCCCCATTCACAAGAACGCTATAATCAACAGATTCAACACACATTGTCATCCACTGAATCCATTTATAGCTAAATCTCATCTTTTCCATAACCGCCTTCAGATAATCCCAATCCATTATATCATAAGCTTTGCTAATGTCAAGTTTCAGAGCAACAAACTTATCATGACCTCTAGTTTTTGTCTTCATAAAATGGATAACTTCAATAGCAACCATCGCATTATCCAGAATGGATCTATTAGGAACGAAAGCTGACTGATTATCAGATATGCACTTATGAAGAATAATTTTGAGTCTATTAGCAAGTACCTTTGAGATGAGCTTGTAAAGCACGTTGCAGAGAGCAATGGGGCACCAATCCTTCATAGAAGTCTGGGAATTACCCTTTGGGATTAAGGCAATGTTCGTCATGTTCAGATCAGGTGGGAAATACCCTGTATCAAGCCAAATGCAGCATTCTTTAAAAATTTCATCACTACACAAGTTCCAAAATTGTTGATAAAAACCCGGACTATAACCATCCGGTCCAGAGCATTTATCCGGGTGCATGGAGAACATAGCCTCACTAAATTCATCCTTAGTGAAAGGTGCAGTGAGTGTGACATTATCCTCATCCGACACGGACTGCCGAATCACTTGTACCACAGTGACCGCATGATTATTATTCTTTTGAAATAATTCCAAAAAATAATTTTTATGGTTATGTGTAGGGGTGTTCGCGGTGCGGTTTGGTTCGGTTTTGAGCATAAAAGTCATCCAAACCGCGAGATAAAAAAGCATGCGGTTTGGTTTGGTTCGGTTGATTTTTAAAAAGTCATCCAAACCAAACCAATGCGGTTTGGATTGGTTCGGTTGGTGCGGTTTATCGCGAGATAAAAAAAATATTACTTTAACTCTAATATTTCCAACTTGGGAGTTCTAACCAGATTAAAACTAACCAGATTAAAACCAAACAAAACTTATATCAAAATAGGTAAAATTAAGAAGAAACATAAGCATGAAACATATTATTGGGAAGAAAAAGAAACAAATTCATCACTGGAAATGAATTAGAATCGAACCTGATGGTGCAACAATGGAAAAATCGAATCAAAAGAGATTATTCTTGAGCTATGTAATTGGGCTAGTACAAGTTTAAGTAATATTGATTATTCTTGCGGTTTGGTTTGGTTTGGTTCGGTTGCTGAGATGCAAACCGCAAACCGAACCAAACCGCGCGGTTCAGTGCAAAAGTCATCCGAATTCATCCGAACTAAGTGCGGTTTTTTGCGGTTTCGGTTTGGATTGGTTTGGTTTGCGGTTTTTCTATTGGGTTGGTTCGGTTTTGAACATCCCTAGTTATGTGCTTTTGTTTTTTTTGACTTCTATATACTTTCAATCCTAGCACTTTATGTGTTTTTAATTTTAGGGTTAATAGGGGTTTACCCCCCGCCATTTGGGCGACTTTTGGTTTACCCCCCGTAAAAAAAAAAGAACTTGTAGATTCCCACTTGTAATTTCAAGATTCCTTGGTTTACCCCCCCAAAGCCAACAGTCAGCAGCTGACTGGATAAAAATGGTGATGTGGTGTGCTGACATGGTATTTTATTTACTTTTTTATTTTTTTTAATTTCCACGTGGCAAAATTAATTTTTTTTTATAAACCCAAAAAATCTTTTTATTTAAAAAAAAAAAATTTGACAAGAAAAAAAAATTATATTTATCATTTATATGTCCTTTTTATTTTTTATTTACAATTAAAAAAAAACTTAAAAACAAAAAAATCATCTTTCTCTCTTCTCTCCACCGTATCCTTTTCTTCTTCCCTTCTCTTCATCCTTTTCTTCTTCTTTTTCACTCCTTCAACAACAACAAAAACAAGAAGAAGAACAACAAAATCAAATCAATCATATCTTCTTCAACCCAATTTCAAACCAGGAAAACAAAATCAGATGGAAAAGATTTATTCAAAAACCCCAATTTTTCAAATCCCTAAAATCCTAAAATCCCCAAATTTCTCTTGTAAAATTCGAATTGGACATGATTTTGATTCCTATTCTTCTTCTTTGAACAGGGGCGCATTTTGTTTCCTTCTTCTCAAAAAAATGAAAAAAGGGTTGTTCAATTTTTTCTTGCCCAGATTGAGTTTCTATGATGTTGTGTAGTTTATGGAAAACATCATGAGATTGATGTGTTGTTGTTGTTCAAATTTTGTTTTTATGATGTTGTGTAGTTTATGGAAAAGATGATGAGATTGATGTGTTGTTGTTGTGGATTGTTGTGTGTTGTTGATGTTGAGTTGATGAAGGAGGAGAGAAGAGAAGGCGCTGGAGAAAGAAGAGGAGAAAAAAAAATTAATTTTAAAGTTTTTTTAATAATCTTGATTTTTTTAAGTTATTTTTTAATTTATTAAGTTATTTTATAAGTGAGATGTAATAAAAAAATTAAAAATTAAGAATCTGGAAATGAGATTCACGTTGGAGAAGAAGAGAGAAAAAGAAATGGGATTTTTTTTTTAATTTATCGAGGGTATTTTAGGTATTTCATCTTTTTTAACATAATTTTTAAAATTATATAATCTGAAAAATTACATTTTTATGGAAAATTATATAATCTGAAAATTCTATTTTTATTATAATTGTCAAAATCTTAATTTCATTTTTTTTTTCAGAGAAATTAAATATAGAAAAAATTCGAAAATTTTATTCCATAATTTTTATAAGAATTTGTTTTTTTAATTTCATTTTATTTTAATTTTTTATGACATTTAGATTTTTAAAACATTCATATTTTTTTTAAAACATTCAGTTTTTTTTAAATTTAAAAAATTAGAAAAAAATCAGATTTTTTTTTAATTTAAGAAGATATTTAAAAGTTCTGAAATTTAATTATCAAAATAAAAAAATAGAAAAAAATGAAATTAAAAAAAGTTTAGATTTTTTTCAAAATAAAAAGATTTTTTGGGTTTATAAAAAAGTTTTTTTTTTAATTTTTTTCTTTTTTTAAATTTTTTTTAATTATGCCACATGGAAATTAAAAAAAATCAAAAAATAAATAAAATACCATGTCAGCACGCCACGTCATCAAATTTGTCCAGTCATATGCTGACTGTTGGCTTTGGGGGGGTAAACCAAGGAATCTTTATTTTACAGGGGGAATCTTCAAGTTTTTTTTCCATAGGGGGTAAACCAAAAGTCGTCCAAATGGCAGGGGGGTAAAGCCCTATTAACCCTTAATTTTATTGTTCGGTTTAATTTATTTCTTTTTCGATCTCTTAGGGTGTGTTTGGTTAGGAACTAGGAAGAGAAGTTGTGAAGAGATAAATATGTGAGAGAGAGTATGAGAAGAGAGAAATAAGTGAGAAATAGAGTAGATTTATTGTATTGTTTGGAATAAGAGAAAGATAAGAGAAATAGGAGAGAAAGAAATACATTTATTTTTGAAATGTCAAAAATACCCTTGAATTAGAAAATTAAAGAACCAGTCCTATATAATTGCGTATAATATACTGTAATTAGACAACTGAGAGGAATAGTATACTTTATTTAACTTAATTGACTAGTTAAATATAATTAAATTTTGATCATTAAATTTTTATGTTAAAATAATAAAACTCAGCCCCAAAAATCCCACCACCACGGTTTTTCCCAGTGCCCGAACAAGCTGCGGTTCTACATTAATATTAATTTTATTTCCAACCGATTTGAGTACTAGCTTGAATAAATTGCAACACCCATTAAACTATATGCAAATTGGTTTATAAGTATACAAGGACACAATTGGAAAAAGAGACTCTCTATCCTATTTATTCCCACATCAGGAGAGATTCTAAAACATGTGGGCACATGCCTAAAAACTCTCTCCCCCCTAATTCTCGTGTAAAACTGGAGAAATACCCATCTTCTCTTGTATCTCTCTCTCTCCCCAACTTCTCTCTCTCCTAAATCACCTCTACCAAACAAACAATTAGTGAGAGTGTCAGACAGATGGTTTGGTTTTTTATTTCTTTCAAATAACCATTAATTAATTGTGATATTAATTTAAGGGTTTTGCTATAAGACATCCATGAAGGTGTCTTTTAGCAATCCACACCTTAAGGTGTGATTTTCACTTTTTAGTTATAACTTTCCTAAAAGACACCTTCATAAAAATTAGTTTGTGTCTTTTAGAAAATGCTCATAGAATAACTTGCTAAAAGACACCTTCATAAAAGGTGTCTTCTAGCAAAACCCTTAATTTAAAGGTTTAATCACATTTTAATTGTTTTTATCTACTAAAACATTTTTAATTAGTTACTTAACATTTTAAATGATGTTTATTCCCTATCATTTTGACGACTTTTGGTTTATCCCTGGTTAAAAAAACTTTAGGTTCCAACTTTGTAATTTATAGATTTTTTGGTTTTGTACCTAATGGATTTTGACCGTACAAAAAAGATGATATGACAGAGGTAAACTAAAATTCACTTAATTTATAGAGGGTGGACGTATCTTAAATTTTGAAATTTGATATCATGAAAGACTAAAACCAAAGAATTTTAAATTGCAAAGTTGGAATCCGAAACTTTTTTTATGGAGGTAAAGCAAAATTTACCCAAATAATAGGGGGTAAACACTGTTTAAACTTTTCTTTGACATAATTCGTTACATAACATTTTCATTTGTTAAGTGCTGCAACTTGCAAATGTGGGATTTTGATCCCTATTTTTGCATGAGCATTTTGTAATCTACCTTTTAAGTTTTTTTTCCGTACCATTTATGTCAATTTAAGTTATTTAATTATAATAAGTTAGTATCTCAAAAAAAAAAATTATAATAAGTTAGTCTTTTAAAGAACTTAAGTGGTACGGAAAAAGTTTAAAGGATTGATTTATTACAATTAAATAATTTAAAAGACGCATATGATATGGTAATTTTTTTAAAGTATCAACTTGTTATAAATAATTAATTTAAAGATCTTCTCGTATAATTTATTCATAATTTATCATAACAAAAAAGAGTAGAGACTATATATTGAAAAGTTCAACAAATGCGTGTTCAACACAAACATTATTTTATTTAATATTGATAAACAATTTTGTCAATCCTCTCAAAACAAAACAACAACAAAAAAAAACAATTTCATCAACAAAAAAAAAATGATAAAACAATTTTACCGTATTTTATTAAATCAGGATCACACAAATAAGGTCTTATAGTTCGAGCATACAAGTGAAGTAAGAATATCTTGTACAAAGACTATCATGCATGTATGACGATCCTCCCCATTTCAACTTCCATTAACTTTCCTACAATTGGATCTAATTTCTCCTTGACTTCCCATTAATGGACTGATATTACCCATGTTAATCATGGACTGAACAAAGGCTTCAAAAAAAGCTGTTTGGTTGCTTGCAAAGTTGTTAACAATGGAGATTGTAGCAGCACCATTAGTGGAAAACAATTCTTGGTCCGTTTGAAGAAGACCTTGATTTTTGAGAAGATTCTTGAAGTAGTTGTTGTCGAAATTGTTTGGTGATGAAGGGTCAAGATTGTTTAGTGTGTTACCACTTCCATTTTGTGGACAATTTTGTTGTAGAGTTGCTAGATATGTTGAATTCAGTGTTGGATCAGGCTTACCTGTGCCACTGAAGTTGAATAGTCTTTGGTTGAAAAATCTACATTGTGCACGACCAAAAGTATGTGCACCTAATTCAAGTTGATCCATTTGTGTCAACCAATAGTTAAAAAAAAAAAATGCTTAGTATCATACTGACACATAATGAAATCAATAATTTTTTACAAAACTTATTTGCTATGAATCTCTTCAATCATTCCGTCGTGCGTCCAAATTTCAACCATTAGATATAATTGTTGAAATTTGACTGCACTAACTGAACGACTAAGGCCTAGTTTAACTCATGAAAACTTGCTATTTAATAAACTCATAGTTCATGTAAGATTTTTTTAAGTTTTATTCAAGATATTTATATATCCTAATCCAACATATTCTAATTAAAGTCTAAATTAGAGAAGTAAGTGTGATTACCAGATAATGCAACTAGATCACTTGTGTTTAAGCCAACAGCAGAAAATTTGGCAGTGACATTGGCTAAGCTTTCAGTTGGAGCAGGAATGGATGTGTTGGCACCAGATTGGTTTGCAATCAGACCATCCCTTCTGCCAAGTAGTACATTCCATGAAGGACCTCCTGACTGCAAATATACATCATCATAAACATCACTATATTTATGCATCTTTTTAGCTAAATGTATCAAACCATGATAAATATTAGTTTGCTAAGAAATTTGAGAGTAAAATTGTAATGATAAATAATTAACTAAATATGAATTAGGTACCAAAGATACAGAAGCTTCAGCAGCAAGAGCCAAAATATCAGCACAAGACACAACAGCAGGACATGAATTTTCAACAGAGGTTTTGATTTTGTCAACTACATCAAAGCCACGAGCTGAATTATTGTTAGGAACAGCATTTTTCTCACTTAGTGTTATGTTTCCACCTTGATCTAATAAAAGAGATGCATCACATCCCTGAAATACACAAATTAATAACATTAGTTATTAATTAATCACCTAAACTCTAGCTCATTAATCAAAAAGTATTAGAAATTACATTAACAAAGCAATCATGAAACTGAAGACGGGTTAGGCTCGCGGTAATACGAGGATCATTTTGCAGAGCTTGCTGAACAACATTTCTCACTATGGAAGAAACATTGGGGCATGTTTTCGAGTAGAATGTTGAGGTTAGTTGAGCATGTGATGGATTAAGAAGGAGGACTATTAGCACTGTGAAAATGGAATAAAAAGTAGGAGAAAACATGGTTGGCTTTTTTGGAGTTTGATTTCTTGATGAAATATCTGAGGAGTTAACAACGTATATATATTGAAGAATGTGTGTCTTCAATTATTTTATAATATTTACTTGAAGATAAAGTTTTCATTGGGTCATTCATTACTTAGAACTGTAAGCAAGCTATAAATAGTAAAAAATCAAAAGATAAGAATTGTAATACTCATCATTAGGTACACAAGGGGACGTGGAAAGGAAAATTCAACCATAATGATTGGTACATAACATTATTGTGCTACAATTAGCCCTCATTATCATCAAATTAATAATTTGGAACCTACAATTAGGAATGTATCCATATTTTTGGAATGTCTCCATTTACTTGGAGCTCTATATTACTAGTATTTTGAAGAGCTATACTATTTATCACGAGGGAATAACTCACGATGGTTTCACGAAACAATATGGACATCCATTTTCAACTGATAGAAAAAACGTGAGGCATCCATTCCTCTTTTGAGAAACGTGTGGACCTTTTTTTAAAACATCCTAAACTATTATTTGTATCATTTAATTTCGAAATTCATTCAAAACAACGGGGTAGATGGGCTAACTAGCTAGCAATACGTAATTGTGAAGTAGTCGGGATAATTTTTTTTTGCTCTATCCAACATTTTCCAATTTTGAATGTATAAAGATCAAATTATATACTCCCCTCTGCTCACTCTTTCAAGTAAATATTCATTTTTCAAAATTCATTACATATATCTGATTTAAAATATAGAACTTCAAAGAAATGGAGAGATTCCTATTTGTACAAAATACTATTAATAGTAGGGTTAAATAAATTTTGGTCTTTAAAAATATAGTCAATTTTGTTTATTAGTAGGGATAATCTCTATCGGTAATATACATGTCGTCGTTTTTAGAAATTTAGACCGGTTAGACACTAAAACAATAACAACATTGTCATCTATTTCTATTGAGAAATAGAGATGATCCCTCCTCAACATGTTATACTATTAGGTGACTTATGATTTATTAGTGAAAAAAGAATTTATTATGGATGCCATGAAACTTGCGAAAAGTAATAGAAAGAAAAATCATGATATATATTTTTTCAAATTTTAGTTGCGTGTGTGTCTATATATATTAGTTTTAATTTTTTGGTTTATTTTCGTGTATATTTTTTGGTTGACGAATTAGTTTTAATTTGTTGATAATTTTACTGATTAAAGTCCACATTGGAGAATTTTGACATACATTTTAGAAAAAATATATGATAAGGGTAATGCCTTTTTTTTTTCTTCCTCAAATACACGTTCGAACCTTTATACAAAAAATTATAATTTTTACTATAGATGGAAAAATGGAAATAGTTTATAATTCAGTTTTTCTTTACTAACGGTAATAATTCAATTATTGACTCTTAGACGAAAGACCATTTCTTATTTTTTTACTATCAGAAAACAAAGAGCAAAAAGTTTCAGACATCTATATTTGACTGATCATTGCAATGATTCAGTAATACTTTGTCCATCTGTAATCCTAGATATGGTCTAAAAATAGACAGTGACCGTGATCCTACTTATAGCAACGTTTCAACACAAAACATGGAGTAAAAGTATAAAAAGATTGACGAGCAGATCATTCGGTAATATTGTATTGAATAATCTACGACAGTGATATATCCCCCGTTAAAAAGAAACAAAGGTTTCTATATATGGATTTAACCCTGCTTCAAGCAAATGTAAAATATTTTATATTGTTATGTTATAAATTACATATCACGTTGTTAACGGAGAAGAGTCATGCAATCAAGTAAGTTGCAAAATTGTTTTCAGATAGTATGGTGATATTTAAATAAAGCACTGATAAGTTAGAGAATAAACATTACTGATGATTGCTCGCCGTCATGCATGTTTCGTACGTCCTTCAAAAATGCATGTTTCTTACGTTTATGGTCTATGCTAGTTTTATTTTTCCTTTTTCTCTATTTAGGTTCAACTATATAACAATAAGATTCATGGGCCTAGTTTCATGTAGTACGAAAAATTGCTCTTCTTCCAACAAAAATTGCTTATTTTCACGTGAACTTCATAAAATACCTCCACGTGACTTAAGTCACGTTCGGTAGCATAACGTGACTTAAGTCACGTTTTGTTTGTGTCATCACGCAGAACAGTTAGAACTGCTTCATTCATACATACATCCTCATTCATTTTCATCCATGTTTTCATCAATCATACAAAATACGCAAATTCATTCATTCATTCAATCATTCATTCAATCATTCATTCATTCAATAATTGAAAGTTATAATACGCAAATTTACTCAAATTTATTCAAAGTTATAATACGCAAGACTAAAACCGAAAATGTACCAAAATGAGCAATAGCTAAAAACATCATATCCAAAAACATATAAAAACATCAAAAAACAAAGACATTGTTATAAGCCATTACAAAAATCTCTTTTATTCTTCTCCCTCGTCACTTAAGTGAATAAGACTGTCATCTCCGGCACCTAATTTTGGTTGTGGACCAAAATAACGCGTATTTCCACTCCTTATCAGCTTGTTGAAGTTGTATATTGACACCTCCGCTTCGTGTCATATTATGGCGGTTTTTACTTTCTTTTACAATTGAGTAACATTTTCACCCTCATTTTCCTGCTGGGCCTCACCCTCCTTTTTGGCCCGTGCACTCGGTGTCATGGTTTCCAATGTCTAAGACATATTTACACAACATAAAACAATGCAAAAAATCAATGATTTTCATAGCGACATTTCAGTCTCTAAACTACCACATTGCACTCAAACTCACTATAATCAACATTAAGAATTCAATTTCTAACTAATTTCTTCATTAACATTGCAAAAAAAAAAAAAATATTCAGTGAGACATTTTATCAAACACCTAAAGTTCAACATATAATCTAACAATATCTAATTCTAACCTAACTGTAACCTACCACATTTGATTCAAAGTTACTCTAATCAACATCTAAACAACAATTTCTGACTTAATTCATCATTAACAATAAAAAATTCTAACATCAAATTCTACCCTAACATTATGAAATTTCATAAAAAAAATCTAACTTTTAAAAAAAAAATTAATGTCAAATGATCATAATCACTTACTTGATGTTGGGGTAGAATTTGATGTTGCTTTGATCAAATTTGATGAAATTCGCTTTTGTGAGAAAGCAAAATCGCACTTGGAAGGTTTGGAAATAGAATGGCATAATGGTTGTTGTTCTATTTTTATACCAAAAGGCAACGTGAGTTAAGTCACGTTGGTATATACCGAGCTTGACTTAAGTCACGCAGGTTATACACCAATGTGAGTTAAGTCATGTAGGGGTATTTTAGTCAGTTTTTATGGGAATGAGCAATTCTCTTTGTGAGAAGAGCAATTTTCATATTGTTAACGGGCCAAATTGTTATTGGGTCCAACTTCTTGTATGAATAAAGATTGATTACACACCTTTCTCAAAAAAAAAAAAAAATTGATTACACACCCATATACACATAGAGAGAGGACAAGAGGAATAAAAATAAACTGGATAAGTAATCCTGATTTGGTTAAAGTTAATCAACTGAACTTGATGATCGATAAATAAAATATAGAAAAAAATTGAACTAATGAGAATTCCAAATCATTATTTAGTTGAAGTCAATCAATTGAGCTGGATGACTGATAAATAAAGTATTGAAAAATATTTATTTTGAAAAAATGAATCAGTTGAAAGTTGAACCAGATTTTAACCAAACTTGATTTGGTTATGAGAGAGTGAGAACCAAATTTGTTTGAACCAAATTAACAAATGGACAGATTTTCCATTCAATTGTTTGAATCGCTTTGTCTTATTCGTTTTTAAAGAAATAGTATGTTCGATTCTGAAACACCATATAAAATCATTCTACTTTCCAAGTTTTATATGGTACAGACTCTTATATAAATAATCTGTTTCTTTCTTGAAGGTTATACTTAGAATTTCAAATGAAATAATAGATTATAAAGGAAAGAAACAAATTATATTTTTCTTATCTTATACAAAAAAAAAACCACATATTTGGCGACGATGGAGTGTCTCATGGGATTTGACCATTATATTAGATGTAAGGACAATCACAAAAATGAGTTGGACACCACATATTCATCCACAACCTTAAGATATTGGGTTTATGTGTTCTCTCACATATATGTTGTTTAACCCCAACTCTTTCAATCAATGTGAGAATTTAACTCACACTTGACACATCACAACATCTCTGTTTCAAGTGTGAGACTCTCCGCGTCCTTGCCCCCACCCCAAGAATCTCCCCCTCTATCCAACAAATTCGAATCAGAATTTGATACCACTGTTAGGTCATGAGTATCATGAATTTAATCATCACATTAGGCTAAGAGCAAACACACAGATGATTTGGACACCACATCTTTATCCAAAATCTTAAGGCATTGATTTTATGTATCCTCTCATTTATAAGTTTCTTAACCTCAGCTCTTCCAAAAAAAAGTGGGCTTTAACTCACATCTAACACATCCCAACATAAAAAATTCCAAATGTAGTTGAGATGGTTTGCAATTTTGTCCCAACAAAAATTGTATAAGAGGTTTTGCAATTGAATAATTATCCATAGACACCCTTTTTTATCCCTTATATACACCCACATGTAACATTTTATTTTAAATTGTATTATGACTCATCCTAGTCCCACCAAAGCCTTCCATTCTCTCCTCAGACTCTGCATTCTCTCTTCTCTCTCCTCAAAACCTTCCCCGTGAGCTTTCTCTCTTCACCATCACCGACCACCGTCCACCGGAATTACCTCGGGCTCCTCACCGTCTCTTCAAACCGGTTATTTCATCTACTGTCTTGTCAGCGTGTCTTTCTTCTTCTCTAAAAAGTATGTACCCGAAAAAACAGCCATTGACAGATAGGTACTGGCCGCGGTGGTCGGTGGTTAAAGAGATGCGATGAAGGTTGACACGAGACAGAGTTAAAATCACAGATGAACTGTTGAGAACATGGGAAATTTGAAAGGGTGAGATCCGCCGAAGATTTGAAAGGAGGGTGGGAAAGGACGAACACAAGGTGTGGTGGACGTAGAGGGTGTAGACAGAGTGGGAGAACAAAGGTGGTGGACGGAGGGTGGTGGTCGGAGGTGATGAAGGGATGAGAGGATCACATAGGGAGGGAAAGATGAAAGGATCACTGAGTGAGAGATGAGAGAAGAGAGAAATAAAAAAAAGGAGCAGGGAGTATAAAAATACGGTTAAGATATGTTGTCGGCTGTGGTCAGTGAGGGTGAAGGAAGAAAAGGTGAAGGAATGGAAATCAGGAGAGACAAGTGAAGGAAGAGAGAGAAGGTGAGAAAGTTTACATAATTGCCCCCTCATTTTTTACAAATAGACAAATTGCCCCGATGTCATGTAAGGGTGTAGATTGGGGTTTGACACGCGGAGGTGTACATATATCACCATTATTTACAATTTTTTACTTTTAGAAATTGCATGTTGAGTAATAAAATATTGGGTTAAATATGTTTTTGGTCCCTATAAATATACCAACTTTTCATTTTAGTCCCTCTAAAATTTTCCTTCAACTTTTAGTCCCTAAAAAATTTTCAATCACTACTTTTGGTCCCTATTTTAAAGTAAACTCATATGTAGAATTCATATTTTTAAATCAAATTTTGCAGAAAAATGTATAATATTATAAGGATCTCTCCCAAAAAAAATTAGAATTTTTGACCAAAACATGAATTTAATATGAATTTTTATATTTTTGGCGGTAAAAAATTCATATTTAATTCATGTTTTGTTAAAAAATTCTAATTATTTTTGGGAGTGATTTTTACAATATTCTATACATTTCTGCACAATTTCATTAAAAAATACAAAAAATTACTTAAAAATAAGGACCAAAAGTATTGATTGAAAATTTTATAGGGACTAAAAGTTGAAGGAAAATTTTAGAGGGACTAAAACGAAAAGTTGGTATATTTATAGGGACCAAAAACATATTTAACCCTAAAATATTTCTTTGAGAGATTATTGATGTATGCATGAAGTAACAAAACAAAATCAAGTTTTAAGTTGTATTTACTATTTACACTTCTCTTTTAAGAGGTGCTTCCGCTTCTACAAAAACTTACTTTTGGTGATTAACCAACGATCTGCACTTCCAAGTATTGTGTTAAGAGATTATAGATATAAGGCGCTTCCGCTTCTACAAAAACTTACTTTTGGTGATTAACCAACAATCTGCACTTTGAAATATTGTGTTAAGAAACTGTAGATATAAGTATGATTTATCGAACCACAATCAATTTTTTAGTAGTATTTTTTGTTTCTTTATAATTTATTTTTTTAGGGATGTTTCTTTTTACTTCTTTAGTGAATGCTTGTGTTTGTACGAAACAAATTTCTTAGTGATTTCACAACAAAATCAACAAAACAAATATAAAAGATAATGCTGTACAAACTGCTGTAAGTTTCAAGATTCAAGTCTTGATGGAAAGACAAGTGATTAATATATATGCTACAATTTCTTTTTACTACCTCGATGGCCTGCAGATTCTTCATTTTCTTTCGTGGTTTTCTTGAAGTCAATGTGCCTTTTCGTAACCTAGGAAGATTGCTATTAGACTTATCCCTTGCAGACAAAAAAAAAAAACTAATAATAATTTTTTTTACAATAGTAAATATAAATCATTCATTTGATTTTATATCACATATATGTTTTTAGTATTAAGATTTTTCTATCATGTGCAAATTTGCACATGTTAATAAGTTTTAAAAAAATAAATTTACATTGAAATTTGTGCATTTAATATTAAATATGTACATTTTTTTAGTAAGGGAAATGCTAAAGAGTGTCATTAGGGCATTGGTTAAGAGAACAATATAAATATTACTATGTTGGAAAGTGGTAAAAAGTGATGAATTCAACTTTTTAAAAGTTTGAAAATTGAAATTTCCAATGTAAAACTATTATTTTTGGTTTCGTTAACAAAATCTTTTTAGTAATTAATTGTTGCTTTTCAATAAAAAGTTTTTACATTTAATTGTTTTAACACGTGCAATATTGCACATGTTAGTATTAATGCTAACTGTTACTACTTTTTTTTCTTCTTCTTTTCGTAAGGGTTTGAACTTTAGCTCATCAATGACGTTAATTTTTTCATTCATACCAGTTGAACTCCTCAATTCATATTCATCGTTAAATGTAAAAGTTAATAATTAGAGTGTTATATGATGGGGTTAAACAAGTGGTATCCTTGTATCTTTTGGACCCTTTTAAAAAGGCAAATGTCAACAAGTGTTCCTGAGACACCAATTAATTAAGTAAATAAATATAATGAAAATATTTTGAAATAACTTATGTAGTAAAACTCTTGATTTGTTTTTTTTAAGGCTTAATAGCACTTTTGGCCCCCTATGTTTGCCAAAATTGCGATTAAGGCCCTCTATCTTTGAAAACTACAAAACCGCCCCTTATGTTTCGGTTTCGTTGCACTTTTGGCCCCCATGGTCAATTTTGACCTGGTCCACGCTGACATGGCATCCACATCACTTATGTGGGGGGCCAAAATCGCAACTTTTGCAAACATAGGGGGCCAAAAGTGTTATTAAGAATATTTTTTATTTTTTTAATTCATTTTCTCTTTTTTTTTCATTTTTTTGTTTTGAAAAAATTTTAAAAAAGAGGGAAAATTAATAAAAATCGAAAATAATGAAAAAAATACTGAAAAAATTTTAAAAAAATTGGAAAATTAATAAGAATAAAAAAAATCTGTAAAAAAAATTCGCATTTTTTTCATTTTTTTTGTTTTGAAAAAATTAAAAAAAACGGGGAAAATTAATAAAAATCGAAAATAATGTAAAAAATACTGAAAAAATTTAAAAAAATTGGAAAAATTAATAAGAATGAAAACAAAAATCTGGAAAAAAAATTTCGCATCACATGTGTGTATATACATACCACATCATTAAATCATTTTAATAATAAAAAACATTAAAAACTGAAAATCTTTTAAAAATAACAAAAAATCAGATTATCTTTTTAAAAAAATAAAAGTTTAGATTTTTTTGCGAAATAAAAAACTGGAAAATATTTAAAATTTTAAAAATCTAGATATATATTTTTTAAAATCCAATTACAATATGAAAATTAAATTTTAAAAATCATATAATCTGAAGAAAAAAAATCAATTTTAGTTCAAAAGAGATTGGAAGAGCAACTTGAGGTACTCACTTTTTAAATTTTAATGTCTCCTAAATAAGACACTTTTTAAAATTTTACACGCATTAATAATTCTTTTTACAAAAATATTCCTATGTAATTCAAGCTTCACATATTTGTTTCCTAAATTTTTAATTAAACTAAAATCAATTTTTTTCTTCAGATTATATGATTTTTAAAATTTAATTTTTCTATTGTAATTGGATTTTAAAAAAAATATATATCGAGATTTCCAGTTTTTTATTTCGCAAAAAAATCTAAACTTTTTTTAATTTGAAAATTAAATTCCAGTATTTTTAAATATCTTCTAAATTTTGTAAAAAATCCGAACTTTTTTCTAATTTTTTAAATTTCGAAAAAAAATCTAAATGTCTTTTCTGCTTTTTTCTTTTATTTTTCGAAAAAAATAATTTGATTTTTTGTTATTTTTAAAATTTTAGAAAAAATAAATCTTTTATTTTGTTAAAAGATAATCGGATTTTTTGTTATTTTTAAAAGATTTTCAGTTTTTAATGTTTTTTTATTATTAAAATGATTTAATGAATTGGTATGTATATACACACATGTGATGCGAAATTTTTTTTCCAGATTTTTGTTTTCATTCTTATTAATTTTTTCAATTTTTTTTAAATTTTTTTCAATTTTTTTTAAATTTTTTCAGTATTTTTTTCATTATTTTCGATTTTTATTAATTTTCCCTCTTTTTTTTTATTTTTTCAAAACAAAAAAAATGAAAAAAATGCGAAATTTTTTTTCCAGATTTTTTTTTCATTCTTATTAATTTTTTTAAATTTTTTCATTATTTTCGATTTTTATTAATTTTCCCTCTTTTTTTAAATTTTTTCAAAACAAAAAAATGAAAAAAAAGGAGAAAATGAATTAAAAAAATAAAAAATATTCTTAATAGCACTTTTGGCCCCCTATGTTTGCAAAAGTTGCAATTTTGGCCCCCCACGTAAGTGATGTGGATGCCATGTCAGCGTGGACCAGGTCAAAATTGACCATGGGGGCCAAAAGTGCAACGAAACCGAAACATAAGGGGCGGTTTTGTAGTTTTCAAAGATAGGGGGCCGAAATCGCAATTTTGACAAACATAGGGGGCCAAAAGTGCTATTAAGCCTTTATTTATTTACTTAACTTCAAATATTTTTTTTATAAGCAACATAACTTCAAATTTAAACAAAGTTTCAATCAAATGACCATCAATTTACACTGGTAGCTAGGTAAAAATAGGGAAGAGCTAAAAATATATAGCTACTATATTGATATACAGACATGACAAATTGATTAACATCCTTGATCATCTAAATGAGCTACATTATGGAACAAATCAAATCAAGGGTTGAAAATAATGTTCCCACATTTGCATTTCCAACTCATAGGTTTATAGTTGGAATTATCTTGCCTCCTAGCATAAGCAACTGCAGACAGAGTTGAAGGGTTGATCTTTCCTGTCATTGCTCGAGGATTTGCTGGAACTTGAATAGCCTCGCAGTGACCACAGAATCTGCACCTTGTATCACATTTTGGTGGCCTTGATCCTATCTGCTTCCTCACCATCACCTTGTTATCACCTATTGTCTGCACAAATCAACATAAATTAAATTCTTCCTACATCACTCATCTTAATTAGAAAAGACTGAGTAAACGAGTTGTCGGCTCAGTGGTAAGAGTTTGTCAACTCAGTGGTAAGAGTTTGACTAGATGTCAGCTTAGTGCTTAAAGTTTGATTTTACAACCTCAAATGAGAAAAATAATTAATTAAAAAAAAAGTTATAAGAATTTAGAAGAGGCAGGGAAATATTTTTTAAATGTAAACAAAATTTACCTGGTGAAAACCATGTTGGTTCAAAGTCTTTCTACCTGTAAGAGCAGAAGAAGAAGAGAAAAACAAAAGAAAATGTTAGTTGAAGTAAGAGTTATAAGTTGGAAGATCTACAAATTGTTCATGTTACCTTCAGTTACAAGTCCCTTTTGTGTCAAGCTTGAAACTATGAGAAAGAGAAGAGAAATGGTAATGAAACTGAATCTTTGACCATAAATGACATGATGATATTCATTCCTCATTTGAGGGAGAATTCTTTAGAGAAAGGTGTTCAAGAAAGGGAGAATCTGAGAAGTGAAGGGACTGATTGTAAAAGATGAAGCAAAATAGCACAAACTGAATGACACTATAGAAAGTAGGAAGAAGCAATATATTGGTAAAAAAAAATAGGCTTTTATGTTGAAGTGATGGAACATAGAAGGACAAAAGAGAAAAATGCAGCTGAAAAGGGAAACACCTCTCCTTTGGTTGACGAGCCTCTATCCAAACAATAATCCAAAACTATATATTATATGTACAATAATAATAATTGCAAAAGGGAATATATATATACACACATATTTTGACTAAAGGGTCTCATGGTAAAATATGTATCCGCTTTTTTTTTGTGGCCGAGGTTTGAGACCTTGCATATATTATGTATTGTCCCTACGAACTGAGCTAAGCTCACAAGGACAAAATATGTATCCAGCTTTGCAAGAGCATAAACAAATTTTTTTTTTTTGGTACAAGAGCATAAACAATTTATTGGTTTGTTTCATAATAAATTTAAGGCTTAATAGCACTTTTGGCCCCCTATGTTTGCCAAAATTGCGATTAAGGCCCTCTATCTTTGAAAACTACAAAACCGCCCCTTATGTTTCGGTTTCGTTGCACTTTTGGCCCCCATGGTCAATTTTGACCTGGTCCACGCTGACATGGCATCCACATCACTTATGTGGGGGGCCAAAATCGCAACTTTTGCAAACATAGGGGGCCAAAAGTGTTATTAAGAATATTTTTTATTTTTTTAATTCATTTTCTCTTTTTTTTTCATTTTTTTGTTTTGAAAAAATTTTAAAAAAGAGGGAAAATTAATAAAAATCGAAAATAATGAAAAAAATACTGAAAGAATTTTAAAAAAATTGGAAAATTAATAAGAATAAAAAAAATCTGTAAAAAAAATTTCGCATTTTTTTCATTTTTTTTGTTTTGAAAAAATTAAAAAAAACGGGGAAAATTAATAAAAATCGAAAATAATGTAAAAAATACTGAAAAAATTTAAAAAAATTGGAAAAATTAATAAGAATGAAAACAAAAATCTGGAAAAAAAATTTCGCATCACATGTGTGTATATACATACCACATCATTAAATCATTTTAATAATAAAAAACATTAAAAACTGAAAATCTTTTAAAAATAACAAAAAATCAGATTATCTTTTTAAAAAAATAAAAGTTTAGATTTTTTTGCGAAATAAAAAACTGGAAAATATTTAAAATTTTAAAAATCTAGATATATATTTTTTAAAATCCAATTACAATATGAAAATTAAATTTTAAAAATCATATAATCTGAAGAAAAAAAATCAATTTTAGTTCAAAAGAGATTGGAAGAGCAACTTGAGGTACTCACTTTTTAAATTTTAATGTCTCCTAAATAAGACACTTTTTAAAATTTTACACGCATTAATAATTCTTTTTACAAAAATATTCCTATGTAATTCAAGCTTCACATATTTGTTTCCTAAATTTTTAATTAAACTAAAATCAATTTTTTTCTTCAGATTATATGATTTTTAAAATTTAATTTTTCTATTGTAATTGGATTTTAAAAAAAATATATATCGAGATTTCCAGTTTTTTATTTCGCAAAAAAATCTAAACTTTTTTTAATTTGAAAATTAAATTCCAGTATTTTTAAATATCTTCTAAATTTTGTAAAAAATCCGAACTTTTTTCTAATTTTTTAAATTTCGAAAAAAAATCTAAATGTCTTTTCTGCTTTTTTCTTTTATTTTTCGAAAAAAATAATTTGATTTTTTGTTATTTTTAAAATTTTAGAAAAAATAAATCTTTTATTTTGTTAAAAGATAATCGGATTTTTTGTTATTTTTAAAAGATTTTCAGTTTTTAATGTTTTTTTATTATTAAAATGATTTAATGAATTGGTATGTATATACACACATGTGATGCGAAATTTTTTTTCCAGATTTTTGTTTTCATTCTTATTAATTTTTTCAATTTTTTTTAAATTTTTTCAGTATTTTTTTCATTATTTTCGATTTTTATTAATTTTCCCTCTTTTTTTTATTTTTTCAAAACAAAAAAAATGAAAAAAATGCGAAATTTTTTTTCCAGATTTTTTTTTTATTCTTATTAATTTTTTCCAAATTTTTTTAAATTTTTTCATTATTTTCGATTTTTATTAATTTTCCCTCTTTTTTTAAATTTTTTCAAAACAAAAAAATGAAAAAAAAGGAGAAAATGAATTAAAAAAATAAAAAATATTCTTAATAGCACTTTTGGCCCCCTATGTTTGCAAAAGTTGCAATTTTGGCCCCCCACATAAGTGATGTGGATGCCATGTCAGCGTGGACCAGGTCAAAATTGACCATGGGGGCCAAAAGTGCAACGAAACCGAAACATAAGGGGCGGTTTTGTAGTTTTCAAAGATAGGGGGCCGAAATCGCAATTTTGACAAACATAGGGGGCCAAAAGTGCTATTAAGCCTTTTTTTAACTAGTGTCCTAGACACTAGTTAGGACGACCCTTTAAAAAACTTAATTGGATAGATCTATCCTAGATGTAGAAATGGTGATGTATGTTTTTATCGATTTTATTTTCCATATGTAAATTGCTTTTTTTTGAAATCGATCTAAATTAATTAGTAAAGATAGTAGAATAAGTTTAGTTCAATTGTAGGGACATTGCATTATATATGTAGGAGTTGGGTTTTGAAAATCAGACCCCCCACTTATTCACCTTAAAAATGTGAGTTTTGCTACTTAATAAAAAAATACAATAAAATAACTTTGTTTAATTTTCATTGATTATAAAATAAATATTTTTTGAGGGATAAAATAAATATTTTTTAAATGGTTTTTTTCCTAAAAGATTAAAAGCTTAAATATTTTGCATTAACTAACTATATGGTGCATAAGTGAGACATGTCTTTACTCAAAAAGAAAAAGAAGAAATGAGATATATTTGTATCATGCACAAACTAGTTTTCACTGTCGGTCCAGTAAATTCCACTATTAAATTAAGATATATATGACATTACTTTTCCTCAAAAAAAAAAAAGAAAAGAGATATGATGTGACTTAAATGAGATTTGTGTATATATGATGTAAGATCATTTTGCTAGTATATGTTAGACAAAGTCATTTTGTATTCCAAATTTTTTAAAAATAAATTATTTTAGGAATTCACAAGTTACAGGAAAAAAAATCTTCAATTTTTTTTGAAATATATGTATTTTTCAAATTATTTATAATATTAATTTAAACATACATTATATAATTTATTTTTAAATTTAATTCAGTATAATTTTGAAACAACATATGCTTTCAAATTGAACCAAGTAAAGATGAAGTTGCACAAAGATAAAGATGAAATTGATGCTGAAATGTCCGATGCATCGAATATACCTATAAATTTTAGTGATGAATTAACAACTGATTAGGTATTTTTAAGATTAATTGATATTATATAAGTTTATTAATTTATAAATAAATATATGTTGAGTTATTGACTCAATTGTATTTTGTATATATTTTCTACTCGTGGGTGTTGTTAATTGGGCACAAACGATTGAAAAACAAGTAATTGGGTTATGAAAGAGGTGGAAAGTATATAAACTAAAATCAAGTTCAACGATAAGTTGTTCTAAAAGGAGTAAATGCCCATTCAAACTCAGATCAGTACAAAAGAGAATGGCTAAAGATGGATTTGTTCGTGTTCGTGTGGCACTCACAATCACATGATTCAGCGTATATTTTAGAAGATCATTCTTCTTATATATTCCGTTTAAATGAAGAAGAGAGAAAGTATTTAATGAATTTGCAAAGTATAACATAGTTAGTACTAAGACTCATATTGGCTGTGTTGAAAGATCAAACAAAGATAATCTTTCATGTGCCACCCAGATTTATAGGGCTTGAAATACTTATCAAATCATCTTTCACCTGCAATGAATTGGGTGTGTATCAGAGCTAGAGGTCCTTACACAAAAATGCAGCAACAATTGATTTTAGTAGAAGTTGGAAAGTATGTGTCGAGAGTATATCATGGAATATGGTCAACACTAGTGATCATTGACATATAAATGCATATTATGGAATTAAAGAAGCACATCATGACAGATTCCTTGTACACAAGTTGACTCATGTAATGTATTTAATAGTTTTTATATTGTAATCATATTATAGGCTAGTCATTATTACGTAATATTCTTGTATGCTTGTATATATAAGATTTTACATGAATAAGAAAATACACAATTCTGATATCAATACTGTTATGCCTTATTTCCTGTACTAGTCATCCTTTTTCTTTATAGTATGTGTTGGACAAGAAGGCGATATGACTCGGAAATAGTGCGTCACATATTCCGAACACATCATGATTTCTTAAGGTGGAACATGTTTCATTTGACAACACATACGACTCAAGTGTAGTGTTAGAAACACACCCGCTTTAATACTCATTTATTTATCAGATGTGAAATCAATACGAGTCTTACACTTTAAAAACGAGTTTTCACATAAAGCAGTATGATACATATTTTTCATCCAATAAATGAATGGATGTTAAAGAAGATGTAAAAATAAGAGTTTTGTTAGCGTTTCTCTAAAAATATCTGATAGGTATCAACATTCATCTTCAAGTGGTACGTTGAAATTCTCCAGCCGTAAGTTTTGTAGTTTACCTCCCCAGTCTGCGACCAACATGAACAGGTCCACTGTCCCCGTCATTACAGTTGGAAAATGTTCACAAATCTAACACTATACATATAAAGTTCTATTACAAAAAAAATAACATCAAATTAATTATATATGAATTTTTTATAACACCAAAATATAATTCAATAAAAAATTAATGAAAATTTGAACCTTGAAATCAGACTTAGCTTATTTTTTGGGGATGAACTTTTTCTACTGTTTTGAGCATTTTTGCAAAAAATTCATTCAAAAATTTAAAAAGTTTAAGTATGATCAAGCATATTTAAACTTAGCATGGACTAACACCGCATGCTGATTATTTTTTTTATAACTACACAAACATGTCACTTTTTTATGAGGACGGAAAAAATCAAAGTTATAGTTTTGTAGGGACAAAAAACTTACTCAAACCTAAATAGAATTATATTTGGAATAAATAATATAAATCAATTAATAATTTGAAATAGGAGAATGCTTAATATAACGAAACACTTTTTACGAAAGACACAGCACCGGCTTGCATTACTTAATTCATTCGGTTTCTCTCTTCAAATGATGAGTATGGTCTCTCTAATATTATTTCTCGCCTTCTACGTCCACAAGATCACGGCAACTTCAACTCAACGAGTCACCGCCGATGGTTCCATTGAAGCCCATGACCTGCAAAACATGCTTGTTTTCTAACTAGATCAGTCCGAACTGCTATCATTGTTTATGAAGCTGAATCTTACTGGGTCAATCTGATGATATATCATCACATTCTTGCAATGGAGTGAGCAATGGGTGTGGTTCTTAAGGTGCTTGGTATTGCGGTTTTAGTAACATGACGGTGGCGGTGGGTATCTGTTTTTGAGGACACACTTGGTCCCTTGTTTTGTTTTTCTATTTAACAAACAAAAAGCTCTTAAAAAAAATATAGAAAACAAATGAAGTTAAGAAAACAAACTGGATTCGGGAAATTTGCGAGCTGGCCCGTCGCGATATATAGCATCGCTCTTTGAAATAATATACTATACTATCTCCATTCCTAAAAATAGGACATGAGTACTTCTTTAAAAAAATTCTTGTCCATTTTATAAGACTATTTGAATTTTTGACTTTTATAATTATTTCCTAAACCCTAAAAATAAATAATATAATGAAGTACATAAACTTATTCTCACTCTTGAACGATAGTTTTTTTTTTTTTGAGAGAAGGGAACGATAGACTTTTAAAAACAACAATTCTTGCCAAATATAAAACCACTGTTAATTTCCTTAATTCACATAGTTTAATGAACAAGTCCTACATTATAAGGACGAAGATAGTAGTATTTAGGTACATTTTTCTCTCTTTAAATATGTTTATGATCAAGGACTCATGGATTACTCTTCCAAAAAAACCATGTTTGCACATACTTTAAGGGAGACAATAGTAAACCTTGTTGTTCTTAAACTTGCAAGGGGTGTCAATCATTTATGCTAGTTCTACATTTTTTTTTTATTTCAATCAAACTTGTAATACAAACATTATTCTTAAAATGAAATATATTTGTCATCATAAAAGGAAAAAAAAAATTAGAAGGAAAACACTTAAGTGCACGACAACAAACGGTTCGTTAAAATTGCATGAACATTTTTATTGTTGTCGTTGTATTTATTTTTCTCTGTATTTTGGCATATAATCTTCCATGTATGGTTATCAATCGATGATTGGCATATAGTCACCTATTAGTGTATGGTTTAGGGATGTCAAAACGAGTCAACCTGTTCCGTATTGCCCCGTCAATATTCTGTCTAAAAAGGGATGGAGCGGGCCAACTAGAGATGTAGGGTTGAAAATATCACCCGCCCGCCTCCGATTTACGGTGGATCGGAGGGTTGACGGGTTGAAACGGGCAAATTTTTTATTTTTTTTTTAAAAAAATATTAATCAAAAACTTCACAAAAACAATGTAAAAATGTATAAAATTTAAATCCAATTTAAGGAAATCAAAATATACAACTAATGACTCCACTAAAAAATGGAAATTATCATTCAAACATATAAATTACATTATCTAAAAATCTACAATAAATCCGTAAGACATTCAAAATAAAAACTTAAGTTACCAATAGACTAACTATTAACAATATGAGGCTAAAAATCATGAAACAAAAGTGATAAAATTAAATGAATTTGTTTTCTCCACTATATGGAGGAGAAAATTGAAAAATTGGCCGTGACTTATAAATAAAAAGAAGTGAAAAGGAGAGTTTTTATTTTTATTTCAACCCCATTGGCCAATCTCTCACCACCCCGTTTTGTAGCGGGTTAGGCCAGACAGACAACCTACTATTGACGGGTTCAAAATATCAATCAACCCCACTAAAAAATACGAGTTAAACGGATCAATCCGATGGGTCCAACCCATTTTGTCATCCCTAGTATGGTTAGCAATACATGGCTGCCACGTGGAGATTCCAACAGGGTTTCTATCGTAAATAATAGCATTACTTCATTAGTAAACGAGCAAGGAATCAATAATTAACGAAAGCAAATTGTGTTTAAATAACAAGTCATGCGATTCGTGGGACAAAGTCTTTCGTGCCATTTAGCAACACTCTATTGAGAAAAGAGAGGAGGTTATTGACGTCCACCCTCCGGTCACAAATATATGCAAAAATACTTTTTAGATTCATTCAGTAAATGATGCATGTTGACTATTAAATAGACCACATACATCATTTATTGAATGAACCTAAAAAGCAAAATTTTTGCTTATATTTGTGACCGGAGGGTGTAAGGTAGGAGTGACTTACCCTCACTAACACTCCAAAAATGACTCGTCCTTCCTCTTAAATAAATTAGTGAATTATGTTGTTGCCTTAAGAAACTATATCTCGCCAAATAATAGTAATAAAAATGCTATATATTGAGAAACTCTTTATCATTAAATCTATCGAAGCATTTTTTAGTTTAGAAGGGAAATGGCAAAACTGCTTTGACCAATTTAATTCTGAAATTGGCGAAAAAAGTGCAAGTAGTGATGCTAAATTGTGATGGCTTTGCGAGAATGAGTAATGCTACATATCTATAATAGTTTTTATCCCGATCTTGTCCCGAAAAGCATGTTGCCCAATCAAATTTTGGCCCGGCCGAAAATCATAGGAGGCTGGTTTTATATATTTTTGTTTAATGAAGCGGTGGTGAAAAAATTGAAATCTAAGGGACACTAATATGCCAAATATCACTAGTGAAACGAATCGTGAATTATTTTAGCTATATGTATCATTACCGTGCGAGAAATCCTTAAGTATTAGGCAAATGATATATATTGCGAAAAATCGAAGCCGAAATTATTTTGAGTGTTTTGTATTCAATTATAACCGCCATGCATACCATACCACAAAGCACCGTGTATCTTAGTTATAAAAGTTCTTAAGTCTCATAGACAACTTTTTCGGATGGCAAAAAAGTTGTTCCACATTTCCTTCCTAATTTTTTGTTGTTTTTCTATTTTTTGAAAATGATCGCGTATCTTATTTATAAAAGTTCTTAAATCTCTTAAACAACTTTTTGGAGGCAAAAATGTTCCACATTTCCTTACTAATTTTTTGTTGTTTTTCTATTTTTTAGAAAATGATTGCGTATCTTATTTATAAAAGTTCTTAAATCTCTTAAACAACTTTTTGGAACCAAAAAAGTTGTTGCACATTTCTTTCCTAATTTTTTGCTGTCTCTCTATTTTTTTAGAAAATGATCGCGAATCTTATTTATAAAAGTTCTCAAGTCTCTTAGACAACTTTTTAGAGCAAAAAAGGTTGTTGCTCATTTCCTTCCTAATTTTTTGTTTTTCTTAATATTTCTAGAAAATGATCGCGTATCTTATCTTATTTATAAAAGTTCTTAAGTTTCTTAGACAGCTTTTTGGAGCAAAAAAAGTTGTTGCAAATTTCATTCCTTATTTTTTGCTGGTTTTTATATTTTAGAAAATAATCGCGTATCTTATTTATAAAAGTCTCTTAGACAACTTTTTGGAACAAATAATGCTGAAGTCTAAATTTCTTCAGGGGTTTTATTATTTGTCTTTTGGGAGCATTAACAATAATTTTTTTCATAACAAGAATTGGACTAAGGGTCAACCCTGATCCCTTATCTTTTTACATTACTTTTGGATGTACTTACAAAACAAATTCAATAGCTAGCACCAAGATTTATGGGTTTTGTAGAAGATGTAGTCTTAATTGGACAATCAAGGGTGGAATTGAATAGGAAGTTGGAGACTTCGAGACAAGTCTTAGAAGCGTAAGACTTTTGTTTGAGTAGAAGCAAGACATAGTATATGTAATGTAATTTCAGCAAAAGATGAAGTAGTTCGACCTTAAAGATGAAAGTTGGAGATCATATCAAACAAGTTACACATTTTAAATATCTTGGGTTCATTATTTCAACAAAAAATTATTGGGTTTATAGTACAAAATAACAGAGAAATAAAAGCAGATGTAAATCATTGTATTCAATTTGATGGTTGAAATGGAGAAGAGCCACATGTGTTTTTTGTGATACAAACGTGCCGTTTAAGTTAAAGTGAAAAATTACCAGACAGTTGTCAGAACAACGATGTTTTATGGAACAGAGTATTGGCGGTTAAGAACCAACACGAGAATAAAGTAAGTGTGTGGGGATGGAAATGTTGTGTTGGATGTGTGGTAAGACTAGATGAGCTAAGATTAGAAATGGTAATATTGTAAGATTGTTGGGGTAACACCTATAGTATAAATATTGTGGAAAATAGGTTTAGGTAGTTTGGACATGTAGAGAGAAAACATGTAGATTCTATAGTAAGAAGAATAGATCAAATAGAAGATAGTCATATTACATGAGGTATTGGAAGACCTAGAAGAACTATAAGAGAAACTAGAAGATAGTCATATTACATGAGGTATTGGAAGACCTAGAAGAACTATAAGAGAAACTATTGAGAAAAATTTATAGATTAAAGAATTGAATCTAAATACGGTTTATGATAGAACAATATGACATATTTCGATCTATGTAGTCAACCCCACTTAGTGGGATAATGTTTCGTTGATGTTGTTATCGTCGTCTTTTGAAAGTATTAACTCATGCTCAACAACTATAATTTCATTTCATGGTCAACTACCACATTTATTAATCAATGAAATAATCAACTTCCCGTGCATCGCACGGGTTCAAATACTAGTTCAGCTAAAAGAAGAATTTTGATTGAGCAATTCGTGTTTCGCGAAACATTCATGAGCTCTCTTTCTCTACGTATTATATGAGCAGTGCTAACTTTACGAAAAATTTCGACAAGAAAGCGAAGAATTGTACTTATAAAAAGTACCAGCTTACACCTACGCGTTTAAGTTACAATTATTATTCCCTTTCTATATTAATAAGTCAGTTGGTTATAACTGAATCAATGTAAATAATATTTTATAAATTTTGTATTGATGATAAAATATAATTTGACATCAATTGGTATAAAATATAGACTAATATATTTTATTATATATTTGTATTGATGATAAAATATCATTTGGCATCAATTGGTATAAAATATAATCTATTGATGAAAACTTTGCCACCAATATTATTTCTTGACATAACCTTGACCCAAGCATCACATAGATCCATAAAAATTATAAGGTTGGTGATATTGTTTCATTAATTGTTTATGAAGTGTATATAAATATACAAAAATATACTCTCCAATTTTATACATAAACAAAAAGTCAAATGTATTCTATTCAAATTTAGAACAAATATATTTGACTTTTTGTGCATATATAAAATCGAAGGAAGTACATCAATAATAAAAATACATCAATAATTATGAGTAATTGCGTTAAATCGCCTTTCACTTTTTTCATTAACAAATTTTTTTCGACAAAAATCATCACACCTTTAACATGTGTAAAATAGTGAAATGCAAAAAAATATCGTGACTTTGGGGACCATATTTGCTATAAGTGCATTAATATATGCATGTTGCTATAAGTGCATTATTCTAGCATTTATATGACTATCGGGACAACTTGCAAATTGTTCCCCTCATCACAATTATAAGTACCTCTTCTTTAGTCTCCTATAATAAAATAACCATCGTTGAATTTAATGTAACTATTTTATATGTACGTAGATCTTTCTAAAATACTCTTTGGCTATTAATGTGTTTATCTTTACCTTATCATATTTAAGATGAATTTGTATATATAAAGGAAAAAAAATCAACACGCATAATGCGTTAAATAGGGGCTAATATTCTTGTTCGAAAAGAAAAAAAATAGGGACTTATATTTAAGAATACAATTATCTTTAAAATAAGCTTAAAATAAGGACACAGCCACAGGGACAAAACATAATCTTAATCATATTTAGCCTTGTGTTTAGCTATCGATTATTTGTTTCTTTACGTTACTATATAATTAAAACTAAATTGAAATAAAAAATCTGTCTGGTTTCTAGCTTCAATATGATAAATTTAATTCATTGCTTCAGTCATCACGATACCACCATGTACATACCATATTGATGTAGTAATTTTAGTTGAAGGTTATCACATAAATAATGGATTCCAAGTGGGTTATTTGTTTGTGCAATCAAAGTGATATATATATATATATATATATATATATATATATATATATATATATATATATATATATTACTATAATCAAACTTAAGAACATCAAAACTGTACTTGAGAACACCAAAATCTCTGATATCACACATGCTCTAGCTTGTTGTCCAGCTTGAGCGCTCTGTTATAAGGCTTTTACTTGCTCAAAACTTAGTCTTCTTTTTGTCTCCAACATTAAGCTACCATATTCATAGCTATCATATTGCTCCAAGCTATTGAACATTAGTGGAAAATATTCACAGATACAAAAGGAAGACAAAGACCAAAAGAAGCCACGCAAAAGAAAACAAACCAAAACAAACTATCTTTAAAGGCCAAACCACACCCACCTAAGCTGAAAATCCAGCATGGCTCAAAAATGCAAACAGACAGCTAAAACATAAACTAAAAACTTGTATTCTGTATAAAAAAATTAATTAAAAACTTGTATTATGTAGCAAAGCACTTGTAGACCAAAGCAAAGAGCAGAATGAAAGACGCTTTGCGACCGCTGCAAATGGTGGTCTATTGTACCACCAAAAAACAACCGTCATGCCAACATTCTCAACAACCTACTCAGCTGAAAGGACAATATTATGAAACAAACACCTGTTCCTTTCTTGCTAAACAGACCACCATTTCCAAAGCCTTGCAATTTTCCCAATGCTATACACTTAATTATAATTTTCCCAAACCAAAATCTCCAATTTGAAAAATCCAAATATCAGAAATTGAAAAAGAAACAATGCCAAAGCCTATGGGAACATGAATGACTATGTGTAGACATTATATATGAACGAAATTAGACCTTTTCTTTAAATTGTGAAAAGTTTCAAGAACACTATATCAACACTAAACTGAAGACCCTGTCTAAAGTCCTATTTATGTTTCCCTAACCACTTCTAAAGCACATGCATCATCTAACTTATGAATGCTATATCCTAAGGTTTCATCTGCACAACATTAAGTTATGACTTAGACCATCAAGTGATACAAAATGGTGTGTTAAAAAAAACTGAGATAAGCAACAGTTATATTGCTCAATGAAAAAAAACAAAACAAAACAAACCAAATGAAACTCAACAATTATTTATATGAACAATTTCCTTAATTATAGTTAGAAACATATAAACAAAAATGCAAGACGCAAACCAGTGTGAACAAAATACAGAAACCAAAAGCTCAAATCTTATTGTTAAGTGCGAACACATAACATCCTTATAAAACATTTGCTTAATGGACATAAAAATCAATAGTAGCAAAATGACCAATGAGATTTTACAGACCTTTGTCTTTCAATGCAGCAAAGTGACAATAAATGTCTTTCAATGCAAAATAGGCAGGGCAAAGACTAAGAAGCATACAACAATCAAAGGAAAAGAGCTAGATATACGAACATTTGTTCTTCTATTTCTGGATAAATCTCTCAGATGATATCATAAGCCAGACAGTTCCTACATCGGTTGCACTGGAATATGAGGAAAGGCTTTGGTGGGCTCGAGTTAGTGGCAATGAGAGAGAGTGAGAGAGAAGAAATTGAAAATTTTATTTTAACAGTAAAAAATTCGAAATGAATGCTACAATGGATTGAAATACATTAACTGGATTTATAAGAGTAGAAATCTTACATTTGATGCATTATTTATAGTAAAAGCATAATTAAAGAGCATCTCAAAAGCTTACATTTGATACAAAGTTCAAAATTGCAACAATCATACATATATTGCCTCTACTTTTTATTCTTTTCAATATGAAAAAGACATATATTAACTTCAAATAATGATGTGCACTCCCTGATTTAAAACAAAGGCCAACTAACTATTCTTGACGTGGTTTCAAATTGGAATTGGTAAGTTCCAACGGGATGCTTAACTACACAAACAAATGATTATTTTGGCAAACTGATTGATTTCAAGAGGTCGCAGCATGCAAATCAATGAAGAACCACACCATCAAATTATATACAACAGTTTTTCACTGGAGGACTCTCAATTGTTTATAGATATAGATAGCAATCTATACTCATCTTACTATAGTAGTATCTTCAATTAGAGGGTTATTTGAGGTGTTCATGGAACTACACTCCATAATATATTTAGAGAGAAATTAGACTCTAATTATTAGAGCATATAGCAATCTTAAAATTGGAAGTAGACTAAGTATAGGTATATCACAGTCGACTATTTTTTTTTCTGGATAACATTAAATTTCATAATATGGATTTTGTACAAAATGCTTTGTGGAGATTATTAATATGGAAAATACATAAAGAAATCTCATAGAAAATAAAAGAAAATTCATCTCTTGTGATCATATTAATACTCCCCACATCAAAACAATTTATAACAAATATATAAATTCATGTCAAAAGTTCAAGAGATTTGTAAATTTAAGAAATTCATAGAGAATAAAATAAGAATGGGACTTGCCATCAACAAAGCCTCGTGTAAATTCTAGTGATCCTTTCATCGAACACTTAAAATGCAGAGTAGCTTTCGTCAAAGGGAATGCCACATAGCTGATACTGAATCTTGTCCCCTCTTGTCATACTCACTTTCACTGTAGTCAAACATCACCATAAAGCAATCAAATTTGATATCATCTAATTTCACAATGTCAAAATCAAAGAAATTGATGATCTGATCCCATATGATAAGCACATCTAAGAATTACCTCAACAGTGGAAACTGATGAGTCTCTCGTTCAGAAACTCTACTTGCATGTTGCTCCAATGTTCTTCCAAGTCCAAAGTTAGAAGACTTCACAGTTAGGTAAGTATGATGATTGGAACAAAATAATGGGACCTAGCACAATACATTCAGCAGTGTGGAGATAAAATGAATGGCCACGATCAATTCATCTCTTTCGTCTAGCAAGTTGGCCGTTATAAATAGCATTTTCCTTGTAATATTATCTCTCTTTCTCTAAGTATTATTGTAATATTAATTCTTCTTCCCATCTTATTTATACGTATTATTACATTTTTCGCATGATAAAAAAACTCATATTAAAAAAAACTAATACTGAGTTAAACATGTACCTTTTGTGTGAATTAAGTCAACAGACCACATGAATAATTTTGTCCAATTTATAATGGATTCACGGAGTTCTTTTATACGGTGCATGGTAAGGCAGGATACTACAAGTTGGAAAAGGTCGTCACCCATGAGGGAAAGTTGAATTAAGGTTAATGTTGGCATTAAGGATAGTCGAGTTGCGGGACCCACATTCCCCATCTTAAAAGCATATATAATCAAGGGTTAATATGTCTTTACCCCCCTGTAATATAGGCGAGTTCCGGTTTTCCCCCCTGTAAAAAAGATTCTTTCGATTCCAACCCTGTAATATAAAGATTCCGTCGAAAACCCCCCTGAGCACATTTGAGACCCCCCAGCTGATGACGTGGCGCGCTGAGTCACCCTTGTCTGCTGACGTGGCTTGCTGACTGTATAATTAATTTTATTTTTTATTTTTTTTAAAGGGTACACGTGGCATTTGTAATATTTTTATTTCTTTACCCCCCTGTAATTTAAGCGAGTTCCAGTTTTACCCCCTGTAAAAAATTTAAAAATAAAAAATAAAATCTGGAAAATTTTCAAAAAAAAATTATTTTTTTAAAAAATTCTGGAAAATTAATAAAAATTAAAAATAATTAAAAAATACAAAAAATTAAAAAAATTAAAAATCTGGAAAAAAAATTTCGCATGACATGTGTGTATATACATACCACATCATTAAATCATTTTAATAATAAAAATTAAAAACTGAAAATCTTTTAAAAATAACAAAAAATCAGATTTTTTTTAAAAAAATAAAAGATTGATTTTATTTTAAATTTTAAAAATAACAAAAAAATCAGATTATTTTTTTCGAAAAATAAAATAAAAAAGCAGAAAAGACATTTAGATTTTTTTCGAAATTTAAAAAATTGTAAAAAAGTTTGGATTTTTTTTAAATTTAGAAGATATTTAAAAATACTGAAATTTAATTTTCAAAATAAAAAAGTTTAGATTTTTTGCGAAATAAAAAAACTAGAAAATATTTAAAATTTTAAAAATCTGGATATATATTTTTTTAAAATCCAATTACAATCAATCCATTCGCTAAAATTAAATCCTAATTGTTTTTGGCAAATGTTCACTATTCATATTTTTTTTGTAATCTGGTTTCATCCCCGTACGCGGGTTCGCTATGTTATGCTCATGATTAGTGAATTTTTGTTAGGATATTTTAGGACTGTTTCGCTTGGTCTGATTTATAATGATGTATGCCCGTTTTGGGTTTTAATTGGGTTAGGTTTTATGTCCCCCCAGTCTCTGTATCTCTCTCTTTTTTTTTAATGTATTTTTCTTTTTACTTAAAAAAAATTTAAAAAGTGTTTTATTTAAGAGACATTAAAATTTAAAAAGTGAGTACCTCAAGTTGCTCTTCCATTGTCTTTTGAACTTCGCAAAAAAATCTAAACTTTTTTATTTTGAAAATTAAATTCCAGTATTTTTAAATATCTTCTAAATTTCAAAAAAAAAAATCCAAACTTTAGTGATAAAGATTTGGAGGACCCAAAAATCGTTCCAGCATTTTTTTTCCAGATTTTTAATTTTTTTAAATTTTTTTTGTATTTTTTAATTATTTTCAATTTTTATTAATTTTCCAGCATTTTTTTTAAAAAAATAAATATTTTTTAAATTTTCCAGATTTTATTTTTTATTTTTAAAATTTTTACAGGGGGTAAAACTGGAACTCGCCTAAATTACAGGGGGGTAAAGAAATAAAAATATTACAAATGCCACGTGTACCCTATAAAAAAATAAAAAATAAAATTAATTATACAGTCAGCAAGCCACGTCATGCCACGTCATCAGACAAGGGTGACTCAGCGCGCCACGTCATGCCACGTCATCAGCTGGGGGGTCTCAAATGTGCTCAGGGGGGTTTTCGACGGAATCTTTATATTACAGGGTTGGAATCGAAAGAATCTTTTTTACAGGGGGAAAACCGGAACTCGCCTATATTACAGGGGGGTAAAGACATATTAACCCTATAATCAAACGATAACATCACCCACTTTCTTCACTTATCATTGATCATCTTTTCCCTTACTTATCTTAATTCTTTTCTTTTTTTCTTTTCTTTTTTAATTTTTCTTTTCTTTTTTAATATTACTAAGTGTAATTTTGTATGAGTAAATAGACAATTACTCTAAAATTGTAAGTTTCGTCAATTACTCCTTGACATTAATTAAATTTCAATTATCCCTTGAAATTACACAACGTTAATCAATTTACCCCATCCGTCAATTTTTTATGTTAGTCAACATGACATTTTGCAAATACCCCGTGAAGTTTTGCACTCATGTGCAAAATGCCCTTTGAACTTGAAAATTTATATTTTTTTTCTTATACTTGACTCAAAAGATATTAAAGGCAAACAATTAACAGTTAGCTTTAATATTTAATTTATTTAAGACGCATTCTCTGAATTATCATGATAGAAATTGGTACCAAACATATACATATAACAAAACTAACTTACTTTTATTGAGGATACAATAGGAATATAGGATACAATGGGTTCCCTAGAAAATTGAGAGTCTTGGGTCTCTCCCTCCAAGAATTCGAGAGTTTGGTCTCTCCCAAACCAATATCCAGTCCCAAATAAAATGCATACCGATTTTTCATTTGATTTACCTATTTATTCAATAACTTCTTAATAGTAACTGTTGCCTAATAACATAATAACTGTATCTTAATCTTAATAACATAATAATCATATGTCTAACACATCATAAGAACACTGCAAAGTATAGTCATAATATAACTGACTAATCCCGTTTTGTATCCATGTATGCAATCCTACCTAATAAGTATTTTGAACCGCTTCTTTTTCTATCAAAACATTGTTGAATTGAAATTCTAGCTTATGACTCCCAAAATAGGTGTCAAACACATCAATATTGCCAAGTATTGTTAGGCTCCAGATGGTAATGCTTATGTTGATTGTCATGTGCTCATTGTATTCACAAACGAAGTACTCCCTCCGTCCCTTAATGTAACCACCCATTTGATTTTATTTTTGTCCCTAAATGTAACCCCCTTTTCAAATTACTAGATGCATTTATTACTTTTTTCCTAAACATACCCCTCATTAATACTAATAACTTGTCTTGAAATATGAATAGTCAAATTTAATACACATACAAACAAAGGACAATTTGGTAATATTAATACACAAAACAGACACATTAATTACACCGACAACTTTTCTTAAGAAATGTGAAAAATGTAAAGGGGGGTTGCATTAAGGGACGGAGGGAGTATTAGTTTGAATTTTCACATCTAATAAAGTACTCCATCCGTTTCAAAATGAGTGTCGTTTTAGGTGTTTACACACATATTAAGAAATGCAATGATTAAAAGAAAGAGAATGATTATTTTACCAAATTATCCTTATTAACTATTGGTTAGTTTTAAAAGTAATACTTTGGAAGTAGTGTGCAGAGTATTAATTGGAGGGTACAATTGAAAAGAAAAAGTTATTATTGCATTGGAAACTGAAAGTGACATTCATTTTGAAACATTTTTTTTTGCTAAAGTGACACTCATTTTGAAACGGAGGGAGTATTACAAAGTGGTTATATAGACTTTCTTTTGCTTTTTGTTATCTAAAATATTGAATTGTAATAAAGGATCCAAATGTTAATTGTAATATTAGATTGTAATATTTATATTGGAGTGTAATATTGTAGAGTTAACTTCAGCATGAATTTGCAAAACGTCATGTTGACTAAAGAAGAATTTTACAGGGGGTTAAATTGATTAACCTTATGCAATTTCAAGAGATAATTAAAGTTCTGTTAACGTCAAAGAGGCAATTGACGTTACCTACAATTTCAGAGGTAATTGTCTATTTAATCAATTTTTTATTCTAACGCTTTCTTCCAACCTCCCAACTTCGTCGTACTCTGTCACTTTCTGTCTCTCTCTTCCACCGGTTACCGTCTTTCCAAGTCCCCACTCTTACACGTGCTTACTCCTCCCAAAAACTCTTCACACGGGCCATCTCTCACCCATACAAACTCCTTCCTTTTTCTGTGGTGCAACAAATAAAAGTTAGAGAGAGAAAGTAATCAATATATAGACACATAAAAATGAGATAAATTTAAAGCATATACTAACTTTTTTTCTGGGTCTTGCCCATATAGTAGACCACTAGATGAGTTTACTCATCTAATAATACTTCATCTGTTACTTTTTAATTGTCACATTTTGACTTTTTACACAAACCAAGACAACGAATACTTTTACTATTTTTGATACAACAATTTATCTTTTTCCTATAATAACCTTAATCATTTAATACTTCATTTCATACATTTCTCTCTCTGAAATAAATATTTAGGGGTAATATAGGTAAAACTACGTTTAATGATACTTTGAACTTTGAAAACGACAGTTAATTAGAAACAAAAATTTTATGCAAAAGTGACAATTATAAAGGAACGGATGGAGTAATTTTCAATCTTGTTTTTTTCTCTCTTACAATCTCAAAACCAAAAGATCCTTTATCTTCTAAACAAAGTCTTTTATTCATTTTTAGAGAGTGAATCTCGTGAGTTTGGTGCAGAAGTTTCAAACTTTTTCTTTCAATCTTGCACCCATGAGGATCCGTAAGAGACAAGTTCTTTTCTCTTCTTCTGAGTCTTTTTCACCTTTGCATCTCTCAGATCCCCACATGATGAACCAGTCACCGATGGTGGTGCAACTTGGTGAGGGACCAAAACCTTGTTCTTCACAATCACAACAACATGTTTCAGCTTGTTTGAGCTTGGATCGTTATCAGCCGTCTGATCAAACACTCCCACTGATCGGGAAACTAAACAACGGCTATGATTATCCATCTGGTCTTGAGGAAAGTGGGGTACACAAACAGCTCAACAAGCTAGATCCTTTGGTAAGTCAAAAAAACCATTTTGATTTTATTATTCTTATTTATTTAAAAAAACATCTTTTGTTTAATTGTTTCTGATTTGGGTTTTTACAAGTGCACTTTGTCCAATCTCTTGCAAGTGGTTACCCCTTGGTGTCAAATTTATTTAATTTTTTTTTCTTCTCAAAAATAAAATAAAATAATTTCACACCCAGAAAGGGTTCTTATATTGTATCCATGTATTTTGGTATGGTTGATTTGATTTTGCAGGATGAGAAAGTTAGAGGAGAAGAGAAAGAGAGTGGAGATAACAAAAGTAATCATATCAGGTTAGAATAGCTGAAACTTTTTGTATCTTATTTTTTCATGAAATAGTAAAAAAGTTCTAGTTTAATTAACCAGCTTCGAAAAAGAAAAATGTATTAGTTTTTTTATTCAAAAATATAGCAATGGAAAATATTACTGTTGAAGTTGTTTTAAGTAACCAAATTAAGCCCATCTTTCTTATCTCTAAAATGGTAGCTACCATTTTGCACTTGAAGTGCACTACTAGTTATAACTGGTCCCCATCTATATACTGCCCTTTGTTCCTCAACAATAATGTTACACTCATATTTATTATCTTCATGTCATTCAATAATATTCTCCTATGTTCTAAATTTCGTTAATGCATGTGATTTTTGGTCTTTTTGGGTCTACTTAGCATTAGCAATGGAGACATCTTGGTTGTTTCTCAAGTCTTGCCATCATCAAGCTCTTCTGAACAAGGTAACAAAAATTACTACTACGTTATTCCATGTATATGTATATTGTTTATGAGAATGGTGTGTTAGAATTAAAGTTTATATGTATATATGTAGATGGGAGATGGTGTGAGGGAGAGAAAGCTATTCCCATAAAGAAAAGGAAAGGAAGGTTCGAGAGTAATGGTATGGAGAGTAATGATAGTAAGAAAGTGAAGGCTAAGATGAACACCAAGATGAATAAGAAGTGTTCTCTGGGGAAAGATGATGAAGATGAAGAAAGTGAAACAAAAGTGAATATAAAGAAGGTGACAAAAAGGGGAAGTGCACTGATGGAAGGTTCAAGGTGCAGTCGTGTTAATGGAAGAGGATGGAGGTGTTGTCAACAAACACTTGTTGGTTATTCACTTTGTGAGCATCATTTAGGGAAAGGAAGGTTGAGAAGTATGACAAGTGTTAGAAATAGATCTAATATTGGATTTTCTGCTACTACTACTGCATCAAACAATGTTGTTGATAGTGCTTTATCCTCTAATTCTGATCTTGAAATGCTTGAAAAGAAAACCATTTATGGGAATGATGATAAGTTGGATAATGATGATGAGAAGAAGCCACTAATAATTGCAAAGAAAAGAATGAAGCTTGGAATGGTTAAAGCCCGATCTATGAGCAGCTTATTGGGACAGACAGACAACAAGGTTGTAGTCAATGAGAATAACAAGTAAGACCGAAAGATTACAACAAAATTATCATTACATGTATTTGAGGTTAATTTAAAGAGTTTTTAAGAATTTCTATTATTTTGGTGCTAGTATTGTCACTACTAAGTACTAATGTCCTATATATTCAAGTTAAGCTTGTGCTTTATTTTGGTACGGTGTTATTGAGTTATATATATGTATTGAACCTAAGACCTCTAAGTACTAATTACTATTGAGTTATATATATGCATTTAATATTAATTTTTTTCATCATATTTCAAGACAAATTTTTTTTTTGAGGTAAGACAAATTTATATTGTTGATATTTGAAATAAATAATAAATACATCCAATAATTTGAAATAAATATTATACTTCTTCCATCACTAAATATATGACAAGACCTCTTGAGAAATTTTCTTGTCATTTTTATAAGAATCTTTTGAATTTATAATTTTACTAATTAATTTTTTACCGATTGGAGGCAACCCTTGACAATTATCCTTTTGGAAACCCTTGGTTGATAGAATCAAAAGTTGTTTATTTGGTTGGAAATGTTGTAACCTATCGATGGATGGTCACTTTGTTCTCCTTAAGTCATCCTTGTCTTCCCTCTTGGCTTATTTTCTTTCTTTCTTCAAGGCTTCATCATGTATTATTTCCTTAATCAAATCTCTCTTTAAATATTTTTTTTTAAAGGGGAGGGGTGGGGTGATTGTGAGGCATGTTAAGGAATATAATTTAGCGTTATTAGGAAAGTGGTGCTGGAGACATTGAGGTCGGATGAGAATGGTTTGTGGTTAAAGGTGCTAGCTCAAAAGTATGAGACGGTGAATGGAATTATCCGTGATGGTGGTGGTAAGGCTTTGGCTTAGTGACAAGATTTACAATCCATTCGATGAGGTTATGGCCTTGGGTTTTCAAACTGGTTTGATAATCATTTAGTTAGAGTATTGGGTAATAGGGAGGAAAAATATTTTCGCGGTGATCCTTGGATTGATCGGGGGCCTATTTAGGGAACGCTATCGTTGACTTTTTGGGGTTACAACTAATCCTAATGTGACTATAACGGGTATGCATATAAGGGGTTGGTTTGTTGATGGGACTGGGCGACATTGGAGGAAACCTTTATTTGCTTGGGAAAAGGATATGTTGCATGAATGCATTTTATCACTAGATAATGTTTCTTTGCAGTATAATATTATTGCCAGGTGGTCTTGGAGGATTGATCTTAATGAAGAATATACAGTCAAAGGGGCCTACGAACTTCTTTTTCAAAGAGAGGGTTCTGTTTGGGTTGTTTGCAAAATCTTGATATTATTTAGAATAATTAAGTTATGATCGATGAATGTGTCTCGTTTGCTTGGCAATTTTTTTGCATAATCGTCTTTTCACAAAGGATAACTTGTTTAGGTGTGACATTATTTATCATGATTTGTGTTTTTGAGCTAATGGTGGTGGTCTTGAAGAAACTTTATCTCATCGTTTTTTTTACCGTGGCATTTTTCAAAAAGTTTCACACTTCATCTTGCATTGACTAGGTATCTCTAAACAAATTTAATATTACCGCCAACTTTCTTAATTATCACAATTTAATCAACGGGTCCTACATCATAAGGACGAAAGTATTTAGGTACAATTATCTCTATTTAAAGTTGTATATAATGAAAGACCAATAAATTACTGTTAAAAATAACATGTTTGCACATACTTTAAGGGAGGCATACAAACCTTTTTGTTCACAACCTTTCAAGAGTGTCAAGGCTTGCTTACTCCAATTCTCAAATTTTTTATTTCATTCAAACTTGTATTACAAACATTATTATTCTTGCAATTGAAATAAGATTGATATTGTTGTGAAAGTGACTCAAAATTGGAGTTTGGAGGCCAAAATTGATGTTTGCTGAAAGTACAAATCGGTGGCCGATTTTCAGAGCAGGGTGGCCGATTTTGGACTCTGTTTTTTTGTCTGTTGGTTCTGGAAAAATCGGTGGCCGATTTGGTGAGCACGGTGGCCGATTTTGACAGCAGAAAATAAAACTGAAACATATTTTTGGGCCTAGATTTGTTCCAATTTTATTGAGGATTCTTTTACTATAAATATAGGCATTGTATCAGTGTAAACCTTGAGATAGAGGGGCTGAAACAAGGGTTTAGAAATGCAACAACAAAACTAGGGTTTGTATAGAGTTTGTCTCTTTGGAACAAGCACTAGGTTTTGAGGGTTGATTCACCTTGGGAAACACTATTAGCATTGAGTCTCTTGGTTACGGGAAGAGGCTGAGATTTGGGTAGAATTAGGCGGGAGACTTATTCTTGTAACCCATTGATATCTCTTTTGTAACGTTACTCATCATATAGTGGAACGGAGGGCTGCTCTCTCCCCCAGACTAGGTCAATTTGGACCGAACTGGGTCAACAAATTCTTTGTGTTCTCTCTTCCTTTTCTCTCGCCGTTGTTTTCTACTTTTGGCTTGTGATTATAATTGTTCCATACACTTTGATTTTGGTTGCTTAATTATCCCTTGCTCCACACATCAAGTTGTTATTGGTGTGAGTTTTTCATCGAATTCGCAACAATTGGCGCCCACCGTGGGGCAAGGGTCAAAGGATAATCTAGTACCATGGGTTCGAAGTGGGATATTGAGAAGTTTACCGGAGATAACGATTTTGGGTTATGGAAGGTAAAGATGGAAGCGGTGTTAATACTGCAAAAGTGTGAGAAAGCTTTGAAGGGTGAAGGTTCGTTACCGGTCACCATGTCACGAGCGGAGAAGACCGAGATGGTGGACAAGGTCAGGAGTGCCATTGTCTTGTGCCTTGGAGATAAAGTTTTGAGAGAAGCAGCAAAGGAAGCAACCGCGACATCGATGTGGTCAAAGTTCGAATATTTGTATATGAGAAAGTCTTTGACTCGTCGGCAATTCCTAAAGCAACAACTTTACTTATTCAGGATGGTAAAGTTAAAGGCCGTCATGGAGCTACTTGTGGAGTTCAACAAAATCATTGGTGATTTGGAGAACATTGAGGTGCGTCTTGGGGATGCGGGTGCTCTGATGGTGTGGTGTTGTTTGGAGGATGAAGAAGGTGATGTTGGTCACCTTGGGATTGATGCCTAGTGGAGCGGTGTTCGTCTGGAGAGACGTTAAACACTCAACATCAGCCTGGAGAGGCGGTGGTAAGAATACTCATGATCAATCTGGAGAGGCGGAGGCAACAATACTCATGATCTACCTGTTGAGGTGGAGTTTCAAGGTTGAAGACATAGTGGGATGTACGCATTTGCTAGTTGAGGTAGAGTACGCTCAGCGTGAGGTGGAGTTGAACACACCGGTAATGATACGACTATGGAGGACCTTGGGTGCTATGCTCTATGGTGAGCAAGGTATTTCTTCATAAGGTTGAAGAATGTATAGCACGACTTGCGGGATTACTCTAAAAAAAGGCCAAGGGTGATTGGATGCAAGGAGACCTTCAAGGAAGCGGGAGATGTCCTGTGTTGAAGATGTCATGGTGAATGCTTGTGGAACTACCTAAAACTCCTAGTGTAGTTGGACTGCAAGGACTCTTCGAGAAGACGGAAGACGTTCCGATGGCTGAAGAGGTTGAGGTAAAGGCTTGTGGAACTACCTAAAATTCCTAGCGTAGTTGGACTGCAAGTACCTTCGAGAAGGCGGAAGACATTCCGATGGCTGAAGGGGTTAGGGTGTAAACTTGTGGAGCTACTGTGTGTAGTGGTAAGCAAGGGAAAGAACAGCAAGGTGTTGATGTTAAATTGGCATCATCACTAATTTGGAGTCAAGGTGGAGATTGTTGTGAAAGTGACTCAAAATTGGAGTTTGGAGGCCAAAATTGATGTTTGCTGAAAGTACAAATCGGTGGCCGATTTTCAGAGCACGTTGGCCGATTTTGGACTCTGTATTTTTGTCTGTTGGTTCTGGAAAAATCGGTGGCCGATTTGGTGAGCACGGTGGCCGATTTTGACAGCAGAAAATAAAACAGAAACATATTTTTGGGCCTAGATTTGTTCCAGTTTTATTGAGGATTCTTTTACTATAAATATAGGCATTGTATCAGTGTAAACCTTGAGATAGAGGGGGCTGAAACAAGGGTTTAGAAAGGCAACAACAAAACTAGGGTTTGTATAGAGTTTGTCTCTTTGGAACAAGCACTAGGTTTTGAGGGTTGATTCACCTTGGGAAACACTATTAGGATTGAGTCTCTTGGTTACGGGAAGAGGCTGGGATTTGGGTAGAATTAGGCGGGAGACTTATTCTTGTAACCCATTGATATCTCTTTTGTAACGTTACTCATCATATAGTGGAACGGAGGGCTGCTCTCTCCCCCAGACTAGGTCAATTTGGACCGAACTGGGTCAACAAATTCTTTGTGTTCTCTCTTCCTTTTCTCTCGCTGTTGTTTTCTACTTTTGGCTTGTGATTATAATTGTTCCATACACTTTGATTTTGGTTGCTTAATTATCCCTTGCTCCACACATCAAGTTGTTATTGGTGTGAGTTTTTCATCGAATTCGCAACAGATATAATAAAAAAAGAAATTTTGAGAAAACCTGTCATAATAATATTAAGAGGAATGCTATGTCCCAGTAAGTTTAGCTCAGTTGATAAGGACAATGCATAATATATACAAGGTCCGGGGTTCGAACCCTGGACACCACCAAAAAAATTAAGAGGAATGCTATAGACAACAAAACTTTTTATCGTGAAATCAGAGGAAGCGTTTATTTTTTTTTTTTTTTCAAATTCAAAAGGGAAATGGCAAAACCGTTTTGATCATATTAATTTTGGATTTGGCAGAAAAAGCACAGGTAGTGGTGTGAGTCGTGATGGCCTTGCTATATAGTACAACGAAATTTTTTATCGTGAAATTGGATGAAACGTTTGTTTAGTTTGAAAGGGAAATGGCAAAACCGTTTTGATCACATTAATTTCAAATTTGGATGAAAAGACACATGTAGTGGTGTAAGTCGTGATGGCTTTGTGGAAAATCTCACATGATAACCCTATTGTAATATTAAATGTGTCCTTTGTTATTAATTATAAGCACTATTATTTTTTCACATATATTAAGAAAAATTGATAGTAAATTTAATATGTCAATTTTATGTGAATTTTTAAAATACCTTTTGTATCTTTTTCTGAGTTAAGATCCTCTCCATTTGGTATTCTCTCCATTTCATCCATTTGAAGAGATATAGACACAAAAAAATCTCGAAAAACTAAAAAGTAATTAATGATGATGGAACCCACTTAATAGTGGGACCCACTATCTATTTTATATGTCTATCTCTCTCCAAATTGGATACTCCATTTATTATACAAAATGGAGAGGATCTTTACCCTCTTTTTCTTTGTTGAAGAAACTAGGAAAAATTATATTAAAGCAACAGACAACTCTTCAAACACAAGGAGTGCTTAAGAGAACTGCAAAGTATAAGTTACACAAATGTCAAGCCACAACTAGCTAGAAAAAGGAAAAAAAAAATAACAATTACACAATCGGTTGAAGACAACGTAAAAGATTCATTCTTCATTCAGAGTAATCAAAATCGAATAAGACGTAATACGATTTCAACCACCAAAACGTTTGAAGTTTAACCTTTTCTGCAAGTGTCTCGAGCGGGTCCGACTTGTTGCGGAAAATCCTTCTGTTGTGATCTTTCCAAATAACAAAAAAAACCGAAATCCAAATAATGGTAAACACATTCCTAGAGTTTTTTGAAAAACCTCCGAAACCACGAAACTGATGAGCATGATTAAGAGTGTTGCCATGAGGAACTGAAACGAACCCCAACCACTTTGAAACCAAATGCCATAAACGACCATAAACGTCACACCGAAAGAGCAAACGATTAATGTCTTCATATAACTTTTGAAATAAATAAGGATATGCTGAATATTCCCAAAGAAAATTCCCTATATTTAGCACTCCTTAATAAAATGCATAGAAGTTTATGCTGTATTTAATAAAGATAATTTTTTTTAGAAGTTCATACGAATGAGTTTTTAACTACTTATCAAACCTTAATTGAGTTTTTTTCCTTTTTTTTTAATCTTAAATATAAAATTAATTAATAATATTACTACTAGCTTAATTTTGTAATGTAACGCTTTCTTCCACATCCTCCCAACTTCGTCGTACCCTGTCACTTTCTGTCTCTCTTTCTCTTCCACCGGTTACCGTCTCTCCAAGTCCCCACTCTTACACGTGCTTTCCCCTCCAAAAAAACTCTTCACACGTGCCATCTCTCACCCATACAACTCCCCTCCTTTCTGTGGTGCAACTAATAAAAGTTAGAGAGAGAAAGTAACTCGTGTGGAACCAATATATAGAGACACACAAAAATGAGATAAAAGCATATATAACTTTTTTTTCTTGGTCTTTCCCATGTAGTAGACTAGATGGGGTTACTCATCTAATCTAATCTAGTAAATAATTTTCTATCTTTGTTTTTTTCTCTCTTAAAATCTCAAAACCAAAAGATCCTTTCTTTTCTAAACAAAGTCTTTTATTATTTATTCTGAGAGAGTGAATCTCGTGAGTTTGTGTGTACAAGTTTTTTCTTCAATCTTGCACCGATGAGGATCCGTAAGAGACAAGTTCTTTTCTCTTCTTCTGAGTCTATTCCACCTTTGCATCTCTCAGATCCCCACCAGTTCAACCAGTCACCGGTGATGGTGCAACAAGATGATGGACCAAAACCTTGTTCTTCACAATCACAACAACATGTTTCAGCTGGTTTGAGCTTGGATCGTTATCAACCGTCTGATCAAACACTCCCACTGATCGGGAAACTAAACAACGGCTATGATTATCCATCTGGTGTTGAGGAAAGTGGGGTATACAAACAGCTCAACAAGCTAGATCCTTTGGTAAACCAAACAAACCATTTTGATTTTATTATTCTTATTTGTTTTTAAAAAAAATATCTTTTGTTTATTATTTCTGTTTTGTTTTTTTTTTTAGATTTCATGATTTGGGTTTTTACAAAGTGCACTTTTGTCTAATCTCTTGCTGGTGTCAAATTTAATTATTTTTTCTCAAAAAATAAAGAAAATTATTTTACACCCAGAAAGGGTTCTTACATTAAAACCATGTATTTTGGTATGGTTGATTTGATTGTGCAGGATAAGAAAGTTAGAGGGGAAGAGAAAGAGAGTGATGACTCAGGAGGAGGTAACAAAAGTAATCATTCCAGGTGAGAATGGAATGAAGCTGTAACCTTTTTTCTATCTTATTCTTTCATGATATAGTAAAAAAGTTCTAATTTTTAACCAGCTTCCAAAAAGAAAATTGTGCTTTTTTATTTATAATTATACCATTGGAAAATATACTGTTGAAGGTGTTTTAAATAACAAGAATTTTTGTATATATTTTTATATAATATATAACCAAATTAAGCCCATCCTTCTTTTCTCTAAAATAGGTAGAGCTACCATTTTGCACTTGAGGTGCACTACTAGTTATAACTGGTCCCCATCTATATATTGCACTTTGTTCCTCAACAATAATGTTACACTCATATTTATTATCTTCATATCACTGAATAATATTCCCTTATATGCTCTAAATTTCATGTATGTAATTTTTTGTCTTTCTGGGTGTGCTTGGTTCTTAGCAAAGGAGATATCTTGGCTGTTTCTCAAGTCTTGCCATCATCAAGCACTTTTGCTGAAGGTAACAAAAATTACTACTACTACTAATTAATTTGTTATTTTATGTGTATATATTGCTTTGTGAGCATGGTTTAATTATAGTTAGAGTTCATATATGTATGTATAGATGAGATATGGTTGGAGGGAGAGAAAACTATTCCCTTAAAGAAAAGAAAAGGAAGGTTTGAGAGTATTTGTATGGAGAGTAATGATAGTAAGAAAGTGAAGGCTAAGATGAATAAGAAGTGTTCTTTGGGAAAAGATGATGAAGATGAAGAAAGTGAAACAAAAGTGAATATTAAGAAGAAGGTCACAAAAAGAGGAAGTGCACTGATGGAAGGTTCAAGGTGCAGTCGTGTTAATGGAAGAGGATGGAGGTGTTGTCAACAAACACTTGTTGGTTATTCACTTTGTGAGCATCATTTAGGGAAAGGAAGATTGAGAAGTATGACAAGTGTTAGAAATAGGTCTATTGGATTTTCTACTACTACTGAACCAAACAATGTTGTTGATAGTGCTTCATCTTCTAATTCTGATCTTGAAAAGAAAAGCATGTATGATAATGATGATAAGTTGGATAATGATGATGAGAAGAAGCCAGTGGTAATTGCAAAGAAGAGAATGAAGCTTGGAATAGTAAAAGCCCGTTCTATGATCAGCTTATTGGGACAGACAGACAACAAGGTTGTAGTCGATGAGAATAACAAGTAAGACCGAAAGATTACAATAAAATTATTATTACATGTATTTGAGGTTAAGTTGAAGAATTATAATGCTAGAATTTGTATTATTTTGGTGCTCGTGCTATCACTACTATATGTCCTATATATTTTACTTAAGCTTGTGCTTTATTTTGGTACTTTTATGTGATATAATTCAAATATTATTATTGTTTTTTTTTTTTGAAGAAGTCAAATATTATTATTGTTATTATTTTCTTAATATGAATGATGCTATTAGTTGTAGTATGTTTTCGTTTCATCTATAATCAACTCCCTCGCTGATTTTGCACTGAAATGCGATATTCATGCATATATATCTTTGTTACATTTTTTAATGGATATTGCTTTATTTTCCTGAAGGTCTCATCATGAATATTATTGTGTCCTTTTACCATATAAGTTTATCATGATAGATTTCATGTGAAGATTTGTAATTATTTCAGAGACAAGAAACCAGACAATAATTTTACATGTAACTTAAATGATTAACACCCGCCATGCATGATGGTTTCAACAATCTAGTTCACGCGGATAATTTGTTAGAAAATTTGCACATGCTATCAGAAGATCGTATCTTTGATAGTACTGCGGTGGAGATTTGAAAATTTGTGTAGTTACATATTTGTAGTTTCGACATGCGCATTGTGTGTGTACTTTGTCTCACTCTTGCTGTTTTAAAGACTTCTACATCAATTGTTTGCTAAATTCCTAGGTAACTTAGAGTTTGGTTGGATAGTTGTATCACAAAATTTATTTAAAATTTGATTTATTTTTTCAAATAAATTAATATATAAATATGATTGATCGAGTGATAAATATATATATCCAATCTAACTTCAATATTGATTGTTTCAGTGTTTTATAGAAATCTAAGTGTATGTGGAATTTAGTAAACTATAGGGAAATGTTAACGAGTGTCCCTGGGGCACTTGTTAAGGAATTATAAAAGGAATTATTATCTTTTAAATTGTGTATTCTACTTTTTGAAATATTCTACTTTTTGAAAGTTAAAAAAGTGTTATTTTTAATGCAAAATTTGACTTTTCTTTCTATTTTTAACTATATAGTCAACAATTTTGACAACCTTCTACACACTTATAAATTGGAGTTTATAAATAGTTTGGTAAGTAAAGTGTGATAAAAAAACTATTTTAGTTAGAGATCAAATTTATGTGTTTTTACTCGATTTGATTTATATTAATCACTTGAACCCATTTAGTAAAAATATGTACTCCTTCCGTTTTAAAATGACTGCCGTTTTAGGGAAAAAAATTATTTTAAAATGAATGTCACTTTCAGTTTTCAATGCAATAATAATTTTTTCTTTTCAATTGTACCCTTCAATTAATTATACTATATACACTACTTCCAAAGTATTATTTTTTCTTTAATGAAAAACAAACCAATAGTTGATTAGGATAATTTGGTAAAATAGCATCTCTCTTTCTTTTAATTAATGTGTTTTTTAATATGTGTATAATAACCTTAAACGACGTTCATTTTAAAACGGAGAGAGTATATTGAAATAATTGATGGTACAATTAAACGGAGAGAGTATATTATGAGTGTACCTTTAAATTGTCATATGAAAACTTGACCCAAAAATAAAATTGTCATATTAAGAATATGACAAATAATCAATTGCAAATGGTTTATGCATATGAGAGTGAATGCAACTTCAAACGTAGAGGTAAATGCTAGTTAAACTTTATGTTGACTAATTTTTTTTTTTTTTTTGTCTTCTCCTTAATATGAAAAGGAGGGCCAAATAGAATTTACACAAAGCTCTTCACTAAATAAGAAACTTTTATTCTTTATTTATACAAAACTGAACAAAAGGAACTTGCAAAAGAAGGAGTTGAAACTAACTTTGAAATGACTTTTCGGAACCTTGTGTTTTAATATTACACTCTTGAATCCCACCCCACATGCCACTTTATGTGCTTTTTTTTTAACGATTTTTTGTCCGCCAATTAAACTTGCCCTTTGATCCCCCCACCACGATTTTACAATCTATAGAGGACTAGAGTACTAGACTACTCCAAGTAAAAACTCGTTTACTTGAGCCTTATTTTTATTTTATTCATTGCATGTTAACATTGTTTATTGTGTTTTTTTCCTTCTAAGAGACTTTCCGTGGAACATTTTACCCAATAGGATCATGAAAACATTTTTAAAGAAGCTGATAAAAGAAAGAAGAATTGAGTTATACATATATTGTCCACTAATCACCTAGCAAATTTAGTTTTGACTACAAATTTCTTTAATGTAAAAAAAATCTCACAATATATATATCGTCGCAATTTTTTTTAGCCCTAAGAAGATTTGGTACGTACTAACAGTGTTCGTGAGGAGTAAGTTGCGGTTATGATTGAGAGTTGCATGGACTTCTCTTGATGCAAATACTTGGAATCAATTCAAGTACAAGGAATTAATTGTACCATCATATGGTAGTGAAACCTGGAATGATATCACTGTGCATTATGTGACTTAGGAGGTGATGCTATAAGTGAAACAGAAGCATCCCAGCTGAAGTATTTATTTGGAAAAATGGAAACAACAGGGAGCGGTGATGAGAGTGCATTGGAGAGGAAAAATATTGGAATTGATTGAAGGTCTAAGTTGTGCTCACTTTGTAACTTTTTGTTGGCATAGTTGCCTTTGCACTGCTTCATGTGTTGTCTCATTGCAGTTATATATATGGAGTAGAAGAAGCTATGTGCTGCTATATATTGTTGGGAAATTAAGTGTGAGTGATTATGTCCTACATTGACTAGGAATGGAGGAAACGTTGGATATATAAGAGAGGAGACTCATATACCAGCCTTAAGGTTTTGGGTGGAGATGTGGCGTCCAAGTCTCTCAGGGTCCTGGACATTTGGCCCATTGCCGCTCTCGGCGCTCCCAAAACTCCCCAACGTAGTGAGGGCTTTGAACATGACTCTCCTGTACCTTGGAGCTTCAGAATTAATAGATGGAACAATTTCAAATCTTTAGCTAGTATCTTGTAGTGTCTTTGCACTCATATACTTAGGGATACAAACTTTGTTGCTGAAATGGTCAAAATTTGCCTACCTATTCCTCTCAATCATGGAGTATTTCTCAATAGTTTATTGTTCCATTGCTTTATAGGGATAGTTTAGGCTTGCCTTTTTATAGGATTTGTATGGGGGTAACTTCTTTGTATTAAGGGTTTAGACCCTCTATAAGGGTTTCAACTATCAATTTCTCATCAATTTAATCTCTACTTAAATTATAAAAATATATTAAATAGTCCGTAAACTATTAGTGTCTTGTATTGAGATATTAAAGACTAAATTGATGGATTTTCATATATTTTAAGGATTAAATTGACTGATTTTATATAGTGTAGAGATTATTTAAATTGACGGAAAACGTAATAGTTTAGAGATTAAATTGACGGTATATTATATATATAAATGTTGGAAGTGTTACTTTTTGTAGTATAAAGTGTCAGAATCAGATGGTATGAATCTTGAAGTCATGAGAATTTGTTCAATGTGTGGACCAATTTTGAACGTGGAAGAGATATATGATGGGAGAATAGGTGTGAGAGCTAAGGGGTGAGGATAATTTTGAATTGGAGCCAGCTGTGTACTTTGTGGTACTGCAATGTTTGTAGGCCAGTATGGTATTTTAAAATGGCTTGTGGCAAGGTTTAAACAAAACGTCAACCACCCAAAATGCTTTGAAAAAGCTAATAAGGTTAACAAGCGATCTCTTGATAAGCCTTGGGGTAGGGGCATAGAAATGCCTTAACCCAAGTACTATTTCTTCTTCCATTGTCAATTCAAAATGTAACCAGAAACGAGAATAAATCTTAAATTATTTATTTATTTTTTATAGTTTAAATTGCATTCTTGCTTTTATCTATTTAGTTATTTTTTCATAGGGTGATGATTATTTTGACGAATTATATATTAGGCCACGAAAGTGAAGGATGGATCATGTCCATTGATTTTGTCTCCATCTCATCCATGTATTAGTCCCATTCCCTTTATTTTGGCTTTGTTAGCTTTTATAAGTGTTATTCTTGCTTTTCTTGCCCAATTCATTTGTAAGAAATAATACAACTCTTCGTGATTGTCCTATGGCAAAGAATCTTCGGAAGCACCTTATAGTCCTACATATCCTAACGACTTCTACATACAAGATTGTCAGATTTGATTCAAACGGTATGCTGTTAGGGAGACATGTACTCGGTTCATAGTAGCCTGCTATGAAATTTGGAGGAATAGAAATGAAGAGATTTTTCAAAATGTTAGGAAAACAACTTGGGAATCAGTCAATAACGTAATATCTGATCATTCTTCCATGATTCATGCTTTTGGCCCAACAATTAAACGCCATGTGACCCGTCAAGTGCGTTGGAATCCTCCACCGGAAGACTTTATTAAAATCAATGTGGACAAATCTTCTTTTGGTAATCATGGTAATGCATGTTTTGGAGGTATTTCGAGAAACAATAGAGGGAATTGTATTCATGGTTTTTCCAGATCTTGTGGAAGAGCTACTAATTTGTTGGCTGAACTTTCAGCTATTTGGAAGAGTCTTCAGTTGACGTGGGATCTTGGTTACAGGTCTATCATCATGGAATCTGACTCTCAGGCAGCTTTGGATCTTATTGTTGATACTAAACAAAAGGATTTCCATCCTCATGCAACTTTGCTTTCTCTCATTAGGAAGTTTTTTTCTCTTCCATGGGTGGTCTCGTTTAGTCATACTTCGAGAGAAGGGAACGAATGTGCTGACTGGTTGACTAAATTTGGTGCAACTAATATCGACTCCTTGAAGATGTGGACTTCTCCTCCTCCTCGATTGGATATCATCTTGCTTGCGGATACCTCTAGGGTATTTAAGCAACGGATTGGCTAGTTTGTTTTTCTTGTCTTTTAATTTCCTCTTCATCAAAAAAAAAAAAAAACAACTCTTTTTGATAATTTAAGTTACTAAAATTTTCTTATTTTAGAAAATTTTCATAAAAAAAAAAATTGTTAAAGAAAATTTAGGTGAGAATGACATTTATATACTCCCTCCGTCTCAAATTATAAGCAAAAAAATCTTGTTTTCTTTGTCCGAAAATATAAGCAAAAAAGACCAACTTTTATGCTATTATTATATGTTTTTTCAAAAAAAAAAAAAAATCATCTTTTCAAAGTAAAAATTAAATGCAAATTGCATTTAATTTGTTCTCCTTTTTATTTTCTCCATGATAATTAACCAATGATAATTGTTTTTACATCTTTTCATGAAACTTATTCCAAAAATAGCACAAAAAATTATACCTCAAATTACAATGTTTTGGCTTTCTTAGTAAGTGTGAAATTGTATTTTTTTGTTTATAAATTGGGACGGAGGGAGTACCTACTAACCAAAAGAAAGACGGCACTAAAGTGACATGTTTTTGACAAATAAGATTAAAATAACATTTATTTTAGTGTCAAATATTATTTCCCCTAAAAAAAACAATTTAATGAAGGGTAAAAAGAGTAGGTGTATTAAATTTAAACCAAAGAAAGAAAAGTCGATCCAAATTAATGCATTAAATTTTGTTTGGCGGTTCTCATTATTAACAACAAAAAAGAGCGGATTTCCGCTAGTGTAACAAAAAGAGCGGATTTCCGCTAGTATATGAAATAGGAAGCAGCGTGCGTGTTAAGCAACCATGCACCATATATAAAGGTGAAGAGGAGCCATCATTCATTCATTATAACCCAAACCCTAATAGCCAAAACTGGTTACAGTTTCCTTAAACCCTAACCCTGCTCTCATCATAATCATCATCATGGCAGCCACAAATGTATCCGATGATACGATTTCGCCTTACAAACAGAAACTAAGATGGAATTCAGACGTTGAATCGGATCAAGAAAATGGCGAGAAGCATATGCAGATAAGGGATGAAACCGATACCAATCTTGTGAATCTTCGAAGGGCTATATATTTGACCATTATGTCTTGTTTAGATTTTGAGGAAGCTGGTCATAAGCTTCTCAGAATTATTCATCTCCATAAAGGTCAAGAGATTCAATTATGCAGTATGATTCTACAATGCTGCAGCTATGAAAAAGCTTATCGTCGATACTATGGTCTTCTTGGGGAGCGCTTTTGTATGATCAACAAAGTTTATCAACAAAACTTTGAAAAGTGTTTTGGGCAACAGTTGTCAACAATTCACAGGCTTCAAACAAATGAAATCCGAAATGTGGCACAGTTTTTCGCTCGTTTGATTGCCACGTCGGCTCTCCCTTGGAACGTGTTGTCCTATATCCGGTTGACTGAAGAGGACACAACTTCTGCTTCGCGGATATTTATTAAGATTCTGTTCCAAGAGTTATCTGAGCATCTTGGCATCCAGGTGCTGAATGAGCTGTTGAATGATCCAGTAATGCAGGATTGTTTTGAATCATTATTTCCCAAAGATAGCATAAGAAACACACGGTTTTCCATTAACTTCTTCACGTCGATTGGACTTGGCGAGCTTACTAAGAATCTACGCGTCTACTATAAAAGTCTGACCTCGCGGAGCTCCCATTCATCTGATGAAAGTGGCAGAAAACGTGCAAGAAAATAAAGTAAGTGTATTGTAAGGCCCTTGCAAACATTTTGATTTCACAATATGTTTAAGTTGGTTTACTTTCCTTTTTAATAATGGTTGATGGTTAGAATCCAATTCTGCTGATGTAGAAGGATGTTGATTTTTTTTTTTTTTTATAGATAGTTTGTTCTGCTTGGATTGCTTTATATATCTGATTTTTATTTTGATTTTGTTCTCGAGATCATATTTTGGTTTAACTAGTTCTGGTTTTGAATTTTTGTTCCCAACGACTCCAGAGTAAAAAAGGGTAAAATTTAAGAAAATTAAATTTACAATTAAGCTTAGTATGTAGTTGATGTTGCAATATGTTCATAATATAAGCTCAACAAATTCGATTACATCGATGAACCTAACGTGGCAAGCTAGTATTTCTATATGTTTCTTAAATGCTATGGCAGTGAGTGGCTTTACTTAATGCATGCAAAAAATTACTAATTGGTTTCTGAAATAATTGAGACAGAGTAAGGAGGGTCTCTCTTTAGTTAATTGTTTTGATACATGTGACTAAAATTTTACACGTACAGAAGTACTTTCGCAGAAACAAACTTGACATGAAGTACTTCTGACTGAAAATTAGCAGGCTTGCAATTAATCACCATGTATCTTTCAATTCTGGGAAATTCGCTAACAATTTGTTCACAACTCGCATATACTCCTTGCCTTGCACATATGTGCTATTGTTAAAGGCAACAAGTTAGCAACTTCCTCCAACCCGAACTGTTGGCTTTTTCCTGCAAGCATTAAGAATATGGCATAAATATATTCTTATGTGTACCAAAAATCATGCAGTGTCATGAAATTAAGAAACTTAATTAGATTAGTCCCTTGGAATAGTGGTGTTTTTACCTTTTGGCCATTAATTCCTAAGTGATTCCACGTCTAACTAGAAACTTACACATATGTTCCATGAATCACAAGTAAAAACGCCTAAATATGTTTCTAGTTTTATAAATATAGTTCTTGTAAAAACTTTTTTTTATTGATCAATGGTCGTTTTATATTGTTTATTTCGGTGCTAGATAAATATTGATTAAAGGAATGGACTAAAAATTATCGTTCTTAATGTCAAATATCAATAAGGTTACAAAACACTAGTGTAGTTGAACTTACTGACTCTACTCTGTTGGTTGTTTGATCTTTAACATGCCACTTTGCCGATCTTTCTTTGGGATTTTTCACTACCACTTCCGTACGGGATTCTTCAAAATCACTTCCACCTTTGAAAAATGCTGCATTCACTTTATCCTTGTGTGGATGGTTTTTTAGCCAATAATTAACCACGCCAATTCGTTCTTCTTCTTCACCTTGTCCTGAATTACTTGATACAACACTCCGGTTAATGTAATCACTATTAACTTCTTTTCGTATCTGACTTCTAAGATCATGATTTGTTGAATAAGACTTATTCAAATCTATGGAAAAATAAGAGTCACTAAATTGGTGACTTGATGGTAGTGGACTTGTATCATCAGAAAGAGGAGTCATTTTATCACGAAGTGGAGTTATTCCTTCCAAAATTTCTGAAGAAACAGAATGAGTACTTGTAAATTGTTCTGTTTCTTGCAATTCAAGTTCAAGAATCATGGTTTTTCCATTGCTTGTGCTATGCTTTTTCAATGGACTAAACAATTTCTTATTCCATCCAGAAACTGCACTATCAATTCTAATTCCTCCACCAATTTTCCGTGCCACCAAATTCATCATCTTATAGTTATAGTCACACCCTTTTTCCCTTAGCAAATGAGGTTTTATATTTTTGACTGCACAAGCTATATGTATATCAAATTCACATATGTTACACCTATAGAGCCATCCTTTGTAACTAGGATTATTATTGTTACACAAATCACAAAAGAAATCATAAGGTGGAGAAAATTCAAGCTTCATTTTGTGGGGATGGTGTGTGATTGAAATTGAGAGAGGAAGTGTGATACCTAGTGAATCAAAGAAGATGTTGCATTCAGCACAATGGTAACAGAAACCAATGCATTGTTTCTTACATGCCATGCAGTTGAAGGTAGTTTTTGTAGCATGTGATGATGAAGGTATAGCAAGGAGGAATAGATCATGGTTTGGATGTGAAGGGTGGTTTGTGATTAAAGGTGTTTTGTAACAAACATTGTGAAGATAGAATGGACAAGTTTTGCACATGTAGTAGTAATCTTCATCATGTTCATGTGTGATTCTTAGGTTGCAACCAAAGCACTTTATGTTTGTTGTTGAGGGTGTGGTAGTGTGTTCCAAAAGATGTGGATGGCTAAAGTGGGAAACTAGTGAATCTTTTTGTGTAGATAATTCCATTTCTCTTTTGTGAAAGTGCTTTGAGCAATTAAGGTAGTTTCCCTTTTCTTCACTTTTTTGTGTGGAACAATAGTTGAACATTAAGTTTTTTATCTTATGAAACATTTTTTTATATTCATTTTATTTGTTGTCTCTTGTGATTGATGGTTTTCGGAGCTATCTAAAATAAAACTCTAAATCTATGTTGGAGACACATGGCTGATTCTTGGGAAGTCCGGAATTTGTGATGTTAAATTTGTCATTTGTCAAAATGTGGTTAAAAGAGCTAAGATTCCACATGTTTTAGCCGGTGGATGTGGATGCTCTTTTCAGTTATATTCATTCACCAAATTGTTGTTATAGGCTTATTACACCCCTTTTTTCCTAAGTTATTTTCACCAAATTAAATTTATTAACCACTTAAGTCGACTACATATTTATATCACAGACCATTTTAACAAAATTGAAAATATAATCTTCAATATATACTATATTATTGTACTTTTACTTCTTTTCCATTGCTATGACATGAAGAATAAAGATTGTGACAGCCAAGGTACATTGAACCGCTTGAAACTTTAAAATGAGCTGAATCAATTTAATAACTTGGTTGGTTAGGCCTTGTCTCTTCATAGAGTTTGAAACATGAGTACTCTCAATGGTCTCTATAAATTTTAGTGAACAATGATAAGAATTTCAGATAATATTAATTTAAATTTAACATAAATTTCACCATCGTTTCTTATTACTCTCCTTTTATTGCTATAATAGTTCAGACTTGATAAAAGATAGTACTCATGATGGACATGTTCAGTGGTTTGTTAAGATAAAAGTGTATTTCCATTATATTATTTTCACTTTTAAAATAAGCTGATAAAAGATAACAATTAACAAGCTGATAAAGACACAATACTTCAGAGCTCTGAGCGATGAGAGGGGATGTGCGAGAGAACCGCGATGGTCATTGGCTTCGCCACGGATCACCGCGCCGGTATGATTCACCGGATGTGAGGGACATCGGGGGGGTTAGGGTTCCAGGCAGGGTGCCACAAAGGGGTGGGTTTGGGGGAGATTGGATTGACGTGAGACCGCGACGGAGGAAAGCGTTGCGACAGGATATTCATGGTCAGGACAGGCTTCAGGAAGGACAACGGCATCGGAATTGGAACGACTACAAGCTTCGTCAGGCTAGGGTTCGGTATTCATCACGAGTGGACTACTACGACGGGGATTTTGATACGGATTCGGACTACGCAGATAGAAAGTTGACGCGGTGGGCTGATTGTGATGCGGATGAGGATTGGGCAGTAGACTCTGATCGATCACGATGGCAGGAAAGGTTGAAGTATACAAAGCGTCCGCCAGCAGTGCAGGAGTATGGAAAGGCTATTGCGGCTACTGCAAGCGATCAGCATGTCTGTGTTGTGGGCAAAGAAATGGACAGAACAGACTCATCAACCAATCTTAAGAGGTTTGTAACTTTCTATATAACTCAGTTTCCTCCTCAAGCTAATACATTCTTCTTAAGAAAAGGTTTTGAGGTTTGTGGAATTTTGGAAGATGTCTTTGTTGCCAATAATAGAAATAGGAACGGAGAGGTTTATGGTTTTGTCCGTTTTGCTAAGGTGCGGGATGTTGATAAGTTATTGAAAGCATTGAATAATGTCAGTTTCGGACAATACCGTGTTCGAGCAGTGCTTGCTAGGTTTGATAGGAAGAGGGAGAGACAGGAGGTTGTTGTAAGGGAGGGTGAGTGTGTCGAAAGGAAGGTAGGTGATGTGAACGGAGGGGAGGTGGTCAAGGTGAGGGAGAAGGAGGTAGAGGGAGAAAAAATTAAGGTTGGGTTCAAGGGTAGGGCTGAAGGGGCGAAGAGGAAGGAGGAGGTGGGTGAGAGTGGGGTGAGGGTGGGTTCGGTGTTGGTGAGGGTGGGAGGCTCGACGAAGAAGGGAGGAGATGTAGGTGGTGGCGTGAAGCAGGCTGAGGGGGTTGTCAGTAAGGTGGTTAGGCAAGAAAGGACGGGTAAGGATAATGAAAAGACAAGGATGGTGAGGAAGTACACGTCTTGTGAAGAAGACCTTAAATGGGCAACTTGTGGTTTGATTGGAACGGTGATGGATGGGGCACCAATACCTTTAATTCAAAGTAGAGTGCTTGACGCGGGGTTTAAAGATATAGATATTATCCCTCTTGGAGCTGATAAGGTGTTCGTTCGTTCAACGAATGATTTAAATGTATCGGATGTTGTGCAATCGGCGAAACAATTTTTTTATTTGATTTTTTCTTCGTTGGTTGGTTGGACAAAAGAGGTACTACCCTTTCAGAGAGGAACATGGGTTCGCTTGTATGGAATTCCTTTACATGCTTGGAACGAGGACTTCTTTAAATTATGTGTGATGGATGTCGGAAAGTTTTTGAAAATAGACAATTGCTCGTTGAATAGAGAACGTTTTGATTACGCACGTATTTTGATAGCTACGTCATCTATATCGGTGGTAGATTTGTCCGAAAATATTATCATTGATGGACTGAATGTGGAAATTAAAATTCTCGAGGAATACGGTTTTAATATAGGGGATGACGTTTGTCTGTATGATGCGGAGGAAAGTTCAGAAGCTTCTTCTCAAAGGAATGATGTTGTTGATGAAGGTTTTGATATTGAGAATAATGTAGAGATATTGACGGATAAAATTGTGAATGAGTTGGTGCAAGCTGAAGACAGTTTGTGTAAGGCTGCGGATGGGAATAACAAGGAAGTATTCGTGTGTTCAGCTCCCAGCGAAAGTCATTTTAAGGCTGCTGCTTCCAAGGAACAATCTGGCAGTCCCGTATCAGTTAATAAATTGACCGAATTTTATGAACAGCAGCTGAATCATGCGGTCTCAGACTCTTCTGCGAGGCCTGTTCAGCTGGAGAAGCCAAGATTGGCCGAGCCTGATGTGCAAATGGCTGAAAGGGTCGAATCACATTCAGCAGTAGTTTCTAACAAGTCTGAAGGGGAAGTGAATGTCCTTTTAAAAAATCAGCATCCGTCAAGAAGTTACGTGAAGGAGCAACAATCTTTGAGTTCAGGACCGTGGAGTGTGGAATGGCTTCGGAATATTCGAAAGAGTGACATTGGCCTCATATCATCCAAGTCCAAACGTGTGAGGAAGATGGGGAAGGAAACAAGTCGGAAGTGTGAAGGTAAAAGGCAGCAACTTACTAGGAAAAAGGTGGATGGTGCTCTTCGTCATCCGGTGGCCACTTTGAAAAAGGTGGCGAGGTTACCCAGTAAAGATAGAGAAGAGGCTTTGAAGGCGTTACGTGGCTCTAAGGCGATGAAAGCCTTGAATCAAAAAATTTGCTCTCGGAGACGTCAAAGGGAGAAGGTTGTTCAGTCTTTAGAGGCAACTTCTCAAAATTCAAAGTCTCAATCAGATTCTGTGCCTTCAGTTCATAATGACTGGACAAATTGGGTGGTTTTACGAGGTACGGAAGAGACAAAGACGGCTGACATCCAGGGTATAGGTAATTCTATTGGCATCACTTTTCCAGGAAATAATCATAATAAATTTAGTATTTTGTCTCGGTCGAAACAAGTGGGAGTAGGGCCAATCTTGTCGCCGGTGGAGGTTGTAACGGGTGAGGAGGAGGGGGCAGCGTAGGGGTTGTGTGGTGGTGGTGGAGGTGCGCGGGGTGGGTGTTTTTGATGAAATTGGTTTCATGGAATGTGCGGGGATTAGGGAGTTTTGAAAAACGGAGGGAAGTGAAGCATTTGGTGGTGGAAAAAAAGCCGTTCATTTTGTGTTTACAAGAGACAAAGTTAGCTATTTGTGATGATAATTTGTGTTTGTCAATGTGGGGTGATCCGAAGCATGCCTATTCTTATCGACCGTCAAGGGGGGCTTCAGGAGGTTTGTTAGTGATGTGGGATACTGTAGAAGTGGAGGTGTGGTCGACAGTTAGCCAGGAACATGTGCTCATTATTCATGGAAAATTCATACGGACAAACGAGGTGTTTTATTTATTTAACATTTATGCTCCTTGTGAATCTATGGCAAAACAACAATTATGGGTATCATTGTCAGAAAAACTACAGTTGTTGACAGGGGAGAAGGTGTGTGTTTGTGGGGATTTTAATGCAACCCGTAATCTCGATGAAAGAAAGTCTTCCAGGGGAGTAGGGGTAGCGCAAGAGACTCCATATTTTAATGATTTCATTGCTAACAATGGTTTGATTGATTTACCTTTGTGTGGCCGGCGGTTTACTTGGTTTAAAGGAGATGGTACTTCTATGAGTCGAATTGACCGGTTTTTGCTCTCGGAAGACTGGTGTCTGCAATGGCCTCATTGTATGCAGGTGGCCCTCCTTAGGGGTCTTTCTGATCATTGTCCACTTCAGTTGTCTGTTGATGAGGAAAATTGGGGTCCCCGGCCGTCAAGAATGTTGAGATGTTGGCAAGAGGTACCGGGTTATAAGCAATTTGTGTTGGAAAAATGGCACTCTTTTGATATCACAGGATGGGGAGGGTATGTGCTACGGGAAAAATTAAAATTGATAAAATTAGCTCTGAAGGATTGGCATGCTACTCATGTGGGGAATATTCCAGGCAAGATTGAGGTTTTAAAAAATCGGGTGTCCGAATTGGATGAAGTTGGGGAAGCAGGTGAGTTGGCGCAAGAGGAAGTCAAAGAATTGAGGGAAATTACTCATGAAATTCATTCTCTGTCACGTGTCAGCGCTAGCATCAGTTGGCAACAGTCAAGACTTCATTGGTTGAAAGAAGGTGACGCTAATTCAAAATATTTTCACTCCGCTATTTCAAGCCGGCGGCGAAGAAATGCTATTGTTTCTCTCATGGTAAATGGTAATTTTGTGGAAGGGGTGCAGCCTATTCAGGATGCTGTTTTTAATCATTTCAGAGACCAATTTGCGAATCTAAATGTTACTAGACCAGGGGCTCAAAATTTATCTTTCAAGACTTTATCTTATGCCGAAGGTGGTGGTTTAATAAAGCCGTTTTCTGAACAAGAGGTTAAAGCTGCAATTTGGGATTGTGATAGTTATAGAAGTCCCGGACCCGATGGGGTTAATTTTGGTTTTATAAAGGATTTTTGGGATATAATGAAAGTGGACGTCATGCGTTTCTTAACAGAGTTTCATCGAAATGGCAAGTTGACACGAGGTATTAATTCTACTTTTATAGCACTTATACCAAAAATAGATAGTCCTCAGAGATTGAATGATTTTCGACCGATTTCTTTAGTGGGGTGTTTGTATAAAATTTTATCTAAAGTGTAGGCGAATTGGTTGCGAATGGTTATTGGAGGGTTGATATCAGAGACTCAGTCAGCTTTTGTGAAGGATCGGCAAATATTGGATGGTGTTTTAATTGCAAACGAGGTGGTTGACGAGGCTCGTAAATCTAAGAAGGAGTTGTTACTGTTCAAGGTTGATTTTGAAAAAGCATATGACTCGGTGGATTGGGGGTATTTGGATGTGGTGATGAACAAAATGGCCTTTCCGGTACTTTGGATAAAATGGATCAAAGAGTGTGTGACAACTGCAACTGCTTCAATTTTGGTAAATGGAAGTCCGACTGATGAATTTTCGCTACAAAGGGGCCTTCGACAGGGGGATCCTCTATCTCCTTTTCTGTTCCTTCTTGCAGCTGAAGGTTTAAATATTTTGATGAGGTCGGTTGTGGATAATAATTTGTACCAGGGGTATGAGGTGGGCGTTACGAACCCGGTGGTGGTTTCCCATTTGCAGTTTGCCGATGATACGCTTCTTCTGGGTGCCAAAAGTTGGGCCAATGTCCGAGCATTACGAGCGGTGTTGACTTTGTTTGCTGATATGTCAGGTTTAAAAGTGAATTTTCAAAAGAGTCTGTTGGTTGGCATTAATGTTGGGAATTCATGGTTGTCTGAGGCGGCATCTATCTTGAATTGTAAAGTGGGGAAAATTCCGTTTTTGTGTCTTGGTCTCTCGATTGGTGGTGATCCTCGACGGTTGTCGTTTTGGGAACCTATGATGTCTTCTATAAAATCCAGACTGTCTAAGTGGCAGAGTCGCTTCCTTTCTTTCGGGGGCCGGTTGGTTCTTCTCAAGTCTGTCCTGACCTCGCTTCCTGTCTATGCTATTTCCTTCTTCAAAGCTCCGTCAGGTATAATCTCTTCCATTGAATCTTTATTTAATAATTTCTTTTGGGGAGGGAGTGAGGATAACAGGAAAATTTCCTGGATTGCTTGGAGCTCTCTTTGTTTAGGTAAGGAGTATGAAGGGTTGGGGGTGAGGCAGTTGAGGGAGTTTAATGTAGCCTTGCTAGGGAAATGGTGTTGGCGGATGTTGGTGGATAGGGGAGGGTTTTGGTATAGGGTGTTGGTGGCAAGATATGGTGAGGTGGCTGGGAGGTTGGAGGTAGGGGGCCGGAGTGGTTCTTTTTGGTGGAGGGAGTTAGTGAAGCTTAGGGATGGGGAGGAGGGGATTGATAGTGGTTGGTTTGGGAATAGGGTGTCGAAGGTGGTAGGTGATGGCCAACATACGTTCTTTTGGTTTGATAAATGGGTGGGAGATGTACCTTTATATAGAAGGTTTGGTCGTTTGTTTGATTTAGCGACGAATAAGTTTAGTACGGTGGCGGACATGAGCGATAGAGGTTGGGAGGAGGGTGGAGATGCGTGGAGTTGGAGGAGAAGGTTGTGGGTGTGGGATGAAGAAATGTTAGCAGAGTGTCGGTTATTACTTGATGGTGTATCTGTGCAGGCTAATATTCTTGACAGGTGGCAGTGGGATCCTGACATTCATGATGGATATACTGTGCGAGGTGCTTATCAAATTTTGTCTACTACGGTGGAACCCATTCGTGACACAAACAGTGATCTCATTTGGCATAAGCAGGTTCCCTTAAAGGTCTCAATTGTTGCTTGGCGGTTGTTAAAAGACAGACTTCCGACTAGGAACAACCTTGTCAGGCGCGGCATTATGCAATCAGCAGGGAATATGTGTGTTGCGGGGTGTGGGGTTGAGGAATCAGCGGAGCATTTGTTTATGCATTGCGGTGTTTTTGGTTCGTTGTGGCAACATGTAAGGGCTTGGATTGGAGTGGAGGGCGTCGACCCACTTACCATTAATGATCATTTCATACAATTCATTCATTGCACAGGTTTCTCAAAAGCTCGGCGTTCTTTCCTCAAACTATTGTGTCTTCTTTGTGTTTGGCTGATATGGAGTGAACGTAATAACAGAATTTTCAAAAATGTCGAAACTCCAATGTTTCAGCTATTAGATAAAGTGAAATTCCATTCATTGTGGTGGCTGAAGGCTAATAAGGCCAATTTTGTGTATGGTTTACATAGCTGGTGGTCGGACCCTATGTCTTGTTTGGGTATCGACTGACCTGATTTCTTCTTGTAAATACTTTGTATGATACTTTGTTCTTCGGGGCGGTCTTTTTGGTACACCTTGTACTAAGAAGTTTTCGTCGCCAGTGTTAATATATCTCATTTTTATGTCTTCAAAAAAAAAAACTTTTAAAATAATAAAATTTTCAATAAAGATAAATTTAAATTAAAATATAATAATGTTAATAAATTATTCATCCTCTTGTCATCAAAAACAAAATAATGTTAATGGCTTAATGCCCTATAAAAACATTAATGTTAATAAATTATTCCTATTAAATTTTAAAATTAATTATATACTATCTAAATTTGTTTTAGATCTAAATATAGCTTGGTCACCCTGAACTATTCTTAAGATGTATTGGTCTATTTGTCCACCATTGTGTCTTGTGTCATCGTGGTAATATTTTGCTCCAACACTCTTCTCTTAATTTTGATAATTTATACCCTATTTAATGACATTCCCTATAAATGTTGTGCTTTGACCAACCGACGACACAATCAAGTGGAAAATTTGTTACATTCACCAGTGTTATTATATTGTTCCTATTGTAGTAATAGTAAAAAAAGATAAAATAGATAAAGTTGTTACATTCACTAGTGTTTTTTCGTTTTTGGGCGTAAGCCCTCTTTTTTCTACCAAAAAAAAAAAGATAAAATAGTAAATAAAATACTTTTAATGAAGGGTAAATTGGAAAGTGAAAAAGCAAATCCAAATTATATAATAATATTTTTTTCAATAAAATATATTTCTCTTTTATTCATTATTAATGAATATATGAACCATTATTTACACTTGAATAGAAGCCTTTTGAACTATATCTAGAAGGTCAACAACCTCTGGTGCTAGGAAACCAAAAGTGTCAAAAGCAAATGGTATAAAAGCATGTTGATTGTCAGAACACACTTTCTCATGTTTGGTCAGTTTGCTTGACGCAGCTTTTAGGGCTGACTGTCCTACCGTAAATGGCCTGACATCTGATTCCACAAGTGGTGAAACCTTAGTCAAGTCCACACATGCATGTTTTCCTCTTACCCATCCGTACACCATAACATCTGCAGGCTTGAGTGTTGATCTTCTATCTAGTGGGTCAATCAGAAAGTTCGCAAACGCCTCCTTCTTCACTGATACTCACGCCCGTCTGAATATATCAAAAAGTACATTCCTAACAAAGTCACATATGTACTTAAAGTTAGGAAGCTCCTTACAATGAACAACATGCTCCCCAAAAGTATCCAGGCACGCCTTTCGACAAACAGGGCACACCTCATCAATAGGAAATAATGGAATCATAAGGCGATACCAAAGGATAGTACGGTACTCCACTGGTGACATATGTTGACCTAACCCATCAATCGGAATAGCTAGAAAAAAAAATCATGAGAAGTGTTGCTTGCAAACTTCCTAAAATTGTATTCTGTCTTCTGCACTCGCCAAAACATGTTGTGCTTTAGGAGGGACGGTGTCCTTGCTAGTAAAACTGCTAACGTCAAAATCTTGAATCGTACCACGAAGATCATCCAAAGCATTATGAAAATCCGAGTCAATACCATATATCTCACTGTCTCTCAAAATATGATCTTGTAGCACCCAAAATTGCGCCCTAGAAGCCACAAAAGCGTACGAGGAAGCCACTAGTGCTGAGTACAAACCCAACCCTCCAAACCTAATAAGTAAAGAAGCCAACCTCCATTGAAGGTCCCCAAAGAAAGGACATCCACCAACCACAATGTCCTCAACCGCTCCACGCAGCTCTTTATCAAACAACATAGCCGCCTCCTCCGTGTGAATCGAATATAAATTCTTTTTTAAAAATAAAATATATTATAAATTCTTAACACCAACAAAATAACATTCTTATACACACAAATGAAAAAGATTTGATTTAAATTGCATAAACAAAGCAATAAGATAAAACAGCATATATTAAAATTAGTGGCAAACGCGTCTAATATAAAAAAAGATTTGATTTAATTAGGAATCATGTGTTAAAAAAACGATTTGATTAAATTTGCGTAAAACAGCATATATAAAAACACCTTTAAAAAAAAAAACATATATAAAAACAAACAAAGCAATAGAAATAATAGAAGATCATATACTCATACAGAAAAGAAAGAGAAAAAGAAAACAACATATACCGAAATATAATGGCCTTAAGGCAAGCTAAGGCGATTGTTCTAAAAAAAAGCTAAAAGGAGATTGTTCTATTAAATTTTGAAGCCAGAAGCCCTTAAGCAACAAATTTCTTGAAAAGGCTACATACAGAACTGGAGATGATACTAAGAAAAGCTCCATTACACTAAGAACAATAAAAACCACCATAATACTCCATGCAAAGTACACCCTTGAGTTGGTTGATTTTTCTTAAAATATCTCATCATTGCGACACAATGGACACGTGAGGGATGATTCATTCCTGAAGCAACTTTTGAACCATTGGAACATACACTCTTTATGAAAAACATGCAAACATTTGGTCATAACACATTCTGACTTTGATCCATGGAAGAGCTTTTCCAAACAAATTGAACATCGATCTGTAGAGTAACAAGATAAGTTATCCATTCCAATCTTTTTCAACACATCCCCAACAAGTATGGCTTTCACAGCATCATCATCTTCAATATACCATTTATAGACAGAAAGTGTCAAATCTATCTCCCAGTTATTATCTGCGACCATCTCCTTAGCATGTTTTCCAATATCGGGCAGGTAATGTTTTAATATATTAGGAGAAATAGGCATGGAGGAAAAAGTGTAATATAAGAACGTGTTGGCATCATCACAATTACATAAGATGTCACAAGGAATAAAAAAGATTCGATTCATGGTGGTCATACAAGCAAACAATGGGTTTGAGGCAAAACCAACTTGGATGTAATGGAAATTAATGTAAAAGTAGTTGGTAAAAGGATCATCTTTTGGGATTGTAAAGGTTGGTTCTTCGATTAAACTTATTGTGCAGCTAACATCACAATTCATGATGAGTGATCGGTTATTCTTTTCCCTTTGGAGAGAGTTATTATATGAAAAAACAAACAAATTAGGTTTAGCTTTGGAGAGTTATACTTTGTTTGTTGGCTTATACGTATTTATAGAGTTAAACTTCAGAATAAAAAACAAGATTATCTTTTTTTTAGGAAGTATTGCATCGTGATCTTATATTTATTTTTTACGAAGATCTTTTATTTTTATTAAGTTGATTTATTTAAAAACTTAAAATCCAATAAGTTATTAACAACTAGCGTACAGTCATCCGCGGTATTCAGTTACACAGTTCATGGAGGTTTTTTTTTTTAGAGGGATGATACGACAATGCCTAACAAAATTTTCCTCTTACAAGTAAGTAGTATTTTAGAATTCCATGATTCCGTATGTATCTATTTGTAGTCTCTTTAACTTGTTACGATAAAAAAAACAAATTATGCAAAGCCTTATATGCATGAATTAGGTGGCTTTTGTACTTTAATGTTGACAATTCAGAATCTTGATAAGTAGTGTTTATACACCAATGAACGGATATATTTATATATTTTATTATTTGAAAATGTTAAATTAAATAGTTAATTTAATTATTATTAGAAAATATTTTCTTAGACCTTAAGTCTTATTAAAATATTTTGTAATACAATTTGAAATATTTTGGTGCACAATCTAAATATTTTAGTATGTAATTAAATATATTTAATACATGATTTTTTTAGGGAATATTTAATACATGATCTGAAATATAGTTTAGTAATATGATATATTTTTGTATTTAATACGATATATTTTACTACTCAATTTGATATATTTGTACTACCCTTTCCTCAAAGAAAAAATATTTGTACTACACTCATTTTAATTTTCCACATGTGGGATGCATCTTCTATTACCACTCCATGCATGTTTTGATCCAATATTTACTTCAAGTTGTGTGAGATCTCCTTAATTTCCTCTTACACAGTTCTTGGAGGTTACTAAGCTTGAAAACGTGGGCTACTATAGGCATGATATGACAATGCCTAATTAATGAATATTTCCTCTTACAAGCAAGTAGTCCCCCTTCATTTCAAGTGTCTCTTTTGGAGAATTTTTTTTCATATTTAACTGTCACTTTCAAAGTTTAATACAACATTAAATATTGTTTTATTTTTTTTATAAGGCAAGAGCAAAATGATATAAAAAAGAGTGGTGTCCAACTAAGTTGATACCCTACGCTAATCTTTTGCAATTATTCATATATATTATTAAAAAAAAGGGGAAAAATACATAAGAATTGGGGGACATAAACCTAACTCAGCCACACAAAAGTGCAGGTCGACCTCAAACGTGAAAAACACAACACAAGTGGACCATCCTCTAATTAATCCTGAAACTAATCAAAGGTCTTCAGTGTGGTTATTGGACCATCCGTCGACACGGAAGCGAGCCCTTGTACCATCAACTTTCTGCAACAAATGGCAGCAAGCTAAACAGCTCTTTCAAGCAATGCTTTTAAAACCGGATCAGACAGGCCGGTTCAACCTGTTGGACCGGGAACCAGATGAGACACCGGTCCAAGTTGCACTAGAAACCCGGAGGTAGGGTGGGAATAGGTCAGGCCATTCGATAGGGGCCTACAACCTAACCTATTTAAAGCCTAACTCGACCTAGCTCGTTGGAGAAGAGTGCCAACGCAAATAGAGTCGTTGAGAAGCTTTGATCACGAACATTGGCCCTTTGCCTAATATGGATAACCCGTTAGAAAGTACATTGAATTTCTTTAGCTGAAAGGAGAATTATCCGTCGCTTTTCTCGTTCATGTGTCCTTTGTTTAGTTGTACAAGTAGACAGAAGAAGACAAAAGATTTGATTTAAATTGCATAAACAAAGCAATAAGATAAAACAACATATACTCCCTCCATTCCTTTTCTTTTGATGTTTTAGAACTTCAACTATATTCCAAAATTTTTGATGTTTTAGTGAATTTATTATTGTTTTCTCAAGTTTACCCTTGTTGGAAAACACAATAAACTATTAAAGTAGTTGTGACATTTGGTTTATCACATGTGAATTTAATGATAAATAAGGACATTTAAGTAAAACACACACAAATGTTTATATACTTTAATTACTCCTTAAAACTTGTGTCAAGAGCTAAAACATCAAAAGAAAAGGAATTGAGGGAGTATTAAAATTAGTGGCACATGCGTCTAAAAAAAGGATTTGATATTAATTTGGAATCATCTGGGAAAAAAAGCGATAAAAAAAAAAAAAAAAACAAAGCAGTGGAAATAATAGAAGATTGTATGCTCATATATAGTAAAAGAAAAAAGAAAGCAAGAACTTCTACTAAAATATAATGGCCTTAAGGCAAGCTAAATCGATTGTTTAAAAAATATTAAAAAAAAAAAAGCTAAAGGGATTGTTCCAATAAATTTTGAAACCCAGAAACAATATGAAAGGTTGTTTGTTTAAGCAACAAATATCCTGAAAAGGCTACATACAGAACTGAAGATGATACTAAGAAAAGCTCCATTACACTAAGAACAATAAAAACAACCATAATACTATATATAACAGAGGAAAATACACAATCCATAAAAATACTCCATGCAAAGTATACCCTTGAGTTGGTTGATCTTTTTTTTAAAATAACTCATCATTGCGACACAATGGACACAAGAGGGATGATTGATGACTGGAGCATCTTTTGAGCCATTGGAACATACACTCTTTATGAAAAACATGCAAACATTCAGTCATAACACATTCAGACTTTGATCCATTGAAGAGCTCTTCCAAACAAATTGAACATTGATCTGATGAGTAACACGATGAGTGATCCATTCCAACCTTTCTCAACTCATCCACAGCAAGTACGGCTTTCACAGCATCCTCATCTTCAATAGTATAGACAGAAAGTGTCCCATCTATCTCCCACCTATTATTTGCGACCATCTCTTTAGCATATTTTCCAATCTCGGGCAGGATTTGTTTTAATATGTCAGGGGAAAGAGGCATGGAGGAAAAAGTGTAATGTAAGAACGTGTTGGCATCATCGCAATTAGATAAGATGTCACAAGGAATAAAAAAGATTCGATTCATGGTGGTCATACAAGCAAACAACGAGTTTGAGGCATTGAGATGCAAGGGAAAATTAACTTGGATGTAATGGAAATTAATTTAAAAGTCTTTACTAAAAGGATCATCTTTTGAGATTGTAAAAGTTGGTTCTTCGATTGAACTTATTCTGAACCTAACATCACAATACATGATGTTTAGCTTTGGAGAGTTATACTTTCTTTGTTGGCTTATACGTATTTATAGAGTTAAACTTCAGAATAAAAAACAAGATTATCTTTTTTTAAGAAAGTATTGCATCGTGATCTTATATTTATTTTTTACGAAGATCTTTTATTTTTATTTATTTATTTAAAAACTGAAAATCCAATAAGTTATTAACAACCAGCGTAGGTATTCAGTTACACTTACACAGTTCATGGAGGTTATTTATTAAGCTTAGTTTGACTACATATTTAGTTTTTCTATTTTTTGAGGATTTAGTTTTTCTCTTTAACTTTCATTTTAATATTTTAATGGTATAATTTGTCAATTATACCCTTTCAATTACTCTTATTTTTTTTTCAATAAAAATTACAAATTCTATCCATTTAAAAAACTAAAGTTTGTTTTTAAAACGAAATTTGTTTTTTGTTATTTTCAAAATGTTGTTTCCTATAGTAAATATGCAAAATTGCTCATGTTAAAATAAAATAAAAGGCATTGGGGGATTTTGATAAATGTTTAAAGCATCTTAGTTCTATATATATGTTGGTCAAGTACTATTCTTTGTTACTCTTTTTTTGGACAGATCTTTTGTTACTAGTTACAATCAAATTTTACACATAATTATTAAAATTGATTGAAAGATTATTCGAAATTGTCTATTTATCATTAAAAAAAAAGTATGCTATGTTGTATGAAACCATTTCTTGAATAAGAAGTTATGCTACTATCCTTTCAGCAGTAACAATGACATTAGCGTGTATATACAACCCTTGGTAATAATCATTAGGATGAAACAGTTGAGACAAGCTCATCATGCATGATCAATCTGCACCGTGAGGTCTTGCACGCCAAAATCATTGTATAGACGATGCACAAATTCTAGTATTGGCCGATCATCGACCCCTTTCTTAACCTGACAGCATAAGACACTACAAGTCAGCATCTACACTGTAACCACTCGAGACAAAAGAAAAAGAAACATACCATACTACCAATACTGCAAAAATTGAAAATCATATTCAGGTCTTTACATAATACACTAACATTTCACTTGTGTGCGCCAATGCGCCGCAACTTCTACGGTACTTCATCTTTATAGGTGGTGTATCGTACATAAGGTTAATTCTGTAATTTTAAAGTGTTTTTATATTTCAACTTGGATTTGGTTTCCCGAAGGAGAAACATACCCAAGACTGAGTAACTTGTTCAAGAAATTCAAGGTCCCGTCGACATTGTCAAGAAGGAAACCAAAGGAAAACCTCCTATGCACGGATTTTGATTGCCATTGTCAAGAAGTCTTCGACGGAGTCAGCAATTTGTACAGCTTTGAAAATTCTAGGTTTTAAATATTATTTTTTTAAGTCGTTTTTTTTATCTTTCAATTGAAGAATCGAAGGAATAGTACACTGAGGTACCAGAACTAGAGAGACATAGGAAGATAGAAAAACTCAGAGAAGGGGGAATTAGCTCTTACAAAAATTACGGACTAATAATGTGCTGTGCATCACCTATTATGGTCATGCACCATAGACAAAGCCATATTTTTTAGGGTTGTGGACAGACATACTGTATCCTAATAATTAGTCAAGTTTGAGATTTTTCTAATACTAGTTGTAGCGGTAAAGGGAAGGAAAACAACTAATAAATTACCTGCATTGACAGTGAACCAACCACATGACCAGGCACCAATTCCCAAAAACGAGCCTGGGAGACATCCAGTACATCTTCATGAGCAGAAATCTGAACAAAATTGAATACACTATACTTAAAAAATGAAGCATTGACGCATTAACAGGTTTCAAATTGGAAATGCTCAATTTAAATAATATACACTAATCAAACAAAATGCACCTTTCACTCCAACCCCTGAGATTGGATTAGTGATTATATTATATATATCAGGAATTTCAAAATAAAGTTTATGTGCAAGTGGTCCCTGGTAAGTGATTATGTAGCTTTTACAGCACAAGAAAACACACAAAGTAGAACCAGAGAGCAATTTCAATATAATATTTGCCCAACATTTGCATTATCTAGAAATTTGAAAAGGTGATTTTAGCCAATTTGAGAAAGAAACAGAAATTGAAAGAAAAAAGAGTGATTGCATCATTAAAAGCCCATTGTACATTACAAGTTAGTCTTTCTGCATAATTAATAAGATCTCCAAACAAATTGCAGAGAAGGGATTACTACCCCAAGCCGCGAGGTGGTAAAAGCACATTAATCACAAGAAAAATGTAATAACCTGTCTCAAGCATTTGCTAAAAGCAGTAGTTGGGATGCTGGGAGGTGCCATTTGGAGCAAGATACCACCAGTTGCCCTAAAGAGAGGCAAAACAAGAATAAAAACCGCAACAGAAACAAGTCCTAAACACAAGACTTCTGCATTCTCAACCCTATTAAAAAAGGAAACAAAAACAAGTCAAATTACAATAAATGAAGAAATCGGGTTAGGATGCTGACAAATTCATTTTTCTTCGAATGTTTTTTATTTTCATCTTTCTCAAGACTAAATGAACATAAAATGAAAAAGTATTTACCCTATGGACAATAACCAGGATGCCAATATCAAACCTGCACTGAGAAACCATTGAAGTATATAAGCTTGATATGAATTTATATAGAGATAAAAGAAATGCATCGAAATTGAAGGGGTGTTAGTATGTTATTGTCATACATTTGGACAATGATAGACGGATTCAAGCATATCTACCTGCGAATGGAATCTGTAAGAACATGCAGGAAAACAGAGTGGCAATTCATATCTTCTGCATTTCTGTAAGCTGCAAGATATATTCCAGAAGAGACGGATAAATGGTCAAGGCTTAAAAGGAAGTATCAAAATTCGAGGAACCAGTTTGAAACATAGAAAATGCTAAATCAAATTAATCTTAAAAAAGCAATAACTACTGACCCAAATTTATCCGAGCATAGTTCCTGAAGAACCACACACCAATGAGATTCACAAATAAATTAGTCACTGCAGAAACATTCAAGTAATGCCTGCACACAGAACACGTTCATAATAAATAATAACTTCAAATGAAAACTCAAGAACCAAATTGATAGAATGAAAAACAAATAATTTAGATGAACGAGTCCCTTCCCCTGATGAAAGAAACAAAATTTACATATATGCGATGAAGACTACAGCAAAATCTAGAAGTTGTAATTTCAAAGAAGCATATATAGATCAAGAAGTCACTCATTGAAAATTCTAGCCATTTATAACGGGAATCTTAAAGCAGGATATTTAGTATGATTTCTTTGGTGAGCCATAGTTTTTGTGGCCTTCTCCAGAAGCTAATTTTGTTAAATATTTTCTTCACTTTTATTTGTTAAATATTTAAGAATATTATGATAACTCATGCTTAGATAGCGATTAGCAAGTAGCAGCCATCTTGGCACAATTTTCTAAATATCTAAAACAATAGGTCAATTATTTTTTTGCTGGATATGTAAAATACTTTATAGAAGTAATATAATACAAACAATCATTGTGAGAACAAACTTACTTGTGTTCTGATTCGTCTTGTATAAACGCATGAAGGGCTTCAACTGCTAGGGAGAATGACATAAACAAAAGAAACAGCTGTCTACACAAGAAACCAAAGAAGGAAATTCAATATGTTAGCGCATATGATTGCAATAGCAAAACAGAATGGACTCAGTATTCATTCCTTTAACAAAATGCATTTCCTATGTGAAAGGATAGCTTTTAGCAACTCAATTCAGTATTATTGAGAATATAAATCCTTTAAAGGGTAAGCTAAGCATTTGAGAATATAAATCCTTTACCAACAGTACCTGATATCTTAAGCAAATAGCAACATTAAAGGGGCACTTCAATAAATAGTTTAATTTGTCATGAATATCGAGGCCTAACTCATCCTTACAAAACCGGCTTGTAATCCCACCAGTGTTGGCCGCTAACACACCCCCTCACGTTTCAGCCCGGCCCAATGGGCCTGAAGCATGGACGATGCAAGCCCAACGATGGACCCGATAGGCTCTGATACCATGTCGTGAATATCATTCACGAGGCCTAACATCCTTACAAAACCGGCTTGTACGGTGAGGAGTGCCTCCACTTTATAAACTCTTCTCAAGAATCCTATCTATCCGATGTGGGACTAAATCCCACCGAGTGTTGGCCGCTAACATAATTAAACAGTTATTATTTCAGAGCTTGTGTATAAGTTGTCTCTCTAATCAAAATGGGAATGAGGGTAAACTCCACATAAGTTCTGCATAAGCTGCTTCTATACACTATCGTGGAGATGTTATGAAGATAAGCTAAGCATGACTTATTGGCTATTGAGTTTAAAGGGTAAGCACTTCAGTGTAAACCAGTTTTACACTGGCATCCAATTAGAGCTCATTATTTTTCCACTTCATCATGTCATTAACTCCTAAATGCTATTACAAAAGTGGACTACCCTGGCAAAATAATGGATTCTCATTGCATGTCAGTTTACACTGTATGTCCTTTAAACTTAAATTAATTTTATAAGCTCTTCCAAATATTAACGCAAGTACTTATTTCATGAATAAGTTGAAATAAACTCTTTCAAACGCCCCCTAAACCTCACAAAAGATTCGGGAAACCTGATTTGAGACATAGACCAATCATCTCTCCACCTTGAGATGAACATGCATCACAGGGATTAAAGAACATGGATATTGTTTAAAATGTTCTTAATTTTATTATATATTATTCAAGCATCATTCTGTAAATTGATGACAGCATCAGGCAACCAATTCAAGTTAATACAAGGTAACAGCAGCAGAAAAGGAAATGTGGAATACTTACAGCATTTGTAAATGCAGACAAGACTTCTAGTCTTTTATACCTGAAAGTAAAACCATAAACATGATTGAAATGATTAACCAAAGAGTAAATAATAGCAGTACATCAGTAAAGCCATAAACTGGACTCAAATGATTAACCAAACAGTAAATAATAGCTTCAATAATATCATTAGCAACAAACATACATGAATTTGCATTCATATTCTTGCATGCAAAACATAAGCATTGACAATTTGAAATCCAGACAATGGGAAGAAAAAAAAATTATCTTTTAGTACACGACATGCACACATAGACACATAGATATGTGTGCTAGGGAAGTTTTAAAAAAGTAAATATAAAATAGATGATAACTACCGGCTATTTCCGGAAGAAGTATCCAATCAAAACTATCCCCTCTGTACCCCACAGCCTAATACTTTACACATCAAAATTCAGTTACAAAGTAAATATGTCACATAATTGTACATACAAATGGTTCTGCATTGTGCAAGACAATACATGAAACAAAAATCTCACCCATAAGTATAATCTCCATCAGGTTTTTTTCTAGACGCACCCATAACAAACAAAGAAAACGTGAGAAGACCGCATCCAAATGTCAAGTGAACTGCATCAGACACCAGACCTGAAAAGGCATAGTTATAAATAGAAAAGTCAGCCAGAGATTCAATTTGACATCTTAGACAATCGCATAAACACACCTGTAAGTATTTGAAAAAACTTCTACACGTATTGCATAGTTTATCATATGATATGTTTATAAGTTCTTCTCGACTTATTTTCATAGCTTATTTGGATAAAGTCGCTCGTAGAGCTTAGAAAAAAGCTTGTCAGTGTTTATGAGGAATTTACTCTTGTTTTCACTGCTGTAGAAACAGCTTGTGCAAGATAAGTTCTTAGGCTATGTTTGGATAAACAACTTAGGCCCTGTTTGGATAAACAAATTATAGCACAACTGCTTATGATGATAAGCGCTTATGTACATGAACTATTTCTATAGCCATAGATAAAATACAGCTAAATTGTTTTTACATATGCTATAAGCTGTTTTCGTAAGTTCTCCCAAACAATCTAACAGAACTTATATCAGTAGATAAGATCAAATAAGTCAATCCAAACAGACCCTTAATTAAGCATGTGTTGTATATATGCTTATATATAAGCTATTTCTATAAAAACAAAAACAAAAAACAAAAAAAAAAGTCAAATTGTTTTCATTTAACTCTATTTTCATAAGCTATCATAGAGAGCTTATGAAAATAAACTTAAAACTACTTATCACATGTCATAAATCATACGCTGTTGCGACAAGCTCTCACAAACCGTCTCACAAGTGCTTATATCACTAGATAAGTTCAAATAAGTCTTTTTACAGTAACAATGAATCATCCTAAGCAAAGTAGCAAACAATTGTGAAAACTATGAATTAAATTTAAATTGAAGCTAAAAATGAGTTAAATGTTTGATCTTACCAACACGACCGGTGAAGAGACCAATGAGCAATTCAACAGTAGAGTAAGCAACATTAAGCGAGATCATAAAAAACAATCTCTTCATATACCTATGACCAGACCTAATACTTCGAAAAAGGGACAAAACAAAAGACGAAAAAGATAATCTTTTTGATGACCCAGAAGGTTTTTCATCGTGACAAGACCAATAATGGTGGTTGGGTCCAGAAGAAGGGATATCTATGCTGGAATCAGTTCGTGAAAGGAAGGGTTTCCGTAAACCCGAATCGGTTGAAGGAGTGGAAATCGGTGTTCGAGGTTGTTGGAAAGAAGGTTGACGTGAAAAAGCGAAGCGACGATCGTTGGCGGTGAATCCGAAATCGCCGTTGAGAGAAGAACCGAGAGTTTCTATGGCTTCCATGGTCATTGAGAATTGGGGGTGTAAAAAGAAAAGCGGGGGTAAGATTGGATTGAGAATTGTGAATGGTGATAGTTGTCGGAATGAAATGGTTATGATGATTGTTGTGTGACTGATGAAACTGAAAGCTTCACTATCAAAGGAGTTGCCGTGATCTAATGGCGTGTGCTGAAAACAGAATACCAAAGCTCAAGTCAAAGTAAACTCCTGCTAAATCTATTTTTCTATTTTTAGTTAAGAAAAAAAGTTTCGGCTCTGTTTGGTAAACCCAAAAAAAGAGCTTTTAGCTCTTAGCTTTTAGCTTATAAGTTCATTTGACAAAAAAAAGCTCTGTTTGGTAACACAAAAGCTCTGTTTGGTACAACGAGCTTATAGCTTATTTCAGAAGCTTATAAGCTATTTTTCAGAAGCTACTTCAAGTAGCTTTTGAGCTTATAGCTTTTAGCTTCTCATTTTTTCTTCCATATTTACCCTTATTATTCAAAGCAAAAGCTATCAGCTAATTTTACCAAACACTTCAACTAGCTTATCAGCTAAAGGCTATCAGCTAGCTTATCAGCTAAAAGCTATCAGCTAGCTTATCAGCTATCAGCTAATTTTACCAAACAGAGCCGAAAACGATTGTTACATAAATATGAGAATTAGTTAGTTTGAAAACATTGAGTTAGAAACTTTGTTGGTTCGATCGGAAGCCTTAGTTCAACCGACAATAGCGATAATGTTAAGAATAACTCTTTTATTGAGGTTTAATTCGAAGATCTTAGTTTTTTATGACGTTTACCATTATTTTATCTTTCAAAAGAAAAAGATGATGTTTACCATTTTGTCTATCTACAAAAGAAAAATAAAATTGACCGGGGTATAATTATTAGTAATTAAAGTTTAATTTAATATATAGTCAGAAACTTGATTAGTTCAAATTTGGTTTAGGTATATTTGATTTTCTCCTCAATAAGACAGGCATAAATTATTTTGTTGGAAAGCTAACTCTCATTCTTTCCTGGGTCATGGTACGTTAGCTCAAACTTTTTTTTACTACTAGCATTTTGAGTTACATTACGAAAGCATGTCATATTCTCTTCAAGTTTGTGATGAAGTTGAGATGTTATCTAGGAATTTCACGTGGACACTCTACTACTGATTAATGAAAGTGTCGTCTGATTGGGTTTGCATAAAGTTTGTCTTTCAAAAGAAGATGGTGGTCTCAAATTCAGAAACATGCACATTCTCGATCAATCTTATATTCTTAAGTTGGCTTGATAGCCTGTTTTCAACTCAGACAAGCTTTAGGTTCGTGTTATGAAAGCGATATATGGTTGTGGTCCTCGTGCGCTACCCATAGTTCAAACGACTTCTAATTGCTCCGGTATTTGGCGCACTATTATTCATGTTTGACAATATGTTGATCAAAATATATCCTCATTCATAAAAAATGGTACTAATACTAGATTTGGGAAAGATACCTTACCATTGGGGATGTGGTCTAACAACGTGTTTGCTTCCATTTCAGTTTGTTGTCTCACCCGTCATCCACATGAAGCTGTAACTGGTAGCTTTACACCCATCAGTCTCTCATAGACTGACAACCAACTACAGCTCCAAACACAGATTTACAATTTCATTATTCAATTAAGGGCGAGACTTGAGAGTGTATAAATAATAGTGTAAAACTTTTTTTATACAAAATAATAGCCGAATAAAATTTTCTTCAGTTAACATAGAGAAATATACTTATACTGCAAAGGGTATTGTAGTATAAAAAATTTGGGCAGCATGAGTCCCACATCGGTTATATTGCAAATGAGTCTGCTCTCCTCCTAGTATAATAATAGTGACGAAATCTGCACATTTCAATACCATCGGTTACATAACGTTTCCTTTGTAGTGCGTTGCATTCCATATGGTTTGTATCAAGTTTTTTTGTTTATGCTTTTAGCATTATCATTTTTTGTTTTATGTTTTGTTAAATTGGGAACCATATGATGAATATGGATTGTCATTTTCTCACGACGGTCGTCTGAGTTAACTATGATGATATAATCCTATATTTCTGATGGGAGTAATGATATTTTGACATCCATTTGATAATAACTTTGTTGACAACCTTGTTTTTCCCATTTCTTATTGGTCAAAAATAATGGAGAGAGAAAAAGGAAGAGAGAGGATAACAATATCATGTGAGTATGAGAGGAAAAGTTGTCAAAAAGTGGTTGTCAAAATATCATTTCTCTTCTGATGGTTACACCCTTCAACTCATTAATGTTGGGTGATAAATATTTTTTTTGTGGTAGGTGATAAAATATCTTTCCTGTGCATTTCATAACACAATTATAAAGTGTAATCTACATTGTTTTTGATTTACTAATTTTCCATGATATAAATATCGGGTAAGGCAATTGTACAAAAACTAATTTTCCATGATATAAATATCGGGCAAGGCAATTGTACAAAAACATAATTCGGGTAAGGCACTAAAAAATGAACTAGTCCTATTTTTGTGCGTTTTACTAAAAGCAAATTTTAGAATTTATAGGGATCCTTTGTGACCTGAATGTTGTATGATATTGACCAACTCCAATGTAACACATAACAATCTCATTTTAAAATAAAGAAAAAAATAAACCAAAAAAGCACTCTAAAAGAGAGATAAGAAAACAAAAAAAACTACATGTCATATTGTGGTGGCGGACAATGCCATGTGACATTCCTACCGCAATGTCACACGAGTGAGATCCGAATTTATACAAGTAAAGGTTTTTTAACTATAAGACTGTTTGAACGGTTATTTGTTCGAATGTAATGATAAGATGATTGAAAATTGTCAAATCATTTTAATAATTTTATTCGTATTATATCACCTTTAATAAAAAGCAGTATTTTCCAAAAATTAAATCCATGCCACCGGCAATAGGCGAAGTTAGAATTCCAGCTGTTCTAGAAGTTTGAGTAAAGATCACTTTAGTGACCTTGTTTTGTTGAGTGTGGGCAGCCACATTCTTGTCACTGCACTAAACAGCTTTCAAACCTACCTTCGTTTTTTTTATAAGGAAAATGATAACAAGATATAAAGAAGTACATTCAATACCTTGAAATTATAAGAAGTGGACCTTTTCCATGTTTATAATCCCGAAATATTCATCACCGTTTAACAATGATTAATCTCTATCTAAATTTTTTTGAGCAAACAAGGTATAGTCTCCCCAACCAATCGGGTTTGCTCTATAAACAAATTCTAGAGATTGAAGGCTACCATGCACGTGTTTTCGAAAAATAAGAAACAAATTCAACAACAAAACAAAAGAATTTCATTTATATTGATGAATGACCATGTTTACAATTTTGGCGATGCCATTAGGCCGCACACAAGTCTCAGTCTTACTTCTACAATTGCAACAGCCTATCAAACTAAGAACCCTAGAGGAATTTGCTGGCCATAATAAATTGCATCAAACACATGTGACCTAATGTAGTAATGTGTTCAGGTTGTTTCCTGAATCGAAACATGTCTCTTTATCTTTTGACAGTGGTAAATTTAAGCCAGCAATGCTCAGGTCTTTGCAGAAGATACAGTAATCTTCAGGATAGCAGAATTTAAAATTCTTCTAATAAGAATCTTCAAATATCCAGACTTTACTGCAATCTGCAAAATGTTTTGAAAGATCGTGATAATAGGCGTATTATAGGCCAATCAATAAGCAACATGCTAGACGAATTATTCCAGGTCTTTAGGGGTAACAATGAATGGTAGCTTTATATACATTGTAATCCACAGAAAAGCATATGATTATATTTAGCTCATTCTTATCGTTGTAATTTATAAATATTGCAGTATAGCACCGGGAACTGACCTGTTTATCATGGCTCATGTGTGCATGTGATGATCCAGTGTGTAGGCATGACTATCAGAAGGACTTGTACCCGGCCTAACAACAAATACCAATACAAAACCAACCAAAATGAGTAAGAACATAAGTCTAGGTAGCAAAGTATCAGAAATATTCATCGAAGCTACTAAAAACTTTCTTTGGGAGTCAAATAGCATTTCTAAACTACAGGATTATGTTCACAAGATAACACATTGATTTTATCATTCAGCATTTGTGAAAAAAATGTGAAAGCTGCTAGCCCAAACACATAAAAACAGTATTATTATTTTCCTAACTAATTTATATAGTATGCGCATTTTGCTAACATTTATACCAGGACAAATTAGATCTCAGACAGTCATGACTTAAGAGCCAAGTAACCAACCAAATCCAACTAGTTGAGATGTATCTCATTAATTAGGCTAATCGATTTCAGTCCTAAATGAAACACACATCAAAGTTGTCAATGCTAACTTTTTCCAAGTATACCCTTAAAAGGAACCTAAATAATTAATACACTTCAAAGGCGTACTACATTTCTTATATTTTATATGTATGACCTACGAAGTTTTCTAATTGTCTCTTAGAAATAAGGAGCAGAGGGCGTAGTTTCCTTCCCTCAAACCGAACCATACATAAAATTAAGGGAAAATATCATGTATGTAGGAAGAAAAAGAAAAGCAAAAAAAAAACCTTTTGTTAATGGTTCCATAATGAAATTTGGGCTTGCCAGCCTTCATATCCTCAATATACTGTGGCCATGAGAAACAACATCAGACACAATATGAGTAGGTAACACAAAAGAAGACAGGGTTCATATATCTGAAACATACCAAACTCAAGGTAACCACCATTGATGAAAAGGACAGAGAATTAAAAGGTATATCATCAAGTGAAAAAAGTTGGCATTCTGATGATTCTGGACCAGGTGAAAAATGGGGCTTCTTCAGCTTTGCTAAGAATATCATGTAAGTCTGCCACAAACATGTGATAATCAAGGTAAATAATCTAGTCAAGAGAATCAATAAAAAAAACAAAACAATAGAAAATAAATCAAAGTTTCTTCCAGTCCTTACTTGGCCAATTAAAGGAATATCCAACTGAGCAAAGGGAGAAATTACTTCTACATCTGCATTTGCTTCCTCCCTTGTTTCCCTTACGGCACCTTCCATAGCTGACTCTCCAATTTCCAAATAACCAGCGGGAAGCGTCCTTGTTGATACCAAAATATGAAATTAACATAGCTCACTGATGAAAAGAGATGCAATATTCATCATTATGATAAATTTATTAGCATTTATATATAATAGTTGTTGGAAAGGAACCTAATCTGTATCTAACCAGATACAATGATAATAAGAAGTTTAATGCAACGTTGATTCATACCAAAGACCGTGAGATGGTTGAATATTCCTCTTGCAAAGGAGGACCTTGTTATCGTGTTCAATGAGGCAACCCACTACCTACTTTGCCAGCCAAAATCATGCCATGTTCAGAACAAAGTAATCAGTCATATAATCTTGTATAAAATGCATGAAAATAATAAATGATATGACAAACGGTATACAACTACCAGAGAATACATACATCCAAAAACATATGATACTCCTCCAGATCCTTATTTGTTTTGCATTATCATTTATCATCGAGTGTCTTATGAAAAGAGGACAAGAGTGACAGGCAGACCAATTTAAAGCATGTTATATGCGGATACCTAACATCGACATCCATTTCAGTATCAACTATCATATTCATGCATCACACTCTAATATTATTATTTTTATCTACAAAAGGTCCTAAAGCTGAAACGCTTCCTTTTCTCAATGGATTCCAACTCTTCCATGGACCTTGCCACGATGGGAGCTTTGCAATACTAGGTTGCTTCTTCCTTTTCTCAATCTCCACTTCTAATACATTTTAAAATTCCAACGAAAGCCATAACATTTAAAAATAACAAGCAATTATTGTGTCTAAACTAATTTTACATATGTTGTATTGTGTATACTGTATAGTATGCCAAATCCAATCATACAAAAATCTTTCAGATCTTGGGTTGAAGTATAGGTTTATCCACAGTGCTCTTCGACTCTTGAACTACTTACAGCAGGAGCCACATCCTGCTAGAGATGACTTCAATTGCATATAATTTCATTTTTTTTCATAAAAGAAAAATATTATTGAATAATAGAAAAAACAGTAATTTATAAATATAACAGTAATCTACTAATCTTTATACTGATTATAGCATGCTGAAGTCCTCATCCAAATTTAAGAGTATAACCTTTAGCAAGCAGAAACTACGAAATCAGCAGTAAAATATTCTAACATGCTACACATGAAAGAACAAACAAAAGCAATTTCATGGTGCAGCAATGAGTAATATATTTCTTCCAAGGCTACCAAGTAGAAACAAAAATAAGTCGGAGTCAGACTGTCTGCCCGGCGCTCATTGTCTAAAATCCATATCAGCCCATCAGGCATCAACTGGATCATACTTATTTACACTAAATAAGCTAGACTCATTCTTATTAAAAAGCTCATTTAGCTAAAATAGCCAGACTTTAGATCATTTAAAAAGTCTTTCCTACATTTAGTGGTTAAAGTCATATATTTTCTTGACCTATAGTGTTGAGCCTATATGCTTAATTAGTGACTAAGGAAGGTATTGTAGGAAGTAAGGAAGTTACCATTTTGGGATTCTGATAAGCAATCCTGCCACAAAGTGTACATATAGCTCTCAATTTTTCTTCTCCATCAGGTATATCGTGTTTCGTTGAACCACCACACCACTGACAGAACTTGATACTACGAACATTTCCCTGCATTGTTAATTACCATCAATAATTAACTATAATAAATAAATAGACCTAAAATTTGATGCTATTTCGTCAACAACAACAAAAATAACGTAAAATTTAAAATTGGGAAGGAAGAAAATCTGATAAATACAGAATTATTGGGGAGATAGAACTTACGGAAGATTGAAGCGATGAGGAAGCACGAAACGGTGCGAATCGAGGGGTGCGAGGTGTGGTGTGGGTGGGAAGGAGTTTGAGAGAAGGATTAGGATGTGAAATTGGGGAGAGTGATGAAATTGAAATTGAAATGGAAGTTCGAGGTTTAAGAGTCCAGCGTTGGGTAACAAATCCGCATAGCTGAACCTGGATACCTTTCACCATCATTCTTCTTCGATTGGAATTTCCAACTACAAAACACACCGTATTACTAGTTTCACCGGCACAATTCTAAACGTGTTTTTTTTTTTTTTTTTGCTGCGGTGGGAATAATCTATTTTGATAAGACTTTATTTTGGTCAAAAGTAATTTTGATTAAAGGTGATTTATGTTACTTTGTAAAAGTAAATTAAACTAAAAATTCAGATGTGAAAATCAATTCTATAATCAAAAACTATAAATAAAGTCTAGGCTTAAATGTGTAATTAGTCCCTGCACTTTTATCAGTTCTTGGCATTGGTCCCTGCACTTTTTTTTGTTTGGTTTAGGTCCTTGCAGTTTGTAAATAATTTGTTATTGGTCCCTCTGTTAGTCAACTGTTAAAAAAAACTCAAAACTAATTTTAGTGCCACGTGGCCCAATTATTTAATGCCACGTGGCATCTTGCAAAACAAAATTTTAAAACTTAAAGAATTCAAATAAAATCATTGTTATATTATTTCCTTTTTATATAAATAATATATGTTCAGATTTAATTAAAAAAACTAAACTAAATCTACTTCATCAAAAATTAACCGTGAGCCATTTTATCCTCCAAAATTCATCACCACCACCATTAACAAACATCATGTCTACTTCTTCTTCACTTTCAAATCATAATCCATCTCAAATTTCATCTTCTTCTCAAGCGACTGTTTTTGCACTACATATTCATATTGGTTCTTACCCATCTTTTTTTATCTGCAGAATTATTATTTACTACAGAATTGAAACTTGATGATGGATGTTGAAATTGATTATTAATCTCAATATTGACCAAGTTTTTTGGATTTTCAGTTCAATTTGGAACCCTAAAATACATTCTTCCCCTTTCCTAAATGTTCATTCACGCTGTTCCCTTTCTTCTTTACTTCTCAGTTCTCATTGTATTCACTTTTTTTCTTTCTATTTTTAATTAAATAATAATAATACTAATAACTACAAAACAATTATTTTATTTGAATTCTTTTAATAATTTTAAAATTTTGTCTTTACTGTGCCACGTGGCGGAAAATAATTGGGCCACGTGGCACTCAGTTAGTTTTGATTTTTTTTTTTAACAATGAATCAACAGAGGGACCAATAACAAATTATTTACAAACTGCAGGGACCTAAACCAAACAAAAAAAAGCGCAGGGACCGATGCCAAAAATTGATGAAAGTGTGGGGACTAATTACCCATTTAAGCCTAAAGTCTACTCTGCTACTTTGTTAAAAAAAAAAAAAAATAAGTCTACTTCACTACAGTCAAATAAATTCTACATTTTCAAAATCAATTTTGGTTTTTTTTGAAGTGAAACCAAATATACACCATGTGAAAGTATTTAGATTTCGATATGCAAGTAACTCCACATATACTTTCTTTTTGTCCATAAATGAAATAATAAATAATCATTGAAAATCACATGCTCACAAGTATAGATGTTGATATTTAAACTTTGGCCGTAACGACAGTTTTTGTCAGTTTGAGTTATGACTTGTGAACTTTTTTTTTTTTGGTCAAGTAGCCTAGTGGCTAAAGCTCGCACAATTTAATTGCGGGGAAGTGGAGTGTCTGGGGTTCGAACCCTAACCCCTGCATATAATATGCAATATCCTTACCAATTGAGCACGAGATTGACTTGTGAACTTTTTATTTGTAACTATTTAATGATAGTATATAATAAACATTCAATTACTTTAATCTAGGTTCGACCAATAACTTTATATCATTATTAATATTTTAATATTAAAATACTATAAAATCCACATAGAAAATGCTTAATTAAACTCTCAACCTTCAGAAGCTTCATTCACATTTTTCCTCTAACAAGGATACATGTTAGATACCAAGCTACAATGAGTGGAGCCTCTTCCATTTGGGATGGTCTTACAACCACTAAATGTGTTTGTAGTAATTTTTAGCAAGCCTAAATGAATTAAGTTGGTTTAATATCTAAGAACTCATTGGTTACTAGTTGAACCATTTCTTGTGGCAATTGCGTTTTTGATCTTGTGTTCCTTATATATATATAAGTGACGATCATTCATCACTGTTGCATCTTTTAGTCTATTCCGCTTTTGTAAGTTTTAATTTCTATATGATTTGTATTTTTTAGGTTTATTCTTGAAAAAATTGTTTGTAAATTTTAATCCATTGATAAAAAAAAAAATCTTTGTTCTTCAACGTTCATCTTAGATTCACATCAAGTTGCATAAACATATTTGAAACGAGTTTACATGATAAATGTACTTAAACTGAATTCACATACATGTTAAAATAATTCACACCTACGTATGATTGATTTCAAGCACAACTCTCATATGTGGAAAAAAAAAATCAAAATATTCAACATATCACTTACATATGTAATTGTGCAAGTTTCATCGACCTTTAATCCACTTTTTTCACATTTGAAATTATAATGCGACAAAAGAGGAATATTGGATTTTTTTTTATTTTTTTTTGAAGAAAAGGAATATTGGATGTTTAAATATACCTTTTAGAAAATAAACATCGACAAACGAATTTGAAGGATTAGAATTGTTTAATTTTGTCCACAAATCTGCAATTGCTATGTTGGATTCAAACCTCAGTTTCTCCATTTGTGTTTGTGGATTTTTAATTGTTTTACCATTTTGTCTATTAAAAAAAGATTTGTGAAATTCATGTAAAGGAGAATAGTTGAAAATTAAATGAGCGTAACTAACAAAAAAAATCTCTAAATTAAATATAAAATATGGTACGTGTTTAGTTTATAGTATATCATATATGTGAAATTTTGTAAAATTTTTGTGATGTAAATGTGGATTATAATTGAGTGTAATTATTGATATGACACATTTAGTATATATTTTGTGATGAGTAGATGAATTTTTTTTGGTGGTGGCCGGAGTTTGAAACCCGGACCTTGCATATATTATGCATTATCCCTACCAACTGAGTTAAGCTCACGACGACTGATGAGTAGATGAATCTAAAGAGAGCGCAAGTCTACCCATTTTATTTTATATCCATTGAATTTAAAATGCCATGTTGATAATCATGGGCAACAAACTTGTATCTCGCCTTAAGTTGGAAAGATGATTATTTATTTTTTTTGAAAGTTGGGAAGATGATTATGTTACTGTGTTATTTAATATTTAGATCGATGGATATATTTTCATAATCAAGGCGGGTTAACATAATTTTAACAAAAGCTACGCTTTAACATTTGTAACTTGATGCACTAATAATTTTTAAGTCCCTAGGAACCTCAATCGTGATCTTTGCGAAGTGAGAAATCAAAGGGTTAGACGAAAATGCGACATAGACATGAAAACAAACCGTGTCATAGTGTCACAATGATTTTAAAATGCCATGATAATCATGGGCGACAAACTTGCATCGGTGCTTAGGTTGAGAAGATGATTATGTCAGTGTGTTACTACTTAATATTTAGATTGATTGACGGTAAGATTTTCATAATCAAGGCAAGCTACCATAATTTTAACGAAAATTACACTTTAGCGTATATTTTGTAACTTGATGCACTAATAATTCTCAAGTCTCTAGAAACCTCACGTGTGATTTGTGCGAAGCGAAAAATTGTAGAGTTGGGTAAACACGCGACACAAACATGAAAATAAACCGTATTATGGTGTCACCGTGATTTTACCAAAGTGATGATGGATAATCTAATCAAACAATTAGACACATTGCCAAAACCAAAAGGAGGGTGGTCAACAGGGGACAAAGATTGTCCCAAATCTTAAACCATGTTCACATGTTGTATGCTCGGTTGGTAGTTATCCGATGCACGTCTTTGGACATGGTAATGAAAGTGCTCATCAACCGTTGGATCCTTAACAAAATCTGTTGTTAGTCAATAAAGGATCCAATCGTAGAGACGAAAATGGAAGTTAAGAAGAACAAGCGTTTGTAGATTCAACGTAGCAAACAAAACACCCCAACATGTTCTCTTCGACAGTTGCAAACTGAATGCTGAGTTGGTAATGGCACGCACTATCACTTTTTGCACCGTCCCATGTATGATTACTCCCACTCCTACCCCATTTGCCAATAAAAAGTTGGAGTGAAAATTACACACCTCAATATGAAGAAAAGCTGTTTCTCTCAATTAACTACCCTCGTAACTTTTCTGGTGGGGTCTTTTTCCTTTTTCCTAAGTTGTTCATCGCTTTTCATTAGATCCAGCTCAATTACTACAATATTATGTTGATGTTGATGCTCCATAATATAGTGCTTGCACGAAAGAGTATTCAAGTTGACACATGCATATGTTAATGTGACATTGAACTAACACAACACTTGAAATAGAAGCATAAATCAACTCATTAAGTGATCAAGGACATGTTTTAACTTCAATATTACTAAAAATTGAAATAATGCCATTTAATTTATATTATTGAAAGATTAAAATAAACACACGGAATCTGAAAAAGTAAGATTGATTTAGCCAAAAAAAGAAAAGATTGACATCCAATAATTCAGATGAGAAAAAAGAGTAACTACTAGGGGTGTTCGCGGTCCGGTTTGGATCGGTTTTGAGGTAAAAAATCAACCGATCCAAAATAAAAATCACGTGCGGTTCGGTTCGGTTTGGATGATTATGTTAAAAAAATCCGAACCGATCCGATCCAAATATATGCGGTTTAATTTGGATCGGTTTTTGGATATCCAAAGTGTAACATGTAATTTTTTTTATTAACATTAATATTACTCATACACAATAAAATAATAGGTTTGATACAAAATATAACACAAATTTATTAAAAAAGTTAACATTACACAATGAAAATGATTGATTATATTTGAAATAGATGAAGTGGTAATAATATAGATTAAATTAATGCAATATATAAGATTACATACCAATAAGCAATATATTAATGCAATATATAATACTAATAAAATCATAAATAAGTATAAAAATTTACTTTTGCGGTTCGGTTTGGTTCGGTTCGGTTTTGAAAAGACAATCCGAAATCCGAACCGATCATAGCAGTTTTTCCAAAACAACATCCAAACACATCCAAAAATATTCGGTTTTTTGCGGTTTTCGGTTTTTTTGGATTGGTTTGCGGTTTTATTTTGGATCGGTTTGGATTTGAACACCCCTAGTAACTACCTCTATCTTTTTTTTAGCAGATGCCAATGAATGATTAGGAGTATCGACCAGGAAATAAAAAATGAAAAGGTCATTTCTATTATAAAAGTGAAACTTTTTAAATGATTGATGCATTGTAATTTCTAATAAGAAAACTAATAATTTCCATGGTTATGTGGTTTCTTTCTTACTCACTCTCTATTATTATTCATAGCAAGACCTTGTAGAAATGATCAAAAGATTTGAGTGGACTTGATGATAGCTCGGATCACATTGTTAGCAATGGAAATTATAATGTGTTGAGTGAACTTATGATCGGTCTTAACCAATCACTTTAAGATATGATTGATTGAGACTTATCATAAGTTTTATCAAATGCAATATAGAAATTTTGTTTAACATGCAACTCAACTGTGTTGGCATTGATATATGTATTTAAGATGAGTTTGGTTTGTTGATTGAGGTTCGAAACTTTGCTTTAAGTGAGGTTTGGAGAGGCCTATGACCTTCTTCTAGTTATAAAGCATATGAAAGATCGCAATACGAAGAATATTATCTTTGAGCTAGATACTAAAATTATTATGGATGAGGATTAAGTGGCTTGATTGACTATGACATTGTTGATTTTGGTTTTATTGTTATAATTATAATTAGGAGAATGTTAACCAGTGCCCTCGGCCCCCGGGGCATTGGTTAAGCAGATAAAAGAGGTACTCCCTCCGTTTCAAAATGAGTGTCGCTTTAGCCAAAAAAATTTGTTTCAAAATGAGTGTCGCTTTCAGTTTCCAATGCAATAATAACTTTTTCTTTTCAATTGTACCCTTCAATTAATACTCTGCACACTACTTCCAAAATATTACTTTTAAAACTAACCAATAGTTAATAAGGATAATTTGGTAAAATAACTATTCTCTTTCTTTTAATCATTGCATTTCTTAATATGTGTGTAAACACCTAAAACGACACTCATTTTGAAACGGAGGGAGTAAGATTTTAATAAAAAGTGGTGTAATAATTAGTTAGTCAAAAGTAACAGTTTATATTTCCAAGACAATTTTTCTACTTTTGGATTTCTTAACCAGTGCCCCGGCGGCACCGGTTAACAAGACCCAATTAATTATAATTACCTGTCATTTGATATATTATCTTCTTATTAAAACTCTCATGTTGAATTTACTAGACAAAATAACATGGCTGTTCATTTTCTCCTAAAAAAACATGAACACAAACTGATTTTTCTTAGGCTAAAATATGGTATTGGTCCATGCAAAATAGGCCGGTTTTGGTTTTGGTCCCTGCAATTTTTTTTTATAGTTTTTGGTCCCTGCAAAAATAGGTCAGTTTTGGTTTTAGTCCCTGCAATTTGTTTTTATAGTTTTTGGTCCCTGCAAAAATTTTTGTTTTTGGAAATAGTCCCTGACCCCAGTTATGTGATGATTTGTCACTTTTATAAATTTTAAAATAATTATTGTATCTGTTTTATTATTATTTTTTAATTAAAAAACAATTATTGTTATATAAATTATAAAAAATTATATTCTTTTTAGGGTTAATTAAGTTTTTAGTCCCTATAAATATTCACAGTTTTGTTTTTAGTCCCTACAAAATAAAATCACACTTTTTAGTCCCTGTGACATTTTCCTTAAGCATTTTAGGGACTAAAAATGCTAATGGAAAAATTTTATAGGGACTAAAAATGTTGATGGAAAATTTTATAGGGACTAAAAAGTGTGATTTTATTTTGTAGGGACTAAAAACAAAATTCTGAATATTTATAGGGATCATTTACTTAATTAACCCTTCTTTTTATTAAGTAAGCACATATGCCACATATGCACAAAAGTGACAAATCATCACATAATTGGGGTCATGGACTATTTCCAAAAACAAAAATTTTTGCAGGGACCAAAAACTATAAAAAAAAATTGCAGGGACTAAAACCAAAACTGACATATTTTTGAAGGGACCAAAAACTATAAAAAAAATTGCAGGGACTAAAACCAAAACTGACCTATTTTTGCAGGAACCAAAAACTATAAAAAAAATTGCAGGGACTAAAACCAAAACTGGCCTATTTTACAGGGACCAATACCATATTTTAGCCTTTTTGTTAATAAGAAATTAAATGTTAGGAAGAACTTTTTTTTTTTTACAAAGTTCATTATCATCTATGATTGATGCCTAGGTGTTAAAATTTAGGTTTAAATGTGTATTTAGTCCCTGCACTTTCGTCCAGTTTTGGTATTGGTCCCTGCGCTTTTTTTTGTTTGGCATTGGTCCCTGCACTTTCTAAACTTTTTGCCTTTAGTCCTTCCGTTAACTTTCCGTTAAAAAAAAAAAACAAAACTAACGGTGTGCCACGTGGCCCAATCATGACACGCCACGTGGCACACTAAAACAATTTTTTTAAATAAATAATTTAAAGTAATTAATTTTAATTAGTATTTTAATAAATTGATTTATTAATTAAAATAAGGATTAGAAAAGAGAGAAGAAGAAAACACGGGAAAGAGAAGAGAAAGAGGGAAGAAATGGGTTTAGGGTTTCAACTTCAACCCTAACCTTCTGATTCCGACCACCATCCTGTTCTGCTTCCGACCACCATCCTCTTCTTTCTCTTTGATTTTGCTCACGATTCCGACCACCACCTTCAAGTTTGTTTGTTCACGATTCCGACCACACGATTCTGACCACCATCCTCTTCTGATTCCGACCACCACCTTTGAGTTTGCCTTTTCAGTTGAAGGTTCGTTTTACTCTTCTGATTCTTCTTGTTTATGAAGTTTGTTTGTTTCTTTGTTTCTGTTATGAATTTTATTTGTTTCTATTATGGATAATACTATTTTGTTTGTAGTGCTCTTTTGGTCTGTTTTTCTTGCTTGCCGCACCTGTTGTTTGTGTTTTGTTTGTTTCTTGCTCGCCGCACCTGTTGTTTGTGTTTTGTTTGTTTCTTGCTTGCCGCACCTGTTTCTATTATGGTACAGTCTATTATTATATGTTAACTAAGTCAATTTATATTCTTTTCTGTAACTTTCCATTTCTTTAATGGCATGTGGGGGGGACCATATATGTATAGATTCTCTTTGTGTTGCTGGAAAATTACTATGTGTATGTCATGTGGGGGGACCATATGTATAGATTCTCTTTGTGTTGTATGTGGGTATCTGGATTACTATGTGTAGGGTCAATATTTTATTGTTTCTGCTCTCTCTTTTTGTGTGGACATGTGCTTTATTGTGTTTTTTTTTTCTACAAGTTGTGTTATTTTATTGTTTTTGCTACTTTTTTGTATGTTTGGTTCAAATTTCATGCAGTTGTTTATCTATATATGCAGAGATGAGTTTCAATGTTGTTTTCCATCATGGGGGTCAGTTTGTAAGAGATTGGATTGTGTATTATAGGGGTGGTGATGTAACTGTTGTTGAGGGTCTAGACAAGGATAGATGGAGTTATTTTGAAGCAGAGGGTATAATGACAGATAAAAAATATGCTAAGAATAGTTTCAGAATGTGGTGGAAAGTAGAGGAGGAAATTGCTTACAAGAAGTTAAGATTGGATGTTGATGCTAAGGATATTGTTGATTATGCCTTAAGTAACAATGTTGATGCTCATATATATCTTGAACATGGTGTTGATAATATGTTTTCTGTGGATGCTCCTGTATGTCTTGAATTACAAGCTTTAAATGATGTTGTGGAAAATGTTGATGCTGGTGGATTTGAAGGTGATTATGAAACTGATTCTTATAGCAGTGAAGATGAAGTCAAAGGAATGGACTTGGATGATAGTGAAGATGAGAGAGCTTTAGGAATGGACGATGGATTTGGTTTAAGCGATGGCGATGAATCCGAGTTTCAACCTTCAAGAATGATGAGACATGGAAATACTTGTAATTTGAAAACTCATTCAAATGAAAAAGTGGGGGGAGGTAGTTCAAGTAGTGCACTTGCAATATGTGATATACCTGATGAATCACTAAATGACAAGTTTGAAATTGAACATGAGTATCTCAGTGAAGAACTTGGAAGTAGTGATCCTGATGACTCTGACAACGAGAAGGGACCTAAAGATGACATTTTTAGGATGGAGGAGTTGACCAAGAAATACAAGTTCAATGTTGGGTTGCAATTTAAATCATTGCAGGAGTTCAAGAATGCTATTATAGAGTGGAGTGTTCTAAATGGGAAGAATATAAAGTTCAAGAAAAATGACTTGGAAAGGGTTAGAGTGGAGTGCAAGAAGAAATGTGGTTTTGAGGCTCTTGTAAGTAAAGTGGGAGGCAAGCACACGTTCATGATGAAAACATGGAAAGGAGACCACACATGTTCCTGGCAACAGAAAAATAAAAGTGCTACTTCCAAGTGGGTGTCAAAGTCAGTAGCTAACAACATGTTTACGGGTGACCATGTGACGATAAATGACATTGTGAATTTTGTGGGGAAAAATTACTCTGTGAATATCAGCTTTTGGAGAGCGTGGAAAGCAAAACAGATGGCTAAGGAAATTGTAGAAGGTAATGCTGCTCGACAATATAGTCTATTATGGAGGTATTCTGCGGAGCTTAAGAGAGTATGTGCCGATAACTCGTGCAAGATCAACATGGAGAGACCACATCCAACTTTACAACCTAGGTTTGGAAGCTTTTATTTTTCATTTGATGGTTGCAAAAAAGGATTTTTGACAGCATGTAGACCTTTTATTGGTGTTGATGGTTGTCATCTAAAGACTAGATATGGAGGACAGCTTCTTATTGCAGTTGGAAGAGACCCAAATGATCAATATTTTCCTTTAGCATTTGGAGTGGTCGAGACTGAATCCAAAGAATCATGGAGATGGTTTCTAACATTGTTATTAGAGGATATTGGACAGGATAAAAGATGGGTTTTCATATCTGACCAACAAAAGGTAATTATGTTGTTGCTTGTAATTATGTTGTGTTTATTATTCTGATTCCTATTTGAAGCAGAAAACGCAAAGTTCATTTTTTATGCTTATATATACTTGTGTTTTTATTGTAGGGGTTGATTTCTGTTTTTGAGGAGATGCCTCAAAGATTAGAACATAGGTTATGTCTGAGGCATCTATATGCCAACTTTAAGAAAAGGTTTGGTGGAGGCACTCTAATAAGAGATCTCATGATGGGGGCAGCTAAGGCAACCTACTTGCAAGCTTGGGAGAAGAAGATGTCAGAGTTGAAAGCGGTCAATCCGAAGGCATGGGAGTGGCTGATGGGTTTTCCCACAAAGTTGTGGTGTAAGCATGCTTTGTCTTTTTATCCTAAGTGTGATGTATTAATGAATAATATTTCAGAGGCATTCAATAGTACTATCTTGGGTGCTAGGGCCAAGCCAATTTTAACTATGTGTGAATGGATTAGGCTTTATTTGATGAATAGGATGGCAACTTTACGGTATAAACTAGGTAGGTACGAAGGTAGGATAATGCCTACACCTATGAAGAGATTAAATAAGGAGATTGAACTTAGTGGAGGATGGTCACCACACTGGTCTACACCAACATCTTTTCAAGTTACTCATCATCTTAATAGTAGTGGTTTTATTGTTAACTTGGATAAAATGACTTGCACATGCAACTTTTGGGAGTTAGTAGGCATACCTTGTAGACATGCTGTAGCAGCTATGAGTTTTAGAAATCAAAATCCTGAGGACTTTGTTGATCACTATTATTCAAGGGAAGCATATGAACTTTGTTATAGTTTTAGTGTTAGTCCTATTAATGGTCAAGATATGTGGCCTACTGTTGAAGTTGAAGACATGCTCCCCCCACAATACAAGAGAGGTCCTGGTAGACCAAAAAAGTTGAGGAGAAGGGAAGCTGATGAAAACCCAAAGACCGGAAAACATAATACTAGGGGTCTTAATAGGTGCACAAATTGTGGCCAGCCCGGTCATAATGCTAGGGGTTGCAAAAGCACAGAAGTAAACCCGTCTGCACAACAAAGAAAGGTATAGAATCACTTAAATATTTTGTATAATTTTTTTTTGGTACTTAAGTCTTTATAAGCCTAATCATGTTTATTTTGATAGAGAAAACCCAAAAAAAATGCTCATGCAGCGACTACCTCCAATGCACCTGCAACTGCAACTGCTGCTTCAAATGCAGAAACACCTTCTAATACACCTGTCACTACTGCTTCAAATGCACCTGTTGTGACTGCATCCAGTGCCCAACCTTCACATGTTACTACTGTGCCTGTTTTGACTGCATCCAGTGCCCAAGTTTCACATGTTACTACTGCACCTATTAAAAAGGTAAATGTGGCATATGTTGGTGTTATTTTGTACTTGTTTGCCTTATTAAGTGTCTTATGCATTCCATTTTTTCTTCTGTTGCACTTGTGTTAACTTGATAGAGTAAAGGCAATAAAACAAAGAAATCTGCCTCTAATATCAATTCTAATGTACGTGCTGTTGAATGTAATCAAAGTGGTGTTGCTGTTGAACTTAATGCATCAATTGTCAGTCATTTAAATGACGGCGATGATGATGAAATTGTAGCAGCTGTCGAGGAAGCAGAACGTGCACTTGGCATTAAAATGGTTCATGCAAGCCAACCCACACCATCTTTGAAAATTCAAAGGCAAATTGCCAAACCATTAAGTTGCACTGCAACACAAAAGGTATGTTGCCGCTTATGTTGAACCATTATTCTTTCATTTGAAAGTTTGGTCTTGAATCTATGCTAAACCAATAAGTTTTTCAACTCGTGTAGGGAAAGAAGCGAAAACATACTGGGCCACCAAGGGTGATCTCAAAAAATGCAAGAAGGAGATAAACCTCTCAAAGGTAATTGAAGATGAAGATGGAGATCCCAATGAAAATCCAGATGAAGATTGTCGGAGGTTTTAGAACCTACTGATGTATTTTGTGAATTTGAGACCTATGTTAACTCACTAATTTTTTTTTTTTTTGCATTTTGAGAATTAGAGGCTTATGTTGCCAACTTACTATCTATTTGGTGCATTTTGGTTTATTTTGAGATAGAGAGGCCAATGTTGCCGAATAACTATCTTTTTGGTGCATTTTGAGAATTAAAGGCCTAGGTTGCCAAGTAACTTTTGCTCGACTTTGAAAGTACAATTACATATATTGCCAGAGTGCAATTTAATTTCCATCTAATTTGTTAATTTTTATCTATTGTCACGGTGTTAATACGATACAATTTTCATCTTCAATGTGATACAATTAAAGCTTAATTTTTTTAAAAAGATTTTTTTTGATTTTTTTTATGATTATTCTCAATAAAAATAATGGACAAAACAATAATTAAAACATAATTTCATTGAAAGTTTTTTTAAGAAAAAAAAAAGTTCAGGGACCAATACCAAAGTGCAGGGACTAATATCAAAAAATGTTGAAAGTGCAGGGACTAAAGATATTTTTAAGTAAAAAAAATAATGAATAAAATAATAATTAAAAATTGATTTTTTTTTTAAGAAAAATTGTCTTTTAGTGTGCCACGTGGCGTGCAATAACTGGTCCACGTGGCGCTCCGTTTGTTTTTTAACAGCAGTTTAACGGAAGGACCAATAGCAATTTTTTTACAAACTGCAGGGACTAAAACCAAACAAAAAAAAGTGTAGGGACTGAAACCAAAAAATGGTGAAAATGCAAGGACCAAAGACACATTTAAACCTAAAATTTATTCATTGTATTCATTGATACGTTTTTAAATAAAAATAATATATTATTTGATACTAAAATTATTATATACCTTTTAACATATCTCTTTTATCCTATTAAAATACTGTACTATTATAATTTTCTTTATTTCCACCAAATTTTTCAATAATTTTCTCTATTATTAATTGATTAAGATAAATTCGGCTAAACTTAAAAAGTATTATTTTAAACTTATTTTTTGAGGGAAGTATTATTTTAAACTTATAAAAATAAATAAGAATATTTTATCCATATAATATTACATTAACAGTTTCTTAAAAAATATCACACTTAATGTGTAAAAGTCTTAAATTCAATAAACTTAAAACGAAACCATCAAATTTGAAATAGAAAACATTCCACAAAACAAATTCGCAAATATTTTTAATAATTCAAGGTCATTTTTTTTTCTATCTAGTAATAAATATTATAATGAAAATACAAATCAATTCTATTTTTAAATATAAAAGTTAGAAACTAATAAAATTATCAACAAATTTAGTACCACTACTAATTTTTTTTTTATTTTAGTGATTAAGTTGACCTATATTTATGTAAAAGTACTAAAAATAGAAAAAAAGTAATTTAGGAGATTCGAAGGAGAAAGATGAAAGAACCGATGATGAGGTGCGGAACTGGAAAGCAAGTAAAAGGAGAGCAATGCCAGCTATTTCCAACACGAAACATGGCCCGTTGATCAGATATTCCAAACCGACGGCCAGGATCGTATCTAAAGCAATTTGCGTTTCATTTCACACGAATTTATACTCGCGAACTTTCCCTTTTTAAAACAACAGAGCGCGTACTAGCTTAAACAACACAACACACAACAAAACATTCACACACACATTCCTTCCTCTGTGTCTGTTTCTTCAACAAATCAACAACAATGGCAGAATCAGAAGACATTCAGCCCTTAGTTTGCGACAACGGAACCGGCATGGTCAAGGTATCAATCAATCTATCTCATTTAATTCACGTATCACCAACACTTCTGATCAAAAGCTCGTGTCCGGTGTCCGACAGATCAGTGTCTGACATTGACACATATGATTACATTCATTTATATTACTTTTTCAAGTTATTATCCGTGTGATGTGTCAGTGTCGTATCCGGTGTCTGCATCTCTGTTTAATGGATTTAACTTTCTATTGTTATTGTTTTAGGCTGGTTTTGCAGGAGATGATGCACCAAGGGCAGTATTCCCTAGCATAGTAGGACGTCCACGTCACACAGGGGTAATGGTTGGAATGGGACAAAAAGATGCATATGTTGGTGATGAAGCACAATCAAAGAGAGGTATTTTGACATTGAAATACCCAATTGAGCATGGGATTGTTAGTAATTGGGATGATATGGAGAAGATCTGGCATCATACTTTCTACAATGAACTTCGTGTTGCTCCTGAAGAACACCCTGTTCTTCTCACTGAAGCACCTCTTAATCCTAAGGCTAATCGTGAGAAAATGACTCAGATCATGTTTGAGACATTCAATACTCCTGCTATGTATGTTGCTATTCAAGCTGTGCTTTCGCTTTATGCGAGTGGTCGTACAACTGGTAAATTACTTCATGTTTTGATGTTGCATGTATAAATTGCGTTCTATTCTAGTCTCGTAAATTGTAATTTTCATTTCCGTATGAGTTTTGTATGAATCACCAGACACACGACACCAAGATTGAAGGATAAACACCGGTAATAATTTAAAAAATGGAAGTAATTGAATCATTGAATGTAATCACATATGTCGTGGTGGTGTTAGATATTGACTTTCAATCCAACGTTTCGATGCTACATACTTTTGTGTAATGAATGATGAATATGATTTGAAGGAGTAGCCATGTGATGATACAAACTAGGCATTGAGATTGAAATGAGTTGATGTGATTTTCTGTGTTTTGTGTAGGTATTGTTCTGGATTCTGGGGATGGTGTTAGTCACACGGTTCCTATTTACGAGGGATATGCACTTCCCCATGCAATCCTTCGTTTGGATCTTGCAGGTCGCGATCTGACTGATGCATTGATGAAGATTTTAACCGAGCGTGGCTACACTTTCACCACTTCAGCAGAGCGAGAAATTGTAAGGGATATGAAGGAGAAATTGGCTTATATTGCTCTTGATTATGAGCAGGAGTTGGAAACTGCTAAGACTAGCTCAGCTGTTGAGAAAACCTATGAGCTACCTGATGGGCAGGTAATCACGATCGGTGCTGAAAGATTCCGATGCCCAGAAGTTTTGTTCCAGCCATCCATGATCGGGATGGAATCTCCTGGTATCCATGAGACAACATTTAACTCAATCATGAAGTGTGATGTTGACATTAGGAAGGATCTCTATGGTAACATTGTGTTGAGTGGTGGTTCAACAATGTTCCCTGGTATTGCTGATAGGATGAGCAAGGAGATTACAGCATTGGCACCTAGTAGCATGAAAATCAAGGTTGTAGCACCACCAGAGAGGAAGTACAGTGTCTGGATTGGAGGTTCCATTTTGGCATCCCTCAGCACTTTCCAACAGGTAAATTTGATGGATTTTGAAATGATAACTCAGTAATTAAATCAGGAAATTTCATTTCAACTATAAGTACAGGTTATAAAAAGTAGGAGGAAATAACAAATGCGTTATACTGAAGCTTAGTTGCGTCATTTGTAATGTGTTATTTTCTGATATGTTTACTTTTTCTTGTGCAGATGTGGATTGCAAAGGCAGAATATGATGAATCTGGGCCATCAATAGTACACAGGAAATGCTTCTAAGTTCAAATCACGGTGCATGAGAGCTGGATTAAGGAAAATTCAATATATACTTTGTACTACAAAAATACCATCTAGTTGGTTGAGGAATTTCCATTTCCTGTTCTTTTCCCATTTCTTTGATTACGTTTCTGTGTTTTCCTTTCTTGATATGTTGGGATATAAGAACATGAAAACTAGCAAGATATGTAAGATTCAATTTTCCCCTCATTTTGTTGTAGAGATGTGTATTGTTACTGATTTGGTTTGTTTGAATCAACAAATCTTTTCATTAAGTGTTCTGGTTGTCATAGTGGTATGTGTTTGATTTATAATTATATGATACGAAAAGTCATTGATAATCACTTTCTAGTCTTCTATCTTGATACTTTATGAAGACCTACGTTTCATAAGCCAACTTGATAAACATAAATTATAATTTCTTAGGTTTAGTCTTTACAAAAAAATTTATTCAATTTTTGTCTCATCTTTTTAATTCATTTTTTTTAAAAAAAAAGTGTTTTCAGTTTTGCATTTATCTCTATAACAATAAATTAAGGATTAAAAAATTAAACAAAATGTTAGGAACTTAACTTAAAAATTGCGAGTGTTGTAGATACTAAAAACAAAATTTAATTTGAAACTTAACCAATTTGTAAAAAAAATCACAATATTTTTACTTATATGAAGTGTAAATTCAAGCAACAATAAATGAAATAAAAATTGACAACAAATATTTAAAAACGTTGGGCAAAACGTGTTTTAAGAAGTCAATTTTATTTATAAATGACTGTTTAATAAATTAAAAAGATTATTAATGTCTTTTCAATGTAAACAAATAGGTTATTTGCAAGAACTTGTTATCCATTTCATTTGTTTCTTACTATTGTTGTTGAATTTTTTTTTTCTCTATAGTTGTTATTAAGACTAAAAGTATCAAACCAATACAAATAAATCTATCGATGATGTAGTCATTTTTTCACTTTCTTATTCATGCTAATTTTCGACAATCAAACTTGTTTGGGTTATCTCAATAGGGTAGCTAAATATAAATAGATACCAACCAATTCAAGAATAGTTTTTCTTTTTTGGCACTTTGACTACTTCAATAACTACAAAAATACTTTGGTATATATTTATGTACATTCATGTATGTTAATCATTTTTTCATCATAAATTTCATTAACCACTTTGACTACTTCAATAACTACAAAAATGCAAGTCATTAACCAATTATTTTACATTGTAGTTTCAAGAAATGAATCAATTATTTGACATAGTTTCAAAAAATAATTGAAGTACGTATGATATAATCCCCCCGTTTCACAATACTTGTCCATTTTGAAGAAATTACACATACCAAATAATCAAATAAATGTTGTCATTTTTGATGAAATTTTTTGTGTTTTTTCTATAATACCCTTACTCATTTATTATTTCATTCTATTATTTCTATCTCTACAATAAATAGGTAAGGGTATTATTGATAAACCAATAATTAATGTTGCATTGAAACTTGAAAGTGACAAGTAAAGTGAAACAAAATTATTCTCCAAAATGGACAAGTAGTGTGAAACGGATGGAATATTTATGTAAAGTAAGTGGTTAATGCTTTCTATTTTTACGGTTACTAAAGTAGTCAAAGTGAATAATGAAATTCATGTTAAAATAATGGTTAACATTACAATTTTGTCTTCTTGTAAAAAAAAATATACTCCCTCCGTCCCATAATACTTGACACAGTTGACCTTATTACGCATGTCAATGCATAACTTTGAGCTTAAATATCTTGAATAATGTGTTAGAAAAAATTATGAAAATTAGATAATTTGAAAATACTCATCGAGACGAATCTAACGACATCTTATATGATATTATTCATCTTTGTATATTAATAGAAAAATATTGTCTAAGTAAGTTAGATCAAAATTACACATTTTCAAATAGGTCATCTATTGCGGAACGGAGGGAGTACAATTTTGTGGTTAACGAAGTCATAAAATTGGTTAATGGCACAACTCAAATTCTTTATTACAAAAATCATCGTCTATATTAAAAAAAAAAATCAAAAGAATATAGTGACAACAAAACGTTATATACGATGCAAGTGTCTCATATTGTTGTCACAAGTTTGTGTCCAGAAAGCAAACCTGTAACACACCTGAGTGATCGAACATATATCTCATTTCCTAGCTATATTGTTAACAACCATCCATAAAAAAAAATATATACATACATGCATTGTTCTTGCTAATTATTTGTTTTTCTTTTTATCTATCATTTCTTAGTATCTATGCTAGGTTTACGACTCTTTATTTTGTTTATTTATGATATGCTATGAAGTGTTTTTGGTGTAGAGAATTGTAACAAGACTTTCAACATATGCTTTACTGGCTGCGGCTCGAAAACGTGGAAAGCACAAAAAGCGTATTAGAAGCTTTAAAGAAAAGTGGTGTTATTGGTGGGAGGTTTAATATGTTCCTAAATTTTTTTAGGCTTAATTGCAGTTTTAGCCCCCTAAGAAAAAAACTACAAAACCGCCCCCTAAATTTTGTACATGTGGCAGTTTTGGCCCCCAAGACTGATATTGACCTAGTCTACGCTAATGTGGCACCCTAAGTGAGGTGCCACGTGTTATTTTTTATTTTTTTTTTGGCATTGGGGGGCCAAAACTGCTATAGTTGTAAAACTTAGGGGGCTTATTTGTAGTTTTTTTTTCTTAGGGGGTCAAAATCGCAACTTTGGGAAAGTTAGGGGACTAAAACTGCAATTAAGCCAAAAATTTAAAATTATTTCTATGTTGATATCATTGTGATTGGTCTATATTTGAACTTGAACGTGTATATGAGAGTATGGAGCAGATCTTATTATCTTATTCTACAAGACTTATTATGTACTCTCACATTTCATTCAAATTCAAAGAGAAAACAATCACATATCATCATGAAAATCCGGTCTAATTCCTTAAAAAACACTTTACTTCCCACTAACACTACTTTCCTTAAAAGCTTGTCATGCACCTCTATAACTTTGTACCCCGTTGTTCAACCACAGCCAATGGAGTATATACACTTGCAAACTTGTTATCAATTCCCTGCACCAAAAACACATTATTGCATATCGATAAACAAACAAAAAACCAATGCTAGCTAAAATACTACTAAGTGATGAATAAATAAAAAGAAAAAACAAGTAATAATTAACAAAAAGAAGCCACGTGGATGAGTTGTTAACAATGTTAGCAACTTCCTCATTTGTGACCAAAATCCACCTGATCCATATATAATGAATTTATCAATGTCTTTTAAGACACTTGTATAAATCTCTAGTTATGCTGATAGCAAAGGTTCTATAAAAATTGAAGTCACATGTTCCTCTGCGGGACTTCAAATGATCTCCTTATATTGAACTGTGCCATCTTCATATATGCATTTCCTATCATTGATTTGTGTGGCAAGTCAACAAGCAATGAGTAGCTTAGAAATGAATAACAAAAATAAAAATATAGACATGTTTTTTTGGAACGGAGCGCACATATTTTGTTGCATGGTTACTTATAGTAGAAGGTAAATTGAATGTAAAAAAATAGAATAAATCAAAAGAAAATGTGATTTTTAACAAAACTGCACAAAAAGATGAAATACTTGAATTGACTTTTTATAACAAGCTATTCAAATCAATTTCTCACTTGAAGTTTCTTTAAAAATTTCTTTGCTAAGTAATTATAACAAAAAGATGATACACTATAAAAATTATTTTTAGTAAAAGGTATTACAAAGAGACTTATAGTTTCCCTCTCCATATAATACAAATCATACAAGTAAAACTATACCTATCTCTCGCTTTCCCTCACACTAATAAGTAATAACCCCTTCTAGCAAACTCAATAAACTTACCTATGTCTCAGAAACAACTTACTCCAGAACGATAAAGTTTTACAACCTGTATTCTTAATACCTCGAGGATTAAAAAGATGTCACTCTAGTTAGCCCTCTTATGGTTTAGGGTAAAGATATATATATATATTTTTTTTAAAGATATATGGGTTTTGGTGGGTTTGAATGAAAGCTTCTGTTGTTGGTTTTTTAATGTGGATGATGATTATTTGCAAAGGATTGTGAGAATGGAGGTGATGATGAAAAACCAAGGTGTTAATGTATTTAGGCAAAACTCTCTACATTTTATTTTCCTCTAAAGCTCACTCTTTCTATTATTTTCGATACCTTTTTTTATTTTCCTCCCATTATGCCTTTCTTTGCTCTGATTCATGGTTCCTATTTATACTTAAAAATTAGGTTAAAATGGGAGCCTGATGATAAAAATGTAGGGCTGGAGATGGTGCCAAAACATAGTTGGTGAATTGTTGAAAAATGCAGTGTAAGCTTAGAACGGTAGAACCGTAAAAGCAGGTGGTAAAGAGCCGTTAGAGTGTTGCTGAAAATAGAATAAGGGGGTGCTGGCATGTTGTAATTTCTGTTTCTTTATTTGTTGTAAATGTAATGAGAATACGAACTAATGGGTCAAATGAATGTATCTTTTACTTTGATTTTTTTCTTAGATTTTTTTATGGAAATAAAAATGAAAAAAATATTACAAAATAAAACAAAGATTGAGATGACCTTTACAGACATCTATACCAATAATTCTAAGGCTCAATTAGACATTTTGACAACATCGAAAGCCAGGTTTATTTTTGTTTCTTCAAACCTCTAGGTTTTTGTCCTAAAGATATTAACTTTGTAGCATCCACATTTTTTATGGATGATGTTTTGGTGTCCGATATATGTATAGACACATTTGATTACATTCAATTAATTCATTTTTTTCAATTTTCGCCAGTGACAATGTCGGTGCTTCACAGTATATTAGTCAAATTGAACAAATGATTATGCGTTTCTTCAACTTGAGTGTCTTTCCATTTGTGTTTTTCTGTTGATTGAGAATGAGACCATGGTGATGTAGCCAACCTACCCATATAAGCAGACCACTAATAAAAGGATGTTTGTGTATAGAATGCAGCGAGATTCAAGTTACACCGTAATAAAACTTATCTACTCAGAATCTACTTTAAAAAGCATCTTTTCTGAATTTGTTATTATTCTTAGTTAAGAATCTTTTTGAGATTCAAGTAACACTTTCTTGATTTTCATTTAGTCATATTATCAGTAGTATTTTGCCATTTCTATTTTTATCAACAAAAAAATATAAGTTAATAGTTATTTTGATATAATTCTGTACTTTACCAGCATAATATGCATTCATATTTACATATGTACCAACTTATATGCCTACATAGATATATGTGGTCATATGACCTATATGTCTAATGTTATCTTGACTAAATCATTTTAATATTTGATTGTCAAAATTTGATTGTATTACTAAGCATATATGTAGCATTGATAAAAAATTATGTCTTAGAAAGTTGATACCAACTTGATTGTTGATCAGGCAGGGAACACCTTGATACAATCAGCGATCTTCTTTCGGCATATATGACACTTGCGAATTTTCGATCCTCACTCTCTGTCTCTGGCTCTGCAAGTCTTCATTTGAGTCACTTGTGAATTAATCATCACTAAATTGAAGTATAAATACATAATACAGATTTTTGGACCTTACCATCGGCCCACAACCAAAGGCCGAGTGCTTCTCATTGGTCTAGCGAATTGTGCAACACTACAATTGTTATGAAAGTAAGTTTAGTTCCCTGGAAACCCAATTACATCAGAAACAATGCAGCCGATCATGTCCGGAGAAGGATATCTGCACTTCAAAATGCTAAGAAACTCAGGAAGAACTCTCGAAAATGGGTGTGCATCGGCATCATTATCCTCTTGATAATAGTAGCTATCATAGTTAATGAGGATATACCTCAAATTGTAAGGAGCAGAGCTCCATTATTCTATATTTTTGGATCAGTGTATTTTGTTTCCTTTCATATATGAACTGATATAATTACTTACTCCCTGCTCTAGTTCAGATAATAAACAATCGAGTGCTGTAAACGGTATGAAGGCAGTGTAACAGAAATGTTTTTAAGCTTCCATTTGGAAAATTAAGGCAGAGATGTAGTCATTGTGACACTTACAATAGAACTGAGTAAATGAACAAACTACGGTATCTTATTTCCTAGCTATACATGTGTTGTAATTCACATGTTATAATTATAGAAATCTTCAAACGCTGATTGTAGAACTATGTCATCGTAGCCTCTATAGGACTTGACTTCTGGCCTCAAACCCTCCCTATTTGGCCTTTTCTCCAAATATACAACAATCACAGTTATATCATCATGATAAAACGGCCTAAATCCATCAACTATAGTAGCGCGGCTCCTACTAACATAATTACCCTTAGGAATCTTAAAAAGGTCACTATATCTTTTTCCCTTTTCATCAGCCATATTCTCTAGAGCAATTGTCACTACTCTTTTACCGATTTTATCTCGTGGATAGGTGTTAACAACTCTAGCAGCATACTCGGTTGACATCAATTTCCAAAATCCATAAGATCCAAATATAATAAATCTATCAGTGTCTTTTAAGACTATTGAATAAACATATTGTTCTGATGATGGCAAATATCTTCTACAAGGTAGAGTCACTTGTTCACACCGTGGGATTTCGAATGATCTCCTATCAGGCACCTTCTTCATGTATGCATATCCTATACATCTTAAGCTTTTAGCATACCATGTTTCAAAACTATTGTTGCAAATATGTTCCTCCTCTGGATACGATGCAGAAAGTTCATCTTGAATTTCCAGATTATTACAATTGTGATCTATGATCATTTGCTTAACACACAATCTTTTACATGCATCAACACCCTCCCGAGAACCATGTATAGCGTGCGAGACTCCAATGTTGGCAAGATATAGTGTCCCTCTCCATATAATACAAATCAAACAAGCTAAACTAACTAAACCTATTTGTGTCTGATGCTGTTGCCGATAACTATTGTCAGCAAACACCATAAACCCTGTCTCAATTTCTCAAGAACTTGCCTCAGAATATTCTCAGTCATATTGTTATTATTCGCCTGAATACGTCCTGCAATTTATGACCAAATTATTTCCTCATCAAACTTCCATTTTAAAACAGTGGTGCTACACTACACATGACAGTATAACACTAACTTTATGCAAATATATATTACATGTCAGATATTTTATATATACTTTATGTTAACTCATTCAAAACCATCTATACCTATCAAATTTGATCAGAAGTACAAAAATATGGTAGTGTAAAAATTATTAGCAATTTAGCACCATAAGCACTAGAAAGATACTTTTCTTGATTTCTTCATTGTTTATAATTATGAAAACATTTTCCATCTCTTCAATTCTTGGATATAGAATCACTTAATTCCTTTAAATTTCTGTTCAAGTTTCAATTCCATATCCACATTCAAGGAATTAATTAAAGGTCATCCAAATTACAAGTCCCAGCACAATCTGTACACAATGTAATGATACTAAGATAATAACCAAATCTATACACATTAATGAAAATGCAAACAAGAAAGAAACGAAGAATGCAGAAAATGAAAGCAGAAACCATAAATTAATGAAAAGAAGACTCACTCAATAGTCTCCAAGGCATGTGTTCTAATAAAGACGGCAGCGGCATCACATTTATGGCCATGATAAACTCCAACAAAGAGTGCATCCTCACCAACATCAACTTGGATGTGATCTTCGATATACTTATATGACCGAACTGCAGCCATGGAGAATTCACCACTGTGATGTCTCTCCTGTGGCCTCAACCACGCCAGAGGGTCATCATCAAAGGTTTCAGAGTTAACACGAATCATTCTGCGAGGGGACCAAAAAGTACATGTTTTAAATACGACCACATGATGTTGTTTTTTACTTCTTGAAGAAAAGAAAATGTGAATATAGGAAATGATTGAAGGAGAAAGGAAGAAGGTGAGTGTGTGGAAATAAAAACTGAATGTGGTTGAATGAATGAATATTGAATACTAGTATGCATTTATAAGGTAACTGAAAATCAACTAACCTGTAACAGAAAATGACTAGTCTCAACATACATGTATAACTGAATTTAACTAACTTTGTAGTAAAAGAAAGAGTGAGCCAGGGTTGAAGCCTTAAGATAGCTTATAAGTGATAAGCTCTTCTCTATATTGAAGGTTTATTTCCCAACTAGTCCGTTCGGATTGGTTTATTTTTGAGCTTATGAAAAATGGCTTATACAAATAAATAAACTTTTATATTAATTCATAAATTCTCGCTAATAAAATTGTATCTTCATGCTACATTTCTCTCCAAAAATTAAGCCTGCTCTATCTCTTGATAACTATTGCCACTTTTTATTAAACTGGCATAAGCCTAGACCACTTTACTGCCTCAAACAATAACGGTTGGAAGCTCATTCCAAATATCTCCTTTCCCATATCATCAATAATAATCTTAACCACAGTAGCAGAATTTTCCCACTGTAGATTCATGAATAATATTTTATCAGATTAAATTAAACACAACTTGCAAGGCTTTTGTTTTTTTGTGCATCCACTTGCGATGCTTTACAACAATAAAGCTTCCCCATATAACACCTTCCCCATATATTTTTTTTTTGAAATTCAAACAACTTCATTAGATGGCAGAAGTGTTACAAACAGTAGCATTACAAACATTAGCTGAACTAACAGTAGGAAAGGCATATCCTACCCAGGAATTGCAACCAGCTTGCATAGCATGGCCAACAAGTCTATGAGCTAGAACATTTAAGTTTCTACAAACATAGTTAATAGACACTACTAAAATCTTCCATAAGGGCCTTACAATCTAAGACTATTAAATCAATACTAGCAAGAGAGTTTGAACCTCTAAAACACTCAACAACAGCAAGAGCATCAGATTGAATTATAATATCTTGAAGGCCTTTTTCCTTTGCTAATTGAAGACACCAACGGATAGCTAGAGCTTCAGCCAGAACAGGTTCAGTACTCACTTCCTCCTTCTTGCAGGCTGAGAAATATACACTATCTGGACCATCCTTGAAAACGCAGCCAAACGTGATCTTAGTTGTCTTATTTGCTTTCATTGTGCTATATATATTGGTTTTGTTGCAATGCATTTCATCCCTTTTCCGTTTCCTTTCACATCCGTGTATTGCTTTGCCATGGAAATCTTCAATTGGCCCATAATCTCACCGCGCTTCAAAAAAAACAACTAACCACTGTTTTTTTTTTCCTTTTTCTCATTATGTTTAGGTCCAGCTTTCCAATAGACCTCTCATTTATTTCCTTTATTTTTCCTTTACCTGCAGAATTATTTGAAGAGGGTGGAAATGATTAGAAAAGCTATTACATGAAAAAGGTGATAAAAGAGAAACAACAAACATGAAGAAATAGGCGAGAAATTGTTCACCGCTACAAACTTCATTGTTTAACCTCATCGTTTTTTGCTCTTCACTTATACAAATGTTTTCATCAAACTTCTGATATACATCCTTTTTATGGTATTAATTAAATTCATCATCCTCTTCAGTTTTGCAAATGGGATCTCTCATTTAAAGTACACTGATATAGTTTCAATTTTGCAGATGGAATATCTCATTCAAAGTATACTAATATAGTAATGAGAGTTGTAACTAAGTTGGTAAGTGCCTAATGAATTGGTGTAAGCAAGACAACAACATTGGCAATTTTTTCATACGATAAAAGTTTCAAACTGATTTGCTTTAATTATTTTTGGATTAAAGTTTGGTAACTTAACCTAACTATATTTTATAAACATTGTAGATATTGTTTTCACTAAATTTGTAGGCAGAAATTGCGTAGACAATGTCTGTTGTTTAAACATAAGTTTGGAAGGCTTCAATTGCAATCAAACACAATAATTATTTGAACACATACATGAAATTTTACCTATAACTTGGATGGATTGCATCAAAATGCCAGACTTTTCAAATTCAACTAGAGTCATGAGTCATGAGTCATCTTCACACTGTAATCAGATCATTGAAGGTAAAGATATGGAAAGAGATAAACCACGTGATTAAACACTTTAACCCTATAAAAACCTATCAGTAATTAATTTTTTTATTATTATTTAGCAATGCTTAAATAATGTAGGATTAAAATCTTCTTTGTTGCATTATCTCATGTTTTATTACCAACATGATCAGTGGTTCTCACCTTATCACAAATTCTGGTAGTGATAAAACTGGTTGGGTAGAAGCCATCAGAAAATGAAACAACAGCCATGATTTTGAAACATAGTCAATAATAATCTTATTCACAAGGAAAAAAAATCCCACTGTAGATTGGTGATTAAAATTTAATGTTTTATTCTAGGTATAGTTTCTTTCCGGTTATGTTTAATTTCCGCCGCCTATGTGTTTCGTGAACAGTATATCAGATTAAATTATTGACACAACTTGCAGTACTTTTTAAATTTTGCGCGCCACCATATCACATAGGTTAGGTGGTAGACTTTTTGACATTTGGGTAGAATAGTGACAAAAACAGCTGATACTTGACAGGAGAAGTTGTGAAGAGAAAAATAGATAAGAGAGAAGTTGTGAAGAGAGAAAAAGGTGAGAAATAGAGTACATTTGATGGGTTGTTTGGTATAAGATAAAGAAGAGAGAAATTGAAGAGATAGAAGTGTTGATTATTTTTGAAAGTACAATAATACCCTTGAATTAAAAGCACATCCCATTTTAATTTAACTATTTTTTTTCAAGAATTAATTTAACTAATTGATTACTTGATTTCATTTGTATTAGATTTATAAACTAGATCAACTTAATTAATTATTTTTGGTGTGAACATGTATTAGTTTAATTATTATTTTTTAAAATATAACTTATATAAGATACTATATTTAATTTGTACAAGTACAATGATGTTATTTTGCCAATGACCTTGTTAACATGAAGAGAGAGAAGGGCAGCTTAGGAAATATCCAACTTTCACAGATCTCTCTCGTCTTTCTTCGCATGCATGAGAAGAAAAGAAAAAGCGCGGGCCCCACAGCATTTTAGTCTTTCTACTCTATCTCTCTTCTGTGCCATACGAAAGAAATTGCTTCTCTCTTCTGCATCTCTCTCGTCTCTATTTCTTCTCAAGCAAACAGACTAGTGAATATTTTCTATTACTATTTAATTTACAAGAAACAGTATTTAAATCCTATCATCTCTATTCACTTGCCATCTCCTCCCACTTGAACCTTCACTCCCTTATTCTTCTTGATATCGTTTATTCATAGTCGTTTATCCACAAAAGAAAAAAAGAATCTTTTTTAAAATAGTTTTTCCTGAAGTGCATAATCTAAGGATATTGATTAATACTACTACCCAGTTTTTTTTGCTTCAATCCATCTTAATGTAAACTCAAATTGTACCCAAGTTAGCATACCCTTATACTAAGGCTATCATAAAGACTATGTACCTATTCCAGACAATGAAACTATTTGATGTGATTTTCATTTTTGCCCTGCTATCAAATCTTTTTCAGTATATTCTTTATTGTTAAAAGTTCACCAAAGATTCAAGATGAACAACCCCCAACAACATACAATATTTACAGTATAGAAAAATGTATTTAGACAATATTAAAAATTTAAATCTAAGATTCAAGATGATTGTTTTTGTATTTAAACAGTAGAAATTAGTCTGGACATCAATTAAAAATTATCCCTTGACCAAAAGATAAATTTACAAAATTATCCCTATTGATAAAATCAAGAAATTTAGAAAAAAAATAAGAGTTGTAGAAAAAATTATCCCTTGAGCCTCGTGAAATTTAGAAAAAATAAAACCAAGAACAAACATTACAAGAGCTGTAGAATGTGAATTATAAGAGCTAAAGAAGAGTGGTTACCTCTCTACAAAGGTTTAAGAGAATACCCAAATTTCTTCCCATCTAAGAGAATTGATAGAAATCCTGAAAAGTAAAGAAGATGAAATATTGAAATTTGAACAAGAGAATTGAAAATATGAGGAGAAATGAAGGGCGGATGATAAAGCTAGCCCAAAAGTATATTGGATATTCTATTTTTCAATCTTTCCTATAAAATATTAATACATAATTAACATAGATTAATAATAGGCAAAATTACAATTTTAGTCCCTCAACTTAATTTTAGGTAACAATTTGGTCTTTTTATCTTTTTTTTCATTTCAATTTTGTCTGTTTGGTCTATTTGCATATGAATTTTCAAGCTTCAAATTCTTGGTTTTATTTTCTTATGGCATTTGATAAAATATAACATCTGATAAATATATACTTCTGGTACAATACGAATCATGTATATAAAGGTAAAACATCTGGCTTCCTCCTACTGATCTCTGGCAGGAACCCTTCTGCTTGCGAACAATCTGCTTATCTGAAAATAAATAAAGGGATTGGGGTGAGACAGGATGTCTCAGTGAGTTCCACCTATCCTAGGTTGTAGGCGACTTCGGGGAACCTATAATCGCCATTTGTCTATACATGGTCCTTAAAGGTTTACCGTTCTGCATATCTTAGTGATCGGGGGAAAACTAAGATCGCTTACTGTATACTATCATAGTTCTTATCATAAACATATTTGTATCATATCTTCATTCTTAATGGTTAGAAGGTTAGCGTTGAACAAACAATTATTATCTGAGTTCATTTTACGGAATGGATCCGAGCGGAGTAACCCCGAATACATTCGCTCTGATAACCGGCTAAATTCCCTATCTAAGGGCTAGAACCGGACTCCTCTTGTCGTCGTGTGGGCCATCCGGTTGGAACATACTCCCATCCAGGCATAATCTGGAGCTTGTCTGAGCCACAACTTATCTAATTATATAATTTCTGTAACATAAGTCTGATATACTTTTCTGATCATATGTATATCTGAGTACATTCTACTGAGTATATATTTCCTTATAATATTTAACTTATCTAATTAGGCTCTAGACATATCGTTATCATATGTCATTCCTAAAAAGGATTTATTAATCCCTCCCATATGGTTCAATATCATTTTCCTTTTCTTGAGTCATTCATATACATAAATATTATCTCTCATGATAATGCATTGTGCAATTAAACATGTGTTTTAGCCTCATTTTGCCATCAGAAATTCATCCGGGATTAAAAGGAATGTTCGTACTTGATTCAATGGCGTTCTAAATGAAAAATCAATGTTTTGTTGCGTAAAAATTACATTCCTGGGGTTGGTAATCGATTACCGGTATGTGGTAATCGATTACCACGGTAAAAATGGCATTTTTCCATAGGAACACTTTGCAAAACATTCCTTTCAATCATAGACAGTATAAAACGCGAATTTAAAGCATAGCAAGGCAAACATATACTTAAATCGACACAACCATCATATGGGGTACTAATTAACTTAATTTAATCTAAGATAATTATTTATCTCACTCAAACATAATCATAAACTATCCAAAAGGTGGGTTCTACAACTAAAGGAACTCACCGCGACTTATCTGACCACTTTCAACAGCTTAAGCTCCACCTTCTGCTTAAGCCTCTGTCTGCCAAGCTCTTGCTTCTGTCTTCTCCAGTCCCCTAAATTCAATTCCTACTTGTTCTTGTCAGCCCAATATGCATAAACATCACAGAGACCTTGCCTTCACTAGCTTATCTCCAAACTTTAAGTCTCAAGCTCCTACATTCTTGCTTCAGCTTATGCTTATTCTTCAATTTCTTTCCAAGCTTTCCTACTTCAAACCAAATGTTAAAAATAAGTTTCTTTAAGTGCTCCTAAGCCTCCAGGGAATCAGAGTGACATGAAAATATGATCCTCATGTTCCGAACATCTCACTTACCGGTTTGTATGGCTCACATATGTCAAACCCGCAGGGTCCACCCAGCAAATTCCAGGATCAGTACCTTAACTTTCACAATTTAATTTAAATACCAAACGAAATCCGTTTTGAGCAAACGACCACTCATTGGAAAGCTTAGGGTGTCAGGATTACAAATATAATTTTTGTTTTGAGGGTTAACCATTCAATTGGTTCAGTTTAACAAAAGAGCGGGTATTGGTACAGAAACATGACTGAAACTTTCTCAAACTTGTAGGCAGCTTTTCTCCTACTATACTTAATGAAATTTAACAATTCTTGTGTCTAAACTGTAGGAAATTTTGTCTTCTTTGCCGTGGATTAAGAATCATTAGCATATGACCTATATCCAGAGAGTTATGCTAATTTTACCACAGGTATGTATACACGAATTTCACACAGACAGCTCTTCTTTTATATGAACTTGCAAACCAAACATATACAATCCAATAATAGCCAAAACCCATTTAACTTATAAAATCTCTTTATTTTCCATCTTTTAGGGTTTAAGGGTTTGGCATGAAAGAGAAAGAAAACAATAAAGAGAGAAGGTTTAATTCATCTTACCTCAGTTTCTAGACATCCAAAGCTTGATTCTCATGAGAATTTCGTACATGCAATATGAGGGTTTGAAGAATAGAAATGTGGGGGGTTTTTGGGTTGATTCTAAACAGGAGAGAAAATGGAGAATCAGAGCAAAATATTACTGGAAATGGGTTTCTTTGATGATGGGTTTATGATTTTCATTCATGCATGTGCTTGATTTTGAGGGATTGGTGAGGAAGGAATTTGAAGGTGATGGCCAAGCTGAAGAAGAGAGGATGGCGTCTGAGAAAAGAAGAGAGAGATAAAATGAAAATTCTGATTTTCATTCCTCTTATTAATCACATTTAACCCTTTTCTCTTTTACTACTAAAGCATAATTGTTTCCTTTCATCAACATTTCTCCAATTTACTACTATATAAAGTCTTATCTCATCATTTATTTGGAGTCTCTTATTCACATCATTATTATTAATCAGAGCTGGATTGTTACAATTGTCTTGGTAGTTTGAAGCCAATGTTGATTTACTGACTTTGAAATCAACAACGATATAAACCGGTGTGTTCAGGGGCGGATCCAAACTTTAGGCACATGTGGAGATAAAATTTCAAACAAAAAATAATGCAAACTATATTAAAAATAAAAAATAATATAGTTTGATACAATACATTACAATGAAAATTGTCTTATATCCATTTGTTGAAAATGAGCTAAAATGACATCATCGTCTTCTATTCATTTGTTGAAAATGAGCTAAAATGACATAGCTAATTGTTAATAGCACATCTCTTTCTATATATAAGTTACAAGACGGACATCTCTTCACAACTTTCATATCTGAAAAAACACGTTCAACACTTACAGTTGCTACCGGCAAGAGCAAAGCCAACTTCAAAAGTTTATAAACCAAAGCAAATGCGTTGCACTTATTTGTTTCTACATGTTTTGCACAAAGATCAGAAAGGGAGTGGTTATGGTGCATAAGGAGATCCTTATGCACCGTGCATAATTGCTTTTTACACCCAACGAAATTGCTTTCTATACCCCAAGTAAGCCCACTATAAAATCTAATTATTTGTGGGCCTAATAAAGTCCCATATTATAATTTTTTAAAACTGCTTTCTACACCCAACTTATTAGGATCACTTTTTTAAAACCGCTTATTCAAAACAGCTTATTTATGCAAAACAACTTATTCCGATTTCATTTTAAAAAACAACTTATTCAAAACAACTTATATATGCAAAACAACATATTTATGCAAAACAACTTATTCAAAACAACTTATTTATGCAAAACAGCTTATTCGAAACAACTTATTTATACAAAATAGCTTATTTGTGCAAAACAGCTTATTCAAAACAACTCATTTATACAAAACAACTTATTTGTGCAAAACAGCTTATTCAAAACAGCTTATTTATACAAAACAACTTATTCCGATTTCATTTTAAAAAACAACTTATTCAAAACAACTTATTTATGCAAAACAACATATTTATGCAAAACAACTTATTCAAAACAGCTTATTTATGCAAAACAGCTTATTCGAAACAACTTATTTATACAAAATAGCTTATTTGTGCAAAACAGCTTATTCAAAACAACTCATTTATACAAAACAGCTTATTTGTGCAAAACAGCTTATTTATACATAACAACTTATTCCGATTTCATTTTAAAAAACAACTTATTCAAAACAACTTATTTATGCAAAACAACATATTTATGCAAAACAACTTATTCAAAACAGCTTATTTATGCAAAACAGCTTATTCGAAACAACTTATTTATACAAAATAGCTTATTTGTGCAAAACAGCTTATTCAAAACAACTCATTTATACAAAACAACTTATTTGTGCAAAACTGCTTATTCAAAACAGCTTATTTATACAAAACAGCTTATTCCGATTTCATTTTAAAAAACAACTTATTCAAAACAACTTATTTATTCAAAACAACATATTTATGCAAAACAACTTATTCAAAACAGCTTATTTATGCAAAACAGCTTATTCGAAACAACTTATTTATACAAAATAGCTTATTTGTGCAAAACAGCTTATTCAAAACAACTCATTTATACAAAACAGCTTATTTGTGCAAAACAGCTTATTCAAAACAGCTTATTTATACAAAACAGCTTATTCCGATTTCATTTTAAAAAACAACTTATTTATGCAAAACAACATATTTATGCAAAACAACTTATTCAAAACAGCTTATTTATGCAAAACAGCTTATTCGAAACAACTTATTTATACAAAATAGCTTATTTGTGCAAAACAGCTTATTCAAAATAACTCATTTATACAAAACAGCTTATTTGTGCAAAAACAGCTTATTCAAAACAGCTTATTTATACAAAACAGCTTATTCGAAACAACTTATTTATACAAAATAGCTTATTTGTGCAAAACAGCTTATTCAAAACAACTTATTTATACAAAACAGCTTATTTGTGCAAAACAGCTATTTTGCACAAAATAAGCTGTTTTGAATAAGCTTTTTATGAGTTAGAGAGAGAAAGGAGTATGGATTATGAGTTTCTTTACTGGAACGTTGTTTAACACTGAAATTATTACTGAAACCATACTTATGGTTTAATGGTTTTGATAATCATGTATGTGAAACCAAGATAATTGTGTAATGGTTTTTAATGAAATTATTATTGTTAGATGGTTTTGAATAATGATTAAGATGTTATACACTGAAATTATTACTGAAACCATAATTATGGTTTAATGGTTTTGATAGTCTTCTATGAGAAACCAAAATAATTGTCTAATTGTTTTGTTATGGCTATGGTTTCTGTGAGTTGTACTCCAAAACCATTTTGCAGTGAAAATGGTTTCCGTGAGTTGGTCTCCAAAACCATTTTGCTGTCGAAATGGTTTCTGTGAGTTGTACTCCAAAACCATTATATGTACTTAATGGTTTTGAATTTTCTGTGAAAATGGTTTTGAATTTTCAGTTCTGTTCTGTGAGTTGTACTCCAAAACCATTGCCATCATTCAGTTCTATGAGTTGTACTCCAAAACCATTAGATGTACTTAATGGTTTTCTTTGAAAATAACACTCATCACGCAAATAATTTTCCAGATAAACTCAAAACCTAACACGAATCCATTCACAATAACACTCATCACACAAATAATTTTCCAGATTCATATAGCAACAACATCCAAACTGTTTTTAGAAACTGTTTTTAGAAATAATTCAAGACATTATTGTGAAAAGAAATGTTAGAAACACTCTCATTCTAACACTTTTCTTAACACTCCTTTCTTGTTCGTTGAAACTCCTATGATACAGTGGTAGAAAGAGAGTCCGGTCCGTCCATAACCGTAAATGAAAGCCTCAGCAACCATTAGACAATTATTTTGGTTTCTCATAGAAGACTATCAAAACCATTAAACCATAATTATGGTTTCAGTAATAATTTCAGTGTATAACATCTTAATCATTATTCAAAACCATCTAACAATAATAATTTCATTAAAAATCATTACACATTTATCTTGGTTTCACATACATGATTATCAAAACCATTAAACCATAATTATGGTTTCAGTAATAATTGCAGTGTATAACATGTTAAACAACGTTCCAGTAAAGAAACTCAATCCATACTCATTTCTCTCTCTAACTCATAAAAAGCTTATTCAAAACAGCTTATTTTGTGCAAAATAGCTGTTTTGCACAAATAAGCTGTTTTGTATAAATAAGTTGTTTTGAATAAGCTGTTTTGCACAAATAAACTATTTTATATAAATAAGTTGTTTCGAATAAGCTGTTTTGTATAAATAAGCTGTTTTGAATAAGCTGTTTTACACAAATAAGCTGTTTTGTATAAATAAGTTGTTTTGAATAAGCTGTTTTGCACAAATAAGCTATTTTGTATAAATAAGTTGTTTCGAATAAGCTGTTTTGCATAAATAAGCTGTTTTGAATAAGTTGTTTTTGCATAAATATGTTGTTTTGCATATATAAGTTGTTTTGAATAAGTTGTTTTTTAAAATGAAATCGGAATAAGCTGTTTTGTATAAATAAGTTGTTTTGCACAAATAAGCTGTTTTGTATAAATAAGTTGTTTTGAATAAGCTGTTTTGCACAAATAAGCTATTTTGTATAAATAAGTTGTTTCGAATAAGCTGTTTTGCATAAATAAGCTGTTTTGAATAAGTTGTTTTTGCATAAATATGTTGTTTTGCATAAATAAGTTGTTTTGAATAAGTTGTTTTTTAAAATGAAATCGGAATAAGTTGTTTTGTGTAAATAAGCTGTTTTGAATAAGCTGTTTTGCACAAATAAGTTGTTTTGTATAAATAAGTTGTTTTGAATAAGTTGTTTTGCACAAATAAGCTATTTTGTATAAATAAGTTGTTTCGAATAAGCAGTTTTGTATAAATAAGTTGTTTTGAATAAGCTGTTTTGCACAAATACGCTGTTTTGTATAAATAAGTTGTTTCGAATAAGCTTTAAGTTGTTTAAAATGAAATCGGAATAAGTTGTTTTGTATAAATATGTTGTTTTGCATAAATAAGTTGTTTTGAATAAGTTGTTTTTAAAATGAAATCGGAATAAGCTGTTTTGTATAAATAAGCTGTTTTGAATAAGCTGTTTTTCACAAATAAGCTGTTTTGTATAAATAAGTTGTTTTGAATAAGCTGTTTTGCACAAATAAGCTCTTTTGTATAAATAAGTTGTTTCGAATAAGCTGTTTTGCATAAATAAGCTGTTTTGAATAAGTTGTTTTGCATAAATAAGTTGTTTTGAATAAGTTGTTTTTTAAAATGAAATCGGAATACGTTGTTTTGTATAAATAAGCTGTTTTGAATAAGCTGTTTTGCACAAATAAGCTGTTTTGTATAAATAAGTTGTTTTGAATAAGCTGTTTTGCACAAATAAGCTGTTTTGTATAAATAAGCTGTTTTGAATAAGCTGTTTTGAACAAATAAGCTGTTTTGAATAAGCGGTTTTAAAAAAAGTGATCCTAATAAGTTGTTTTGAATAAGCTGTTTTGCATAAATAAGCTATTTTGACTAAGTTGGTTTTTAAAATTAATCGGAATAAGCTGTTTTGTATAAATAAGCTGTTTTGAATAAGCTGTTTTGCACAAATAAGCTGTTTTGTATAAATAAGTTGTTTTGAATAAGCTGTTTTGCACAAATAAGCTCTTTTGTATAAATAAGTTTTTTCGAATAAGCTGTTTTGCATAAATAAGCTGTTTTGAATAAGTTGTTTTGCATAAATATGTTGTTTTGCATAAATAAGTTGTTTTGAATAAGTTGTTTTTTAAAATGAAATCGGAATAAGTTGTTTTGTATAAATAAGCTGTTTTGAATAAGCTGTTTTGCACAAATAAGCTGTTTTGTATAAATAAGTTGTTTTGAATAAGTTGTTTTGCACAAATAAGCTATTTTGTATAAATAAGTTGTTTCGAATAAGCTGTTTTGCATAAATAACCTGTTTTGAATAAGTTGTTTTGCATAAATATGTTGTTTTGCATAAATAAGTTGTTTTGAATAAGTTGTTTTTTAAAATGAAATCGGAATAAGCTGTTTTGTATAAATAAGCTGTTTTGAATAAGCTGTTTTGAACAAATAAGCTGTTTTGCATAAATAAGTTGTTTTGAATAAACGGTTTTAAAAAAAGTGATCCTAATAAGTTGTTTCGAATAAGCTGTTTTGCATAAATAAGCTATTTTGAATAAGTTGGTTTTTAAAATTAATCGGAATAAGCTGTTTTGCATAAATAAGTTGTTTTGAATAAGCGGTTTTTAAAAAATCATTCTAATAAGTTGTTTTGCATAAATAAACTATTTCGAATAAGCTATTTTGCATAAATAAATTGTTAAGAAAAAAATTATAATATGGGGCTTTATTAGGCCCACAAACAAATAGATTTTATAGTGGACCCAAATAATTCTTTTCACTTGGGGTGTAGAAAACAATTATGTTGGGTGTAGAAAGCAATTATGCAAGGTGCATAAGGATCTCCTTATGCACCATAACTTTTGCCGATCAGAAAGCCCTTTCAACTTAGCAAATTTTGGGTCAGATCGAACATTTGTAACATAATTCTTAAGTTGAATGTGTAACGTCACTTTCAACACATCTATAAAATAATTTGGATAAAACTCAATCATTCTCAATAACTTGTTCACATCAAAAGCTGCAAATGACTTTGCGGGACTCAAGCTTAAAACACACTGTAAAAGTTCAGTATTCTGCTGCGTTTTATCTATTATATATATGTGTGTGTGTGTGTGTGTGTGTGTGGAGCTATAGCTCCACATTGCCCTGGATCCGCCTCTGGGTGTGTTAATCAATAAGGTTGTATTGCTCTTATTTGATTTCTGAAATTTGTTTTTATGTTTTTTGTGTCTCGATATTTATTATCTTTATGAACATTCTTTAATGTTGTCATTATGTTTATGTTTTTGTTTGATATTGGATTATTTGAGGCTCCTCTTGGTTCTTTCATTTGTAAAATACTGTTGGTATCCACCCGTGAGTCACGCACGGGCACTAGACTAGTTATGTTTACAAAGATCATTTGAATTTTTGGTGGACTATTAAAAATCATTTAAAATATTTACAAAGATCGACAATGCTTCTCATTAGTAGAAGCTCACAGTCATCATCATCCTTACATTACGACCGAGACGATGACTTTATCGGTGTTAGTTCAACAAAAACAAAGACAAAATGTAACGAGTATGAATACAATAGCCTACTACTTCTAATCTTCTGCTTACAATTCACTTCTTTTAAAACAAAATAAGTATCAACATAACCAAAAGTTAGAGATGTCTCTGCATAAAGGTTTGTTGATTGAGGTTTTAGAATCGACCGTTAGTTAATTTGTGGGGGTTATGTTAGCCAATGATAACATTTTCATCGGATCTGGTCGTGTCCACTTTATAACAAAAGAAACCATATAATTATATCCCTGTTTAGATTAGCTTATTTTAGAGCTTATGCAAAACAGCTTATGCAAATAAATATGCCTATATGTATTATTTTAAAGCTTGTTAATGTAGTTTATGAAAAAACAGTTTATGATGAAGGTATAATTTTCGTTTATGAGAACTTATGAATTAAGATAAAAACTTATTTATTTGCATAAACTCTTTTTCATAAGTCAAAATAAGCTCAATCCAAACGAGGCCTAGACCAACGATATTCGCTTTTCTAACGATCTTAATTGTATATACATCAATTTTAGTATATACAATGATCAAATATTTTTGATAAATAATATTAAAATGATGTCTTTTTGTATAGTTTAATATTATTTCTTGTATTCTTTAAAAAAAAAATATCATTCCTTGTAATGAAGAAACGATAAAAAAAATCATTCCTTGTAGTGAAGTTTTTTTTTAAGAGGTTCTTGCAGTGGAGTTGTTCATATTTTAATGAGATTTGACTATTTTTTAATTAATAATTTAAATAATATTATAAAATAAGATAGAATAATTTAAATGAATATAAAATAGGATGAAAATGCCAGTCCACCATATGTATCCTTTTTATATATACTAGTGTCAAGACAGACATTGAGGTGTCAATTTTTTTTTTCTTTCAGTTTTTCTATTGCGCTTACATGTCTGTCTTTTATTTTTCTTTTGCGCTTAATAATACGTTTATTTTATCGAATTTCATTATAATTTTTTTAAATATACCAAAATCAAATAAATATTTAATTTATATTCTCCTATCATAACATAATTATCCCTATTATAATGAGATTTAACTTATTTTTAATTAAAGATTTAAATAATATAATAAAAAATTATAATTACATACGTACAATACTAGTTTAAAAGAAGGATATAATTGGAAGAAAATTATTACACCAAAATCATGCATTCTCTTATATATAAGTATAGACTAACGTCTAATATACTAACATGAACATGATCCTCCTTTTTATTGAAAAAATTTAAAGATCAACAAATCTAAACGACCATGCAAATCTTTTTCAATTCAAAAGGCAGACATTATCACCATGTTTTATCCAAAACATTTTACACTCAGACTCATTTGGAAGTCTAAAGGATATTGAATTAAACACATCTTTCCAATATCCCTCTACAAAATTCTTTGAAATCATCTGCAAGCACATTTTCAAAAATCAATGATTTTCAACTTGGATTGAACTAGTAGCAAAGAATACATGCATGCTTGTTTGTTTTTAGGGTCAAAATTTTAGGTTGAAAAATGGGTCTTTTCTTTAACAAGCAAATTTCATTCAATAAGGAAAACCAAGGCCAATACACCACCGGATTGAAGCAAGTTATGTTGGGACTTTGGGAATTCTCCGTCCACATTCCTAAGTAAAACCATATACTATTATGTGGCCACAGTACACATAGAGCGAACTGAAGTCATGAGTATAACTAACATAAGACATATCAAACAAAATTTGTGAAATCTGAACTAATCAAAATTCAAGTAGCAACTCACAGATCATCTCATAAAGCAAGTATGCAACATTCCTCCATCAAAACATTTCTCCATATATATGAATTTATTTTCAGGAGCTGCTCTCAAATTAGTGTCAATACCGACATTGATATTGTGTCCGTTTTTTTTTTCTTCCGGTTTTTCGATTCCACTTACATGTTTGTCTTTTTATTTTTTTTGAAGGATACATGTTTGTCTTTATGTTTATTCTATCTAAGTATAATTTTTTAAATATACTAAAATCAAATAAAGATTGAAGTTATTATATTCTCCCAATTACAGTGGAATTATTCCTATTAAAATGAGATTTAACTTTTTTTTTGATTAAAGATTTAAATAATATTAGTTTAATTAAAGATGATTTAACTTATTAAAAAATTGTAATTACAATACTAGTTTAAAAGAAGGGTATAGCTGGAAGAAAATTTCTAAACCATTATCGTGCATCCTCTTATATACAAGTATAGATTAGCGTCTAGTGTCTGTCCGTCCGATCTTTTTATCATGTTCAAGTGTATAAATATGAGTTTGTTTGGTCTTTTTTTTTTTTGGTACGAGTTTGTTTGGTCTTTTTATTGTGCTAAAACGTGTAAATTACAAAGAATGTTTTTATATTAAATTTTGATTTTGATTAAAATTATAAGTGTAGATGTTTATACCTTTCAAATTGTAACCATCTTATCTTTTTTTCAACACCACAATATAACATTGGTACAAACCATTCTTATAGATATAGTGGTATAAGTAAAGATGAAACTCTAGGTTATCGATCCAAAGGATTTGTAAATCCAAAGTCCAAACCGATTGATACCGTGATAAGGCCTTGTTGTTGCCTTCTGGTATGTAATCCTTATAAACATCATTGCTTGTGTGTTGTGTATCTGCTTTAGCATCATCATGAATTAATTAATGTAGTATAATACATTTTTTCATGCTAGCAACACTCACTTTTGAATACTCCCTCTACCACACCCTCTTTTATTGGATGAAATCAATGTGTATGTCCCACCACTTTGTAAGGGTTCTATTTCCAATGTGTAGTCCCACAATGATTTAAATCAATAAAAGAGTGAGTCTTAGAGAAAATGTTCAAAAGAGTGTTGCTAGCACTACTCTCTTGTCAAAATAAAACTTCGCAAGTACAGTCCAGAGATATACTTCTGACTACTATATAAATTAAATACAGTTTAATCACAATTGTTGTATAGTTCTGTTTGATTAATTGATTATGCTATTTATTCATAGTCTTGTGTGTGTTCATTATTGCTTGCAGCAGGAGCAATGGAGAATTGTAAAGATCTCAAGAGTGAGTTGCCAAATTGTGTTTTGTCGCATATCTTTTCCAAGTTAACTTTGAAGGATTTTGTAACACCCACAACGTGGCACAGTAACAGTGGCGGAGCCAGGCCGGCCCCGGACTTAAGCGGGATGAGTCGGACCACCGGGCTGTTACAGGATGACCCCACGTTGATAGGAGGAACCGAATCACATCGGAATGAGAGGGATCCGGAGGCCGTGTAGGTATGGGACTACATGGTTGAAGGAAGGCTTATAAGAATTGTTAGGTACTACCCATATCAACAAGATGCATCTTCTTTTCGGGAGCTCAATCCATAGGAACTCCACAGTTAAGCGTGCTTGGCTTGGAGTAGTACTAGGATGGGTGACCTACCGGGAAGTTTCCCGGTAAGCATGTGAGTGAGGACAAAGCATGCTGAAAAGACTCGTGTTGGTTTGTGGGGTTAGTCGGCAATCCTGTAAGCAGTCTGGGATGTTACAGATTTGGTGAAAACTAGCACATTGTCCAAACACTGGATTCACGAATGGGGATTAAGAATGGACCTTAATTTCGATCTTCATAACATGTTTGACTATAATACACTTCAAGAGTTACCAGAAGACATTCCACTCTTTCAAAGGCTCCAACCTCAATTTGCCACAAGATTGAATCAATTCATGCTGCATTATCAAGGTGCAGCGATCAATTCAATAAAAGTAAATTTTCCATTAGGGGATGAACATAGTGATGTAATTGATAGATTGATTTCCCAAGGAATTGCTAAAGGTGCCAAATGTATTGAATTGATATTCTCAGATAAAACTAAGGATAGTGATTTTGTTAAGGAATAGGATCGATACGAATTTTCTTTTACCCTCTTATCTAACACTAATTCTCTGATGTATCTGCACTTAGCTTACTGTCGCATACTAACACCTATGGACTTCTCTGGATTGAAGAATTTGAGAACTCTTGTTTTGTGTCTAATTGGTGTGAAGCAGGATCTACTTCAGGGTATGTTTTCCAACTGCGTCCATCTTGAAAATTTCACCCTTGATGACTGTACTATCCTCACTGACTTGAAAATATTCGGTCCAACATTGTTTCATTTGAACATTGTTAAGTGTTGTGTCTGTGGCCAGCCGAATATAGATATCATTAAGGCTCCTATGTTGTCTAAATTTAGCTTCAGAGGTTGTCAAATTTCTAAAACTATTGGATTTTCTGGATTGAAAAATGTTACAACAATTGTGTTGGATGGACTCCGTGAATGTCTCCAAACTCGAGTCTTGCCACAGTTGTTTCAAGAATGTCTCCATCTCGAGGACGTGACTTTGAAGAACTGCCTGATCGATCGTGATATGCAAATTACCAGTCTAAAATTGTTTCATTTGAAAATAATTGATTGTGGCTATGATGATTTATATATTTATAAGATAGCTATTGATGCATTGAATCTCTCATCCTTTGAATATAGTGGTCATAGGAGGAGGATATTTGATGTTATGGCTTCAAGCTTATTGAAGGTTTTTTGGAATGCTGCTATAAGAGAGAAAAATAGATATTCCTTAGGTCCAATTCCAATATTACATCAGATTGAGAATCTATCAATGATCACGAGCCATTCACAGGTGAGCCATTCAAAACTCATATTTGTACCATTGTAAATAAATCTGCATATAAGTTAGCTTCTTAGTTTAAACTTAAAAATGAAAAGGTTCAATACACTTGAACCCGTGTGATATCCTAAATTCTAGAAAAAAGTAACATATTTGTATGTCAGACGTGTTTTGCGTTGCAAAAATAGGGCAAGAGACATACAAAAAGTAACTTATGTTTGTTGCCTCTGTTGATATTGTTGATATTGATTGCCTAGGGCAGAGCTCCATTATTCTATAAAAAAATATTTTTGTTTCCTATCATATATGAACAGATTTAATTACTTACTCTCTGCTCTAGTTCAGACGATTAACATTTCAGTACTGTAAAATGGTATGTATGCAGTGTAATAGAAATATTATATACTTTCATTTGGAACACTTAAGGCATAATATTATGATAGAAATCTAGTAAATGTCATAGTTATTGTAACACTTACAACAGAACCGAGTAAATGAACAAACTATCGTTTCTCACTAAGGCAGAGACATTATTATGAAAGTAATCTGCAAACTCTGATCGTCGAACAGTGTCATCATAGCCTCTATAGGACCTGACCTCCGGCTTCACACCCTTCCTTATCTATATCTGTTAACTATAATTCTTCTATGGCTCACCACGTACCATCATCAAACTCACTAAAAACTGACTCTCTATTGAACTCAGAGTAACTCCTATAACTCTTGCTTTCTACTTTGGGATCCGTATCCATATTCATATCGAGGTACATAACTATCACAGTGATATCGTCGTGATAAACCGTCCTAGCTACTTTAGAGGAAACTGCTGGCCAGCCACTAGGGCCCCTTCCCTTGGGAAATAGTACTATATCACTGTAATGCTGTCCCCATTTATGAGTAGCAGCTTCTATAGCATAAAAAGCAAGCTTCTTTGCAATTCCCTACACCAAAAAAAATAAAAAACAAAAGTTGGCAAACTATCAAACATAATGATCAATAAATCGTAAATCAATCCAGAGATATACCTCTCGTGGATTTTCGCATACAATCTTTGCAGCTTGCTCATTTGTGAGCAACTTCCAAAATCCACTAGTTGCAAGTATTATGAATTCGTCGGTGTCTTTTAACACTCTTGAATGGATCTCAGGATCTGCTGATAGTAAAGGCTCTATAAAAGGTATAGGAACACATTCCCCCGGTGGGGCTTGGAATGAAGCCACCGTAGTAAACGGAGCCCTTTTCATGTATGCATTGCCTATGCATCTGCTGATCTGTTATAGAAATGAAAATATAAGCATACTTTAGAAATAAAGATGCAAGTGCAAACCTTTTAGAACAAATCAAAACAATGCAAAATAATACCTCACTTAACCCCTTAACACGCATTGAACCAAATCTTTTGAGGCAAATACCATCTGCATCATATGGATACCTTATAGCCAGTTCCTCTTGAATATTCAAATTTTCACAATTATGGTCTCTGACCATTTGTTCCACACACAGCCTTTTAGTTGAATTTACACCCTTATGGGAAACAATTATCGCACGAGAACCTCCAACATTTGCGAGATAAATTTTACCTCGCCAAATCATACAAATTAGACAGCTGGAACTGACAACACTCATGTTCAACTGTCCCTCCTGCTCATAACCAATTTGAGCGAATTCGGTAAATTTTGCTTCAGTCTCATAAATAACTTGCCTCAAGATATCATCAGCTACATCATTAACACCCCACACATTTTCAGCTTTATTCTTAACATGCCCTGCAATGATACAGTTAATTAAACATAAAAATTATTAGCACTTTGTTGATATTAACGGTCCTTATTTTTGTATGTTTTGGTCAAATTTCGTCACCAGATTATTATTACTTCACCAGATTTTCTTTTAAGACAGTGCTACACTACACATGACAATACAACACCAACTTTATACAAATATATTTTACATGTCAACTTTATGCAGATATTTTATGTATACTACATGTTAACTCATTCAAAAACATCTATACCCTATCAAACCAGACCAAAAGTACAAAAATATGGTAATGGAAAAATTATTAGCAATTTAGCACCACAAGCACAAGAAAGAATATTTTTCTTGATTTCTTCATTGTTTATAATTCAGAAACTATTTTCATCTCCCCAATCTTGGATATATTATCACTTAATTCCTTTATATTTAAGTTCAATTTTCTTCAACAAACAAGTTAAAAATCATCCAAACAAGAAAGAAATGAATGCGAAATGAAAGACTCACTCAATAGGGTAGGAAACACATGTTTGCTGAGGTACTCTGAAGCTGTGTCGCCTTTGCAACCATCATATAGACCAGCAAACGTTGCATATCTACAAAGCTCCACCTGCGAGCGATCTTCCATATTAATGTTTGCTTGCACCGAAGCTGTGGAAAATTTTCCACAGAAATGTGATTGCAGTTCCTCAGACCATGCTAAAGGATCACTATCTAAAACATCAGCAACATCATCATTCATCATTATTTTCACTTTCTTGAAGACAAGAAAATGTGAGTAGAGAGAAAATATGAAAAGAGAGAGAAAAGAATGAATGAGAAAGCAAGAGGGTGAATGAATGAATGAGCTGTGTTCTTGTGTTGTTGGGAAAAAGAAAAGGGTTCAAGAATGAATGAATTTTGTTTATATAAGAATGGAAATTAACTAACTGGTATATAATTAAAAAATTGTAAAAAACTAACTAACTTAACTAAAAGATATATAACAGAATTTAACTAACTAAAGTAACACACACAATCAACTAACTGATATATAACTGATTCTAAGTTTCTAACTAACAGAGTAAGAAACATAGCTGAAAAGTTCTCTTAAAATTTTAAATTATATAGGATAACATTAATAATAAATAAGTATTGTCCCCTTAGGGGAGGACTTTGTGGGGTTTATTCACAATATAAAATTTCCCTAAATTGGGGGAACTCAAAAATTGCTTTGATAGAGGATTTTGGAGGGAATGGATAAATTCTCCAAATTCAATTATAATACTCTCAGTATTAAAAATAAATTAATCACAAACGTTCATTTATCATTATCTACAAAAACACTCTTTTAAAAAAGGTGAAAATTTTATCTATTTATTCCTCTGCTCTCCTCTCTAATAAGCCCTCCCATCCCCCCCGCCTCCAAACCCTCAAAAAGAGCCTAAAACATAATAACCAATCGAAAAAGTGAACTAAACTACACAAACCATTTTGGCCTGTAACATTTATTGTCCCCAATTATTTTTAAAGCTTAATGCTGCAACAAGAGTTATGAAGCTCGAATACATAGGACAGATGCCATATGATCACATACACAATATTTTTGAACTTAAGGATACAATTACAACAATCACAATTTCATAATATATTTTAACTCATTATAGGATATCAACAAAAACTTCATTGAAAAAAACTCAAAACAAGCATTTGTTTCTATGCAATAGCCAGTTAACAATTCAAAACCATCACTAATAAATATTTTCTAATTAACTGATTCAGTCTTTTCTCCATCATTAGCATCATTCATAAAATAGATGGCCTCTAAATCTGGTTCATCAAGAGGGAACTATGTCAATTCAAGAAGTCCAATACCTTCTTGAATGGATCATGTACTTCTCCAACAATGTACCATAATCTTGTCTCACCCTTTTGATACCACTCATTTTTCCTAAGATATCCATAAGTATCTCGTACGTATTTGATAAAATATTTAAAAAGAATTAAACAACAATTCTAATGCTCAAGAATATACATATATGCATGGATCCACGAAGTATCACTATCTAATACGGATGCATCACCAATTTTGAAGTATCCAGGCTTCACGGAACAAGAGTAAGCGATATGAATTGACAGTTAAAATATAGAAGCAAAATATATTAATGAAAAGGTAAATTGCAACTTAAAGTATGAACCTCACTCTCCTATCTAGCATTTATAACCTGCTTGAAGAATTTCAGCACCGACAACTCTAAGAACAGCTGAAAGTGGAACAATTTTACTCATCAATTTATTATTAATATTTTGTTGAAACTATGGTCACTATCAAGTGTTGACAGAAACTAAAATTTGCTTACCGCAATTTGCTGAAAATAGTTCTTCTCTGTTTTGTTTCATCATCAAGAGTATGTGAAGGTTGCTAATAAAACCGTCAGTTGGTTTCTCTATACTCAAAGAAAACAAATAATCATGTAGTTAAGCGATTTTAATTGTCAAATGAAAATATGGGGTCTTGTTTTCTGATTTGATCAAATCATCCTTAAAATAAGTTTTAAAATACAATTCATCCGATCTTTAGTGAATCGTCAATCCATGACCATATAACAGAAGAGAATCCAAATCTAAGTTATCAGTAAGATTCTTAACTGTTGTAAAAGGCATTTTATTTTCCATAACAAAAATAGAAAGTCACTTGAAGTCTAAGACTTTTTCTGAAGCTATTGCATTTACTTCATTTGAAAAAAATGGATGTGTAAGTTTTTTTAAATTCTTCTTATGTGCTTATTTCTTAATGATAGAGATTTAACATACACTTTCATGTTTCCAGTTTGTACTAATTTGCAAGGGAACAAAGTCAAAAGATTACATTTTAATTGATACTTGAATTGAAAAAGAAACAAAAAAGATAATAATTGAATTAAATCGATAGTGCAATATACGTAAGGCGGGTTTGCTTTCATCTGATCAGGAATTTTCATAGCTTGTAAATTATTCAAGCAGTCAACACAGAGCCTAAAAAATATCATTGATCAAATTCTTGTAAATTATTTGCATAGTTATTTCTGATATATCTAACACTGAACAGCCAGAGCAACACCGAATTTCTGCGACCTCCTTTCCACCACGGAGGAGCTGCCATTTGAAGAGCTCTTTCTTCTCGTTGGTACTGATTTCAGCAGACTTCCCGAGTAGTTACTCATTGAATCTTCCGGAATTCTCGATTATTTCCTCATCAAACTTACATTTTAAAACAGTGTTACGCTGTACATGACAATATAACACTAACGTCTTTATGCAAATATATGTTAACTCATTCAAAAACAACAATACCTATCAGTTTAGACCAAAAGTACAAAACTATTAGCAATTTAGAACCACAGGGATTAATTTTCTTCATTTCTAAGAACATGTCTATCTTAAAAAGTTGGTGTCAACTTCATCGTCAATCACCAATAATTTTGCTCTAATGTATGATCGCCAATAATTTTATCAAAATAATAAACCCTAATTATATTATACAAGCGAAAAGGAGTGCATGTCCATTCGCTTTTCTAGATCTAACGATCTTAATTGTATATACATCAATTTTAGTATATACAATGATCAAATATTTTTGATAAATAATATTAAATGAAGTCTTTTTATATTGTTTAATATCATTTCTTGTAATAAAGAAACTATAAAAAAAAATCATTCCTTGTATTGGAGTTTTTTTTTTTTTTGAGGTTCGGTTCGTTGCAGTGGAGTAGTTCATCTTTTAATGGGATTTTCTTTCATAATAAAAAAAAAATTAATGGGATTTGACCATTTTTTTAATTAATAATTTAAATAATATTATAAAAAAAGATAAAATAGTTTAAATGAATGATAAAATAGAAAGAAAAAGTCAGTCCATACCATGTATCCCCTTTATATACACTACTCTCAAGACGACATTGATATTTCCGTTTTTTTCGTTATAAAAGTAGATAAAATAGTTTAAATGAAGTATAAAATAGGAAGATAAAGCCGGTCAAACTATGTATCTATACCATATGCAAAGAAAACTACCTCTTTCAGCATTTTTGGGTTGAATTTTTCTTTCCGAAAATACCCTCAATTTTCAATACAAACAACACATGTAATAAATAGATAAGAATAAATTTAAATATTAAAATAAAAGTGTAATAAACACAAATGTCCAATTTTTTCCTTTATCATTTAAAAAGTGTAACAAACTAGATTAGTGTATCTATACTTACTTTTTCATTATCCCAATTATACCCTTAAACAATAACTTTTTCTATAATAAAGATTGTTGTTGATGTCATTAAAAAAAAAAATAAGAATTTAGATTATATTTTCTTTTTGTTATATTTGTTTGTTTCATTGAAATAGATAATCATGATTCATTTGATTTGTTATAATTTAAAAGCAAAAAGTATTTATATTTTTAATTTTAATCAAAATTAAAATTTCATGAAAAAGCATCGTTTATAATTTTCAAACGTTAGCGTAATAAAAAGAGCGAAAAAATGACCCTGCTTTTTTATTGCGCTATTATAATGAGATTTAACTTTCTGGTCGTTAAATAAAAGAGATTTAATTTTTTTTTATTAAAGATTTGAATATTATTATTAAATTTTTATAGTGACCCTGTTTTTTTGTTTTAATAATTTTGATTTAAATTTTTAAATATTAATGGAAATTATTCATACATCAATTTATCTTAAAATTATTGTCAAAGCATATAACGAAATTATTTATCAACTCGGCGTATTATGGTTTGTCTGTATGTAAAATAAAAAAAATAGTGATAATTTTTTTTTATTTTAACGATCATTTTCTTATTGATTATATTTATAGTGACATATAATTTGATATAGCTTGTTACACTTTTTTAAGGATAAAGGTACAAAAACTGGACATATACTCATATCGTGTTTGTTACACGATATATTTTGTGTGGTAACAAACAAATATTGTCTAGTGTCGGGTGCCCAATTGTTTGGTCTCTTTATTGCGTTAAAGCGTGTAAATTACAAGTTTGTCTGATCTTTTTATTATGCTAAAATGTGTAAATTATAAACAATATTTTTTTTATTAAATTTTGATTTTGTTTAAAATTATAGGGGTGTATGTTTTTTACCAAAAAAAAAAAAATAGGTTTATATGATTGTGTTTTAAAATTGTAACAAACTATTCTTATCTTGATCGACGACACCAACACTGCAACATATTTTATAACAAAAAAAAAAAAAACAAACAACATAACATACACGCTTTTATATATCGATCCAAAGGATTTGTAAATCCAAACCGATTGAAATTCTGAAAGCTTCAGCGTCTTCCTTCTACCGTGATAAGTGCTGTATATTCCTTCTGGTATGTAATCCTTATAAACATATCTTCATCAAATCATCTCACTTAGCAGTATATCTTAATTTATTTAACAAATAAATATCCTGCAACCCAAATTTCTTTTGTAGGTTCTAGTTGGAATCTTAATTTATTCAATAATTGCTTGTGTGATGTGTATCTGCTTTAGCATCAGTATGAATTAATTAACGTATAGAATATAGTTCTACAACAATTGTTTGTGCTGTGTTTGATTGATTGATTATGCTATTAATTTAAAGTCTTGTGTGTGTGTTCGTTATTGCTTGCAGCTGAAGCAATGAAGAAGTGTAAAAATCTCAAGAGTGAGTTGCCAAATTGTGTTTTGTCGCGCATCTTTTCCAAGTTAACTTTGAAGGATTTGGTGAAAACTAGCACATTGTCCAAGCATTGGCTTCAAGAATGGGGATTAAGAATGGACCTCAATTTCGATCTTCATAACATGTTTGACTATAATACACTTCAAGAGTTACCAGAAGACATTCCACTCTTTCAAAGGCTCCAACCTCAATTTGCCACAAGATTGAATCAATTCATGCTGCATTATCAAGGTGCAGCGATCAATTCAATTCGAGTAAATTTTCCATTGGGGGATGACCATAGTGATGTAATTGATAGATTGATTTCCCAAGGAATCGCTAAAGGTGCCAAACGTATTGAATTGATATTCTCAGATAAAACTAAGGATACTGATTTTGTCAAGGGAATGGATCGATACAAATTTTCTTTTACCCTCTTATCGAACACTAATTCTCTGATGTATTTGCATTTAGCGTACTGTCGTATATTAACACCTATGGACTTCTCTGGATTCAAGAATTTGAGAACTCTTGTGTTGTGTCTAATTGGTGTGAAGCAGGATCTACTTCAGGGTCTGTTTTCCAACTGCGTCCATCTTGAAGACTTCACCCTAGATGATTGTGATATCGTCACTGACTTGAAAATAATCGGTCCAACATTGTGTCATTTGAACATTGTTAACTGTGGGGTTTACCGCCAGCGGAATATAGATATCATTGCATCAAATCTCTTATCCTTTGATTATTCTAGTAAAGATCATGAGGTCCACCCAATGAAGATTAAGACTCATATGTTGTCTAAATTTAGCTTCAGAGGTGGTCAATTTTCTAAACCTATTGGATTTTCTGGATTGAAATATGTGACAATAATTGTGTTTGAAGGACTCTATGAATGTCTCCAAACTCGAGTCTTGCCACAGTTGTTTCAAGAATGTCTCCATCTCAAGGACGTCACCTTGAAGAACTGCCTAATCGATCGTGAAATGGAAATTACCAGTCTAAAATTGCGTCATTTGAAAATAATTGATTGTGGCAATGATGATTTATATCCTTATAAGATAACTATTGATGCATTGAATCTCTCATCCTTTGAATATAGTGGTCATAGGAGGAGGATATTTGATGTTATGGCTCCAAGCTTATTGAAGGTTTTTTGGAATGCAGCTGCAAGAGAGAAAAATAGATATTCCTTAGGTCCAATTCCAATATTACATCAAATTGAGAATCTATCTATGATCACGAGCCATTCTCAGGTGAGCCATACAAAAAGAAACTCATGTTTGTTGTCTCTATTGATTGCCTAGGTTTCTTTTAATTAATTGAGTCTCTTGTTTCTTTTAATTTATTTTTAATTTACTTTAAATATTACATGTGTATACAGATAACAAAATTAAATGAGGTCTTCGGTCAATATCAAAACCTTAGACAATTGGAGTTATTTATCGACGAAGCATATGATCCAAATATGGGATACTTTTCGCTTTTAGATATTTTAATGGCTTCTCAACATCTCCAAAAACTTTCTCTAACGGTGAGTTTTTCGACTCTTTACTTTTAGTTTTTTTTTTAAAATGTTATAACTCTTTATCCCTAAAAAAACTTAATTTCTTTATGAATCATCATTTTCTAAATAGTAATATGTAATAAATTTGATATGTTGAAATTAAAATTGACTTTAATCTTGTCAAACGGATCCTTGATCATAATAAACAACCTCTTATTTCAACTTAAATAATGAATAAGTATTGCATTAGTGTTATATGCATCATCAAATTTTAAAATTTTCATGTGCAATATCATGACTGTTATTTTTCAAATTTCAGGTTAGAAATTCACCTGTGGTTGGCCTTAAAAGAGAGCATGCAGGGTTTTTTCACAAAGATTTGAAATATGTTGAGTTGCATGGTTGTGTATGCACCATAAATGCAATTGAGTTTGCTAGGCACCTATTGAGGAATGTGATTTCGCTTAAGAGAATTACATTTGGCTCTCATGACAAATTTTATATAGGCGCCGAAAGATGGACTAAGGGTTCCAATAGTTATTGGTTTGAACGTAATTTTATTCATGAAAGGCTTAAAGATGAAGTAAAAGGAGAATGTCAGCTTATAATCTTGTAGTCTTAGTTTATTTATAGTGAATTTTGCGTTGTTGTTACAATATACAATTTTGTTGTGTTATTTTATTTGTAATCATAATAAATTTTGAAGGTGTGAAGGTATTGTAAGTTTATTCATTGTACAAAATTATATAATTTAATTTGATATAAATTACAATATTAAATCATCAGGAGCCCCTAATATGGACCTCTATTTTTAAGGTCCATCCATGGTCCTTACTAATTGACCTACTATAGTGGGTAGATTCCGTTCTTTCCCATTTAAACTATACAAATTGAGAGAAAACTTCAAACAAGTAAGATGTTCAGTTGTTGTGCTGGAAACCTCGACCAAGTTAATTCCATAATTCATAACAACTACCATGGAATCAAAAAATGAATTAATCATCCAATTCGCAACCCACTTTTTATTACTACAACGTCAATTTCCCCATTCATAGGTTGACGAGACATAGCAACAACAACAAACAATGAATCACAGTTTGGAAACACAATGATGACAAAAGTATTTGTAGGAGATCTTGCCTCCGAAAGGTTTAATCTGATAAACTATCTACTTCCAGTTTCATTAAAGCCACCAACTTCTATTTGCTTCAAGTCATTGCAATTTGCATTCCCCCAAATCATTCCTAATTACCAAGGAAAAAGTGTTCGTTGGAAACAAGATCGCCAACTTCAAAGACAATCAAGATCTTGTCCCACCACTGCTACTCATAAAGATTTACATGAAAGGAATGGAGTGAAGAATTAGGTGTACGGTGTGAAATGAAGTGATGGAATGATGATATAGAGGCAAAATATGAAAAAATTTAAATTGGAAAGGAATAAAATATACCTGCTATAGCCGGTCAATTATTAAAGATCATGAGTGGACTCTAAAAAATGAGGTCCATATTAGGGGCCTCATAACTCATCCTTTCAACTTATAATAATACTTTAACAAAGAAGTTATTAGAAGTTGTCAACTGAGTTACATTTATCAGACTCAAATGTAGAAGTTATTTGCCTAAAGAATGTTTGTTGAGCTTTTCCTTGTCAACTCGACGCAAGTGTAACATTTGAAGATACGAAAGGGTGGCTTTTAGATTCCGCATGTCTAGAGAAAAGGCAACATGGAAACAAACAGACTATTAGTATCCTCGGTAAAATGAATATCAAGTCATACACTCTGAAACTTGTTTCATCAAGAGTATATGAAGGTTGCTTATAAAACCGCAGGTTCATTTCTCACTACAACATATATGAGATTTAGTAACACTTGAAAATTGTAACTAAATCAAAAACAGATGTTACTATTTAGATCTTGTAACATTTGATAAATGTTAGGTAAAGCCCGTGTTAGTAAATGGTTTTAGTAACCCTTAAGAGTCTTATTAGTAACAATTAAAAATGTAACTATTTTGGTAGCTAATTCGTAGCCAATCCCTAGCAAACAAATTTAAGAAGCAATTTTATCTGGTTCCCGGCAAAAATGTTAATTCGTCGCCAATCCCTAGCCGATCTTAATTGTCAAATGAAAACCTGGTGACTTGTTTTCTGATTTGATCAAATCATCCTTAAAATAAGTTGTAAAATACAATTCATTCAATCTTTAGTGAATCGTCAATCAATGACCATATAACATAAGAGAATCCAAATCCTAAGTTGCGGTGCCCCTTGTTATTAGTAAGATTCTTAACTGTTGTAGAAGGCATTTTATTTTCCATAAGAAAAATAGCAAGTCACTTGAAGTCTTAGACTTTTTCTGAAGCTATTGCATTTATTTCATTTTAATAAGAAAATGGATCTAAATTTTTCTAATTCCTTTGTATTTGCTTGCAAGGAAGACATGACAATCTTCAGCTCCAAAATCACTTGAATACAACTCCACTTAACCTTATGTGGTTATTGCTTAATGATAGAGATTTAATGTACACTTTCATGTTTCCAGTTTGTACTAATTTGTAAAGCAACAAAGTCAAAAGACTACATTTTAATTGATACTTGAATTCAAAAAGAAAGAAAAACATAATCATTGAATTAAATCGATAGTGCAATATACGTAAGGCGGGTTTGCTTTCATCTGATCAGGAATTTGCATAGCTTGTAAATTATTCAAGCAGTCAACACAGAGCCTAAAAAATATCATTGATCAAATTCTTGTAAATTATTTGCATAGTTATTTCTGATATATCTAACACTGAACAACCAGAGCAACACCGACTTTCTGCGACCTCCTTTCCACCACGGAGGAGCTGCCATTTGAAGAGCTCTTTCTTCTCGTTGGTACTGATTTCGGCAGACTTCCCGAGTAGTTACTCATTGAATCTTCCGGAATTCTTAATCATTTCCTCATCAAACTTCCATTTTAAAACAGTGTTACGCTATACATGACGATATAACACTAACGTCTTTGTGCAAATATATGCTAACTCATTCAAAAACAACAATACCTATCAGTTTAGACCAAAAGTATAAAACTATGGTAATGTAAAAATTATTAGCAAATTAAAACCACAAGCACAAGAAATAATTTTCTTCATTTCTAAGAACGTGTCTATCTTAAAAAGTTGGTGTCAACTTCATTGTCGATCACCCCGGAAAAACTTTTGCTCTAATGTATGACCTCCAATAATTTAATCAAAATAATAAACCCTAATTATATTATACAAGCGAAAAAAACATGCACGTTCATTCGCTTTTCTAGATCTAACGAAACGATCTTAATTGTATATATACATCAATTTTAGTATATACAATGCATAATATATGCAAGGTCTGGGGTTCAAACCCTGACTACCACAAAAAAAAAACACTTTTTAATGGGATTTTCTTTTCTTTTTTAAAAAATAAATCTTTTAATGGGATTTGACTATTTTTTAATTAATAATTTAAATAATATTATAAAAAAAGATAAAATAGTTTAAATGAATGATAAAATAGAAAGAAAAAGTCAGTTCAGGCTATGTATCCCCTTTATACACACTATTGTCAAGACGAACAATGATATTCCCGTTTTTTCGTTATTTATTGCACTTACGTGTCTGTCTTTTGGTTTTTCTTTTGCGCTCAACTATATGTTTATTTTATCGAATTTGAATATAATTTTTAAAAATATACTAAAAACAAATAAAGACTTAAGTTATTATATCCTCCCTATTACTGTGGAATTATTCCTATTATAATAAGATTTAACTTGTTTTTGAATTAAAGATTTAAATAATATTATAAAAAAAATTAAAATTGTAATTACAATAATAGTCTAAAAGAAGAGTTTAATTGGAAGGAGAATACTACATCAAAATCACCCACACACACCCACCCACACACACCCACCCACACACACACATATAAAATAGATTAGCGTCTCGTATCCGTCTGTCTGATTTTTATATTTAAGTATAAATTAATTTCTCGTGTCCGTTTGTCCCCTTTTTTAATACGTTAAAGAAAGTAAATTATGAGCTTGTGTTAGAAATTAAATCAAGCAAAATCTAGAAGACTTGAGAAGTATGATGCACCGCCTATGCCTATGTTTTCATTATCACTACCTTTTGCGATTTACTTAATGAATAAGGCTATTTACTTAGCTGATAAGATGCTTAGTCCTTAAGCATTAAGAGTAGAAATATCTAAGTATATGTAAAGATGAAACTCAAGGTTATCGATTCAAAGGATTTGTAAATCCTTATAACAACCGACTGAAACTCTGAAAGATTCAGTGTCTTCTACAGTGATAAGTGATGTATATTACTTCTGGTATGTAATCCTTATAAACATCATATTGTATTCGAGTTTTGTAATCTTTTTCAAATCATCTCACTTAGCAGTATATTTAACATATAAATCCTGCAACCCAATTTTCTTTTGTAGGTTTTAGTTGGAATCTTAATTTATTCAATAATTGCTTGTGTGTTGTGTATCTGCTTTAGCATCATGATGAATTAATTAACATAGTATATAGTTCTATCACAATTGTTTTGTTTGTATTTGTCTCAAATATAGGTCTGTTTGATTGATTGATTGATTATGCTATTTATTCATAGTCTTGTGTGTGTTCATTATTGCTTGCAGCAGGAGCAATGGAGAATTGTAAAGATCTCAAGAGTGAGTTGCCAAATTGTGTTTTGTCGCATATATTTTCCAAGTTAACTTTGAAGGATTTGGTGAAAACTAGCACATTGTCCAAACACTGGCTTCACGAATGGGGATTAAGAATGGACCTCAATTTTGATTTCCATAATATGTTTGAATGTAATAATACACTTCAAGAGTTACCAAAAGACATTCCACTCTTTCAAAGGCTCCAACCTCAATTTGCCACAAGATTGAATCAATTCATGCTGCATTATCAAGGTGCAGCGATCAATTCAATTCGAGTAAATTTTCCATTAGGGGATGAACATAGTGATGTAATTGATAGATTGATTTCCCAAGGAATTGCTAAAGGTGCCAAATGTATTGAATTGATATTCTCAGATAAAACTAAGGATACTGATTTTGTTAAGGAAGAGGATCGATACGAATTTTCTTTTACCCTCTTATCTAACACTAATTCTCTGATGTATCTGCACTTAGCTTACTGTTGCATATTAACACCTATGGACTTCTCTGGATTGAAGAATTTGAGAACTCTTGTGTTGTGTCTAATTGATGCGAATCATGATCTGATTCAAGGTCTGTTTTCCAACTGCGTCCATCTTGAAGACTTCACCCTTGATGCCTGTACTATTTTCACTGACTTGAAAATATTCGGTCGAACATTGTTTCATTTGAACATTGTTAAGTGTTTTAAACGCGGCCTGCCGAATATAGATATCATCAAGGCTCCTATGTTGTCTAAATTTTGCTTCAGAGGTCGCAATATTTCCGAACGTATTGGATTTTCTGGATTGAAAAATGTTACAACAATTGTGTTGGATGGACTCTATGAATGTCTCCCAACTTTTGTCTTACCTCCGTTGTTTAAAGAATGTATCCAACTCGAGGACCTCACCTTGATGAACTCCCCGATCAATCGTGAAATGGAAATTACTAGTCGAAAATTGCGTCATTTGAAAATAATTGATTGTTGCCATGGAGGACATCCTTACAAGATAACTATTGATGCATTGAATCTCTCATCCTTTGAATATAGTATTAGTGGTCAAAGGAGGAAGATATTTGATGTTAATGCTCCAAGCTTATTGAAGGTTTTTTGGAATGTAGCTGTAAAGAAAAGTGGTAATTCCTTGGGTCCAATTCCAATATTAGATCAGATTGAGAATCTATCAATGATCACGAGCCATTCACAGGTGAGCCATTCAAAACTCATATTTGTACCATTGTAAATAAATCTGCCTAGGGTTCTTTTAATTAATTGAGTCACTTGTTACTTTTAATTTACTTTAAATATTACCTTTGTATACAGATAGCAAAATCAAGGGAGGTTTTCGGTCAATTTCGAAATCTTAGACAATTGGAATTATTTATCCAGGATGCATATAATCCAAATATGGGACACTCTTCGCTTTTAGATATTTTAATGGCATCTCCATATCTCCAAAAGCTCTCTCTCACAGTGAGTTATTCAACTCTTTAGTTTTAGTTTTTTTTTTTTGTTTTGAAAATGTTATAACTTAACTTTTTTTATGAATCATTGTTTTCGAAATGTTATATGTAAATCAATTTGATTTGATGAGATTAAAATAGACTTTAATCCAGAAGTTTTGTTTTCCTTATTAATGTTTGCAATGTATGTTAGAGTAGACAAGACAACAGATTTTTTTTTTTTATAAGTAGATGTTAGTTGGTTAGAATAGAATATTGTTAGAGGACATGGGGAAATGTTAGTCGTCAGGGATTGAACTATGGACATCCGTCTTAAACTCCTTTAGGCTTTGTTTGGTTGGTGAATGAAAGTGATAGGAAAGAAAGAGAAAGGAAAGATTGTGTAAGGAATGAAAGAGAGTAGAAAGTGATATGATTGTTGGTTGTTTGGTAGAAGAGAAAGTAGAACAGAAAGTAAGAGGAAAGATAGATCTATTTTATTAATTGACATAAATACCCTTGTATAGAAATAGTAATACATATATATTATACCACATGCCAAAAAAATAAGATAAGAGAAAGATGAATATTAACATGTGTATTGTTGTCACAACATTATATACTATCTTTTGTGGACATTATATATTGTTTATTTCATAAAAAAGAATGTGTTACATACTGTTAATATTATATTAAATAGGGTTATTTTTGTCTTTTTCAGCAAAACATTGCCTCACCTCTTGTTTCCGTCCAATCCAGCTAAGAAAGGATTTTTGTGTGGGTCCCACCTGAATCTTTCTTTCCTTTCTTATTTGTAGGGGTTCCAAACAATGGAAGTAGATCTTTCAAACAATGGAAAGTAGATCTTTCCACTAACTTTCTTTCCTTCTTCTAATCTTTCCACTAAATCAGTGTCCCAACCCTTTACTACTAAGCTACATCTTCAGGGACACAAGCTAGAAGATTGAAATTGAAATGTTTGATAAAACTAATTGTTGAATTAACTGATAAATTTGAATAAAAGAATATTTTAATTTATATTTAACTTTCTTCAACTAAAATAATGAACATAAAAATGAGGGGAAATATATCAAACACTAGAATCATTTGTTGTAAGCTCAAATGCTACTTAAAGGAGTAAATGAAAAATATTTTAAGTTCATGAGAGAAGAATGATATTGAACAGTTTTACTTAGTCATATGAGTTTATACAATATACATATGTTTTAATCTTGTCAAACTGACCCTTGATCATAATAAACAACCTCTTATTTCAACTAAAATAATGAATAAGTATTGCATTAGTGTTATATGCATGATCAAATTTTAAAATTTTCATATGTAATATCATGATTGTTATATTTCAATTTTCAGGTTAGAAATTCACCTGTGGTTGGCCTTAAAAAAGAACATGCAGGGTTTATTCACAAAGAATTGAAATATGTTGAGTTGCATGGTTATGTATGCACCATAAATGCAGTTGAGTCTGCTAGGCACCTATTGAGGAATGTGAATTCGCTTAAGAAAATTACTTTCGGCTCTTTTGACAAATTCTATATGGGCGCCGGAAGATGGACAACGGGCCCCAATAATTATTGGTTTGAACGTGATTTTATTCATGAAAGGCTTAAAGATGAAGTAAAAGGACAATGTCAGCTTATAATCCTGTAGTCTTAATTTATTTATAGTGAATTTGGATTGTTGCTACAACAAATAATTTTGTTCTGTTATTTTATTTGTAATCATAATAAATTTTGAAGGTGTGAAGGTGTTGTTAGTTTATTCATTATACAAACATTGTATTATTTACTTTGATGAGAATTACAATATTATATCATCCTTTCAGCTTAAGATAATACTTTATTGAATAATATGGTGCGGATTGAAGTATCGAGTTAGGGAGTTTCAACTCGTGGATTTTAAACAAAAAGTCAAATAGCATAATGACTAGATTCATATACCTTCGTACGTGGCACTCTTTACAATTATAAAGAGTGGATTGGTGTGAACAATTTTAGCTGCTTGCTCATTGATCAACAATTTAAAAAGTCCACCAGATCCAAATATAATGAATTTATGAGTGTATTTTAAGACTCTTGAGTATATCGCGGGTTCTGCTGATAGCAAAGGCCAGGTAAAATCATAAGGCGCAAGTTCCGACTGTGGGACTTGGAAGGATGGGCTTAAAGTGGATGGTTCCCGCTTCAAACATGCATTTACATCTGCTTACCTTACTTATGCCTCCAACATTAGCATTGTGATCTCTGACCAACTGCCAAACATGGAAAATTGGTATTGGTTAATGTAAAAATTGTACCGGCGGAAAATTGTTTTCACTCCCTAATTCTGTTGTCATCCATATTCCTCGCACAACATACACAAGAACTTCTAGTAAGCTTAATTTCTTGGTTTCTATATGTTTTTAATTAAGAAAACATTTCCCATCTCATAAATTCTATGATATATATCTCCTAACTTCTTGAAAGAATTTATCAAAGTTCGGTGCAAACTAGTATATGCTGATTTTCTCGCTGCTGCAACAGATGGGCATCCAAATATCAAGACAAAACAAAATTATCCTACTCATAAGCATGCAGACAAGATATTCATAAAAAGAATACTCACTACGTAGAACTGAGAAGAGGTTATTACCTCAAGAAGTTGGAAGCGACGACACCATTTTGGCCATCGTAAATTCCAACAAAGAGTGCTTTATGGCCAACATCAAGTTGGCTGCGATCCTCCATAACACCATTCGACTGAACCACAGCCATTGAGAATTCGCCCGACTGATGCTCTTCGATGTCCCTTGACCACCCTAAAGGATCATCATCAAATTCATTAATTTCAGCGGAGTTTTTGCTTGTGCAAAGACAAATTAAATTTCGAAGCCACTGAAACATGATCTTGTGTTCTTGGGGAAACTCAAACTAGGTATGATCTCAAGAATACCTCTAGCTAGAAGAAGAAAATGTGAGAATAAGTGATGAGTGTGTGGAAGAATGAATAGTAATGAAAATCAACTAACTAAACTAACTGGAAACAGAAAAATGGCAAGAATATATCTAACTAAACTAACAGGCATGTGACTGAATTTAACTAACTAAAGTAACAGATATATAATATAACTGAATTTAACTAACTACATTGTAAAAGGAAGATTTTTAAATTAATGAGGTTATCGGTTTTCCCTAAATTTGTTTCTGATAGCCGCAGGTCATATGGACGGATGCCACAACAGTAGCCGGTAGCCTATGGTGAAGCGCGTTATGGCCATATGGATTGTTTCAACTATAAGTGTTAAACTATTCAAGCATACTCACTATGTGATGTCCAATATTCAATCATCAAAATATGAATATTCCAAGACCCGTCAAGATAATATAGAACCAATATTTGATAAATCAATAAAAGACCAATATAGTTGCTTACAATAACAAAATAACAAAGCATAGAAATAATATAGCACGGAATAGATGTTCGACTAAACATAACATCTCAAACTACTCTTGAGTTCTTTCTTTCAAATGAAACTAAACACAATTTTTTCATCATGAATCAACTCAAAGCAACAAGTGTCTCCAATCTTTGATTTAAAATCTTTCTCCAACTTCATACGATCTGTTGCCTCTACGATAATACATAAGTTTTATTGATCATAATGTTTCGTCCACTTTCAACTTCCTAAATTTTCCACGACATTTTATATGTCTACTCAAAAAACTCATCTGGCATAAACTGCAAATACAAACAAAAATATCATTTACTATATGTGTGGTTCTATAACATCTCTATTTATATCTATATCTATATATCTACATAGTTTATAGTTACCACATTTTATGTAAGTAATTAATCATACCGCGTACAAGGAATTCACAAAAACTCATCCGTGTTATGTTTCAACACATTAGAACCTCCTGAATTTGTAGAAGGGGTCCCTTTTTTATAACCTAGTCGGTGATAAAAAGAATTAAGAAGTTGGTGAAAATTTGGTCCTATTTTAATTAGAGCTCTTTATTTTCCAATCAATAATTTAAAAAATATTTTAAAAGAAGATAAAATAGTTTAAATGAAGTATAAAATATGAAGAAAAAGTCAGTCCAAACTATGTGTCCCCATAATATATATACTCATTACCCCGTTTTGTCTTTTAAGGAAGGGCAGAAGGAATGTTTTTCTTAGGAAACTTTGATTAATATTAATTCCCCGGCCCCTGCATAAATTATACAATGTCCCTACCAACTGAGCTAAGTTCACGAGGACGCTTTGATTAAAATTATATGAATAGATATTTGTGACTTTTAAATAGTAACAAATCATATTTATCTTTTATGAATAATATAACAAATCTAACAAAAAAATCTTTTTTTTCTTCAATAAAACCAACAATATAGCATTCATAAAAGTAAATTTGTTTAAGGATATAACTGAAATAATAAAAAATTCAGCTCGTAAAAATCATGTATTTTTTTATATATTGTTATAGATTATAGATATAACAAATATAATAAAAATTCTTATCTTTTTCATTAACACCAACAATATAGCATATTCTTAAAAGCAATTTTGTTCGAGGGTATAACATGAATAATAAAAATTCTTGCCCATAAAAATTATGTATTCCTTTTATATATTGTTATAGAAGACTAGTGTCAAGACAGACATTGACGTGTCCGTTTTTTCCGTTTTTCTGTTGCACTTACGTGTCTATCTTTTCATTTCTCTTTTGTGCTTAAGTGTATGTTTATTCTATATTGATCATTTTCTTATTGATTATATTTATAGCGATCATTTTCTTATTGATTATATTTATAGTGACATATACTTGATATAGTTTGTTACATTTTTTTAAGGATAAAGGAACAAAAATTGAACATATATTCATATTGTGTTTGTTACACGATGTATGTTGTGTGGTAACAAAAAAAAATTGTGTTTGTTACATTTTTCTTAATATTTGAATTAACTCTCATCTATTATCTTTTTTTAAATGGTTTTGAAAAAAATCGGACACATACAATTTGTTACATTACATTTTGTTTTAATATTTGAATTTACTCTTGTCTACTTGTTATATGCGCTATTTGCATTAAAAGTTGAGGGTAATTTTGAAAGGAGAAAAAACCAGATCAAAAGAGCTAAAATAGGTTATTTTCTTTATATATAGTATAGAAGTGTAGACTAGTGTCGGGTGCCCGTTTGTTTGGTCTCTTTATTGCGTTAAAGCGTGTAAATTACGAGTTTGTCCGATCTTTTTATTATGCTAAAATGTGTAAACTACGAACAATATTTTTTTACTCCCTCCGTTCCTTTTTAAGCATCTTTTTAGAAAATTAACACCAAAATAGCGATGTGTATTTTTGCACATTTTCTTCCTATTATACCCTCATTTTAATCCACCAATAAATTCCTATTTTTTTGCACACACTTTATCTTTCCAATAAATTTAATATGTTATTTTTCTCTCATAACAAACAATTGTCAGTTATTATCTTTTTCTCCAACAAATTTCTATTTTTTTGCGCGCTCTCGCTCCTTCTCATAACAAACAATTGTCAATTTTTAATGCTTCAAAGTTAACTTTCTTCCAACTCCTTTAATCAAAGTTAAGGCTTCAACTATGGCTTCAACCAGTGCTAGAGTCACACAGTCACACTTAAAATTTTTAACAATTGCTACTCATATTATTTATAGAATTTTAATTCTTCTTGGAACCATTGTTTGGAAAAAAGTTTTGTTTAAATTTGAAGTTAACAAGAAACAAACTTTGTTTAAAACAAACAAACAAACAAACTCTGTTTAAAAATAAAACAAACTTTAGTTTTCCAAATAGATAACATTACTTAGTTTTATTGAAAAAGATAAAAGTAAATGACAAAGGGTATAATTGACAAATCGTACCCTTAAAATACCAAAAATACAGTTAAATAGGAACAAAAAGTTCACCCTAAAAAGACACTTAAAAAAGGAACGGAGGGAGTAATAAATTTTGATTTTGTTTAAAATTATAGTTGTGTATGTTTTTACACACAAAAAAAATAAGTTTATATGCTTATGCTTTAAAATTGTAACAAGCTATTCTTATCTTTATCAACGACACCTGCAATATAACATGTTTTATCAAAAAAAAAAAAAACAATATAACATCCTTAAAAACGCTTATATATATATATATATATATATATATATATATATATATATATATATCGATTCAAAGGATTTGTAAATCCAAACCGATTGAAACTCTGAAAGATTCAGTGTCTTCTACAGTGATAAGTGCTGTATATTCCTTCTGGTGTGTAATCCTTATAAACATATCTTTATCAAATCATCTCACTTAGCAGTATAATAAATATCCTGCAACCCAAATTTCTTTTGTAGGTTCTAGTTGGAATCTTAATTTATTAAATAATTGCTTGTGTGTTGTGTATCTGCTTTAGCATCAGTATGAATTAATTAACGTAGTATATAGTTCTACAACAATTGTTTGTATTGTGTTTGTTTGATTGATTATGCTATTTATTCAAAGTCTTGTGTATGTGTTCGTTATTGCTTGCAGCTGAAGCAATGAAGAAGTGTAAAAATGTCAAGAGTGAGTTGCCAAATTGTGTTTTGTCGCGCATCTTTTCCAAGTTAACTTTGAAGGATTTGGTAAAAACTAGCTCATTATCGAAACATTGGCTTCACGAATGGGGATTAAGGATGGACCTCAATTTTGATCTTCATAACATGTTTGACTATAATACACTTCAAGAGTTACCTAAAGACCTTCCACTCTTTGAAAGGCTCCAACCTCAATTTGCCACAAGATTGGATCAATTCATGCAGCATTATCAAGGTGCAGCGATCAATTCAATTCGAGTAAATTTTCCATTGGGGGATGAACATAGTGATGTGATTGATAGATTGATTTCCCAAGGAATTGCTAAAGGTGCCAAACGTATTGAATTGATATTCTCAGATAAAACTAAGGGAATGGATCGATACAAATTTTCTTTTACCCTCGTATCTAACACTAATTCTCTGATGTATTTGCACTTAGCGTACTGTCGTATATTAACACCTATGGACTTCTCTGGATTGAAAAATTTGAAAACTCTTGTGTTGTGTCTAATTGGTGTGAAGCAGGATCTACTTCAGGGTCTGTTTTCCAACTGCATCCATCTTGAAGACTTCACCCTTGATGACTGTAATATCATCACTGACTTGAAAATAATCGGTCCAACATTGTTTCATTTGAACATTGTTAACTGTGGGGTTTACGGCCAGCGGAATATAGATATCATTGCATCAAATCTCTTATCCTTTGAATATTCTAGTAAATATCATGATGTACACCCAATAAAGATTAAGACTCATATGTTGTCTCAATTTAGCTTCAGAGGGAGTCAAATTTCTAAACCTATTGGATTTTCTGGATTGAAAAATGTGACAACAATTGTGTTGGATGGACTCCGTGAATGTCTCCAAACCCGAGTCTTGCCACAGTTGTTTCAAGAATGTCTCCATCTCGAGGATGTCACCTTGAAGAACTGTCTGATCGATCGTGAAATGGAAATTACCAGTCTAAGATTGCGTCATTTGAAAATAATTGATTGTGGCAATGATGATTTATATCCTTATAAGATAACTATTGATGCATTGAATCTCTCATCCTTTGAATATAGTGGTCATAGGAGGAGGATATTTGATGTTATGGCTCCAAGCTTATTGAAGATTTTTTGGAATGCAGCTTTAAGAGATAAAAATAGATATTCCTTAGGTCCAATTCCAATATTAGATCAGATTGAGAATCTATCAATGATCACGAGCCATTCACAGGTGAGCCATTCAAAACTCATATTTGTACCATTGTAAATAAATCTGCCTAGGGTTCTTTTAATTAATTGAGTCACTTGTTGCTTTTAATTTATTTTTAATTTACTTTAAATATTACCTGTGTATACAGATAGCAAAATTAAAGGAGGTCTTGGGTCAATTTCGAAATCTTAGACAATTGGAATTATTTATCGACGAAGCTTATGATCCAAATATGGGATACTTTTCGCTTTTAGATATTTTAATGGCTTCTCGACATCTCCAAAAGCTTTCTGTAACGGTGAGTTATTGGACTCTTTATTTTTAGGTTGTTGATTTTTATTTTAACATGTTATAACTTAACTTTTTTATGAATCATCGTTTTAGAAATAGTTATATGTAAATCAATTTGATTTGATGAAATTAAAATTGACTTTGATCTAGAAGTTTTACTCTTTTTTATTCAATGTTTGCACTGTGTTTTATAGCTCTAGTTGACAAGCTAAACGTTTTTTTTACGCAGATGTTAGGCTGTTAGAATATTTTTAAAGGAGAGAGGGAAATGTTAGTTGTAAGGGATTGAACTTTGGACATCCGTCTTAAACTCCCTCAATGTCCCAACCCTTTACCGCTGAGCTACACCTTCAGTGACACAAGTTAGAAGAATGAATTGAAATGTTTGATAAAATTAGTTGTTGAATTAAAAAGGTTATAGACGTCCTAAAAATAATGAACATATAAATGAGGGAAGATATATCAAACATTAGAATCATTAGTTCTAAGCTCAAATGCTACTTAAAGAAGTAAATAAAAAATATTTTAAGTTCATGAGAGAAGAATGCTATTGAACAGTTTTACTTAGCATAATAAACCTCTGTATTGCATTAGTGTTATATGCCTGATCAAATTTTAAAATTTTCATGTGTAATATCATGATTGTTATTTTTCAATTTTCAGGTTAGAAATTCACCTGTGGTTGGCCTTAAAAAAGAACATGCAGGGTTTATTCACAAAGAATTGAAATATGTTGAGTTGCATGGTTGTGTATGCACCATAAATGCAGTTGAGTTTGCTAGGCACCTATTGAGGAATGTGAATTCGCTTAAGAAAATTACTTTCGGCTCTCTTGACAAATTCTATATGGGCGCCGGAAGATGGACTACGGGATCCAATAATTATTGGTTTGAACGTGATTTTATTCATGAAATGCTAAAAGATGAAGTAAAAGGAGAATGCCAGCTTATAATCATGTAGTCATATAACTTTGTTCTGTTATTTTATTTGTAATCATAATAAGAATCTCTTTTGGAAGTGAGTGATAATTAAAGTCAAGAAAGTCTATTACGAGAATATAATTATGATTTTTATTATGATTATTGATAGGGTTGGCCTTAGGGTCAAGTTATCTAGTTCAGATGATTAACAGAAACATTTATAGACTTTCATTTGGAACACTTAAGGCATAATATTATGATAGAAATCTAGTAATTGGCATAGTCTTTGTAACAGTTACAATAGAACCGAGTAAATGAACAAAAACTATCGTATCTCATTAAGGCAGACTGATTGTCGAAGAGTAATCTACAAACTGATTGTCGAAGAGTGTCATATCATAGCCTCTATAGAACACTATCACCCTTAAGCATAATTATTCTTCTTTGTCTCACCACATCCATCATCAAACTCACTGAAAACGGACTGAAATTTGAACTCAGAATAGTTGATATAGCTCTTGCTTTTTGCATTGAGATCCGCATCCATACTCCTATGCAGATACACAACAATCACGGCGATATCGTCGTAATAAACCGACCTAGTTACTTTAGAAGAAACAGATGGCCAACCACTAGGCCCAAGTCCTTTGGGAAATTTTATTATATCACGGTAATGTTGTCCCCATTCATGAGTAGCAGCTTCTATAGCATAAAATGCAAGCCTCTTTGCAATTCCCTGCACAAAAAAAATAATAAAAAATTAGCAAACTAGAAAAGATAGTGATAAAGAAATAACAAATCAAGCCATAAATATACCTCACGTGGATTTTCGAGTACAATCTTTGCAGCTTGCTCGTTTGTTAGCAACTTCCACAATCCACTAGTTCCGAATATAATGAATTCATCAGTCTCTTCTAACACTCTTGAATGGATCTCAGGTTCTGCTGATAGTAATGGCTCAATGAAAAGGGAAGGCACACATTCCCCTGGTGGGGCTTGGAATGAAGTCAGTGTAGTAAACGGTGCCTTTTTCATATATGCATTTCCAATGCATCTACTTGTCTGTTATAAAATTGGAAATATAAGTGTACTTCAGAAATAAAGAAGCCACCGTGTAGAATAAATCAAAACAAAGCATAACAATACCTCACTAAGGCCTTTAACACGCATTGATCCAAATCTCTTGATGCAAATATCATCTGCATCATATCTATACTTTTCAGCCAGTTCTTCCTGAACATGAAAATTTGCACAATGGTGGTCTCTGACAATTTGCTCAACATGCAGCCTTTTAGTTGAGTTGACTCCCTTATGGGAAACAATAATAGCGCGGGAGCCTCCAACATTTGCAACATAGACTCTCCCTCTCCATAATATACAAATTAAACACCCGGAGCTGACGACACTCATGTCCAACTGTCCATCCTCATAACCATCTTTTGCGAATTCGATGAACTTCGCCTCAATTTCAGAAATGACTTCCCTCAAGATCTCCTCAGCTACACCATTAACACCCTCCCACACATCATTATATCTACTCTTAATATATCCTGTATAACAATTCATTTCTGAATCAAACTCTATATACAAAATATCATAACAGAACACATATAAGGAATTAATTAAAGGTAAAGATTATTAACACTTTGTTAATACTAAAATTCATTATCATTTGATGTTTTAGTCAAATTTCCTCACCAGATGATTTGCTCACCAAATTTCCATTTTAAAATAGTGTGCTACACTACACACGTCATATATTTTATGTATGTTATTTTTAATTCAGTCATTCAAAAATGTCTATGCTACTATCAGGTAAAGGTCTTCAAAGAATTAGGTAAAGGTCTCAAAACAAGAACTAAAAGAAAGCAATTTTCATAAACGAATGCAGTACCAGTGTATTAATTAAAATAAACTTACTCAAAAGAGTGGTGAATGCATTGTTGCGGAGATAGTCAGCAGCCACCTCGCCTTTACAACCATCGTACAGCCCCACAAATGTGGCATATTTGCAGACATCCACCTGTGACCGGTCTTCCATGTTTAAGTTAGCTTGAAGTGAAGCTGTAGAGAATTCCCCCAAAAAGTGTTTTTCTAATTCTTCAGACCATGCTAGAGGATCTTCATCGAAAACATTACAGGGATCTTCGTTCATCATTTCTTTTGCTTTTCACTTCTTGAAGATATAAACTGTATGTCAGAGAGAAAAGACTGAAGGAGAGAGGAAAAAGAAATGGAAAAAAAAAAATGAATATGGTTGAATGAATGAATTGATATTGAATACAGCTGGTATGTTTTTTTTCACTTCTTGAAGACAAGAAAATGTGAATAGAGATGAATAGATTGAAGAAGAAAGGAAGAGGGTGAATGAGTGGTTTTTTTCACTTCTTGAAGACAAGAAAATGTGAATAGAGATGAATAGACTGAAGAAGAAAGGAAGAGGGTGAGTGAGTGGTGAGTGTGTGGAAATAAAAACTAAAAGTGTTAATGAATGAATATTGAATACTAGGGTATTTATATGCCAACTGAAAATCACTAACTGGTAACAGATACATAACTGAATAACTAACTTAGTTGTTAAGCCTTGAAATACATTACAGCATCCCTACTCATTCCCACCTTTGTTTTTTAAAGGGAAAACCCAAGTCCTATTTTAACCCAAAAAAAATGGTATAGGGAACTGTAAATTTTCTAGCTGTATGAAATGCCTTTTTTTTCCTCTAAATCTTGTTAGCTGCAAACTGTATCATATACAATTAACTAAAGAAGACCGTATAAGCCAAAACCAAAAGGGCATATAAATAACGAAAATGCAACATAAGCAAGAGGGAAATTCCGAGCACATAATTAAGGGAGCCATGGAAAGGTGACTGAAACACCAGAAACGGCGACTACCCGAGTACTGATGTAGAGCCGCCTCTGTGGCCACTGTAAATTTTAGAATAAATTTTCAAAATATAGTCTCTAAATTATAGTTCCCTTTTTTTATTTGATTCACAGATACCATAAAAATAATAAACATTTCTTAAAGTAATAAAAGTTCATTCATTAATCCATGTTAGGATGAAGAAATTAATGAAATATATTTCACATATACTTTTGAGATTATTGAAATCATTTTTCATATATTTGGAGAACCGTTGATTATTTTCATATACTTTGCTCCATCCCATTTGGTCTACCAGACTATCGATGTTCCAGCCCCACAGCCAAATAGAACCAAGATAGCCCAATCTAGGACATAGAAAACCTTTTTCTGATGATAAACAGCAACAAAACTGTCATCTGAAAAAACTTTGATCATCTAACAGAAAACTTTCTTCAATATCTAAAGGCATGGTTTCAACAGAAGCACCGTCAGCTTTGCCATCTTGCACATCTGTTTCTCAATTTTCTGTTCTGCCATAGACATGATACTTTAAAGCCACTACAACAAGATATTGATTTGACAGAAACAGTATGTTCACCTTTGATTGAACAGCAAAGTAGAATGCGAGTAAATGTTAAGTGCGGGGAGATATATGGAAGAATGAATGCGTATGTTCATTTATTTATGTATAATGTATGTATGCAATAAGTATGCTATTAATTGATCAGGACACTTTTTCACCATTGATTCAGAAACGAGGTATAATTATAAAAATGGTGCATATAAATTATCAACATAAAAGAGGTTGAACGATGTGCATGTTACAGTTTGAACTCCATTTTCCAAAGTTCGGCAGAGCTCCCAAAGTTTATTTCTTATATGCAGACAGATCTAGACACAATATTCCTTGTCTCACAACTGCGTAAATGAACACACTCTAGTAATGTACTTCAAAGACTACGTATCATCGAGATATCTAAAATACGATGGTTGAACCCTGTCAGAGAAGGCTGTAAAGGAATTGATCCCAGGCACCGAGGTGATCCCTGGCACTGCAGACTGAATGTATTCCGGCTTTTTGTCGAAGAATACAACAATCACATAAATATCATCATGATAATCCCGCCTAGTTCCTTCAACAGAAGCACTAGGGCCCCTACTAACACCATGTCACATAGGAATCTCACAAAGCTCAGAATAGCTTATCTTCTTTTGTCTAGCTGCATTCTCTAGAGAAATCCGGCTTTTTGCAATTCCCTGCAACAAAAACCCAACATACTATACCATAAATAAACAAATAAACATAATAGTACTAAATAATAAAAGGAAAAACAAGTGGCAGAAAGAACAAACCATACATTCGTGGATTGGTGTGAACAATTTTAGCTGTTTGCTCATTGGTCAACAATTTAAAAAGTCCACCAGATCCAAATATAATGAATTTATGAGTGTCTTTTAAGACTCTTGAGGATATCGCGGGTTCTGCTGATAGCAAAGGCCAGGTAAAATCAGAAGGCGCAAGTTCCGAATGTGGGACTTGGAAGGTTGGGCTTAAAGTGAATGGTGCCCGCTTCAAATATGCATTTCCTATACATCTGCTTACCTCACTTACAACTCCAACATTAGCATTGTGATCTCTGACCAACTGCTGAACATAGAGTCTATTAAATGGACCCGAATAAGCCATTATAGCATGGGAGATATGTATATATTGCAGGTAAGATATTTATGTATGTTAAGTGTGAACTCATGCAAATACATCTATACCCATCAATTTAACTAAAACATGGTTCAAGAAAACTAAAAAAAAGGTATGGGGTAATGTAAAAATTGTAGCTGTGGAAAATTGTTTTCGCTCCCTGATTCTGTTGTCATCCATATTCCTAGCACAACATACACAAGAACTTCTAGCAAGCTTAATTTCCTGATTTCTATATCATTTTTAATTAAGAAAACATTTCCCATCTCATAAATTCTATGACATACATCTCCTAACTTCTTGGAAGAATTTATCAAAGTTTGGTGCAAACTAGAAAATGCTGATTTTCTCGCTGCTACGACAGATGGGCACACAAATAACAAGACAAAGCACAATTATCCTACTCATAATCATGCAGACAAGATATTATTAAAAAGAATACTCACTACATAGAATTCAGAAGAGGTTATTACTCAAGAAGTTGGAAGTGACGGCACCATTTGGCCATTATGTAAATTCCAACAAAGAGTGCTTTATGGCCAACATCAAGTTGGTTGCGATCCTCCATAACACCATTCGACTGAATCACAATTCACAACCATTGAGGTTTCGCCAAACTGATGCTCTTCGAGGTCCCTTGACCACCCTAAAGGATCATCATCAAATTCATTAATTTCAGCGGAGTTTTTGCTTGTGCAAAGACAAATTAAATTTCAAAACCACTGAAACATGATCTTGTGTTCTTGGGGAAACTCAAACTAGGTATGATCTCAAGAATACCTCTAGCTAGAAGAAGAGAATGTGAGAATAAGTGATGAGTGTGTGGAAGAATGAATGAATATTGTTTATACAGTAATGAAAATTAACTAACTGAACTACTGAAAATAGAAAAATGGCAAGAATATATCTAACTAAACTAACAGGCATATAACTGAATTTAACTAACAAAAGTAACATATATAAGATATAATATAACTGAATTTAACTAACTACATTGTAAAAAGGAAGATTTTTAAATTAACGAGGTTATCGGTTTTCCCTAAATTTGTTTCTGATAGCCGCTGGTCATATGGACGGATGCCACAGCAGTAGCCGGTAGCCTATGGTGAAGCGTGTTCTTGCCGTCATGGAGTGTTTCAACTATAGGTGTTAAACTATTCAAGCATACTCACTATGTGATGTCCAATACTCAATCATCAAAATATGAATATTCCAAGACCCGTCAAGATAATATTCAACCAATATTTAATAAATCAATAAAAGACCAATATAGTTGCTTACAATAACAAAATAACAAGGCATAGAAATAACATAGCACGAATAGATGTTCAACTAAACATAACTTCTCAAACAACTCATGAGTTCTTTCTTTCAAATGAAACTAAGCACAATTTTTTCATCATGAATCAACTCAAAGCAACAAGTGTTTCCAATCTTTGATTTGCAATCTTTCTCCAACTTCATACGATCTGCTGCCTCTACGATAATACATAACTTTTATAGATCATAACGTTTCGTCCACTTTCAACTTCATAAATTTTCAACGACATTTTATATGTCTACTAAAAAAAAGCATCTGGCATAAACTGCAAATACAAACAAAAATATCATTTACTATATGCGTGGTTCTATAACATCTCTATTTATATCTATATCTATATCTATATCTATATATCTACATAGTTTATAGTTACCACATTTTATGTAAGTAATTAATCATACCGCGTACGAGGAATTCACAAAAAACTCGTCTGTGTTATGTTTCAACACATTAGAACCTCCTGAATTTGTAGAAGGGGTCCCTTTTTTATAACCTAGTCAGTGATAAAAGGAATTAAAAAGGTGAAAATTTGATTAATAAATGTTAATAAAATATCAATAACAAAAAACAACAAATTTGAATAGAAAAAAGAAACAAACAAATAATGAAGAATGAAAGAAAAACCTTGCAACTTGTTAGGGCTCGGTTCCTCACTAGCTCGGGTAATAGAAATATTGAATGAAAGCGGCTTAGATTCAGTCATCTCAAACTTACACACATCACCAACTTGCAAGTTATTTTCCTTGTTGAATAAAGACCAACCAACTTGCAAAAAAGAACATCTATTTGAATAATCAAACCTCACATTCACTTTCCAAGTTCTACCTGCATCAACCCTTATCCTTGCGATCCCGTCAAACTCGTTCAAGTATTCTTTTGAAAACTTATTTGGTATCCTCTGTTTCAATTCATGGTATATTAGAGATATTAATTAAAGCCAAAATTAGTAAACATTTTCAAAAGCAAACTTACACAAAAATGGCCATGGGCATAAGTTTGTGTCATTTTAAGTTCAAAACTTGGATTCTCATTTTTGGATTTCTCATTAATGACTTCAATTATTGAACATCTCTTAGGCTTGCCTCCTCCTTTGTTAGTACCTGCAAAGTTAATGTATATTCTAATCATTTCCAAGGCGCACAGTTAGCTTTAGAGATATGAAAACGAAATAATTTCTATTTATTTATCATTTTTGAACAAGTTCTATTTATTTATCATAATAAAACATATTTTATAATAATCAATAGTAATTGGTAAGAGAAACTAATGAAGTAGAGGAACTTGCCTAAGACTTTTTTATGGGTTGCATTCATATTAATTTTTCTCTTGTCAATGTTTGTCCCTTGAGGTCTAAGGGATATTGGATTCGATACATCTTTCCAATATCTCTCTACAAAATTCTTTGGAATCATCTGCAAGCACATTTTCAAAAACCAATGAGTTTAAACTTGGATTGAACAAGTAATGAACTTTGGATGCAAGAATCCAAACTCAAACCAAATACAAAATCAATATACAGATCCCTTGCCGGTGAGGACGCCGAAAAGAGCTAACCAAATTACTAACATGATAAGTCTAAGATGATTTAAAAATGGACAATGGTTTAGGTTACAAAAATGGTTAGTTTTTGTCTTGTCCAAACTTACAATTGTGAAAGTTTGTAAAAGCGTGGGAGTCGGCAAAGTTGTTTCTATTACAAATGTCGTGAACATGTAATAGTGTTCTGGTGTGATAAAGGAAAATTATCTCTTATGTAATTGCTTATATTTTTCCACAAATCAAAAATATACAAATGGAGGTGATAGCTTTTATGAAAACAATAAAATGTTCATTCAGGAGAGAATCAACACTTATCTCTAGCAGCTATAAACTTGAGCCCCTAAAATTCGACTAGAGATGTTTTAATGTTGAATATGTAGAATGAAATAACCACTATGCGACTACTTAATATTCTATCCGATCATTATTATAAAAACAATTTACATTAATCGAATAACTTATGTATATGATCTATAATATGTTTTAAAATGATATATCATAGCTTGAGTGGGCTAGTTGTCAGGGTTGAAATAATGGGTCTTTTTTATTTATTTATTTTTTTGACAAAAATAATGAGTCTTGTTTATTAAGGAAATAAAAGAAATGCAACTTTTTTTAGAATGCTAAAAAAAAAATGAAACAATAAATGCATACGAAAAAAGAAGAAGATGAGCTTTGCTTACTAGCTCTTGGTCTTGCAACTCACGAAGTTGAATAGTTTGGTAGAATTAAGTGCATTCCCTTAGCATCACTGCCTTGGTGAATGCAGGTATGTTGTTGAATGTCAGTGTCTAGTTGAATGGACATGCTTGTGAAGACGAAGGATGTTAGAATTTGGATTGAAACTAACTCAGAGTTACAAAATCGGTCATGATTTGAAAATTTTCACTCTTTATATACCTTATTGGACTTGATTTTTTCCCAATACCAACATACACCCTCAACAACATTGAACTTAGTGAATGGATATAAACAGAGTAATGATATTTGTACAACTATTTTTTAATAATTTTTATTTCTCTTATTTTATTGATCAAAACGAGAGAGAGAGAGAGAGAGAGAGAGAGAGAGAGAGAGAGAGTAGGGGAAGATAAAAAGAGCAAAAGAGTATGAGAGTGACTTGTCCAAAAGTTGTTACAAAATAGTTGTACAAGTATCATTTCTCTATAATAGTGGTTAAATACACCCACTATTTTTTATTTATTTATATAAAATTAGCATTTTAGCAACATGCATGCGCCTTAGGATGCATTAAACCACTTTTTTTGTTATCACTTGTTAAAACACTTTTGAAAAAATAAGTGGATGTATTCTAGCAAATGTCTATAGGAATTGCTAATATGCACTCATTTATTTTTTAAATAAGTGTTTTAGAAATATGCATCCTAAAGTGCATTTAACAATTTTTTAGTTATAACTTGCTAAAATAATTCATTTAAAAAATAAGTGAGTGTATCTTAGCAACTCTTATATATATATATATATATATATATATATATATATATATATATATATATATATATATATGAAGAGTGTTAGCAACGCACACGTTCAAACACATTCTCTTTAATTGATTAAAATTTATACGGATCTCACAAAATCATGTGATTTTCATAACAGTTTTGAGACTATGTGTAATAAATCAAATAAAGTTTGTTAAAATGTGTATGTTAAAGAGTTTGTTGCTAACATGGCCCCACTCCTGCAAACTCTTTTGAAAAGTGAATTTCTTTCGCATTTTATTTTATTGATTAAGATCCACATGGTCTCGTAAAGTTGTTATGAGACTCACACGATTGTGTAGAACTAATGAATTTTAACCAATTAAAAAGAGTGTGTTTTGCTGGCTCTCGTGTGTGTGTCTCTGTGTGTATTATGACTATTAATTGATGTTTTTAGAGTGCTACAAATGATGTGTCAATTTAAGATGTCAACATAGTTTGGATGTCTTGGTTGTCATGTGATTATATACACTCGAATTTTTCTTTAAAAAAATATCACATTTGTTGCAACTTTGGTGACAAGTTAGATTTTTTGTCGAGAAAAAAGTGAATTTCTGCCTCAAAAATGGTAATTTATTATCCTAATTTTCAATTTGAATAAAATAATACATCATAAGTCAAAGATCATCACTTTTAAAAGCAAATATTATCATTTTTAGGGTTAAATATCCGATTAGGACTAAAATTGCAAGGTACATGATAATTAAGGATAAAAAAGTTCAATTTAAAAAAAGGATAATGAGTATTATAAAATAGAAGACAAAAGTGCGGTATAACTTACTAACAATAATATTTGAGTCTATAGGAAACCATATGAAAAGATAAAATGCTAATTAAATATGATCTATATTCCTGGAAAAGTAATAAAAACATTTTTTTAACATTTTCATTGTTTTTAAGATATAAACTATATATACATATATAAATTAAGGGAAAAGGGTGAATTTCAAAGCATTGATTTTAAATTAGTTATAAATAAAAATATTAAAATAAATTAAGGGAAATAAAACTTATATTATGGAATTACAAAGCATGAAGTAATAAAAGGAAACCTACAACAATACAAATCAAAATTCTCCAATAGACTTTCTCAATAAAGCATCATACTAACCGTCTTTTTTATGAGAGAAATTCTTAGGTGGTCCATGACCGAGAAATTTTCTTTGGTCACAACCAAAGAAAGAAGAGAGAGAAGAGAGAAGAGAGAGAAAATGGAAAGTATTTGTTTATTTGTGAAGAGAGAGAAGACAAAAACTCTATGTGTGACCAAACCAAATTTCTTGGTCCTGGTTCACACAAGAGTTTCTCGAGACTATGAACTCAAAATTTTATTGAATTCCTTGTCTTATATGACTATTGGTTATTTTGTGTATTTGTACAATTTTAGCTTCTTCACAATTGTACAATGGTTACTGCATGACCTTTTAAAACAAATTTCATGTGCTACTTGTTGTGAAAGAAATTTTTGAAAAATATCATATGTAATTAAGTTGAGGTTTAACGTAGTGAAAATGTCTTAATTGTCCTGGAGATGGAAATAAATCAGGCTAGTCCACAGAGATTTAAGGTCTAATCTACGATATGTCAGATCAGACTTTTTTTTCTAAATAAAAAAAGCTTAAAATTTTTTCAAAGTCCATTTAATTAAAAAGGCAAGGTCATAGACCTTAAAAAAAACCTTTTAGGCATGATGGATAATATTATTTATTACTAATATTATTATATTATATTTTGTATTATGAATAATATAAGTTTACTAGTATACATTAATTTCACTCATATTTAAATGTATTATTACAAACTATAACTCAAAGTTGATATAATATAAAGCAAAATTCTCTAAAAATTCATGTTAAATTTATCAAAATGAAGTGTAATCTCATTGGTCTATTAATTCGCTGATAAAATAAGTCTATGACAGACCGCAAGTCAAACTTAGGCCTTAAAAATTTTGACAGATTAAAATTAGTTCTTACAAAGCCTAACTCGGCAGAGGATCGCAGCCAACTTGATGTTGGCCATAAAGCACTCTTTGTTGGAATTTACGATGGCCAAAATGGTGCCGTCGCGGTCGCAGCCAACAAGTATGAGAACTTTTTTGTCTATGTAAAGCCTGTTTGTTTATAAAATTTAATGGAAAAAAAAATTATTGATAGCAAAGCTAACACCAAACACCATAAGCATCTAACTAGCAGGGACGGATGCATGTTGGAGCTATATGGGACTATAGCTCCACATGCTTTTCCCTATTTTTTTATTTTTATTTTTAATAGATAAAACACATATAGCACACACGCACGGTAGCAACTGCAAGTGTTGACTGTTGAATGTGTTTTTTTAGCTATGAAAGTTGGGAAGAGTAACCTACGTAATAAAATGGGTAATCAGTGGCTAAGAGATGTTCTATTAACAATTAGCAATGATGTCATTTTATCTCATTTTCAACAAATGGATAGGTGATGATTTTCATTGTAATGTATTGTATCAAACAATAAGGTAATAATATTTGTGGATTAAAAAAAATAGTTTGTATTACTCCATCCGTCCCGTATTAACTGAGCCAAAAGCTCATTTCACATGTATTAAGAAAAATGTATAAATGAAGGAGAGAGAAAAATAGTTTTAAGTGCACTTGTTAAGTATTGGTGTATTTTTCACTATCATAAATGTAAAGTGGAATATACTCCCTCGGTCCCATATTATAAGCAACAAAAAAATCACACTTATTAAGAAAACTAAAACATAGTAGTTTGTAACATAGTTTTTTTGTGTTATCTTTGAAATAAGTTTTATAGGAAGGTGTAAAAACAATTTTCATTGGTAGTTGATTATAGAGAAAACGAAAAAGAGAGCAAATTGAATGCACTTTGCATTTAATTTTTCCTTGGAAAAGATAATGTTTTGAAAAAAACATAATTAAATATGATAAAAGTTGATCTTTTTTCTTATAATTTGGGACAAAAAAATAAGTTTTTTTTGCTTATAATTTAGGACGGAGGGAGTATTGAATTAGAATGATGAAAGTAGTATTAATTAGAGTTATAAAGGGAAAAAAGAAATCAATATTGTATTGAAAAATGAAATGGCTCAGTTATTTTTGAACTTTTTTTTTTTTGCAAATGGTTCAGTTATTATGGGATGGAGGGAGTATTTGAAATTTTAGCTCCACATGCTCCTAAAGTCTGGATCCGTCCCTGCTAACTAGTGGACACATTTTCATCTACTAGTGGGCACATTTTCTGAACCTGCAACATATCATTTGTGTATTAGTTTTGCCTGGATCGTTTTAAGTCTCTCACTCAAAGCTTATAGTTATCCTTCAATGATCTTTCTCACCAATTATTTATCCCCTTAGTAGTTTAGTAAGTAACGGTTGTGCAAACTTTTGAACTCTAATCTCCAAAGTCTTTTTTTCTATCACTGCTGGTTGAGCTAAATAACTAATTAACTATACAACTGTACCATTTAGAGAGAAGTTTTTAATTACATAGAACTAGATTGGCCAGAAAGTAAATAAAGTTTTGTGGATGATTATTAGCCATGATTAAAACATCCAATATTTCTTTCTTTTTCTTTTATCACCAAACACCAAAAACATTCCAACAGCCCACACATGGCAAAACCACCCTGAAAAGCCGGACAGGAGCAACCTGAGCTCCACCCCCAACACACCACTGGAACCAGCACAGGACATGTTGTGCCTCCCACTCATATAAGGAACAGAGGCTGATAGAAATCTTTCCCAGGAACCACCACTTTCAGGAAGAGAACTTCACCTGATCCACTAAAAGCTCGACAGCCGGAGTCCCTCCCGGGAAGATAATATCGTTGCTGGAGTTCCAGGCCGCCCACACAATAGCAAGCCAAACCAATAATGATCCTAGCCTAATTTTCTTAATAGACCCAATCCTACAAAGCTCCCTAAACTACCAAAAATACTCGTGTGGCACCAACTTCCAACCCAAACACCTAGATATACTGTACCAGACCAGTAGAATCTCCCTTCCAAAAAAAAATTAAGTGATCCCCGGACTCATCTCTAACGATTCATCTTTAATTGAAGTTCATTAATCATTTGCGTTCAATCATTTGGTTAAGTTTAATTATATCTCAGTATCATGCTGTATTGCAAAATTAAATTAAGAACTAATATTATGATGTAATAAGATATTATTGAACAATTATGTAATATTGTTATTAGCGTGTAACTGTCGAAGTTTATGCCATAGCAAACAGAGTCAAAAGAATACATTTTAATTGATACTTGAAGTCAAAAAGAATACAATTAGAAAAAAGCATAATAATTGAATGAAACCAATAGTTCAATATACATAAAGGTGGGCATTGCTTTCATCTGATCAGGAATTTGCATAGCTTGTAAATCATTCAAGAACTCAACAGAGAGCTTAAACAATATCATTGATCAAACGCTTATGACGGTTATAATGCTTTTCCATGAAAACTCTAGAGGCACCTTCTACAGTTCTACGCCATGTCTGCAACAAAGTATAGTAATTAACAAAACAATAAGAAAGTGATTCAAAACAATTACTCTCAGTGCGCGTAATTGTATAGATTAATTCGTCGAGGTAATTTAGATTTATTTAACGGTAAGTTTTATGAAAATGTGTAAAACAAAAGACCAAGAAAAAGTGTTAATTGGGGTCTCACCTTGTGAATGGTTCCCAAGAGTGATGACTTGTTTCTGTTATCTCTAACCCTGAGCTGCCGGAGCACTGACTTCCGGCTCACTGTTGCCGGTAAAAGCGACCTCCTTTCCACAACGGCAGTGGTGCCGTTTGAAGAGCTCTCAGATTGATTTTCCTTCATCTTTTTGCGGCGTTTGATAAGACGTAACTCTTTCTTCTCATTGGTGCCCACTTCAGCAAACTTCCTGAGTAGCTCATCAGAAGATTTCTTTGTTACTCGTTGAACCTTAGCATCAGTAGTAACAGTAGAAGTAGTAGCAGAAGTGGTTGTTGCGACAGCAGTGTTAGTTTCCATTGCAGAGAGAGTAAGCAAAATGTTAATGAAAATGTAAGAAAAATGTTAATATGATTTGATAGTTTTAATAGGATGGATGGACCGTTATAGGAATCAAAATATTAATCAGGGAAATGATTGTTATTGAAATTGAATAATGGAAGTGAGGTAAGGAAATATAGCCGTTGGGTTGAGATCTTGTTGTAAAGGACTTGATTTTTATGAAATTTTTATTTTATATGTTTTGGAATTTTGACTAGGCAACAAGGCATGACATGTGGATTTTCTGAGAGGGACAATACAATAATAACAAATGGACAAGACCTGCAATAACGCTCTCCTTCAATTTCAGTGTTTCTTTCTCTCTGACACACACACAAACTTTTGGCAAAAAGTTACTAGTATTGAATTTGTTTTTAAAACTTTTGGCAAAAAGTTACTAGTGCATATATAGTCTACGCATTCTTTTGTTTTACCTATTATTTAAAACTGTTAAATCAATCGGGCTAAAATATTGTTATCAATAATAGACGTTACCCCCATCTTGAATTATCATAGCCGTACAATTCTTAGTGCATGTTTGTTATCTGAATTACGCCACCTATACCTCTAATTTCTTGCTTCTAAAATCCACGGTAAACGCGAAAATCCATTGTTTTGATACGCATTCTGAACAAAATTATTGTGTCACATTAAGAGCTTACCGTTAATTCTTTGAAGGAACTATTTCTAGAGTTGAACAAGTCGTTCTATAGAATAATTACGTTTATAGAAACCCCAGGTGGGTTAAAACATATGCGGGAGAATTAAATAAAATTGATTAATGCAAAATTGAAATGTTCCCACGGCCTACTGTAAAACATAATGTTTAAATGCTACGTTACAACTATGTTACAATGAAAACTAAATAGAAAAATACAAATGCAAGTCAAAATATTAGGTCTTTTTTTTAGAAGGCAGAAATATTAAGATAATACACAAATAAACTACAGTGAAGAAACACGACAGCCTTTGTCAACTTCAAAATTCAATTTTCAGCTCTTCTTGTTGTCTACAATGTCACACTCTGCCTTCTCTACAATGTCGCACTCTGCCTTCTTTGGGATAATCGAAGTTCCAAAACTGAGAGCATGGCATTCAAGATCCCTCAGATTCAACTGCGAATAAAGAAATATGCATGTATCGTTAAGTTTCCAACAAGAATCACATCAGATGAAACCTACTATTATGTTACAGCCAACCATTAAGCAAAGAAAACAGCCCTTCCTCAGGTGTGATCCTGCAACTAATATTGTTCTTTTCTACATGTCCATAAAACAAGGGAGTGATCCCAGAATTGCATCACAAGCAACCATGCAGTACACAGATAAACGACAAGGTCGGTGAAGATCATCGCATGCTAATGACAAGTTCAAAATGTTGCACCAGAGTCTTATTACTTGATTCATTAAAAACTATAATACAGACCTTCAATTCAACCAGAAACAGTATGTCATCATTGTCACAGCTGGGGGAATCTCATCAAAATATCTCCCCTTTCAACTATATAACTGAAAGAAAGACGATCTAAACACCAAATTGACTAGTCTTGTGTCCCCCAATCCACAGAAATATCTGGAAATGACCAGTTTACCAACTTTAACTCCATCACCAATGCAAAAGAGCATAGGTTTTGAGGTAATATTTCTTAGTTTTTCAATTTTTTCATGATTCTCCCAAGAGAAATCCTTTAATGTATGTCTAAAACACATGTAATATATAACTTCTTAGACATGTATTTTTTTAGTTGAACTTTAAAATTGCTTCATTAGATAATAGAAGGGAGAAAAGCTGCAAAATAGATTACTTTCAGGTTGCAGTCATTTATCGAAACATAGTTCTGAATTGGCAAGAAGGAAATGTCAAAGGTGAGAATGTATGAATGAGATGTTGTTGATGTGCTTGCAGGGTGATATTAGTATAAAAGACCATTTTATAAGAAAACGTTAGTGGAATTTCAGAGCTCACCATAACTGCAACTCCAGTTTCACTGAATTTAGGAACACATACGAGTCTAACTAATTGGCCTTCTGATCCTGCAATCAATGAGTAAAATGAATTAGTGTTGGGAGGAGGGGGAAGTTATATAAAATGCAAAACGGAAAAAGTAATGTGTTTCTGCAATGTAGATTTAAGAATTAAAAATACCCTTTATCACACGAGTATCATATTTATCCTGATTGCCAACAAAGTAAACATGAGGACAGCTTTCAATGAAGAATGGATCCCTATCAGTGTAAGGATAGCACCCTGAAGAAAACAATTAATATCAGAACAATCTTTGTTTAACAAAAAAAAAAAAAAAGACAGTTTGAATTGTAAATCCTTAGTTTAGATTTCTTTAGAAGCAGCAGGTAATATACAACGGACATTGACAATTGTTCAACCATCCCAAAAAAAACCTGAGCTGAGTGGAAAATGACACAGATTATGGATAACCAATCAAATAAAAGTTAAGCATTGAACCAT